>NC_140405.1:7609372-8859372 GCF_056956725.1 Heliconius melpomene rosina
TTTTTATAAAGTTTAATTGTATACAAGGAAGTTTAATAATACTTATAAAACACATAAATAAATAGGAAATTAATTTATATGAAGTAAATATTTTAGGTATGATTGATGCAATACAAGAGTTCGACAGGGAACGTAACGAAGGTGTCAACATGAGAGTGGGTGTACATACGGGAACAGTACTGTGTGGCATTGTCGGTACACGAAGATTCAAATTCGATGTTTGGAGTAACGATGTGACATTTGCCAATAAAATGGAATCCACAGGAAAACCTGGACGCGTTCACATTTCCGAAGAGACTAGTAAATTTCTTGGAGGCTCTTACGTGCTAGAGGAGGGAGATGAAGTTTTCGGTATGTAAATACCAATTACATTCGCATGCTGGTATTTAGCTACCTTTTACTAATGTGCCCTTAAATGTTTAGGTCATAAAACCTACTTCATTGAAAGTCGACAAATGAGTTCTCCATACGACCACGAGAAATGTGTCACTCCCACCAATCCAGTCAGTCTCCGGCTCATTATATCCCCCGCAGTGTCTCCTCAATCCGTTTTGTCGTTCAATCATTCAACTGCACCGGTCAAACATAGCGAAGTAGATGAAAAACGCAATAAGAAGGATCATAAAAATACAAACAATTTCCTATCCCCGAGCCCTTTTAATTTTCGTAACAAAGCTAGCTCTTTGCCGAGCATATTGGATTCAGATACAGAAATAGACGAAAAGAAAGGTTTCCCAGAAAGGAGCGACAATTCCTCTAAGAGCCCGACGTCAGTAGGTAAGTAAGTTTTTATTTTAAACCTAAATACTTACATAGTCGGGAGCTAGTAGTGGCGCAGGGGCACAAACGTGCGACTATAAATGCGACAGGTTATTAGATACTAATCGATTTGGTTTTTTTTATTATTATTTTTTGTTTTAATTTATAGTATCGCTGATCATCATTTAATCGTGTTTATAAATTAAATTTAAAAAAATAAAAATACTTATATTACTGTCAAATATGACCAAATATTTGTTGCCCATTACTTGTATATAAATATCAATATCAAAAATATAAATAAACCATTAGTTCTAAATATTTATCGTCAATTCCTGCATAATTGAGGGGATAATATATCGCAAGAGCGGATAAGGCTACTGGTTTTTGTTGTCATAAATTAATTGTTCATAATATAGACTAAGCCACAGTTTTATTTATTAAATGTCTTAGTTATCAGTACAAGACATTACTCACAGATAAGATATGAGGCTCTTAATTACTTGAAGGTGATGCTCCCAAAGCATCACGACACTATAAATGCTTTAAAATAAGAAATAACGCAATAGATGTATTTGAAGTTTATTTTTCATAATATTAATAATATTGTCTAGGTGCCACCAGTACGACCTAACCTAAATAAGTTTAAAAATTTATACGCATAATAAAAAAAAATTAAACTTACTTCGATTTATGTCCTATAGAGTAGTGCTCGTGTAAGGTTTGCTATATTTTTGCTTTACAACTCGTGATAAATCGGAAATTACCAATTTTATTAAAGATCCATCTTAAATGATAGCAATGACCGTGAACTATAAAGTTCTTATTGTTTTCCAGCTGTTTTATGTTATCTTGTTCTAAGAAGAAACGATAAAGATTCAATGTTCCATTAGGCTAAGATAAAAATATCATGATTTTTATTTATAAGTGTTGATACTGGTTGTAACGATTTTCTATTAAGGTAAATGTACGGGAGTTCGGCAGTTTAAGGCTCTCATAACTTTAAACTATTGTAAATACATTATTAAAGGTTATATGAATTTGCAAATTTTAGTGTGATCAAAGTGGGTCTTTTGGCAGTAATTTAATGTGTGAATTATGCGGTTTAACTTAACCTTAATTTTTATATTAATTTATTTGTGGACCTCTAATTTGAACCCTACTTCGTGATAAAATTTAGCTCTGTTTCTAACTTCGTGAGTTTGTGTCCCCTATTTCGGGTCACAAGTTTTTACCTCGCAAGTGAGGTTTTATAATAAAAAAAATTAACGCCTTTATTGGTTTGGATTGTAAAGAATTTGTAAATAAAAAAAAATAGGTAGATAAGCTTAACGACATTAAAACTTTCATAAAAAAAAAAAATCAAATTAAATCATCTTCACGCTGTATCCCGCACACAGCAGGATAGGCCTAGGTAGGTAGGTAGGTAGATAGGTAGGTAGGTAGATAGGTAGGGACCTAGTGTTTTTAAAACACTCCGTTCCCCACTTTCTGCGGAATTCCGGAGTCACAGCATGTTAAGTGGCACAACTCAACGCCGTGCTTTGCCTGAAATATAAATTTAAATAAATATTTTCTATTTTCTATACTATTCCTATTTTTATCTCCTGGAGTGGGGATCGAACCCACAACCAGTCGGTTTTACAGTCACACTTTGTACTCCTGCGCCACGAGTAGCCCCAACTTTTATAATTTACAAATTATATAAGCTCAGTTTTAAACTACATTTTTGAACGTTTATATATTTTTTTTATAAAAAATATATAAAAAAACTCAAAATTCAAGTTAAATTTTTTGAAGCTAGGTATGCCAGTTTATAGAACTATATATTTTCGCAACCAGTTTGTACGGCGTTTTTTGTTTAGTAGGTATATATTATATTCCTGAAAAATTCTTGAAAAAATAAAAAGATCTTTATTTAGACTTATAACAAGACTAAGATAAACACTATTAACAAAGACAAAGAAGTCAATGTGCTGATTTTACGTAGATTTATTTGTCACGAAGTTAGAGAAAATAATGAAATGTAGGGGATCTTATTTCGTGTTACTGATTTTAGTAACTTCCGCAGTTCTGTTTATTCAGTATTTTTTACATTATGTAAAGTAATCATTAACAACCACGTATATTCGATAAAATACACAAAAATAAATTATAAAGGTTGATTAAAAAATAAAATTACATTGGCAGTACCTATACGAATTTAGCTTAAAATTACCAATTCAGGTTACCTTTAAAATAGTAATATAGAAATTTAAGTGGACAAAACATATACCGAATTTCGATCACGAGAAACTTTAATAAATACAGTAACTGATTTTAAGCTTTAAATTTAAATTATCTTAGTTATAACATAAATATAAATTTATTAAAAAGTATCTAAGATTTCCCTAATTCGGTAGTAACACGAAATAGCGGACACTTGATAAATAAAATGTCTGCTATTTCGTGAATCGATTTATTGCAATTTTAAAAGAATTTTATGCTTCCATCTATTTTTTTTTTCAATAAAATGTTTAATTATAGAATACAAAAAAGCATATATTCAATGTTTTATTCGAATAACTTACCTTTGTCTTTCTACAACCTTAAGAAATTCTTACCCTAGTCTTACGGTCGCAAGCATCGCAGACACGTTACAATGCAGTTTGTAGCCAACTCTGCGTTTAAAATGTCGCTATACGCTCAATTTTATCATTAAAATATTGTTACTTAGTTTTTAGACAGTTGAAAGTATAAAGATTATATAACAATATATAGTTTCCGTAAATAATACTTAAATTGCTTATTATTTTTGCCAGAAGCAAAACTCACGAAACCACGTACTATCACGAAGTTACCGTCACTTACCTTATATGTACATACATATATAATAAAAAATTATTTTATTATCAACACAACCATTTATGAATTATTTATGTATCATTCTTTAATTTGTAAAATTCTATCCGCAATTTCTTTTTAAATTGTCATGTAGGTAATAAAAATCAAAGTATGTAACAAAAATTACATAATTACTGATCGAAGGAAATTAAGAAATTATGCGCGTTATTCCGTTTCCGTCCATTTTAGAAACGGTACGTTAAAATCTATTGCTACATTTTTTTCTAAGTAAGGCAAATAATGTTCTTTTATTAAAATACTAGCGGACGCGCGCAGCTTCGCTTGCTTATTTAGAGGTGAATTCTAATAAACGATAAAACATGTGTTCAATAAAATATTTTTAAGATTTCAAATTTTATAAAAATCGGTGGCGATTTTAAAAAAAATATTTACAAACTTTCAACCCCTTATTTGCGCCCTTAGGGGGAGAATTCTAGAAAACGATGAAACACGTGTTCGATTAAATACTTTTAAAAATCTAAATTTCAAATTTTATAAATATCGGTGCTGATTTCATTTTTTTTCCTTAGAAACTTTCAACCCCTATTTCACCCCTTTAGGGTTAAAATTTTTCAAAATCCCTTCTTAGTGGATGTCCAGATTACGTAAGTAAACATCTGTCCAAATTTCACGTTTCTACCTGATGGTACACGCGGTTACGGCTGTGCGCGCGTCTTACCTCAGTCAGTGAGGACAAGTCCTTTTATATATATAGACAAGTCCTTTTATATATATAGATTATATTTGCTCAACTGTGAATCGAATCTCCAACCATTACGTGTGCACTTAGAAACTTTGCAGTTACATCACTGTTTCATCATTTACATTATTATCATATTGTTTAAAATAACATATCGAAATCTGTTCCAAAGTGTATGTTTCATTTAACATACCCACATTTCTATTAGCGGCGCGTCAAAATTATTCATATGCATTATAGTTCCAGTAACACTCGTGTGCTAAGTGATTGTTCGATAAATAGTTTGTTCAAACAATATCTGTCCACTCATGACTTATGAAGTTATGACGAATAAGATAAACAACAAGTAGTTTTGATGGCAACGACGATTCTTTTAATATATTATTATATATGTGTTTATGGCTACTTTCTACTGTCGTTCTCGTAATGTAATTTACACTTCTTATAAAATTGTAGTTCACGTCTATTTGGCTTTTAAATTTTTATCGATTTTTTTGTATGTTACTATATGCTACTTTAATATTAAAAATACTGATATTTTTTACTGGTTTCGAGAATAGCTACCTATATTTTCTATTCGTTCGATCACCCACCATGCTACTTTTTTGTATAATTAAAACCAATATACATCATTAGCTTTTTTGTCTTCTTCGTAAAGTAGGTACATTTCAAAATAAAAAGTAAATCTATTAGAAGATGGATATCATCAATTCATGTATATAAAATAAACAAATATACCATTAGAAGATACATATAATTACTTACTCATTAATATACAAAAAGCTATAAAAAAATTTAATGGCCCAATGTGTTGATCGCGTGAACTCCTCGTGATACGGTGTGAAGTAGCTTTTGTATACATATATTAAAAATAATGTAGTTATTTCTGCCAAATATATTGAAATTAGGGTATCGTTTTAAAAAAAAATATGCTTGCTTTTATGATATTTGATAAAAAATATACTGTAACAGATAAACTACTTGCATTCCAGGTAGCTGCGGTAAATATACTAACAGACTAAAAAACTGGAAAGTTCCTAAATTCTTGAGGAAACACTCGGACACACCTTTGCATGAATTTAAAAAACGAGAGTTAAGCGACAAAACTATACATTTCGTGGAACGAGGCGAGAATGTCGTTCCATCGAACAACGGCTACCACCAAGTGCCTATAGTGATAGAATCTCAGGATAATAAGTCCAGGCCTCTACAAAGTAGTAGTAAGCTAAATATTCCTAATAATCAAGAAATGGTATCTTTTGAAAGAGAGATCATTGATATTCGCTCGTATTTGAGTCAATCTAGAAGTAATATGTCGCCTTTCGCTAGAAGTAGCAGCTATAGATCCCAGTATGGCAGGCCGAATATAGAGGTTAGTATTACACACTATGTAGTTATTAGTAGGTACAAACACAGGAACGAGGTATGTAGATGATTCTTTATAAAAATTTTAGACTAAATTGTATTTCATAGTAGTTTCAGTATGTTGCGAAACACTAGCAAATTCTAATATTAACGCTCGGTAATGCCGATATCGGATCTCCCACCAAGTAGTGCTCGTAGATCAATCTCTAATCTTCATAACCTGTTTACGTCTGCACAGTTATTTATTTTTGTTATAAATAATAACACGCGCAGTCGATGTCTACATTTAAAAAGCACTATCTATACTTTAAAAATGTGCTAAATAATAAAGAATAATTTAGGTCATCGTGGCTATTTCACATAGTGCTTGAATTTAAACGAAATAGTTATGGGTTCGCATTCGGGTGCAGGAATTGTTCTCATTTCTCGCTCTGGCAAGATATGTGCAGCTTTGAATTTCGATTCTGACACTTGATACAGAATGTCGGTTCGGTTCGGTTCTTTATTTATGGCGCTTCGAGCGTGCCAGTTGAGCACTATTCACTTCGCCAATGTCACGTTGTATGGAGAACAAAGAATGTCTAAAGTTCGGGCGAAAAGTAAAGACTGGAACGTCTTGACACTAGGTGGTCTTTGCCTACTCTCTTTTTGGAAAAATTGCACAGATAATGATATACCTATTATGTTACATTTGTTACATTGACAGTGAAAATGAACTTCTTGATTTTTTTTATTGAATTATGTTCAACGGAGTTATTTATATTATTGATTGTTAAGCTTTCGGACATTACAATATTAAAATAGTATGGAATATTGAATATTATATATTTATCTACATGTGAGAGAACGGGTCTTAACACTAGGTTTTCTTTGCCTTTATATGTGGGAAAAAGTGCGAAGCTACAAAATTTGATAATCCCACAGGTGCCAGTTTGTAGGGCTCGTAGCTCAACACTAACCACCCAAGAGTTAATTCGGCCGAAGGATCGCAAGTTGAACCTCCCGCTGCCGTCGCCACGCCCTCACGACGACGTTATCAGCCTCTGCCCCTCAGTCAACAGTCGCAAGGACTCCGGAATAAGAAGTACTAGCAGAAGATCTAGTATACAACAACAGGTTTGTTTGTTTCTGGTTTCTTTTACGTTCCATCTCAAAAAATGTTATTTATATTTTGAGGCCTTAGTTGCGCAGGGGCACAAGCGTACCAATTAACTAAATGCACTGTTTTTCTTTTTTTAGGTTTCGCGTTTTATTACTAGGGCTAATTACGTATCCGGAATCAATACGCTTTTCCACATCTATTTCGTATCTTTCATGTTGACTTCACAACACACTTCCGAAATATAGCACCTCATTCACTTGTTCCAATATATTTACACTAAAGTTACACTCCTTTGTTTTACAGAGAGTGGAGTGATAAATATATTAAAAAACCCCGAAATTTCTTTTTTCTTTATTTTAATTGTATTCTTATTATTATTGTTTGGAATTATTATTATTTTCGAAATTTAATTTCAATTGTTCATTTGCTACTTAAGTAGTATATTAATATCTGTGCACTTGTGTTTTACGCTTTAGTATATTATCGTTCATACAAGACTAAATGAAAAGATCTATGCGAAATTGTTGAGTATATGGAAAATATTGGATACAAGAAAAATATAGAAACAAGTCAATTTTAGTAGTACAGTGTATTGTGATTTAGAGTGCATAATAATTTGAAAAGTCTTCAGTACTGTAGTATGAAAAAGTGTATATTTTATTTATAGTTTTAATTATATTTATAATACCGAAAAATAATTTAAACCGTTTGAGTGACAAAAGAATATAAATAAATGGGTATCTAATGGTCTGCTTAAATAATGTACGTTGGGTTCCGCCAGCCTCCATGACGTATATTAATTGAGGAATTATCACTAGTTTTTACCTTACAGAATTCGTGATATGCCTGTTAGTTATTATGTTTAATTTATTTTTACCTATTTATTATATAAATTTTGAGGTAATAGCAATTATATAAGTAGTACCGATTATTATATATTTTGAAAGACATTTCGATGATTACTAGAGCAATACAATTCTAATGAGTTGCTAAGTGAATTTTCCCATTTCTGTAATGTTTCATCTATCTAAAATCTTAATGCATGTTCAACTAGCGACGTGTTTTGATATGTCAAAAATATATGAAGGCGGTTCCTTCAAACGAGTTATTACTTTCATTTGCGCATAAAACATCCGGATGCTATACGCCTTTTGAAATATTTTAAACAAGAAACGAGCCATGTTACATCGTAAAATGTTTTCAATCAAAATAGTTTATATTTACGTAAACAGCATCAAAGTCAGTTATTTTGTATAACATTACATATTTAATTTCAGATATTCGCTCTCAACCATGCATTAGCAACGTCTCAAGCGGATATGATGCAACACCGAGTCTCCGGTTATTATACGTCGAGTCAGTCTTCTGTAAATGAAATACCTTCTAGAAGTAGGCTACCTCCCCCACTGAATGAGGAACAGGTTCAATCTCTGCAAAAATTAAGGAAGCAATCTGATCTTCAGTTAATACGGTGCGTTCAAGACAATGCTCGGTCGGGAGTTAATTATTTCGTGCAGCCGCCATTAAACAGATTTACGTTGTTTTTTAAAATACCGGAAATGGAGCAACACTATAGAGACAAAGCGCACAGGAGTGACGACTGTGAAGACTTCCCTCCTACTCTAACTACGTCGCGTTTCAACACAGCGTTAGATATTCTCGTATCGGCCATCATATTTTTGGCTGTATCCGCATCGATATTAATTTTGTATAACGAATGGCGATATACGATAGGTTGGTTTGTATTTTTCATCTTCATCGAGGCCCTCGCTATGACTTTATGTATTTATAGACATTATTTGAAATGGAAGGCGAAACACGATCCCCACGAACTGACGGATACCATGAGGAAGTCGGTTAAGATATTTAGAAAACTGTCAGATTGGTATCCCTGGCACCTCTCCGGCAGCTTGTTAATTAGTTTACCTATACTAGCTATACTTATAAACTTTTCTTGCCAAAACACAACTATGACAATTCTTAGGGGCGGTCAATCTTTATATGTGTATCTTTTATATGTAAGCATTGTCCACTTTTGTAATTTCACTCAAATGAGTTGGCTGGTGAAAAACTCTTTGGTTACCATCTATGCTGGCTTATTCCTATTTTTCGCTGTTTTCGGATGCCACGAAGCCAACGCTCAGTTACTATCTAGCGTTATTACATTAAACCCACAAGTACTTGCTCAAAATATATCTTTATTTGATATGGTTAACGATACTTTTGAAGATTTTATCAATAATGGTACAGGAAAGTTTCAAGGTGTACACCACAAAATGCATCTGAACGAATTGTATTTAGACGTCGCTTTACTTCTCATACTAGTGTGGTTCCTTAACAGGGAATTCGAAATAAGCTACAGGTTGAGTTTTTATAGCAACGTCGTCGCAAATCGTGATAAGCAAAGAGTACAAAACATGAGAAACCAAGCTGATTGGCTACTGCATAACATTATACCACGCCATGTTGCCGATCAGTTGAAAAATACAGCGAAATATTCAGAAAACCACCGAGATGTTGCCATTATATTTGCAAGTATAGTCAATTTTAACGAAATGTACGACGAGTCGTATTTGAAAGGTAAAGAGTATTTGCGAGTACTCAATGAGTTAATAGCGGACTTTGATGAACTGTTGGAAAGGTCGGAATTTCAACATGTGGAGAAGATTAAAACAATAGGCAGCACTTTTATGGCGGCTAGCGGCTTAAATCCCGGCTTGAGACATTCCTCGCGCGGAACATATGACCATCTTTACCAACTGATGGATTTTGCACTAGAAATGCAAAAAGTTGTCGACAACTTCAATCAGGACTTGCTCGAATTTGATTTTATTCTTCGTATTGGTTATAACTTCGGTGATGTCACCGCTGGGGTAATTGGAACGACTAAGTTGTACTATGATATTTGGGGTGACGCTGTGAACATAGCCTCGAGAATGGATTCTACTGGCGTTGTTA
Organism: Heliconius melpomene rosina; assembly: GCF_056956725.1. Lineage (NCBI taxonomy): Eukaryota > Metazoa > Arthropoda > Insecta > Lepidoptera > Nymphalidae > Heliconius > Heliconius melpomene. Next base: position 7,619,140 of record NC_140405.1, read on the forward strand.
AACGAATCCAGGTGGGTGAGGCTTGTATACCCATTTTATCTGCAAAATACGATTTTGAGCCGCGTGGCAGCGTATATGTTAAGGGAAAAGACGACATGAACGTCTACCTCGTTGTAGATAAGAAAGATGTGTAGAAAGGATATGGAGAAAGTAGAATCTGTGATTTAACTATTTATATTTATACATTAAATAGTGTGTTGATATATTGTAAGATATGAAACGTAATTCTATTTATTGTGTGTTGGGCGTAACCGCTTGTTAGTAATACTCGTACGTAAATAATTATAATAATAATTTATTGTTGAGCTTTATCGTAGTTATTATGGACTACGATTAACTGTTGACATGACTGTACTTTAAACTCCTTGCCACTGTATGGAAATAAGCAAAATGCTTAAATGAAAATATTAACATTATATATAATATAATTATAAAAATCTTCTGTACATAATATGTTTATCTGTGAACAGAATTCTAGTCTGAAAATTGTTTGGTACTATCAGTCCAACTGTTTATTGTGAAATGGCAAATTTATTTAATTAAATTTTACATATACATAATTATTACGTCTCACACGTATAACTAGCTAAAATGTTAATAAAAGTAGTCCTTTAGATATTTTACTTAAAAAAAATTATTTTTTTGTTGCTATGTAAGATGTTTGTTTTTAATCTGCCACGATTAAAAACAAACATCTTATTTATTTTAATTTTTTTACATTATTAAAAATTCAATCAAATATGGGCAATATTAATAGAATGAAGTTTTTAAAGATATTTGAATTAATGAACTATATATTGTGATGTGTGTGTATGTATGTACATATACGTAAGCGAAAATTTTATGATGCTCCGAAAGGTATTTATGCTAATATTATATTAACAATTATTTTTCTTTAAATTGGGATTATTTTTCACTAATATATTTTAAACAAAAGCATACTTAGTGTATCACGTAAAGTTAAAGCGTAAACTGTGAACGCAGGTAAAATGTGCATCCATGTTATTATATGATTTATAAGTTTTAATTACTTTATATGAAATACAAAACTACATACCATGGAGGTCCTTTATTAAAATTTATTTTTTGTGGAAGTAAATACTTTATGACAGTATATTAATTGTTGAACTCTATAAAGGACCCCTTTATTTCCCAATACTAATCAACAACATGAATTTGAATTCTAAAAACTAAGACTAGGTAATTATTGTCTAAGACTTAATAGAGGAAATAAGAAAATATATTTATTTAATCAAATTTCGTAGGAAAAATTTTACATGATGCGGTGATCTATTAATATAACTTAAAAAAATTTATAAATAAAACGAAAATGGCGCAAGTAGCTAAATCAGTTTTATTTAATTGAAAGTCATAATGGAACTTAGTGTTACTTATTTGCCCCCTTATTTATCTGTAATTTTAATAAGCCGTACGGATAATTATAAATATACTAAAATAATTTTGTATCTGTACATGTTTGATACCGGACATCCTCCGAACAACTGATTGTATATTAGTTTAGCGAATAAACTATCTACATTAAAATAATATATAATATATCATGAAGACTTTTAAAATTTTAATTTTGCCATATTAATATTATTATGAAATAAAAACTAATTAAATTAATTAATACAATTCTTTAAATAAATAAAATTTATTGACGAATTTTTGACGAATCTACGTAGATCTTCAGACTTATGATAAAAGCCTTACTATACATTCCATTTGTATTTAAATCCTTGGAATATCTTGTTTGAGCTAAATAAAATAAAATATTAATACAATATAAGGAAACTCTTCGAGCTACTATTTCGCCTTTACCGAATTATAACACCGAGAAAGTAGTTATTGCTTGTATACTTTTATTAATAGATTTGCATGAAAGAATATTGATATATCGGGCCTTGGTAATTTTTGTTCTTAAAAAATGTATATTCATTTTAATTTAATGAGTCTCGAACGCTAAGTAAAAAAATATAATATTTTTTAATATATGCACTGTAATTGTTAGAAAAAATTATCGATTTATTAACGTAACAAAAAGGTGTGATATTACAAGAAAAGAAAAGTCACGATATTATTTACATGTTTAATAATAAATACAAATTTGATATTCTTATATTCATCATATAAAGTGGTTTCATATACTTAATTTCAGCTTTATATAGTAATTAAAGCGTTATAAGCTAACAAAACGAAAATTACCATTGCTCGACAGATAATTAACTGTACAGTACGGCCGACGAGCCGTAGCCGCTAAGTTTAGGCTTTTTAAAGAGAAATCCGAGTAGAAATACTTTCTTCGCTCGGAAGTGAGAACATTTTTAGAATAAACATAAGCAGCTATGTGCAGCTAACTTCAGGGCGGCCATTACTCGTCGACAGTACTATATTCTTAAGTCTATATAAAAAAAAATGGAGTAATCTTATTGTTGGACCAAAATTGAAGTACCCTAAAGGTATTTAATTAGCTCTCTTTACAATATATGTGGTAGCTGTTCTACTCTAAAATATTATTATGACTGTAGTGCTATTTTTATGAACTGCTATGACTTTGTATATAATTATATAATTTTCAATTGTATAATCTTTATATTTTCCAAACACTTAAGCGAATACAATATGTGTGAATAAACCAAGATATTATTTATGTATTATGATTTTATTTCCTTTCCTAATTATTAAAATGTTACATTTTTTTGCTTAAAATTATTAAGTACTAGTATAATTTTTCGTAATGAATATTATTTATAAAAGTGAAATAAAATGTATATGTGCCAGTGATTAATGATAAATAAAGCTATTAAAAATATTTTAAAGCTTTATTTAAATATCATAATTTTATTTAAATTAAAGAATCGGAAACCGGAAAGGATTATCCGTAAATTCAAACGAAGAGAAAACGGACACAGATCCCTTTTAGCATGTAAAGAAACAGCTAACCGTTAATATTGTAGCCGCAGGCAGGTGTATTATTCAATGTTTATTTATTAACCGACTTCTGTAAGAAAAGGAGGTTATTAATTCGACTGTATTTTTTTTTATATTACAAGCCAGTCATGGCGCAGGGGCACAAGCATGTGACTGTAAACGCGACCAGTTGTGGGTTTCATTATCTTGTGGAAATAAAATAATATTTTTCATTTCTTGGCTCTGGTGTCGAGGCAAAGCGTGGCGTTGAGTTCAGTCACTCAACACGCAATGCCTCCAGAATTCGGATCTTGCTACAAAAAAATAAAAAAAATCTTATATTAGAAATTTACAGAAATTTTAATACCAATCAATGCTTTGAAGTTTGGACCTAAGCATGTGCTAAATACAATGTCCCTAATACATGGTAACTTTAGAAATAATTTACCTAATATTGAAAAATGTTGTTTAGGATACTAAATTATTACTAAAAACATTAATTAATTTTAATTTTAAATTATAGATGCTTATAATTTGTTAGTGTACTAAACTTATACAAGAACTTATTAAATACGCAACTAACAGTACAGTGAAGAAAATTAATAATTAATATTATAATAGATACATTAGGTTTGTAAGTATATATTAGAGACATAGTCCGTCCAAAAATATAAGTAATAAGCTTAATGTGAAAGTGTATTAATAGGATTATCGCTCCAAGCAAAGGCGTCGTTGGATAGGGCGTAGACCATCCAGTAAAATAGGTTAAGTAACGCAAAGGACGCCGGAAACAGGATGCGAGCAGCTTTATCAATGTGAGACACACTGTTGATGTGGCCTCGATTACCTGTAATAGGTAAATCTTATACTTAGATTATAGTTATTTAAAAACTATTACTAATATTAGATCTACGATGAAATAAAGAATACATGAACATAAATAAGGAAAGCCTTAAGAAAATATTAGATTTTCTCTTTAGACATTTTTTTATTATTGTTATTTTGAAACTTGATATACTATTATGATATTATGAATTACTGTATCCATACCTATATTATAAATTCGAAAGTAACTCTGTCTGTCTGTCTGTCTGTCTGTCTTTTACGCAATCAGGCCCAAACCGCTAATTCTATTGTGATAAAATACACATATAGAGATACTTGAGGGTCTCGGGATGAACATAGGATACTTTTTTTTCTCAGATTTGTAATATTTTCTATATATATCAATATATTAAATTAATTTGACATGCAATTTATTCCGCCATGTTTATAACAACCGCCGTTGCTAAGCAACGATTTGCAAAGTTTGTTGTTTTAAGAAAACGTCACCCAAAATGAGTTTGCTTAATGCATACATGACGCGCGCCGATATAGATTTGTATACATTAACAAAAATTAGATGATTTCTATAATTTGATAATAAATATAATAGTCACTTTTAGCATTTCACCTAGATTGAAATTATAGTTTACTGTATAACATTGTAATAAATAATTAAGGAGATGTAACTGATTCGAAATGACCTAGCCTACGAGTGGTATAATAGTATGACCGACGCGAACGGGCGCGAACGAGATGACTTTGATGATTTTGTAAATTTTGATATATTTTCGAATTACTGTTAATTTTTATGTAATTATTTGCTGCTTATAATTAATTTATCTCAGTTCGGTTATCTATACCGATGTTATACACTTAAAATATCGTAATTTTAATCATTTGAGATTTTATTTAATATTGTTCGCAAAAATAAATAATTATTTAATATAGAAAAATGTTTAGTACGCGCGCACGGCAAACTTTAGGTACTTTTTCTAATATGAAGAATTTCCTTTAGTTACTTTTACTTCTTTTGTTCGTTCATTTCGGTTACTCAGATATTTTTTCTAATAATAAATCTCCACTAATTATTATTTTTTTAACTTATTTTAACTATTTAGGCTTATATTTTCGCGGGCGTAGCCGCGTCCGGGCCCACTAGTTTTTATATAAAAATTTGTAATTTTATTTATGTTGTAATAGTTCTTTCGGCTAGGTACATTTTAATGATTATTGTCAATTTAGAAACCATAAAATAAAAAGAAATCGACTTTAAAAATTTTACAAACCAATTCTAAAATTAATATTAATAAAGGTTTATGCACGAAAAAAATAAAAATTACCAGCCTCCCTCTGCCTTTGTCGTCTATATTGATCGTCTCCTGCAAGACAATAGAGGAGCTGCCTCCAGCGGGGCACGCGTACCTCCGTCTGCGTCGTGCGCTCCATGGTCAGGCGGACTGACGCCTGCTCCGGCTGGGACACATCGGAGTGTTCTTGGTCATCAGCGGCGGCAGAAAGGCTCTAAAATTAGATATATTAATTAAAAAAAAGGTATTTAGTATCTTTACTTCCTCGCTCTGGCAAAGCGTGGCGTTGAGGTTTTGAAGCATTGGGTCTTAATGAGAACGGAATTCTTATCACCAGGTTCCCAGATTCCCTCTGCCTACCCTGTTTTATACAGGATACAGTGTGAAGCTAAAAAAAAGGAAATATTACATTATGCGATATAAAACTAAATTTTGGCTGAAAAAATGTCAATAAAATTTTGAACAAAACAAAGAAAAGAATTCTAAATATAACAAAAAAATCTACTTAGCCAACAAGACTTACAAAATTATTGCCGGATCTGGCCGAACTGCGTCTACGGACTGCGAGCTGACGCGCAGCGAAAGCGTCTCCTCCGACTTCCTCAATCAAATCCTCCCATTCAGAATCGTCGATCACGATCTCCCCAGATCCAACCTGTTTAAAATTTTAAATGTACAAAACAAACAAAAGCTTAAGACATAGATACAAATAAATTACAATATCCATAACCTTCCATTTTTTTAACATAGTTGGAATAAAACCCGCCAATTTTTAATAAAACAAAAATTATTATTATTAATAGGTATGTTTCCATTGTTAGATTTACAAAAAGTAATTTTCATTAATAAGTAATTGAGGCCCATCATGGCACAGGGGCACAAGCGTGTAAACGTGACAGGTTGTGGGTTCGATTTCCACTCGAAGAAATGAAATATGTAATATTTTCATTGTTCACTCAGGTGTCGAGGCAAAGCGCGGCGTTTAGTGCCTCCAGAATTCACCGTAAAATGGGGAGCAGAGTGCCTTAACATTAGGCTCCCTCCGCCTACCATGTTACATGCGAGATGAGCATTGCCAGATGTTCCGATTTTTAGCCCAAAATGTAAAAGTCCCCAATGGAACAGACATTGTCCCGCTTTCCACGCACTTTACTTTTATAATAAGTTACTAACAATTTCAGAGACAAAAAAATCCGCTTTTCCTCGCGAAAAAACCATTCAAACAATATTTACCTTAGTGAAATAATGAACTCCAGCGAACTCGAGTAAAGTGGCGATGCAATAGAAAAAGCTCATCAACAGGAACCAATCTAAAGCAGTAGCGTACCGCACTTTCGGTAGATCTGTACGCGAGTCCAAGCTGATTGTAGAGAGAGTTAATACTGTTGTAATGCCAAGACCGACGCGGTCGGACGTTGCCTTGAAAATATAGAAAAAATAATATTATTATATACTAGTATAATATTTATCGTTTAGCAGTTTTGTATTGTTAATATGTGGGCACCATGGGCGTATCTAGAAATACTTTTCAGGAGATGTCTTGACTTTAATTTCGTAATAAAGAAGAAGCCTGAAAAAAATCTTCATTTTATCAGGCTCTATTTTATTTTATTAGTAAAAATCAAGGGCGGGCACGGACCCGCCCGGGCACCCGCCCCTTCAATTTCTACGCCCATGTGTATAATTATTTGCAACAAATATTTTCAATGAATAATAAATGAAATTACGATATAAATCTTTATAAAGAAGATACGTACAATTATAATATTTCTGACTTTTACATAATTAGATATAGAAATAGCTAACTACCTCTCGATGTATCCAGAAGGAAACCCACGAAAGAACCACAATTAGAATACAAGGCACGTACACTTGGATGAGAAAATACCCTGTGTGCCGCTGGAGATTGAACGACACTTGGAGTACTGAGAAATCCCCTAAATAAAGAAATAAATAAAATATAATATACACGCCTAATTATTGATATTTATACTGGTCTTTACAAAATAAATAATAAATTTAAAACTAAATAATAATAAGGGAGTTATCGAACCCACAACCAGTCACATACTTTTGCCCCTGCGCTACGACGGGCCTCTATATATTAAGTGGTATTCAAATTTAAAGATACGTTACAACTCTCATGATAGAGTTTACAATTCATATTAAAAACGCAAATTTTCATAAGATCCATTCATATATTATTATGCAAAATTATGAATTAAAAAGAAAAATACTTGTTTATTTATTTCAAATATTTTCTTAAAATTGTAAAGCTCTTTGAAGCGAGTCAGCCGACTTGTATGTCTACAGTAGGTACTGTCGTAGCGCTACATATGACGTAGGGAACTCGCTTTTAAAAGGAAGAAAACTGAAATCATATTTGTAAAGGAAAGTACCTATATGAAGAGTCTTTTCGGAAGGCAATTTAGGTGGAGCGTTAATGTGTCACAAGAAGGAAATATTACATCAGCGAGTCTATTGACTGAATAATCTTCGTACCATACACTTACTTATTTTTTTTTTTCAAATATCTCAAGTAATCAATCGTAATCACCTTCACGCATCTTGCATGCACGTATCCCGCATATAGCAGGATTGGCAGAGGGAACGTTATTAAGTGTAAGCAGCGTTAAGACACTGTTCGCCACTTTTCGCTATTTTTTTCGATGCATTGCGTGTTGAATGGCGGCACTCAACGCCGTGCTTTTGTTTTGGTGCCAGAGCGAAGAAATGAAAATATCAATAAATAAAATAGTTAATTCTCTCGAGTCGGGATCGAACACACAACTATCGCGTTACAGTCACACCTTGTATCCCTGCGCCACGATGGTCATAAAATATTTCGAATTTTAAATAACATCAAAACAAAATACTATTTTGACTTTTGGTTTATTCTAGTATCCTACGTTGCATTTGAAATATTGAAATCGTGTTATAACATCCTGTGAACTGAGGTAAAAATGTGCACATCCAGAGTTTTAGAATCTGTATTTTGTAAAGGGATTTATTTGGCTCAATTTTTGCATATCTCAATCGAAGTGTGGAATCACATTAAGCGTTAAGCGGATAAAGCCTGCTCGCCAGCCAGGGCCGCGATTAGTGGCCTGAAGGCTGTTACGAGAGGCTGCCAACGAGTGCTTTGCCTACCTACGATATTGATAGCGTCAGCATATTTTTAATCTCCCTATATTCCATATTTTATTCGTTCTACCTATAATATTGCATTATATTTATTTCAAGACAAAGAGTAAAAGTAATTTTCTTTCTATTTTCTTGTATTTATCGACCGCAAACCAATCACAGAGGCATTAAGGCCTCAATTATTTCCTATTTGTACGATGAGTTCTTTCACTTCCTTTATCTCTGATATATTTATATGTCAGTCATGTACGAATACAATATTGAGGAATTGATGTTCATTGACAGAGTAATATTTTATATCTAATGACGACTTAGCAAATAATGAGAATATGTTTTCCTCCTTTAACCTCATTTCTGTTTTAATGGACTTATTAATTATCAATAAGGGGTCGTCGTAGTGTAGAGGCACAAGGGTGTGTTCTGTAACGCGACGGTGGTGGGTTCGATCCCCTCTCGAAGAAATGAAATATTATTTATCAATATTTTCATTTCTTCGCTCTACCAAGGCCAAACCCCGGGGTTGAATTCGGCGGAGAGTGGGGAATAGAGTGTCTTAATACTAGGTTCTCTCTGCCTAACCTGCTGTACGGGATATAGCGTGAAGCTGGTTTTATTATTTATAAAAAAGATTGTTAAAAAAATACAAGATTTTTTTAGTCAGAGTTAGCTGTTAACTTTGAAGAGGTATTATTAACAACAACAATAAGCAAGGTGACCTTTGAACAAAAACAAAGTAACCCATTGACATATATACATCTTACCTTCTCTTCTAGTGAATGTGAAGTTTCTATATGGAAAGCTTATAAGGTCAAACTGCGACAAAGTCATGCCTGGGACGAAGTTCACGCTTTGCGAGTTCTGCCATTGGTACACTAACTGTTGGTTGGAGTACGCATCTGAATAAATATTGAAAATATCAATTAAGTATCTATGTATATACATATATTTATATATCTATATACCTTTTTGTATATAAATAAATGCTTTATATCATTTTTAAATTAAGATAATAAGAAGGATTTTATGAAACGGGCTAAATATTTTACTATATATAACGTATATATGTATTTAATTCTATAGGCCTTAACATGTTATATATATTTTTTAGCTTTACGCTGTATCTTGCACACAGTAGGGTAGGCAATGGGAACCTAGTGATAAGACACTCTGTTCCTCATCTTCCGCTAAGGGGAGAACTCAACGCCGCGCTTTGCCTCGATACCAGAACGAAGAAATGTAAATATTAAATATTTCGTCATCATCATCATATCAGGATATTATATTATATCGGTGATTGTAAATCCACATACATACATCGTACCTGAATAGTCCGACATGTTTACCTATAAAAATATAGGTGTTCAGGCATTTGAATGTATTGTAAGCCGATTTGGCATGCTCTGATAACTTCTTACGGCCGTCAGTTTTTCGTAAACGCGAGTGCGGCACATTCTGTGAAACCCTCGAATACTTACAGCTGCCGAGGATGAGCGGACACGACTGGCGATCCATTGGGAAATTTCGGAGCTCCATTGGACATTTTGCTTTAATTGTTAGTCTAAAATATTATTGACAATTTGAATACGTATAGGTACTTCTAACAAATTGTGAATAAATAATTTGCGGTATTTTCATCATATTTCGATACAGAATACCCATTCTTTTGAACAGAATCAAGTATAATTAGTAATAACCGTTATTAAATATAACACCCAAACGAGATTTTCCCTTGGAATTTCTAAATAAAGCAATTTCATGATTACATCGGTCGGCAACCGGAGCGCTAACATTTTTCACACTGCCAATTAAAATGAACGTTGTTTTTAGCGACTAAAAATTAATTATATTTTCGTGTGAGGTATCATTTATTATAATATCTCTATCGACCAGAATAGCCAATAGACCTATCTTTTGCTAGCTCTTTTGTTCTCCTCCTCCTCTAAGCTCCTCTAGGTTTTTCTCGTAATCTTATACAAATAGTAATTACCTCATAGAATAAAGAATATCACCATGTTGACTGATTCTCAATAATTTATTAGGCACTGTAATAGTATGAACATAAGAATGCTTCCCGTTGTAAAAGTAAGTGTCTGGCCGCCATATCCTCTCCAACATTTTGATAGACAGTGACAGCGACCGGATGGGGCCTAGGAAAGACAAGCGTGTGTCTCTCCAATATTGCCTAAAGTAGCAGTCCATTGAGTAATCCTAAAAAGAGAGAATGAACACTTATATGGCGATAGGTATATAAATATTTTTAACGTGACCTTGAAAATAATAAATATTTTTCCTACCATATCTAATTCCGAAACAGGTCCCATACTTCTAATAAGAATATTGGTTTGTACAACAGTTGGATATCCTGTGAAAAATTATATAAGTTAAAATATAGTTATAATTATATTTGAAAAAAATATTATCGCTATTTTAGAGGACCGTCATGGCGCTGAAGCACAAAGTGTGAATGATAACGTGACAGGTTGCGGGTTCCATCCTCACTCGAGGAATTGAAATATCTCTGGTGTCGAGGCAGTGTGGCGGTGAATCGCCACTCAACACGTAATGCTTCCCAATCGGCGCAAAGTGGAAAGCGGATTGACTTAACACTAGACTCCCTCTACCTACCTTGCTACATGGAAAATATAGCGTCAAGCAGACTTTTTTAAATGTTAAATTTAAACAGAACCTTTCCCATGCGTAGGTAGTTGAGAATTTTCATAATTCTTCAAAAGATTTTCAAGGACTAGTGTGATATTTTTCGACACAGTGTCATTGATGCTTCGTTTGGATTTCCACACTTTTGACTCGCTTTCGTCGTAAGTATCGTTGACGAAGCTCGAAAACAACGAGTCAGAGGTCTCGTCCCAGTATCCATCTGTATTGTCTCTTGACAGATTTTTAGCGGTCACAGATAAAATGCTTGGAGTGTCTCTTGTTGTGGTGCTGTCATGGGACTTAAAAGACGTCAGCAATATTGGAAATGTTCCATTTTTGGATGTCAAATATATTGCTCCTTTTGCGTTTCCTCTTTGAATCCTGTGGAGTAATTGTATTTTAATTAAAAAAATACTTATTAATTTGTATTTTAATGTATACCACAAAGACATGTATTGATCAACAGTTAGTCTATAGATTATGAATCGTAATATTCAGTAAAAAGTGTTTTGTTTTTTCACAAATTATTTACTTGGAGTCATTTAGATATAGAATGAATACATGTAATTAAAATTTTATCTTATAACGTTTTAATGCTTTGCGAGCTAGAAATTGTGACATAATGAATATTGACTGTTTCTTATAATATTTTTAAAAAATCAAATTAAATCAGCTTCACGCTGTATCCCGCACACAGCAGGGTAGGCAGAGGAAACCTAGTGTTATGACACTCCGTTCCCCACTTTCTGCCGAATTTCGGAGGCATTGCGTATTAAGTGGCAGAAGTCAACGCCGCGCTTTACCTTGACACCAGAGCGAAGAAATGGAATTATAAACGTAAATAAATATTTCACTTCCTCGAGTGGGAATCGAACCCACAACCGTCGCGTTAAAGTCAGATTCTTGTGCCACTGCGCCACGACGGTCTAAATAAATATACTAAGACCAAACTGTGTTGTCAAGAAAACTTTCTACTGAAGCCTAGCTGTTCGACTTCCCCATATAAAATGTCATGGTGGAGCACAATATGTTACCCTTATTTATTTTGATTTATGGAAATTAAGGTCACCTGGTGGTGTTTCAATATGGGATTTGAATTGTATTTGTATACCACTTACTTTGTACATCTATTTCTTTAGAAATCTTTTAAGTTGATCCTTTTAAAAGATCTGCATAATATATTTATTGTGCTTAAGCTGCTTTTATACCAAATTTATTGTTATTTTAAAAAGCTACGCAAAAGATATTTCCAGAAAATGAAAAATAAAGATTAATATATATCTTACAAGGACGAGAGAGTTCACAATAACTTGATACTTGAAAGCTCCTAACATTTCCAACTTAGGTATCATTAGTTTCTTCTACTTGTACCTATCGGTTGAAGTGAAATGCTTGAACTGCTGGTGAAGTCAGTCAGTCCTTCAATTTGATTTAGTAATGTTGAACAGATAGTTGTGTTAGCGAGTGAAATAGATTGTAATTGAAGCGCTACACGATTGCGACTTCTTCGTTTGAATTGATTATTCTCAGCTATTGGAGTGAAGGAATACGCTACGTAGCGATTTGAGAACATTTCAAATTGGCAAGCTGGACTAATATTGATTGAATTTTTGATTGATTCAAACGCTTGAAAGACATTTAATGTAAAGGCAGAGGGAACCTAGTGTTAAGACACTCCGTTCCTAACTTTCTGCCGAATTCTGGAGGCATTGCGTGTTGAATCGCAGCGCTCAACGCCGCACTTTGCCTCGACACCAGAGCGAAGAAATGGAAATATAAACGTAAATAAATTTCACTTCCTCAAGTGGGGATCGAACATAAAACATTTAATTTAAACTAGTTTATTAATTTTTAGCTGTATCTCGCATATACCAGGGTAGGCAGTGGGAACATATTGTTAAGACACTCCGTTCTCCGCTTCCCGCAAAATTTATGAGGCGTTGCATGCCTTGCCTTTTTATTAGAGAGAATTTGAGTTTGAAGAGTTTCGCGCACTTTCTTGTGCCACTGCGCCACGACAATCTCAATTAACACTAAAATTGTCATTATTAATTTAATTTTGAATCACATAATCTGTCTTAAATAATAAAAACACAAATTGTAAAAATAGGAAATATTACAAACATTAGCACTCTGTTTGCAGTCGGTTAGAAAAACTTGAGAGAGCAACATTAGCGCGATACAGAAAATTACAAACAACAAACGCATTAGAGTAGATTATACGTAAAATTCGTTCGCCGCGTAAAATTTTATCGCAAAAAATGAAAGTAAAAATCTTGGATATAACGATCCAAAGAATGAGAAAAGTTTCGGATCAGGGGAGTGTAATGTTTAAAAATCATTTAAATTATGAAAGGTCAATTTATCACCCAGAAATAGACACTGAAATGAATGAATTTTACTTTTAACATTTTGGATTCACAAAATCACCTGATGCAAACCCGTTTGTGAAGAAAATAAACGGTTATTTTAATTATTTCGAATCTTACTGTGGACACAATAAATTGCTATAAAAGATTTTCCATTATTTATTTATTGTAACAATGACGACAACTACAAAATAATGTTGAAAAAACATGTTTCTAGGTTAACACGATTTAACTGAATTTTTATGTGTTTGTTACATGTAAATAAATGTTTAAATAATATAATGAATAGACAAAGTTTTTATTTAAAGGAGAAAGTAGTGTCTCATCTCTCTGTGTATAGGAAATACGTGATAGCTTCACATCCCTTTAAAAATATATATAACACCAAAACACTATAACTTTACTAACTGTAGGTACATAATGCTTTACTAACTAAAAGTAACGTCGACAGAGATAGCGACTTGCCTTTCAATCCTACTAAGAAACTACCAAAACTTCCATTGGGCTTCTGCTTAAAATGTCTCAAGAAATGGAATTTGTTTTGATCAGACATTTATAATTTTTGTTATGTCTTCACAAATAACATGAGTTATGACGATGCCATTGTAATATTGTATGTAAGATCCATTTAAGATGGAGCTCTCGTAGAGCTAAACTACTCCGAAGCTCTGCTATAGCCTAAGCCATCCGTGACATGACTACAGAATATAAATATATATTTGAGATTTTGTCATTTATATACTTGACACAATAATGACAAATTTATTTATTTAATAATGCAATATTTATGCACCGTTGATTTAATAACAGATTGTGTTGTTAAATATATACTTTATTTAAATAAAAAACATTTTAAAATAAAATATTTTTGACAATTGAATATTAATATTAACAGTTTTAAAATAAAATAATTTATATTGTAATAACTTTAATTTAAAATAATTTAATGATTTTACTCATCAAAGGAAATTAAAAGATTTCTAGCATCTAAAGATTGTAGAAAGTATTATATATAAATTATATTTCCTTTGTAGGTAGTCTTGATTGCGCGCCCTCGTTGGTGATGGATGGCCCTCATTGATACGAGCCCTCTTCGCTTAATATTAAAGTGTGACAAAATGTTAAAATTGTGAAACGGTAATTATATGTGTTTATTGACCTAAAAACATACATAATCACTTTTGTTCTACCTTTTATATGTATTGTTATTGAAAATAAAATTTCATTTATATACTTTAATTTTAAATTTAAAATATAATTCAACAGGTACTAGCAAGACCCAGCTTCAGCTTTCCAATCTACGAAGTAGTCTAATACCTATATGCGGCTGGGTGGACGTCTTGCAGGTAAACCATTAATTTTGTGGATTGAAATTTAAACCCATAGCCATCGCGTAAATTAATATTATCATTTTTCTAAATATTGTTAAACGAACAGTTGTTAACCTGTTATATTACGTTTGATAAATAGATATTAGGCATACTATACGCAGGTCATAGCAAGGGAGGCAGAGGGAACCGGGGAACCTCAAATGTTAACATTACTACACATATAAATAGGTATGTAGTCTCTTAAAAGTAATTTCTTTCTGCCATTTTCTTAACTTTAAGTAGATTAAATTAAATTGTGTTTCGTCAACAACGTCATCACGTAGTCAATTAAAATTATCTTACACTTGCGAAGACCCTTCTCTTTAATTATTATTATTAATTCATGAAATTTATTTAATAGCTGGTCCAATCTCAAAGGCTCCATTGTTCGTTGATTTTAAAACTGTGAACTTAAAAGTATGTAAGAATTATCATAATTTTAATTTTAACTTCTTACTCAGCTAGCCAATTTAATTCAACTTTGTAAATGAAAATGGATGTGTATTATATTCTATTAAAAATGTTTTATAAAAATAAAATATAATTCGATGATTAGTTTTTTATTGTGTATTTACAGCATTTGTTGGCGACACCTGTAAGGATATAATTACGTCGTAAATAAACATTAAAATATTACCAGCTAAAAATATTAAATTTATTATCTGGACAGCCGGTCGGTCCGAAGATAGGGCATTAGGATCTGTGAGTACACAGAGATGTCCAACTAGAACCATTGCACTTGGCAGAGGACGCCCAACACTTTGAAATTGCTCTAGAATGTAGCCTAGAGTCATTAGAGCATGCCCGAAGTACGGCAGATATACGTCTAAAACTGATTGCAGCTCTAACATTTGCTCGTGTCGATCATCCTGACATGTTCTGGATTTCAATTTGGAGGATGCATAAGCTTGTTATACATATTCATATTTAAGTGGGGAAATATATAAGATATTATTCACAAATAATTTTTGTTTGTATAGTTGTACTTAATATTGATTTGGTGTACTTGAGCAATTTCGTAACTGTTATTTGTACTTCATATTCAATTTAAAAATTGCATAGAAAGGTAATGTAACTAGGGCAAACCACTAATATAATTATATTTGATTCATTGTTCTTCTCTAATTTAATTAGTATAAAATAAGGAATGTTGTTCCATATAAATATTCCTTCGATTTAACTGACTTGATGTATGTAGTAACTGTTGATTCTGTTCTTTTTAAAAAATATATTATTCCATTTACATTGTAAACGTAATTCGTCTACTTTAATTAGACTTTAAGCTTCTATTCATGAATGTAATCACGACTGAAGTTGCAGAAATCATTATTATACAATATTTTAACTTGAAGTAATTTTCGTTATATTTAACAGCATGATCTGTCAATTTTAGAAGTTTCTTGACAGTTTAATTAAAAAATAAGTTGTATAACCAAGTTGGGCCATAGTAAACCTTCTTTACTACCACCAGCAGTAGTACAATCATAATTTATTTAAGTATAATGTGACGGCAGAAGACGAGTAAGTATTTCATCTCAGGGAACTGAAATCATTGTTAAATTAAATTGGTCCATGCACAGATGCGGTACGGCAGAGGCCAGACTAACTCTGGTATTTGTTTTAACCTAAAGGGTTTAATTCCTTTCTACATTCATTTTAAGTAGTGGCTTAAGGCTGAATAAAAGAAACCTCAAGGATACTCTTGTTTAACGTAGTACATGCCAACGCAGCTAAATTTTAATATTATTATTATTTTAAAACATATACCTACTGTGTATTAAAGAATTAGAAAATCGATAAGAAAAAAATGTATGTAATACGACAAATAGCTGTGAAACATACCAGTTATTTAATGTATTTGTAATTTGTAGAAGTAAAGATTGTTGTTTTACAAGTACCTACCTAAGATACTTAATTGAATTGCAAATATCTCAATTTTACTGCTACAATCTTAAAAAGGTAATATAAATGTATTCTTTTGTTGTTGTTTATATCAAATTTGTGTATAGTAATAATTTTAACTATGGATATAGCATTAAAAGGTTCCTTGTGTTTAAGAAAATGAAAGATAGATAGAACACTTTTCCCCTAGTAATCTATAATCTCATAATATAACTAATAACTATATTGAGGCCATCGTCGTGGCGCATGGGCTCAAACGTATGACTGTAACGCAATGGTATGGGTTCGATTTTCACTCTAAGGAATTATTATTTATTAATATTTTCATTTCTTCGCTCTAGCACCAGTGCTTCGAAAATTTGGCGAAAAGTTTGGAACGGATTGTTCTCTGTGCTTACCGTGCGAACTATAATTTGATGATTTGTATGAATAGAAATATAAATACACATCTGAAACAGAAAACACCCATAATAGTCTTCCAGATTCATAATTTCTAATTAAATATAATATACTAATTAAATATAATATATAATACGAAGGTACATCGTGTGATTAAAATCAGACTTTCATTTTTCTTTTTCCAACGAACTTATGACACTTGTGTCAGTTGAAGTTACCTCCATTAAGATATTACGATAGTTGCAGAGGAACTTCAAAAAGCTTTAACTAAGACTTTAAGATGGCTCCCTATATGTTCAATTAATTGTAGTTTTTTGGTTTTTTCGGTATCCAAAGATTAAAACGAAACCCATAGCTAAACAATTAAAATTTTAAAAGATGATATTAAAAAAACATAAGAAAATAAATATTTTAAGGAGTTTAACAGATGAAGATGTCTTTTTGGCCGTTTTTATAGAAAATGGTGCGGGAACTATTTGTGCGTTTCCGGCTCGCACTTGGCTGGTTTTTTTTATATAAAATGCACATTTATTTGTATGATTAAAATAGTAGTTTGAGGCCGTCGCAGCGGCACAAAGGTGTGGCTGTAACATGACGGTTGTGGGTTCGATCCCCACTCGAGGAAGTGAAATATTTATTTACGTTTATATTTTCATTTCTTCGCTCTGGTGTCGAGGCAAAGCGCGGCGTTGAGTTCTGCCACTCAACACGCAATACCTCCAAAAAAATTCGGCAGAAAGTGGGGAACGGAGTGTCTTAGCACTAGGTTCCCTCTGCCTACGCTGTTGTGTGCGGGATACAGCGTGAAGCTGATTAAAATAGTAATTAATCATTAATAAACTATTCCAGCTAATACTTATTACCACTAGTATTTAACTTTTTAATAAAGTTAAAGATTTGACAAAGATCTTTTATAAGAATACAATCAAAGCTATAAGATATATGTAGGAGAAATTCCAAGTCTCGTAAGAGTAACAGATCTTTAAATATTAAAAAAATATATAAAAAGCAAAAGTAATTGAGAGCAAAGTAACTGTTAGTCTACAGTGTCTGTTATATTATATACATATTCTTGTACATTCTTACGGTATATTAGGTCAACTTCGACTTCATTGTATTTAGAATAAAAGCTCTGTTCTTAGATCGATGACTTGGCTGTAGAGTGGCCTTTGACATTGACAGCGTCATCTAATCATTTAGAAAAATTGGCAGCATATCAAGTTTCTGACCTGTTCTTGATAAAACACTCGACATCTTTGGAGAAGCGATGCGCCAATTTTATAGTTAGTAACCTGATCCACTTTAAAATAACATGGTATTTATTAATTTTAATAGTCGTTTCTTTTAATAATTTTACAAAATACAGTCAGTATTTACTGATAACAATTATTAGAACCAACAAAAGTGTAAAAATCAATTCTTATTTCTCTACATTATTTTAATCAGCGTTTTAAATGTTTAAGGACGCAGGTAGCTTTCAGGCACAGGCAAGGCACTTTCTGCTGGATTCCGAAGGCATTCATTCATTCATTGCATATTGAGTGGCGGAACTAAACGCCGCACTTTGCCTCGAATTTTAAATATAAAATTTTAAATATAAAAATATAAAATTTTAATGATTTTTTTTTATTTCTTCGCTTCGCATTTCCCCGAGTGGGAATCGAATCCAACAACTGTCTCGTTAACAGCCACACGCCTGTGCCCTTGCGCCACGAATAGAGTAAGATATATTGAATATTAAATTAAACGACATTGAACTCCGTAGATACTTAATTTTTTAAACTTAATGAAAAGGTTAGTATCTGCTTTCAGTAAATTGAGTGTTGAAATGAAACCTTAAATTTAAGTAGGGACTTAACGACTTCCTGCAATCAGGGGTTGCAAATTAACATACAGTGATGCTCGCCACATTTTCTTTTAAAGTTATAGTAAAATGGAAAAAATAAGTTAAATAATATATATGCAGATTAAAGTAAATTGAGCTAGAGAGCTAGAGAGCCAGCTAAAGTGTAAGTTTATGAAATCATATGTGTGTAATCCGTATAACCACACTTTGGTTGTATTGAATAAGGTCATTTAAATATTTGAAATATTTTTAACAATAAGCTTGCTCTCCGTTGCTTCAATGCGAGCCGACTGACAACATAGAAGCGGAAACCTAATTTTAATTTCTAAACAGGGAATTGGGATCTTTTATTCAGTCAAGGCCTCTGAAGCGGATTTGCAAAAGCGCACTTGAACATGAGAAAAATAATTAACTCTATTATGCAATATATTTACATATTTACGAAAGTAAAGCACTTTATGAAATTAATAGACGGTTTTTGAATTTTTTTCAGTATAATAAAAAATAATGAATATTTTTTTAAATACAAAAAAACCTTTCGGAAACTCTTTGGTAAGATTAAAGGATTCAATATCAAATCAGTCAAAAAAGCTGATAAAGGCTGTAATTAGATAAGACCCATCTCTTCGCTTTGTGAATCCATTCATTTCCTTTTTTTTTAAATGTGAGTAAGAGTGTCCCAATGGAGGGACAGTCGTAAATTTCAATATTCTTAAAATGTTTAGGGTCGAGCTCTGAAAAGATCTTTTTATATACAATGTTAGTTCGATAAGCACGTAGGGGTGCGATATTTTCAGTTAACACCCTCGAGCGAACAAGAGATAGCAGACGCTTTATTGAATTCCTATGCAACGCATCAAATATATTATGTTTACGGATTCTTAAACAGACATTACACAAATGTATATATATATAGTACATATTTTATCTTCAGTGCACAAAAATCAAAATTAAAAAGAAATTCGTTATGTTTTATCAAAAAGTATTTTATACATAATCTTATAAATGTAAATATAAATAATATAGAAAAATTAGGTCCGCAAAGAAAATTAAATATTAAAATAATATTCAATACAATAAAATATTGCTGTAATAGTAGATATTGTTAATATATTATATCAAAAAACATATCTCATGTATTATTACATAAATTCTCTCGACAAAAGCTGCCATTTTACTTGACGGATCCACTCTAGCTTCTCTAGTAACTCAAAAGATTTCTAGGATATAATGAAAAGAAGATATCTTTTATAAGCCCTAAAGTGATATCACATGATACTACTGTCGTAACCAATATTGGTTTGAAGGTTATAAAATAAGAATGATTTCATCTTTAAATAGTTTTCTGCGTGTACTTAATATGAATTAAATCATCATTTAACAGGTGAACAATTAGAATAAACATTGATTTTAAGATTGACCTTCTATTATATAATATTTTACTTTAAAACATAAGGCAGACCGCGCATTTCATCGTCTATTCTCATAGTCAAACGGAACCGGAATAAAATATTTCAAACGCTGGCAACCCCTGTTTGCGGCAGGAATTTTCCAGGCAACCCTGTTTTATAGTGTTCAGAAAAAAAAAGCTTTAATTTGATATATAATTCATTAAAGAAACACATGAGTGCAAATTATTAACATTTAGTGTTTAAACCCGGCAACCCTAGACTTGCGGCAGACTGAGAGCTGGCAACCCTTAATTTTCCAATTCCTTATGCGATTATCTTTCAAATGATGTGCGATTCATATAAAAAACGGATGGGTGCAATTTTCTCTAAAAATGAGTTACGAAAAAATGTAATTAAAGGTGATTGCGGCAGGATTCTTCCAGACAACCCAGGTGTAATCTGTTCTACTAATCATGTATTATTCATTAATATAGGTTTAATTAAGAAAACTCGTATATGCAGGATTCAACGGTCGGATCTTAGTCTATTAGTTTTGCGATTCACTTAAAAAATGAACATTCTAGTCTTAAACTTCTAATAATAAAAAGAAATTTGGTCTTGTTTTTTTTATTCAATTTATTATTACATTATTAAGTGTAGCTTTTAAAAATATGTCCAGTTTCACACGGTATGTTGAATGTAGCAAGGGCCTTGCGAGAGAGGGAGCATAGGGTTAAGACACTCCGTTCCCCACTCTCTACTCTTGAAGGCAATGTTAAGTGGCGGAATTCAACGCCATGCTTCGACACCAAAACGAAAAAAGTGAAAATATTAAATATTTATTGCCTCGAGTGGGATTCAAATCCACGACCCATTCATATGCTTGGGGTACAAGCGTTTGACAGTACGAGATCACGACCAAAAATATATTAAAAAATATATTTTGCTTAATATAAAATTCATTTTACATTTAATCATTGCGATTCGAATATCGTATTTGCTATATAACATCCGCTACTGCGTTTAAACTTCCATTTCACTCATTACGGGAACGAGGTCGTAGATATGTAAGGAAGCTGTTAGATAGATATTTAGGAAAATTAATCCAGAGTAGCTTATACTCTAGAGATGTTGAGGCATATGTTTTTTGGTAAATAAAATATAAATTTTAGGCAAGTGTCTGTCTAAATACTTATTTGTATAAATTAATATAAATATTACATAATTATTTGTATAAATCAATAAATTAGACACAATTTACAGTACAATGTTTTCTAATATATTTAAAATTTTCATGAAATAAAATAGTATAAACAAAAAAATGCCTTTCTTAACATTTATATCACACACTTATAAGGTTTGTTAAATTAAGCGAGGCAATGCTGGCAAATATGTTTGAAGTTCCTAACGAGTCGGCAGCTATTGGTGAATGTAAAAATAGCGATGTGAAGCCATCTTCAAATACTATAGGTATATTTGACGTTTTTAATAAAAATCAACAAATTAAACATACATTGTGTTTACATGTACCTATTTTTTATATAAAAAATAGTTCAATTGAAATTATACGGATGTATATTGTATCGCCGTCAATGTTTATAGTGCTGCATTACTAGTAGAGGGTATTAGATGAAGAAACGTTGTTCTGACTAAAATAATGACGAAAAAGAAAATAATGTAATGATGACATTTTCCTTACATAAAATATAGCCTACGACCTTCCTGAACAGTTAGGCGTCGTTTTCAATGTACTCAAATTTCTAATTTGAAAAATAAACGTAATAAAATGCGTAACGCACAAGGCGAAGATTGCTCGCATTTGCTGGTAAATTCAGTTACCTTAATGTAACCACTTTGTTAAGGTTTTAAGGAAATAGTCTACTTTTTGCAACAAATTGATCTTATTTGTTAGGATTTAGATAGCTGATTGAAAATACATTTACGGAGATGGCGTATACTTCTAGGCCATCCATGGTTGTATATTTTTGTGTAAATATGTTCATGTTTATGCATGTCTAATGTGACCACTTTTTGGCCGACTCAAACCGCGACATTGTATCGAGGCTGTCATTTTTAGGGTTCCGTACCTTTTTAAGGAAAAAAATAACCCCTTATAAGATCATTCTTTTGTCCGTCTGTTTGTCTGTCAAGACCCTTTATCTCAGATCTATTTATATATTTATTTAGAAAAAAGATATGGCCGTTTATATCGCAAAAGTTGCATATTTCGACACTACGAAGGAAATCAAAATTCACTGGTTGACCTAGAGAATATGAAACTATACATTTGTACAAAATCCGGAAAGATTTGGAATTATAGCCGCTAGTTCAAGTGAGATATCAGGTAAAAAGGCTAAGCCTTTCATTTCAGAAAAAGCTCGAGACCTCCAATTTTTGTATAGCACCCTCGGTGGGCGAGCCCGAGTCGCGCTCGTCCGGTTTTTTTTAGATATAATTGTCACTTTAATGAAAACTTTATAATGAGTGCGTTTTTGGAGAAACTTGTTTCGACTGGTCAAATTTACAAGCCATCCCAATATATAATCAAAATTTTACTTCAAGCAAAACGTGATATTGTAATTAACTTTTGGGATAATACATTAATTCCTATCATTCTACCTCTACCTAAATTAAACCTGGTGAAATCTAACGGATGTTATTATTCATAGAGGCTGTTCTAAGCTTCGATTGGATTAAAGAAAGCTTGATAACGTAACATATTCGAAATATAATGCAGGAATGGTTTGATTATTAAAATAATAAACAGCTTAACATTTCTTATTTTGTAAAATCAATGTGCTGTAAAATAAAAGCTGTTGGTATATCAAGTAATAAAGAAGTCACGATAAATATATACATAAAAAATAAATTAAAAAACATGATAGAAGAGTCAGAGATATATATTTATACTTCACACACAAAAAGTGAATACGTTTAATTAATTATTTTACTTTTTTTAAACAATGTCATAATTGCTTAATTCTTATAGTGATTTATATTTAATTTTTAATGCTTTTATAAATAAAATTAAGTTATTAGTATATAATTCAAATTGTCAAATGGCTTAGGCAGATATCTTTTCTTACGCAGTTTATAAATGTCGGCTTTAGACATCACTAATGTATAAAACGTTCTTAGAATGTTTGAATGAGTATTCATAAAAAGAATATTAAGCAAATGTATAAATTATTTTTTTATATAAGTGCTTCTAAAAATATTGTTAAAGTAAATTTACCCGCGAAATTTTCTAAGAAAATCCAAATTACGCCAACATATTATGGTAGTAGTAGGAATAGGTATTTAAAACATTTTACTTTCTAAGATATTTTTTAGTTAAAAATCAACACTCAGAATCCACACTCTGGAAAAAGTTTTCGTTTGATCTTAACTTTTGCAAAGCTGCGGTTAACTGATTAAAATTTAAACTTAAAACTTGAACTTAAAATATTTCCGGTAAAACATTAATCCATTTGACTAGATCCATCTCTCGAAAAAAACTAACTTAAGTAACTAAAAAAAGTTATTAATATATTGTTTTTATTATTTGGTAATTCTATATGCTTACTGTTATTTATATTTATTAAATTATAATTAAATCTCAGAGTTAATTTAATTTCTTAATATAAAAGAAATTCCTTATTACAATTTACATATAAATGCTAACATGAAAATTGAAAATAAAATATATGCAGAACTATGCATAAAGTTTGTTTTAAGCTACGATATTTTAATATGCGCTTAGTGCTAGTGCTTATCAAATAAAATTTGTAAGTTATTTAATAAAAAGGAAAAATAACATTTTTATCAAATAGGTCATTTTAATTTTAAAAATCTTTGGCACATTCTTTATTTTTTCAACAAACCTATGATTGAATATTTATATAATTATATACGACAGAGAACCTGTGTAAATCGAGATCCATTAATTCATATTAACTTAATTAACACTTCCCCATTTTAGTGAAAATGAATAAAAAAAACTTGATTTTCTTTACAAAAACGTAAACTGAATCCGACGTTTGACAAGGGTTCTCTTATTACAATTTGAATGCTTGCGTACACTAGCGGGCTCTAAACGATTAATATTAAGTTACACTTTATATTCTTTGACACCTTATTGTTAAATAGTTTATAGTGTTTTATATAGTTTACAAAATAAATAAAAATAAATAGATTATTTTAGAAAATAATGAAATTTCGTTACTTACCAAAGAAAAAGCACGATATACTTCCAGAACCATGGCTTGCGTAACATTATTTAAAGATACGATAGATTCTATAATATTTCTTATTATTTAAGACAAGTTTCAAGTTTTGCCCGGCCGGTGGCGTCGATGTAGCCGGTGCTGGTTCGCGCGTTCGGTCTGCCGCGGCTCCACGACGGCTCCTTGGGACGCATGCGCTGATCTCATCTCATCTCCCGCCATGATGAAGCCTCCAAACCAATCGGTTGAAACGACAACTTTGTTTAGTACAAGCCACTATAAGCAAAACTTTAAATAGCTTTCATTATGTACGTGGAATTGTTCCGTGAGGATTCCCATTTGCACGTCAGGATGAAATTGTAGTTTGTTTGTATTATGTTTAGAGTGTTTTGTTTTTTTTTAATTAGAAAAAAAGATAATAATTTTATTAATGGATTTAGATTATTATTTAGTTAATAAATAAGGCATTGCCTGTTATTTTTAATGTACTCTTTGTATATTTTAAAGTCACCACACAAAAAGAACTAATTCTATCTAATTCTATGCAGTTACTTATTTCACAAAATACTATACATGGAGTCGATGACTTAAATGAAAAAAGGAAAATAAAAACGAATTAGATATTCAAAAAAAGATTTTCAAAACATAATTTATTTTCGATACAAGCATTGAACATTTACTTTACATAATATCTCCGCAACCTCAGTAATGTTGGGAGCCCAACGTTTTTAACGAGTGCCATTCTTAAAGGGCGATGGGACTTTAAGTGAAAACACTAGCAAATGTAAACGGCCACATTATTTCGAGTACACATTATACTCTGAGGTATCTTGCAGTTAAGCGTATGTTATTACGATGTTAGCGCCATTTGAGATATGTTCAATGTCTTTTACTTGTAAAGTATAATATATACATTTATATATATTTAATTACCTGTTAAGTCGTGGCGTAGGGGCACAAGCGTGCGACTATAAACGCGACAGACAGGTTGTGGGTTCGATTCCCACTTGATGAAATGATTTTTTTTATTTCCTACAAATATTTTGTCTAATGAAAATTTGTTCTGACGCCATTATGGCGCAGGGGCACAGGCGTATGTTTGTAAACGCGACGGTCATGGGTTCGATTTCTAGTGGCAGAATGAAATATATGATATATTTATTTTTATGAGGCGAATGACGGCACGTAATATCTCGAGAATTCGGCGGAAAGTAGAAAACGAAAGTGACTTGAAGAGAGGAGTGTCTTAACAATAGGTTCTCGATGAAGCAAAACGCTAAAAAAATATTATAGATCCAAATAGAGAAGACCTTAAAAAGCTATAGTTATTTTTGCTTTTATGAGTTTATTGTCAAAAGTTTTAGTACAGAGCAAAAATAGAACTACCCACACGAATTTATCAATTTTTCGTAGACTCATTGCTAAAAATTACTGTAATCTAATTTTCGACGTCAATTAGTAAAAAACTAATTAAAATTATTACATGTTATTCTAAAGAAACGCTTATTGTAGTTTTTATTTAAGTATAGGGGATGAAATGATATTAAGGAGATAAAAAACCTTAACTTTCACACCTATTTTTTCCAACTCTTTCTATTCACGCGTCGGTGAAGCGCTCGATGGGTATCTGGCGTATTGCGATTCGTAATACGATAAGATCGTTTTATTCAACCTATTGGCTTGGAAGAAATATAATATGAAATCAATTGGAGACAAAAAAAATGTATTACAGCATATTGCTGCCTTTTCTAATGTATGCTACATTTTCGCGCCAATTTCTTATTATTTGATATAATTTAAACACCATAATATGAATATTTTTTTATAGAAAAGAAATAAATAAATTTCATGTCGCGGTCACATTATTTTTTCATAAGCTGTGTTAAGAGTGATGAATCATGACAGATGAGTGGGCGAGCTCTATACACGGACAGGACTTGCGACATTTGCGGCACTGGACCGTTCATAATCGATATTCGTTTAGGCCGTAGCATTGATGTCCCACTCCCACTCCCACTCCCAAGTACAAATATATGGGTGCCTATCGAATGCATCGCTGGCGGCAAGTCTAATCTGCGGGCGGACGCGTGGTGCCGCCTCGCAAATAACTTCCGCACCTGCCGACTGCGCCACATACCACTTTGTAGAACATTCTGACAACATGCATTCTGTTTCCCCATATACGGGTACGGGTATACATCGCTCGATTCTGATGTCAGCTATTTAGGTGGCGCATCCTCAATCCCTCTAACTTAGATGAGAAGCTAGCTTAGTTCGCTTTCTATCAGTTCTTTGAGGTGAAAGGTTCGCGCTTCAATAGCTGTACTTTAAAAGTGTTCTCTACTTTATATCAAATATTAATAGAAATATAAAATATATATTTTTTTCTTCTTCCTCCTGGCATTAATCCCGGCTATTGCCAGGGTCTGCCTTCCTACTCAACCTACTCCACTTTGCACAGTCTTTTGCGTCCTCGGTGACCTCCTGGGAGGTCTCACTCCAGGAACTGATATAGCAAGGCAATTGCATCCGACATAGTTCTTAGGCCGGCGCTTAACGTGGCCAAACCATCTTAGACGACGCTCTTGGAGCTTATCCGCTACGTCACGGACCCCAAGATTACCTCGAATGAATATGTTGCGTATGCGGTCAGACCGCGTTACGCCGCACATCCACCTCAGCATCTTCATTTCCGTGATGTAAAGCTCCTGAGTGTGTCGAGATAGTGCTGGCCAACAAAATATATATTTTTTTAATACATATAAATTACGTTTTGGTTTGAACAAAATAAATACTTATAAAAAAATGTGAGCGTAAAGCATAAAATTATTAAAGCTGTTATGTAACACTGTAGTGGTCATTGAAGTATCAAATATATCTTAAACTATTGCTTAAGAAAAATTATACTATTATAAATAGACTTTAATGCATGCTCGCACTCGCACTCTCGTAATCGTTGTTTCAATAAATGCTTTAACAATAAGTAGAAAAATAAGAAGGAATATTTCAATTTCAGTACTACAATAATTTTTCCCGTTTATTCAAATTCATTTTATAATTGATAGTTGGTACGTACTTAGTATAAATATTACATATTTTTATAAGCAGTTAGAAGCGAAACTAAGAAGGTAACAAATAAATTCATAAATTAAACTTCCTTGGAAGGAAAAAATGACAGAAAGTACTATACAAAGTTGTGTGTCCAAGGAGGCGGGCGCACGCGCGACGGCACTCCGCACGCCGCTGCCGCCGCGGCCGCTCACGCCTCCCCGCGATCGCGCCCGAGATAACTTCCATTGCGTTTTGCGACGAAACTTTTACTTGTACTTGGTCGGTAATGAGAGTTTGCGGAAAACTTTGAAAGTTGGTATGTGGCGTTCAGAAATGAAGATGTGGGCAGACGCGTGGTGCCGGTGATGCCGCGCGATGAGCGCGCGCACGTCGCCCGCGCGTCCAGCTCGCCTGCACGCGCGTCTCGTCGCGCCTATGCTTATACTTCCTCTACTGTTTTGTTTCGCGCGATCACAGTGAGTATTCAAAATACGTACGTAGAAAAGCTGGACTCAATAATAATAATATAATACAAAAAAATATATATAAAACTCAATTAAAAAATTATGCATTTATCTAACTTAAAATATTTAATTATTTAGGTAATAAAATAGTGTGTTTTTTAAAGATTTCTTTTTTTTGCCTTATAAAACAAGCTAATAAAAATGTCATTAAGGTATCAAATTTAACTTATACTTTAACATATTATAACATATTTAATCTATGTACATATATGGGATAAGGTACATATCAAACTTCGTAGCGAGTTGGAATCTTACGCTAAAATATTTTTTACCGACGGCCGACGGCAGTTGATCTTAAGTTAAAAAAATGTATAACTAAATATTGTTAATCTATTAATATTATATTTATAAAAAAAGATATTGAAATAATAAATTACGAAACAAATGTTTCAATTTAAAAAGTAAATCAATTAAATTCTGTAGTGGTCTTAAATGTAATAGCTTTCAGCCGACACCTTAAGTTAATTTAACATTGGAATTGGGGGATCCTCCGCTAAATGCCAATTCTATCTAAGCCAAGAGGAATCTCATTTAAATAGCCCTTCAATATACAAATTACATATGTGTGTATATACGATGCTTTAATTTAAGGACTGGTGCTGGCTTTGTACACGCGTGGTTTTAATGAATAAAAATTAGAATTCATGGAATTTCTAAATATAGATTTTTAATATTCGCATCAATCAATATCGTTTTCAATTTACATAATGATATTTTTTTTACCTTTACGCTATATTCCGCACATAGCAAGGTAGGCAGAGAGCACTTGGGAACCTAGTGCTGCACTCCTTCCTCCTCCTTCCTCCTCTCACTGGAGCCATCTGGGCATCAATCGAACCAATCCTATCGAACCCATAACCAGTCGTGTCTACAGACTTGTATCACACTTGTGCCCCAGTGCCACTGGCCTCAAAATTAAATTTATTAATATTACATAAAACATGGAAGGATACGGATTACGAGATTAGTATTTTAAAGTTACCTTCAAGTATCAACGCTTAGTAGGTAATTGTAAAATATATCTTTTTTTATGATATTTAGATATTATTATTTTAAACATTACTTTTAAATACAGTTAAGCATTTAACTGTTCTTTAATTTTGAAGTTTTATACAGTTTTGTAACTCCAAATCTATAAAGTAAGTATATCTAGCAAATATGCAATAAAATCAAACTTCTTCACTGATCCAAAATAGGTTAGATTAGTTAATTAGACTAACGTTATATTTTGGTATTATTAATAATGTTTTATTAACGGCAATTTCCACTTTATTCCTAATAGTAAATATTCACTTTCGTCATTGAGCAACACTTAACTTAACAACACCAATATTGATTTAAATTTGTGGTTTATTTCCGCAGCAAGGATTTTTTGACATTGTAACAACTTCTAAAGTACTTATTAAAATGAAAAACAGAAAAGACAGTTTTGATCTACATTAAATGGCCAACGTAACTAATATACTTATTTATATGCTGAGAGTAAGGGATAAGTGAAACTTGACTCGATACAGCTGATGTGTGAACGGCGTGATGTGTCAATAATTAAATGCGTTTTTCTCTAAAACTATTCGCAATTTCGAAATAGTTTAAAAAGCAAATTTTATCTTCGTTTAACGTAGAAAATTAATAAAGTATTTTAAAGGATAAGGATTAATACCATTATGGAAAAATATGACTCACAATAAAAAATATATTGAAATTATTATTTTTAGACAGAAAAATGATCACTACACGTTATCCTTAAAAGATATGAATATGCTATCGCGGACTTTTTTGTAGATCTTATTAAGACGAATAATACTCCAGTACATTATTTTCATGTAGTACTTACCATTAAAGCAGCGCATGCGCGAAAGTGTCTCAACGGGTAGGACTTTATACATATTTATCGTATTTATGTTAATTTACATAAGAATGTACAAATAATAAACTATATATAAACCTTCTACGAAAAATACTTGACCTAATGGTGAAAACCGCATCAAAATCCATTGGGTGGTTTAGAAGAAGAAGAGTTAGAAAGTTCAGACAGACACGAAAAGCGACTTTGTTTTATAAGATATAGGATGGTTTATCTCTTATTAGGATAAGAGTTTATCATTATTTTATTAAAATTTGCTCTTTAGACAAAAACCTAATAATAAGAGAATCGTATATGTACAACCTTTAGGGTAAGTTAATAATATTCCATTTAATTTTATTGACCATAAGAAACAATGTTAAGCTATTGAAAATTTGTAATTGTATTAAACTAAACACTACCTACGACGCTACGAAAGCCTACGAACATATCTACGATCGTAGTTATAAAAACAATGTAATGTAAATGTATGTACAATTTCGCGAGACTGAAATTCAGCTTTGCATTTGTGTGTGTTTCTATAAGTAGGTCCAAACTTTTTTTAATAATTTCATTAATTTTATAATTAGAAATTTTAAAAAATGCAGACAAAAAAATGTCAATTAAAATTCTCATTGGATATATACGAGGATGCACCTCGTTACTTTCACATTATGTGTTGTTGGGTTAACAGTTAATCGTTTCTTTATATCATCAAGAACGGCGTTATAACTACGAAACTTAATTCTACCTTTAGGGCTTGGTCATACAATTTCTGTACTTGTACAATGAAAGTGCCAATTTTATTTTTACTTTCAGTAAATTGAACACAAAAATAAAAAATTAAGAATTAAATATGTTACGCTGCTTTCGTTACAAGAATTGTTTGGTTTTTCCGGTTTGGCCATATAGGAACACTCTCCCTAACGCAAAGTGCAGCTTAGAACTTGCGGACTGTAGGCATAAATTGAAACAAATTTTGTCGTTTTGACATTCTTTTAATTATTTATAGATATTTTAATTCTTTGAACAATTAGCGTTATGTAAATAAACAGTAATAATAGGCACCTAAGCAATGTATATTTTACATCTTGTAGAGTCGAACACACTATTGCAGTTTTTATAATAGAGTTATGTATATAAAAAAATATTTTTTTGGTTATGTCACCTAATTTTGCATGTGTATCTCGAAAGCTTTTCTTTAGTAATGAATTGTCATATTCAATAAATATATAATTAAGCAAGTACAATTACATTGGTGATTTTATTAATCTCTCAAAATTTAAAGGACGTTATTTAGAATTTTAGACTAAAAGGTGGGAGTTAATTTAAAGAGAATATACGAAAGGAATATAATAAGATTTTAAAATTAGCTGAGTGCCTCACATTTCTTTGTAGAGTGGATCGCGCTGTCACAATTGACCGCTTGGAAAACGTTACGCACACCATTTCTCGAATCCTTGACGGCTACGATATTCGACTTCGCCCTAACTTCGGTGGTAAGTATGCTTATAATTATTTTATATCTATATGTATTTAAAGTGTTTTTAAAAGGATAAGAATACAAAAAAAAATAGAACAATATCCACACCACAAGAATAATATTCTGTTTACAAAGCTGAAAGTCAAAAGTATAAGAAATGTGCTTAGGGTTGACAATTTTATGCTCATAGCTATATTAATATTATAAACAGAAGAGCTTGTCTAATTGGACGCGTTAATCCCAAGAACTACTGGTTCGAATTTTAAAATTATTTTTGTTTTGGATAGTCCATTTTTGGAAGGCTATAATATATAGGCTATATTACATCACAGTAGTCGTATGTGTAATGAACATACGTTCAGACTTACTTCGGGCAGCTATAGCGTGTCATGTGTCATGTGTCACACAGTTTCATTTGACACTCACAATAGGGTGTTCAAAGACAAACTTAACGAAAAGTGACACACATGTACAATTTTTTCAATAAACTTTGTTCCATTCTTATCTAATAAGTAAAATATGTTTGGAATTCAATTTTGCAAAAGTGAATAGTGATGCTATTTCACTTTGAAATATAGTCGTAAATATGCAAGTACTGAGATAATATTGATATAATACGCAATCAGAGCGTGATCCGTCAGCTATCCTCCACATTCGCGATATGTAATTTGCTTCCTTGCACAAATATTATTACTTCACAGGCGACCCGCTCTACGTCGGCATGGATTTAACCATTGCAAGCTTCGATGCCATTTCTGAAGTCAATATGGTAAGCTTATATAGCTATATGTTTTTTCAATTTTAATTTTTAATAAATATAGGTTTCACAGTAAATTAATGAGATATTGAAATGTGAAAAATCGTAGTACTGTAAATGTTGAGGCTGGTGGCGCAGGGGTGCAAGCGTGTGACTGCAAACGTGACATATTGTGGATTCGATTCCCACTGGAGGAAAAAAATATTTACTATTTTCATTTTCCTCACTCTGGTACCGAGGCAAAGCGTGGCGTTGACTCTCGTCACTCAACACCTCCAAAATTCAGTAGAAAGTGAAAAATGGAAAGAAAACGAAAGTGGAAAAAAATATATACAAAAAATATCGTAAATTAAAAAAATATCGATATATTTACGTTTTGCTTAACTTACGTTGCTGTTATTTTAAAATAAAATCTAAATATTATATTACAACATGTATACTTGTAAATTATTTTTGATCTTAACAAAAACGTACTCTCCATTGTAATATGTTGTTGACCTCGTAACGTAAACAAAGAATCGAGCTTCTTGAGTTTCGGAAGTGTGTTGAATTTTGACACGTCAACAATTTTGTCATCAAGATTGCTTTTGAGTCAAAACAGGGACGCACTCGATCGCTCGTTGTAATTCATTAAGCTTTTAATAGCGAAAGAGAGCAAGGCCGTGGACACTTGACACATATCTGTCGGTGACCGGTGACCGAGGGGCAGAGCTGACTCATCGAAGCGATGCCATCTTTAACCATTTTTATTGTTGTCTTCCTTAACTTACATAAACAATTACAATTTGTCAATATTCCGTGAAACTCTTATATTATAATTTTAACATAATATGTTTTCAGGATTATACAATAACACTCTATCTCAACCAATACTGGAAGGACGAGAGATTAGGTTTCGGGTTGCACGACGAAATTTTAACACTATCAGGAGATTTCGCGGACAAAATTTGGGTACCTGATACTTTCTTTGCGAATGACAAAAATAGGTGAGAAATAATAGTAGATACATGATACGATTTTGTAAAATTTAAATAATAGTATTAATAAATATATATTCTTAAATATAATAAGTTATATTATTAATTTATTTAACTTTATATTTTCATTTCTTTGCTCTAGTGTGCGCGGCATTGAGTTTCGCCACTCAACACGCAATGCTACCTGAATTCGGCCGAAAGTGGGGAACGGAGTGTTTTAACACTAGATTCCTTCTGCCTACTCTACTGTGTGCGGGATACAGCGAGAAGCTGATTTTTTAAATATTATTTCAGTTTTCTCCACGATGTGACGGAGCGCAATAAGCTCGTCCGCCTCGCGGGCGACGGCAGCGTCACATACGGGATGCGTTTCACCGCTACTTTGGCTTGTATGATGGATCTGCACTACTATCCGCTGGACAGCCAAAACTGCACCGTTGAGATTGAAAGCTGTGTGACTCTATATTTTTAATCCAGCTCGCCGTCACTCGCTTGCTTTGCCCATCGAGTGTTGTTATTTGCCCATCGATTGTTGTTATTTGCCCATCGAGTGTTGTTATTTCTGTTTGCAAGCGTGTTTTTTGTCATTCTTTTTGTGCTTTTGCTTACAATTGGCGAGACAAAATTTTAACTAAAAAAAAATTGTAAAAATATAGCGTAACTACTAAATGCTCTGTATTAGCTTATTTCATTGTTATCCCATTTGATGTCAGACGCCTTATGCTAGTCTGCTGAAGATTTAAAATTAATAATATTTTCAAATATACATCTCACTCGAACAGTAAGTAGACTAATTACAACATTCTAACGTAACTTTTATAATGCAGATGGGTACACGGTATCAGACGTGGTGATGTATTGGAAAGAGACCCCAGTACGAGGAGTGGAGGACGCTGAGCTACCTCAATTTTCTATTCTTGGACATGAAACTAATGATAGAAAGGTTTATAATTTTTAGAAATTTACAAATACGAGAATATAATATGTTTATCTTTTGTAAGCAAAGTATATGCAAAAAAATATAGACGTATAATTGTTTATAGCACCTATCTGTTTTTATTGGGAACACCTGTAGCACCATTAAGTTTCTTAACTAAGACAATTAGTCTCGTGCCAGAGAAAGCGTACCTATTAAAGACTTGACATTCCAGGAGAAGTTGGCGACAGGCGTCTATCAGCGGTTATCTCTCAGTTTCAAACTCCGCAGAAATATCGGTTATTTTGTGTTTCAAACCTACTTGCCAAGTATTTTGATTGTGATGCTCTCTTGGGTTTCGTTTTGGATCAACCACGAGGCAACTTCGGCGAGGGTAGCTTTGGGTAAATTTTATAAGCCATTACTATGACGTTAATAAAATTGTAAATAAGACAGTAATACATAAAATACATATAAAATATCAGTATTACACATTTATTAAAAAAAAAATTAAAAAAATTGATTAAATATATCGAATTAATTGTATACTAACATAATTAAATATTAGATATATAAGAAATATTATTATATACTAATATTTTTTTTCAGGCATTACCACTGTTCTCACAATGACTACAATAAGCACTGGAGTAAGAAGCAGCTTGCCTCGCATATCCTACGTAAAAGCAATCGACATCTACCTAGTGATGTGTTTCTTTTTTGTTTTTGCGGCGTTGCTAGAATATGCCGCGGTTAATTACACATACTGGGGAGCTCGCGCCAGGAAACGGGCGAAGTTAAAAAATCGCGAACAAATGTCCACAAGCACTAGTGTGGACAAGGGGCTAAAATCCGAAAGTAAGTACAAAGTAAACTAAAATCATTGTACAAATTTCAGAATTTTACTACTTCTATTAATGTGAGCTTTGCATTTATATGACTGAATACTAAAAGAAGATCTAGAAAAAATATTTAAAAATAAAGTTTATTATTAGAGATCAATAAAAAAAATAAACAAAAATTATATTAACTCTTCTACATCAAGAACAGCGTTGTGTTCATGATTGTTTTTCTTCTTGCACTGTCTGTCCACATACACTTTTCCATATTTGTACAGGCTCCAAGGCTTCCTCTTAAGTTACGTGAAATTAAAAAAAACATCATCTGTTACAGCTGGTACCCGATCTCCCGAAGAAATTATAGCTCTTCGAGAATACACAACCAGCTCGGGCCGTATTTCGCCACTGCCAAGTCTACGATCGCGACCATTGCCGCCCAGCACTGGGGCGCCGCCCTCGTTGCGCCTACAGCGAGACTACACGAACTTGCGATATAGGACTCGTCCGCATTCTAGGAATTCTAGAAGTATATGTCCATTGTACTAACTTTAACTAACATTTATTTAAGTTTCATATTTAAAATTTAATAAATTCAATATATATTTTATCTTGTACAAATAATACATAAGGAATTTCTTTGACTGTATGTTATACTTGTAAAATAGGTTCGATTCCCACTACGGGGAATGTTTGTTTGTGTTTAAATTATTCACATATCACCGATGTCGAAACAAATATAGAGGGAAAGTGAACAACGGGAAGTGTTAGGGCTAACTCGGAATAAATTTGTAATTATTGCGTATATTATTTAGGTCAAAGCTAAAAAGTTACTTTCATATTAGTTATTTATTATATATACTTACTTTTTTTCATGATTTTTTAGATGGTGCGAATAAACCAAAAATGATACACGCTCTGAAACGTGGCGCCACCGTCATCAAAGCCTCCATGCCAAAGATTCGGGACGTCAACGTTATAGACACATATTCTCGTGTTATTTTTCCCATTTGTTTTCTTATATTCAATGCAATCTATTGGACCTTTTATATTTTTGATTAGACATTTAAAGTTATTGAAATCAGACAATCTTTATAAACATAATCAAGGACGTAGTGTCTGGTTTTTATTGTATAAATTAATAATAATTTAAATTAATAATAATTCAATTTATTTTTAATTTTAATAATGATTTTATTTTTTTATTTGAATAATATTTTTTTTTTATATTTTTAAATTTATTTTTTTATAATAACTTATATTTAAAAATGTAAAATTTATTCTTTGTATAATAAAAGTATATCATGTATTTTAAATATATTAACTTATATATTAAGACTATTATAAAAATAAATTAAATTTTTATCAGAAAATAGATTACTGTTGCATAATATTAGATTATCTTATGCAAACTATTTTGACTTAAATTTGTCATAGTAGCGTTTAGTGTAGTCAATATGCAGCCATCTCCAACGCCAGCTACTTCTAATTATATGGAAGTGCATTAATTTTAATAAATTAATTTTCTTATTTTGCTAATATATGTATTAGGTATCAAAGATATATATTTATATATTCGTACTGAAAATCCGCACATATTAATTAAGCTTCTCTAGCAATATATGTTGAATTTAAGTATATTAATAGTTAAAATAATCAATAATATATATTAGTATGTTGCTCTAATGTGCCAATTTTTATATTTCTACAGAGCATTGTTATAATTTTTTAATGCTATAAACTAATTTAAGCTTAAGTTCTTTCAGGCATAATTTCATAAGTGTACCATATTAAATACAGAAACTGCCATTTTGTAATCTACTATTAACACAATTTATAAATAAAAAATGTTAATCGCTTGTATAGAATGAACAACATATACATAAAATAAATACGAATATTTACCTCCCCTACTATATTATATATTGCATTTTAAAATAATATAATATTTTAATAAGGAATTGTAAGAAAAAGTATAAGTTAATTTTAAAAATACGATAGCATATGATAATGATAATCATCATATACGATTATCATTATACTTAAAAAATAGAAGTTAAAAGAAGTAATAAAGTAAAATAAAAGAAGTAGTATATTTTCAACTTTAACAAGTTAAATATAAATAAATTATCTACCTTATTTTTTTAGTTTATTATAAAATTATAAACTGTACCAAAAACTGTAAGTAATTGAATGAATTATAACGAATGTATAAAATCTTATTATATAAGATGAAGAACATTTATGTTACTTTGTAAATATTTTAAAATCATCAATATCTATTAGAAGAAATGTTTATGCTTGTGTTAGGTGATGCAAAATAATAAATCGTTATAAAATAAAATTTAATATCAACTAAACAGTCGTTTTTTTGGGTATCACGGTAAAAATACTGTGTGATTATTACGAATACGATTCATAAAGTAATTAACGTAAAGAAAATAGCATTATAATAAATTATTTCGAAATTCTATAACTTGAGTCATATAAAAACAAAAGCAGCAACATCCTTCATTTTTTGGAAATGTAACTATAAATGTAATTCATTAGTGTAGCGCTAATATCTTTATGGGTTTGAATTAACAGATCTCTTTGAAAATAGCTATATCCCTATTAAAATACAGTTTTAAAATATACGTTAGTAGCAAATACAGCAATATCCACCGTTGGGTACAGCAAATTCAGCATTATCACTTTCAACCAATCACGTGTCGCCATTGCTCGTGAGTCACTATGGCATTTTTGTTTATTAACAACGCGAAGCTGCCCCATTGCGAGGTAATAATCTCTATAAGCTAAATCAGTAGAGATATCTCAAAAACATATGATAGCAAATAAATTAGGCTGCCACAGTTCAGTTTCAGCTATTTACCTTTTTTCTACAGGGTAGGTAGGTACGAAAGGTTTTAGTGTCCTTACTCATACTCTCCGTCCTAAGCTTTTTGACTTTTGAATACTTTTACTGACTGACTTAACTAAAAATTAAGTATGATAATAAGCTCTAAGAAAAGCTAAGAAAAATTAAAATATTTAGAATTTGGCGACATCTGTTAATTTGACAAAGATAGAAATCTTAGTATTCTTATAAATTGTAATACAAAAGAACCTTCTCAGATATCTTGAAAGCCTCATCATTCACGTAGTTTCATTCATAATCGACAGATGTCCTCTATTCGATTTAATTATATTCAATTGTATGGATTCCAATTTTCTTTCGAAATAATTGTATATCATTATTCAAAACCTATATCAAATATACAAAGGTTAGGCTAGAAATTAAAGGAAAAAAAGTTAGCGCCCTCTTGTACGAGAAAATGTACCTAATCATTTTAATTGTACCTACTATATCAAAATTCATATGTAATAATCCAAATTTAAAACTAACTATAAAATGCTCTATTTTATAGTTTTACAATAAAAAAATAAACGATTTAGTCAATAAGTAACACATAAACATAAATCAATAGAAAATTTCATAGTTGCAGCGAAAGACGACAAAAACCTATTTAAATACAATATTTTCATTAAGTAATTTGGATTTAATAAAAATAACATATAATCGTCATTTATTTTACACAAGTTACTAAAAGAAGTTGACAGATAGAGACTATTTTAATTAGCCTATCGCTTTCTTACAAATATTTCTAATATAACAAAACTCTATAGGCCGTTACTGTATATCATGCAAGTAGAAAGTAATCCTGAAATGACATAGGTTTATTCCATTATATTTATAAGTACATCTATTTTGATCGAGTGTTATTGAGGAGTCGATACAATACAAATGTAGGTGAGTGTTGAAGGGACTTTAAATAGGAGCTAGGTACGATCTGTTCCATTCATCGACGAGGCGCAGACAGCGCGGGGCGGCCGCGCGGGGGGAGGCTCCCAGAATCCAGCTAGCCTAGTACCTCCGCGGTCGCGACACGGGACAATCCGTGCTGCTTCTCCAGATATTATTGCTTATTTTGGTGAAATAAAAGCTTAAATCGTTTTACAGTGACTATAGAGTTGAGGGTTTTGTGGTGAATTGGTTCTGTGCTAGTGTTGTGCGACCTGTGCTAACTTGGATCTGCCTTCGAAATACGGTATTTACTTTAGTTATACTATTTTTGTTTCCTTTTTTTGTAATAAATCTATGTATACATTTGTTATAAGAGTATACGTATGCAAAAGTGTATGAATCAGTTTTATGATGCAAGAGTCCCTTCTCAGTGAAGTGAATGAAGTAATCGTTACAATAAGAAAAAATCGATATAGCCATCGATTGCGTTTTTGTATATATTCGATGTATCTGTTTAAGTAAGACAGTATAAATGTACATGAGCTTAAAGCTAAAGTCCACACTGACGTCGTGAAAAACTTCATGGTCATTCGAGTGGGCGGCAGGTTCAGTTTCAGGCGCCCAGCGCGGGTAGCGGTAAGGAGGGCGGGCGTGGGCGCACTCGCGCAGCCCTCCTTGTATTGATCGCTCTCTCATAG
Organism: Heliconius melpomene rosina; assembly: GCF_056956725.1. Classification (NCBI taxonomy): domain Eukaryota; kingdom Metazoa; phylum Arthropoda; class Insecta; order Lepidoptera; family Nymphalidae; genus Heliconius; species Heliconius melpomene. Next base: position 7,658,335 of record NC_140405.1, read on the forward strand.
TTGCACAGTAAATATTGCCATAATAAACTTATTTTAGATTTCTCATTATTTCTTATATTATACTCTCAAGTGAGTAAAGTGAGTTTGTGTTAGTCTACAGACTTGAGTGATCCATGTAGGCTTCGGATGTAAGTCTCCCAGTAACCATCGGAGGTGAATAGATAAGCCTTCATGACACTTGTGCTAAAAATAGAATTTATGTAAGCTGAATATATTTTGCTGTTGTTATATATAAAAATGTTAAGTATTTTAAAAATACTTTTATCAGTCGATATTTTGGTAAGATTTTTTTAGAATCTACATAAATTGTTAAGGAAAAGACGAATATCGAAGTATTTTTTTAATTAATGGTTAATAATTTAATTAAGGTTAATTAAAATATTTACTTGATTTTAATGTCGTGACAATTAGTAGGAATTCACATATGAAAGCAATAAGTAGGTGATTTTTTTAGAAAAGAAATACGTAATTCATATTATTTTTGTTAAAACTATCTGTATCTTGGAGAAAAAAAGCAAATATGAAAATCTAAATCAATTCCACGGACGCTAAAACGGGGTCGAGGAGCTCTAATATATTTAAAGTAGCTCACATATTTAAAGTTATTTAAAAAAACATTATATATAAAATACCTAAGTTTTGTCCCATGTTTTTAATAAACATTTATAAAAATAATGATTTAAATATTATTAATTTAAATAATACCTAACAGCACTAGGCATTGATATTGATAACCTATTTGCACTTTGCCATATTTCTTAGAATAATAAATAAGACGTTATCAATATTACAAATATCCATCATATAAATTGATACTTTTACTTCAAATATATACTATAAATTCTATAAGCAGAAGGCATGATGCTAAAATGTAATACAAAAAATGTGGAAATCCTAAATTTCCATTATATTAAGGAAAACAATAACATAAGTTAGTATATTTATATCGTATTTATTTCCTAACTTAGTCTGTTGTAGGTAGACCTCACTGCTTTAACGGTAAGGCGTAATGCGCGTCGTGGTGCGTGAATGGGGCATGCTCAACAAGTAGCGACGGCGCGGCCACGTCGCGCATGCCTTAACATAATCCAATACAAATGCCAATTTTCAATATGGCCGCATCTGTTAAGAGATTTCGTTTTAATTTATAATTAATATTATTACCCATTTTTAATTACAATGAAAGGATTAATGAAAATAATGATATATTTTTACTTATCATTTTTTATCACGTCCTCATGTCAAGCTATGTTGCAGTTTAAATTGTGAATGAACCTATTTATAAAATAGAATAAGTGTTGTATAGTGCCTAGTGGTGATGAATAATGTATGACACAGGTGAATTAAAGATTTATGCTAATATAATTACTTTTAAGTGCACTCATCGCGTGAACAGGGAGGTGCTAGTAACGATAATACTTATTTTCTTCTTTATCAATGCGTATGTAGTTATGTATTTTTACTTAACTAAATTAGGACTCGTGTTTAACGTAATATATTTTTAAAATTTTACCACATGTTAAATATTTTTTATTTTTTTTTAACAAAAAATTAAACCTACCACTACCATCTTAAATATGTATGCAGGAAATCTTTGATTGTACACGCAACATATGGTTTCGGATTCGAAGACTACTAGTGATAATTATATATTTTTTTTCGGTTTGATGTAACAACTTTTGATATTGATGGACCTTTGATCTTTAATATTCATGTCTTAGGTCTGTGATGCCCAATTTTCATTTTCAGCAGATATAGCTTATTAGTTATTATCATCACAGCAAAAAAGAAATTAATGGTAATTATCAAACCAATGCTAGATCTAGTACATTTATTCCAGGATAGTGGGCCGTGGGTAGCGTAGGCGAGCCATGCTGCAGCCGCTGAGGGAGGCAGCCCGCACGGACCCGGCGCAGGTCACCTAATTATACTCCTCCTGTGCTTTGGCCGACGCCGCCACCATGCCGGCCGTGCTGATCTTTGTCTTTTATTCAACGATTTCCTGGCTAATTAGTAAGTTAAGCTGCTTACAAGTTACTAATGTATAGTTATTAGATGTCTATTTAAATTGGTCGGTTTAAATAATATTGAAACCAGTTGAAGCGTAGAGGCACAAATGTGTGACAGTGAAATTTATATTTTTATTTCTTCGCTCTAGCAGTCGAGGCAAATCGCGGCGTTGAGTTTCGCCACTCAACACGCAATGCCTCCGGATTTCGGCGAAAAATGGGGAATGCAGTGTCTTAATACTAGGGATACAGCGTGAAGCTGATTTTTTAAAAATAATATTCGTCTTGGATTAGTCGTAGCAGATGAGACGGTTGCAAATCGGCCGGTCGGCAATGGCACCGCGGAAGCACCGGACACCCGCTCCGCGATCGGCAGAGTGCCGCCGTATCAGCCTCCGGCCATCGGTGTTCCGGGCATGCAAATGCCTGGATTTCGACCACACAGCCCTTACACACGAGTAGATGGCTGGCACCGTGAGTATTTATTTATTTAAAATATATTTTAAAAAATATTCAACAGATACCTAGGAGGGCACGGATACGAACTAGTGATAACACACTGTCGAATATAATACGAAGTAGTGATAAACTACTTCGTATTATATTTATATTATAATGTTAATGTACACAACTGCATTTTTGTAATATTTTTTTATTTTAACAGCCAATGGCCGCATCCACCTCAACTCTAAAGGATCTTATGTTGTCGCCGAGGATATTGAAGACCACGAAGAAGAAGGTGGATGCCCATTTCCATGTTCTAAAGAGTTTTTCTCTTGTCAGGTAAATTTAATATTTGTAAATTTAATTTCTAACAACTCGTAAAATATAAGAAATAATTGAATACAATTTTTGTTACAGGCATCATGTAAATGTATAAAAATGGAACAACGTTGCGATAGCATAGTGGACTGTGTGGACGCGGAAGACGAGGCCGGCTGCACGCCTTCGTGCGACGAAAACAAAAACCGAACCATCTGTCCCACTACCAGTGTGTGCATTGCTCGCGAATGGATCTGTGACGGCGACAACGACTGCGGCGACTTCTTCGACGAAACTCATTGTGGTAAATCTATTTGGGAATATTGATTTATTGAATCATTATATAAAACTCTCAATTGATAATGAGAATTTTTGCTCAATCACTTCTTGTGCTGGTATGATCGATCCACAAAAAGGATTTTTAAGTTCCATATCCTAAATAGAAGGCAAACAGTGTGTTATGGCCACCGCTTTCGTTACATATACGTACTGTAGATAGAAAATATAAACATTCAGTACTATGCTCTCTAGATCTTGAATGACAGAGCACTACTTTCTCTTTACATTTTCTTTTCTGCATACTTATTATTCAGTAGATTTCTTTATTGCAATTTGATGTTAAACATACGTTTTAAATTTAGCTTAAATTAAGCTCTTTAAAAAAATAGGTAATTTTATTTCTGAACCGTATGTTTTGTATTGCTGCTGATAGTATTGTTGTTTTATGAATTAAATAATCACCAGGCGGTTCAAACTGCACGAAAGAGCAGTTCCAATGTGCTAACGGGCTATGCATCCATAATGACTGGCTTTGCGACGGTGACAACGACTGTCGCGACAACTCCGACGAAGTTAACTGCACTAAGGGCAAGTAAGTAAACTGTTGATACTAGCACAAATTATAATAGATTTTTCTTTATACAGGACAAAAAATTGGTAGATCTGTGACTTGTTGAAACTTATCTCATATTAATTTAAAAATATATCAGATATCAATAAAGATATTAAATTTTTTTAAGATTTTAATATTCTTCTGACATTTACTTTGTCAAAGCCACTTTAGCTGAGCTGTATCAAAAAAAGCTCGTTAATCAACACCAATCAACACTCAAGCCGCTTGCAATAACTATACCTCTAAATTTTCAAAACATCATTTAATTGAACAAACAAAGCGTAAGCACTCGTTCAAATTGCATATAATAGCTCGCTCCCTTGCTTCCTCGTAGTGAATCCCCTCGTGACTAAGACTGAGGCAACCATATTTTTGTTGTTCAGAATACTAATGGAAAAATTGTCCATCTGGTTTCTTTATTTCGATATTTCTAGCATATCTAATGGGCACCATACTTTTCAAGATATTGTAACATCTGAAATTAGTTTCGTGAACAATATCATAAAAAAAATTAAGTTTACAATCACGTTATGCGTTATATGCGTACATAGGAAATATATAGGTAACAACACTAAAATAATTAATCAATTTTCCCTAAATACTCTATATAATATCAAATAAATATTTGGTTAGTTGAAGCAGGCGAAGCCACGGTGGACCGCTAGTTAGTAATAAACTTTAATACACGTCAATCAATACATACATAGGTACATTTGCTATTTAAATATATAACGTGTTGTTGGAATGATGTTAAAATAAATAAATAAATAAATAAATAATTTTATTTTTTTACATAGCAATATCTAAAAATACAGTGAAACTGCAACATACTATAGGATATTGCAAATCCACAATTTTGTTAGAAAATCAGAGTTCCTAGGAACAATAGAGAATGTAGGGACGGACATAATTAGACTCCTGAACATAAATAGACGTACATGATTACATTTTATTTTATTTATTATATTAATAATAAATATTATTACATCTGATCTCTTAATTTATACATAGCTTAAACTAAACATTGAAACAACATCAAATAAATTAATAAAACACAGGTAAAATTTTAATGGAACTTATGTTATCTTTGGGGGCTTATAAATCTAGACCCGCATACTTATATTATTTATTGTTTTTTATTTAAATTGCACTATAAATATATTTTTTTTCATGAGAAAAATATATTTAATAATTACTTAATAAAATCTTTATACCTATATAAATTTTGTAAACTTTTATTTCATATTTTCATAATGTTTGCTGAAGCCACTCATGGCGCAGAGGCACGAAGTGTGACTGTAAAATCAACTGGTTGTGGGTTCGATCCCCGCTCGAGGAAATGAAATATTTATTCAAATTCATATCTCTATTTGAAATGCTCTGGTGTCGAGGCAAATGAGGTCGTGGGCGGCGGTGATCACCATTAGGTACCCGAACGCTCGTTTGCCTTGTCCTTTTTGTATAAAAAAAAATGCCTCCAGAATTCGGCAGAAAATGGGAAATGGAGTGTCTTAACACTAGGTTCCCTCTGCCTACCCTGCTGTATGCGGGATACAACGTGAAGCTGATCTATTTATTTTGTCTGTTCAATCTTTATCTTTTGACTTGAAATGTATATTGTCACCCTACTTTTATATTCCATTTTTACCTGTGACGTAACGATAACCAATTTATGTTGTTATTGAATAAAACATTTCAAATTGTTATTGAATTTATAAATAAGTTTTGTTAAATGTTTAAACTTTACCGGTAACGCCCAATGTTAATAATCAATCCTAATCCATAAATTGCAACCATAGATTGAAATAGATAGAGATGGAGGACGGCATGCAGGTTAGTGATTGGATAGACATGTCGGACAATACAAGATTGACGTTAGCTGGAGATAGGAGATACATTTTTAACATTGGGCGTAAGTCGTTGTAGTTAAACTTATCCACGATTTAGGTGTAGAGCATATTCTAAGAATAATTTATTATGTAAAGAAACGTACATGCTATAAGATATTTTATTTTAAGAATCCCAAGAATATACAATAAAATATAAATATACGTACGTATTTAGTACTTTCAATTAAAAAAATAAAAAGATTATAGTGATTGACTTCAGAAATGGTAAATTTTAATTACCTTTGAAATTAATGAATTTATTTATTATGATTAACATGGTTAGGTTTCGTTTGACTATTATTAATTAATCAAATCGTTTGACTAATATAAATTGTGTCCCTTATATATTATAAAGAAATCAAAAAAAGATAGAAATAAAAAGATTCATATTATCTACAAAATCAACAACAACGGGACGTAATAAAAAACACCTATTCCTATAATTTCTATAAATTAATTAAATAGAACAAATGACAAAACAAAATTGCAAGTCTACTCAAGCTTGACTGACTTTTTGTTGTGTCACTAGCGCGGTCCTAGTGCTGCCCGAGAGATCAATAAGCGTGGGAAGGAGCGGGGAAGTAGCGGCGCACGCGGGTGGGGGGTGCCACGGGGAGGGGGAGGTTCCCCGCTACCATGGCAACACTCCCACGCGCAAGCCTCTGTCCCGTGAAGGAGACCCGATATAACCAGCTTCCGTGGGCGACTCTTTGCAACCAAAACATTTTATACACTAACATCTTAATTCGATTAGTTCCAACTATATATTGATACATATGTATCTGTTTACCAATGATGGTATAAAAATAGATCTAAGAATATTGTCGTCCCTATAAAATGTACTATCGATATTGCGCCTCTGCCTTCTATAGAATAAACGTGCTAGAAACATAGAACGCCTTCTATATTGAGGTCGTTGCAAGAAAATAAACGCTGTTATATATAACTTTTATAATAATTTCTGCTTAAAGGTTATTTTTTTTTCACGTTTTATGATACTCTTATATATTTTATTTTATTAATAGTTCAGGTTTATATGTTTATATTAGTTTTTTAAAAAGGTCACATTACAATAATATTCATTTAATAAAGATTCTTATTTTTAAACTACCACGTTACCAGAGTGTGCCATATATATGAACACTAATAAAACCAATTTGCATTACCTACTTACATCGTAAATTAAAATTACAACTACTTCTTATAAATATTTGCTCAAGAATTGAAATTTAATATATAAAAGAAATTAAAAATATTAAAATGAAATGTATAAAATTTTATAAGTTTGTTTTTAAACAATTCTAAAATTATATACAACAAAACCTTCTTCAAAAAGGAAAGTCCTTTTACATTTATTTTGTTTTGGATTTTCATGTCATATGGCGGGGTAAGAACTAGGCAGAAGTGTAACCCTCGGTCGGCGAGATCGACTTCCAATTATATTTTTTTTTGTTGTACATATTTTTTTTACTTACAGGTGTCGAGAAAATCAATTTACCTGTGCATCGGGTGAATGCCTTGCCCTTCATTGGCGATGTGACAAAGAAGCTGATTGTCCCGATAATAGCGATGAAGCAGAGTGCCGTAAGAAAATTCTGTTTCCGTGTCTAGATGTCAAACTTAATTCATTTAACAATTTAAATATTTGGATTTTCTTAAAATTACATTAATTTTTTATACATGTTGAATTGAATTGAATTTAAAATAATTTATTTTCTATGTTTGCAGCATTGGATTTGCTTGGATGTGGTGAAAATGAGATTCAATGTAACAACAAAAAATGTGTTCGTAAAGATTTTCAATGTGACGGCGACAATGATTGTGGGGATTGGACTGACGAAGATTCCTGTCCGATCATCCCTGGGAGCTGCAACTCTGCCGAGTTTAAGTAAGTATAATAGATCCAAGAAATTGGGGGGGTTTTTGATAATATCTTCACGATAATATCAAACGCTAAAAAAATAAAGTATGTTAGAGTAAAATTAAAATCTCTTTAGATATTTTAAAATTTGTAATATATGTACATACATTTTACGATTTTTATCTCTTTTGTAGATGTAGCGACGGCAAATGCATCCCGGATCGTTGGCGTTGTGACTTGGAGCGCGATTGTGCGGACGGTGATGATGAATTGAATTGTGAACCACATGGAATGCGCAACTGCACCGTGGACGAATACACATGTGCAGACAGGCGTTGCATATCGGTAAAAACAATTATTTTTACAATTATTTTTTATTGTAATGTCTTTTTTAAATAAGAGCTTTATGAAAAGCTTTAATGATTCCTTACATAATATATGTATAACAATTTTGAAAATTCACAGAAAACTTGGTTATGCGACGGTGTCCGCGATTGCACAAACGGTGAAGACGAAATGGAATGTCAAGTGTTTTGCGAAGTAGATCAGTATATGTGCAAGTCCGCTTTTAATGACGCTTTTAGAAGTTGCGTCAATAGAAAACATGTTTGTGATGGCATGAAAGATTGTCCAAGAGAAGATGATGAAGAGAACTGTCCTATTAAGAGAAAGTGTGGTCCAGAGGATAAATGTGAAAAACTATGTGTTACTACTTATGATGGGTTGCCTGGATGCGATTGTCCTTTAGGCTTCTTGTTATCACCGGATGGTATAAGGTACGTAAGATCATTTTAAGATTTTTTATTATATTTAAATTTGACATACTTTTATGCACACAGGTGCATATATATAAGACAACAAAAAAAAAACAATTTTTCAATTTCATACTTAAAATAATTCATACTTAAAAAAAACTAAACAATATAATTTTTTCAGTTGCCATGATGTTGATGAATGTATGTACGAACAGGATCCAGTCTGTTCTCAAACCTGCTCCAATACTGTAGGAAGTTTTAGTTGCGGTTGTATGACTGGTTACGTACTTAGGCCCGATGGAAGATCCTGTAAAGCAACAGGAGAATCTCCGACACTTCTGTTCACTAACAGGATTGGAATCCGCCAGGTCCGTATTTTTATAAAAAGTCTAATTTCTTGATTATGTTATTTATTGTTGTGTGGCTTACGATTTGTGTAAAATATTTAACCCTCAGGTTTGGCTCACTGGAGACAACTATATGTCAATTTTAAAAGGCCTACATAATTCAGTAGCTCTAGATTATCATTACGAAAAGAATTTGGTATTTTGGACTGAGAACAACATGAAAGTTATACGAGTTGCACGAATGGATAGCAATAATATGTCAGGTATAGTATATGCTTACGTTGACTACTAAGATAATCTATAACGTTTTAAGGAAGCTCAAATATTTTATAATAAAATACTTTTAGATGTAATAAGGTGGGGCCTCGAAACACCTGGAGGAGTTGCTGTAGATTGGATTCACGATCTACTTTTTTGGACGGATTCTGGTACCAGAAGAGTTGAAGTAGCCACATTGGACGGATCACAAAGAGCTGTGTTGGCGGCCAGTGATCTTGACAAACCAAGAGCTATTGCAGTTCATCCAGGAGATGCTATTGTGTTTTGGACAGATTGGGGTACTAAAATATTTGTATACTTTCTTATATTTTTGCATGATATTAATCACATTAACACTAGAATTGCAATTTAATCATATTTTAGATAACATAGTTTTTTAATATTGGTATATTTTATAGGTCCTAATCCAAAAATTGAACGATCGGATATGGATGGAAGTAATCGAAAGAGCGTTATTGTGAGTGAAATTTTTTGGCCTAACGGTTTAACTATTGATTACATGGATTCCAAAATATATTGGGCTGATGCAAAACATCATGTCATTGAAAGGGCGACATTTGATGGCCGAGAAAGGAAACGAGTAAGTATTTTTCTATCATTGAATTTTCAAGGTATTTAACAATAAATGGCTTTCATTTTTATTTTCTTTTTAAAGATAACAAACAAAGGATTACCTCATCCCTTCGCACTAACATTATTTGAAGATGCAATATATTGGACTGATTGGCATACTAAAAGCATTTCAACAGTTAATAAAAAAACTGGAATGGGTATACAGACTGTACACGCTAGCTTACACGTTCCAATGGATATCCAAAGGTTAATATCACAATTTTTATTTACTTTATATATTCCTTTATTTTAGATAAATATTTAATGAAATGAAATAATTCAATATTTTTTTAATGTTAGCTATCATCCTCTGCGTCAACTTCGCACATACAAAAATCGATGCGGTCCTCGTAATGGTGGTTGCTCTCATCTCTGTCTCCCAAATTCTGGTGGATATTCTTGTCGATGTCCTGTTGGCTTTAACTTAAATCCTGATGGGTAACTATTATTATAATTTTAGTGGATTATAATTTGATAAGTGATATAAGATTCAAAAGGTAAAAAATAAAGTATATTTCTATATAAAAAAATATTATGATAGACATTTCTTTACAGTCGTTCATGTGAAGAGACACCAGAGAAATTACTTCTTTATGCTCGGCGCAAGGACATCAGACTTAAACAATTACATCCTAGAAAGCAAATGGATTCGTTGGATATGGTGAACTATTTTATTTCTGTTTATATTTATTAAAGTTGGCATATGACAAAAACAGTATGTACAAATATGAATGACAATATCTTTTACTACCTATTATTCAACAAATAATAATGTTTTGTATATTTAAGTAGGTTATCTTTATACTGCTCATTATTTATAGGTGATTCCTGTGGAAAATATTAAATCTGCGGTTGCACTTGATTGGGATCATAACAGCAACTCTATATTTTGGACTGATGTTGAAAAAGATACTATAAATCGGGCATACTTGAATGGCTCACAGCAAACAATTATTGTTGGCTCTAATTTAAGTAAGAGTTATTTAATTTACAAATTGACCTATAGAATTCTTTGATATTAATATAATTAAAGATTATTAAGTTGGGATCATTTTATTATTTTTTTTTAAATATTTTTGCAGTATCACCAGCGGGGCTTGCCTATGATTGGTTAACTAATAAACTCTACTGGACTGATGCTGGGACAAATCGGATTGAGGTAGCCAATGCTGATGGTACTATGAGAACTTTACTGGCATGGGAGAAAATTGATAAACCTAGGGACATCGTATTAGATTCTATAGGTATATTACTACTGAAAAAGCCTATCTAGTGATAACATTAAGCTTTATATTTTTATTATCATTACTAAAATACTGTAAAGAAATTCTAATGCAAAAGATTTACAATTGAAAAGAAACGTACTAAAGTATTATTTTTATAATTATGGATAACTCTCTATGTATATATGTACACTTTTTAGGTGGTGTAATGTACTGGTCAGATTGGGGCGCATCTCCATGCATCGAACGGGCCGATATGGATGGGGGGAATCGAAAACAACTAATATTTGGCAATATGACTTGGCCAAATGGATTAGCCTTGGATTTAGTGAATAATCGCATTTACTGGACTGATGGCGGAAACCTTACCATTGAATATGCTAATCTTGATGGATCTGGACGAGCCGTGTTGATAGGTATATATTTCCTGATTAAGCTTGTTATTTTCTTATACTCTGACTTTAATGGGCCTGTTACCAGCAATCATTTTAGGATGACCAGAATAGTCGGTGATATACACATATCATTTACTAAATAAGAAAATCTGTCTTATTATTCGTTTTAGGTCAACATTTACCACATCCATTCGGGCTTGATTTGTATGGAGATGAGGTATTTTGGACAGATTGGGAAACACAGTCAATTCAAGCAGCTAATAAGTTTACAGGGAAAAATCGACGAACTTTAGGTGCTGGCGTTGAAGGACTAATGGACGTTAGAGTATTTCATAAAGAAAGACGAGGAGGAGTTAATAGGTATTTACGGACTATATCGAAAATATTATTCAAATACAAAGATAAACGTTTCGTTTCTTAATTCTACGTATTTACAGATGTAGCAAAAACAATGGTGGATGTTCTCATTTGTGTCTCTTAAGACCTGAAGGAAGATCATGTGCCTGCCCTATAGGAATAAAAATAGGCGTATGTAATCTGCATATTGTTCATAAAATACATTATTTTATCTGATATTCATACACTTTAGCGAGTAATATAAAAATGTTATGTAATAAATTCACGTTACAGAAGGATGGAAGGACATGTACAAATGGACCTATAAACTTTTTGATATTTGCTCATCGTGTAGATATAAGGATAGTATCTTTGGATGTACCATATCTTGTTGATGTGGTTTTACCGTTACCTTCATTAAAAAATGCTCTCGGCGTCGACGTAGATCAAAGAACTGGTAATTTCACCCATATTTAAAAATAATTTATTATAATTCATATTTTATAGATAACTGTTGTTTTATTTAACATTTATTTGTATTCATAGGACTTATTTATTGGACTGATACTGGGGAAAGAAAAATTAAGCGTGCAAACAAAAACGGTCAACAAAATGAAACAATTATTGAAAGGGGACTTCATACTGCGGATGGAATTGCTATCGATTCAGCTGGACGAAAGGTACGTAATACATAGTATGAATATAATAACAGATAAATTTCAACTTCAAATGCTTCTTTTAAAATGTTAAATTAACTTTATATATTTTATTTAGATTTATTGGACTGACGGTGGAAGAAATAGTATTGAGGTAGCCGATTTAAATGGCATGAACAGAAAAGTTCTTGTATGGACTGGTTTAGGTAAGAAAGCACGCAAAAATTATATTACATAGTTTTAGTTTGTAAAGCTATATTTACATTAAGTAACATAAAATCATTTTCCAGACTCCCCACGTGCCATCGCATTGCATTATGAATATGGATATATGTTTTGGTCAGATTGGGGTACCTCAGCTAAAATAGAAAGAGCAGATATGGATGGTAAACACAGGTCGGTTTGTACTATTTTGTAGAAAAACAAAAGTTTCTTTTCATATTTGCTCTATATTAATGCTTTGTTTATTATAGGAAAGTCATTATTGACGACGCCATTAAATGGCCAAACGGTTTAGCAATTGATAGAATTGAAGGTCGCCTTTACTGGAACGATGCTAAGATATTAACTATAGAAAGCTCAGATTTTAATGGTCACGATCGCAAAACGCTTCTCAATCAAGTTCCATATCCATATGGTATTGTTATTGTTGGTCCGCATATTTACTGGACTGACTGGAAAACAAAAGCTCTTCACAGAGCTGATAAATCTAACGGAAAAGACCAAATAACGATTCGAGAGAATCTTGAAGGTCTCATGGATATAAGAGCAATACAGGTATACAATACATAAAACAAAAGTTAAAATTAATTCACTTAAATATTTTAAATTGGTAATTGTTATTACCCATTAAAAAAATGTGATTCATTTATTTTCAGGGCGACCATATATTGGAAAACGCATGTGGTGTGAACAACGGTGGATGTTCTCACCTTTGCTTGCGGTCACCGCAAGGTTATTCGTGCGCTTGTCCTACAGGACTATTATTCGAAAATGAAACTGAACACAATCCGAAAATCTGTAAGAAACATCCCGATAATTTCCTTGTATTTGCTGCAAGAGGAAGCATTGCAATGATATCTTTGGATACACCTGAGCAGTGGGATATAACGTTACCAGTAAAAGGAATTCAAAATTCTGTGGCTGTAGACTACCATTGGGAGAGAAAGCTAATATTTTTCACGGACGTTAATAACAATGAAATAAGGTTTATATTATTGTTTTTAATTTTCAGTCTTATTTAATTATATTGGTATTGAATTCAAAGTAAGCTACAATTTTTATTCTTTAGATCTATAAATATGGAAAATATGAGCGAAACAACCGTAATAGTAAACACAGGGCTGGATACACCAAATGGTTTAGGCGTAGATTGGATCGCTAATAACATTTATTGGACTGATAACGACTTCAAGGTATATTTAAATTTTCTGGAAAAGTCATATTTTATTACTTTGTTTCTGTACTAAACAATTCAAATATTTTTTTAAATAAAATGCTCACAGGTTGTAGAAGTTGCTAAGTTGGACGGTTCGTCTAGAAAAACGTTAATTAGTGAATTGACAGAACCGAGAGCACTGGCTTTGTTTCCCGCAAAAGGGTAAGATTTAACTAATGACTTCAAAATAAATTATTAAATAAAAATTAAACATAATCAAAGTTATTGATATTATTTTAGATATTTGTACTGGAGCGACTGGGGAGAAAGTCCAAATATCGAAAGGTCGGCATTAGATGGTAGTCAAAGGAAAATTATTGTCAGTCATGATTTAGGTTTCCCGAATGGAATCACAATTGACTATAAAGATAGACGATTATATTGGACCGATGCCTTAAAAGATCGAATAGATACATCCGACTTAAATGGTCAACATCGAGTACAACTTGTTCCTGAAGCTAAGAATCCCTTCGGCATGACTCAGGTATCTACCGATTATATTATAAGTATCATATATTGTCAAATAACAATAATATTAGATAATACGATGATTTTAATTCTACTTAATTTACCGTTTATATACATTTCTTTCAGTTTAATGAATTTATATATTGGACCGATTGGTACAAGAAATCTGTAATGCGAGCCGACAAAAGAACTGGCAAAAACGTAACTGCGATCCGCACTGATTTAGAAATGGTGATGGAGATAAAAGCAGTATCTTCTGATAAACAGCACGGCTGGAACCCATGCAAAGAAGATAACGGTGGATGTTCACATCTCTGCCTGTTTAGAGGACATGATTATGTATGTGCTTGCCCAGATGCGTTCGATGTCAGAACTTGCTCAACAAGTAAGACAAATACATATACCTTATAGTTTCGTTAATATAAGTTGCATATAATTATAATAATACAAAGTTTTACTGCTTGTAGGTAAATATAAAAGTAAAATTAAATTTTTAATTTGATATTTTCAGCACCAAAACTTCGCGTGGACTTGCGTATGCCATCCCATTACCCCTCGTTTTACGACTATACAGATATGGAAATCAATCCAAACTATGCACCGCCACCCACAGCGGCGCCTACATCAAATTACGGAGCGGTCATTATCGGAATAGCAATCGCTGTGTTTCTTCTGATCGTATTCGCAGTGGTTGCTTTGGTTCTCCGTAAGTACACTTTAATTTTTTCTTTAGTTATAAATTAAAGAAAAATTGTATCTGCATTCATATGAACTATAGACTTAAAATTAGTTTGATTCTGCGAATAAAGTAAATATATAGATAGAATCACTACAATTCATACAAAACAAAATAATTCATTTAAACGCCATTGCATTGCAAATAGTAGTTTAATAAACTACATCTTTACTACTTCGTTAACTTTATTTAACAGCTATTAATGTTAGTTTTTAATTTTTAATTTGTTATTAAATGTCAAATATTACATAATTAATATGTACTGATTAGGCCATTATTTACTCAAAGTCAAAATACGTCGAGAGCATGGAGCGGAATTAAAGGAAAATTATAGAGAATCGACGGGTCACATATCGTTTCATAATCCCAACTACAGTTGCACAACAGCTGCTGGGGAGCCTCTTGAAAGACGACAGAATCGCTTCCAAGGAATTTTTAAGTATGACAAGAGTCAGGTAAGCTATTAATTTTCATGATATAGCTGTAATAGATTTATTTATTGATTATTAAACAATGATTCAGTAATATTGAATAATAGTAATAACTATTAGACATTTAGAACTCTTAAGATGTAGCTTGTAAAAATGTATAATTTATTATTGTAGTTAATAAACTATTTACATTTACGTTTTAAAGAACATATAAAAAATTGAATCGTAGCGGAATTGGAACTCAGACCTCTTGGAAATAGCCGGCTAAAAATTCCGGAAATATAACATGTAAAAAGCTGATACTTTCAGCAATTATATGATGAATTAATAAAAAATATATTATTTATAATAATAGACATATCTATTTGAACAACTATCAGGGGCGAGTAACCAACGTGTACATGCCGGAGGGCACCAGCTTGCTGCCACCACCTCCTCCGCCACCACACAGACTCCCCCCGAGACCCGCCAACGACGACTTCGAACCTGTCACATTGCATCCCTTTGCTTGAACGCTGACAACACGTGATTATACAACCTAAGACAACACTAAATTAGAAAATGTGATAATTTCATATATTTTGGTAAATAAGAATTTCATGAAACGAATTATATTACTATAATAAACATATTAGTGTTTAGCTTTTATTTTAACACATCAACTTAAATCTTGAAAAATATTTGGTGTGATTTTTCTTGTAAGTGCATTTTTTTATAAAGCATACTTGACTACGCAATATATGAACTTGTCACATTTTCTATAAGGTGTCTTTATAAGTGCTAGTAGCTAGTGGTAGAGGTCGCGTTACCTTTCTAGAGTAGATACAATATCTACTATTGTTATAATACCTACTACAATGTTAGATGGCAGTTCCAGGCATTTTACGATAATGTATGTATAGTAAGGTGTACCACATATTGCAAATGTTAGAGTACATTTTTTCATATTTTTAATAATGAAAATACAATATCCTCAAAACGAGGCATTTTATATATAGATTTCAAAAACTCAGATTTTTTATATTGACTTTGGTAAAACACCTTAATATACATGCATAGGAAACTATATTATTAATAATCTTATTAAAAGAAATGGATAGTTTCCATATTTGATAAAGTCACTAAAAATATTTGCCAGCCAATATACACAACTGAACTGAAGAACTTACATGAAACACTATCTAAATCTAAAATAAAGTCAATTTCGGGAAATAATGAAATGTTATTTGTATAAGTATTAAATTGCACGATCATTTATATACTTATTGGATGTAATTTAAAAAGATTACCACTTAATTTGTAGTTTCATATAACAAAACAATTAAGGATAAAGCATGAGAAAGCTCAAACATATTTATTACCTACTCAAACTTTAATACTATAGTTATAGAGAAATAACGCCCGTGTACATAGAGTATAATATCGTAAAAATAATATTTGAGTGTCCAAATGTCTTAGAGGCATATGTATGTATTTATATAAAAAGAAACTAAAAGTACTATATATATTAGAAAAAAAACCCTCTTCTATTAATATATGTATATAATACATATATATATATATAACATAATGTGCACTGCAATATTACTCCAGTTCACTTCCTTAATGCAGGAACAACACAGATTATAAATTTACCTGCTGTATTGAACGACATTAGTAAATTAAAAAATACAAATTATCATCATAAAAAATATTACATTCTATAGTATTTAAGGAAATATTTGTATTATTTTTGTATATGTCGCCATCAATCGCTTCCCCCAGGCTCACGGGAAACGAGCGACGTCGACTGTTGTTAGGAATAATGTTATTAATCATAGATAGTTTTAAGGGGTCGGGATAAAAGGACTTATTTTTTATATAAGATTCAGCACGAGTGATATCCCTACCTCTTTACTTCAGTCAGTGAATGGTTGCTGTTCATATGATACCTATATATATATATTATTTATATATTATACGTATTACAATTTCGTTGATTACGTTTTAGGTACGACGTTACTCTTAGAATTAATTCACCAAAATAATATGGTGACAATAAAATATCAGTGTAAATAATTAGTTCTAATCCCAAGTTATTGTCTAAATGCAATTTGTAAATATTTTAATTTTGTCACGTCAATGTGATTTTTATTTTGACTATAAATTGGTGACCTGATCGGCCGCCGTGTCACGAACATCTCATATCAACACGATTCGTTGTTAGACTAATTAGGTATTTAATTATTTGATGTTATTAAATGTCGAGGTTATTTTGAAGCTGGTGTGAAGTCGGGTGCGAATTAATATATGTGTAACTTTACGTTTATATAATTCATTTTCTATGCCAAGAACTACTGCCGCCACCAGGAGGCGATCATTTCACAGGGTGTTTTAATCTAAGGTAGAGTTAGGACGGGTGTCAACGGGTACACAGCAACAAACATGCGTATGTCTATTATTTTAAAACACAGACGCAATTAAAATATATAATATGTTTAAATATTAAAAATGAATTTATTTGAGATGTAGAATGATATTAATAATTTTATTTGCTATTTACAGTAAAGAATCGAATTCGTATCTACGTTATTAAACGACTACAGTTCCATGATAGGTTTCTACTTACATTATAGATTAAATTATATTTTGTGAGAATTTAATTCTCTTATATTTTGTATTAAGTGAGTTCAGAGTTTACTTGATGTAAGCATATTTGAGTGTAACAAAAACCACTATAAAAATATTTACTCTTCATATACTTCTGTTGGATATCTCATTATGGGTTTAAAGATTATAGATATAAATTATCATTTGGTTGAGTGATATGTGATCGTTCAGAATTGCTTAACAAAATAAAGCTATTATTCTTATGTAAATATTTTAAATTTATTAATACAGGGTGAGTCATATTGAACTTTCCGATTTCAATAAGGTGTGTATTAAAAACAAAGCGACATGCAGTAAAAATTATTTTATTGTTTGAAAGCACATAACATGCAGTTTTAATTTAGTTGGTTTTAAAAATGATATCCTGTAAATGTCTACCTCCATTGACCACACACTGCTGAAGCCTTTCCCGGAAGTTGTCCATTACTCGTCGAGTCATATTCAGCGGAATAGCATTGATTTCTTCCGTGATTGCAGCCTTCAGTTCATCGATGGTTCGGGGACGATGCGTGTACACCTTTTCCTTCAGGTAACCCCAGAGAAAGAAATCGCAGGGGGTTAAATCAGGTGATCTCGGCGGCCACCCAACGTCACCTCGCAAAGAAATGAGATGACCGGGAAACATTTGTCGCAGGATTTCCATTGAACGCCTGGATGTATGGGCTGTAGCACCATCTTGTTGGAACCAGATGTTATCGTTGTCATGATTCTGCGTTAATTCCTCCAATTTCGGTTTCAGAAAAGTTTCAAGCATGTCACAATACCGAGCAGAGGTAACTGTGACGACTTGACCATCTTCTTCAAAAAAATAGGGACCCCACACACCAAACTCTGCAATAGCGCACCACACTGTCACTCGAGGGCTGTGAAGTGGTCGTTCGTGTAGGTTTCGTGGGTTATTTCTGATTGTTGGTCCAGTGGGAATGGGATCACGTCGACCAATAGCAAAATGTAAACGGAACGCACGCTGTGTTGTGATCACGGAGCCGCCATTTTTAATAAACTCTTCAACTACGAACGCACGATGTTGTCCCGACCAAGCCATTGCTCACACTAAAACTGCATGTCATGGCGCGTCTAATGACACCATCCCCACCCTTCTACTCCTTCCCTTCTTCGTGCAACGTCCTTCCAAAACCGGAAAGTTCAATATGACTCACCCTGTATTTTATGTGAAAAGATAACATTTCTTATTTTATTATTATTAATATATTATAACAACAAACAAAGGTTATAATTTAGAGATGGTTGTTAAGAGACACTCCCGATGGGTTCCTATTAACGAAATTTAAGCTTTTACTTTGTGTTTGAGGATATTTACGTAATTTTTAACTTTTACTTTAAATTAAAATTATTTTTTTTACAAAAAGTCACCGATATAATGCTATAAATTTATATGAAATAATTATTCAAAATATGTATATAACAAATAGTGCATAGTATACACTATTTGATATACCTATATGCATTTTGAATTTGGAATGTCACTCCTTGTTAACAGGAGCCCTTAGGGCTGGCGGAGTAAAGGGGATTGTCTTGTAAAGTTTTATATGAAATTTCGTATTAGTTCTAAGTCGGATTTTCTCTATCGAGGAGTATTTTCAAATGGTAACTAATATAAGGTTTAAGCTTCCGTATTTAATTAATTCGTTTTCAATGCATTTACGTTGATGACCGCACAATCAAAGCTTAGGTATATTTTTAATTTCATACAGTTTTTATTATAATTATTACAGGCAATTACGGCAGTTTTAGGCATATATGTAAGTGAGATTTTTGATTGAAAATCGAAATGAAAGAATAATGTTCTAAGAAAAATACTCCTCGTAATTTCTTTACAAGTAGATTTTAAGAGAAAGAACGTTGAGTGCTGTGATAAAGATGCTTTGGGGCTATTGAGTGGATAACAAGTGACGTGTTTAACCTTTTTCTTTGAAATGTTTGACTGTTTCAGATTATCAGGTGCCTAAAAACGCACAGGAAATATTATGTAAAATGTAAAATCCATTACAAAAAAATATTTCCAATCAAAATGCAGTGCCAAAATCAATGTCTGCAATATTATAATTATATTATCTACCTTAGTTTAAGTTTAAATATAATATGGTTAAGAATAAGGTCAATAAACAGCTTTTACACCTTCAGCCTCCTATAAAGAGGTGTTAAAACTGTTATATGATTTATTATTGTACTGAGATTTAAAATAGAAATTATTCGAATAAATTGGTGTTTTATTTTATAACATCTACCCAACAATATTTATTAGTGAAAATAGTTGCCACTATTAAATTTACATTTATTTTATTAGGTCCACACTGTACCCAGCAGTAGGCCGAGGGATCCCCAGAACCTAGAGCCGAGACACTCCGTTCTCACTAAGATACTTCCATTTCTCACTATTGACCGATTTCTCACACGCTTGCGCCCCTGCGCCACAACTGGCTTCTGTCAATTTTATGTTTAAAGAAAAGAAGGCTTTATTGAAGATAAATAAAACAGAACATAAAACATATTCAGATTTTAATATAGTAGGTACATGCAATTAATTATAATACAAGAAAGGGCAATAACTCCCATGACCAACGACGCTAATGGAACACGAAAGGCGTATTATTAGATATATATTACAGATAAAAAAAATACGTTATAACAACAACATTTTGAATTTAGAAAAAAAAACGGCTTTTAGCGATTTAAATAAAGTATTAGGTATAGCAAATTAGGCGAAGCTGATCACACTAGCTACTCCCCTTATACATATTAGACCTAGTCAACGCTCAAAATAGTATAACACTTAGTTAATACGTATTCTCAAAGATAAATTCCAAAATTACTTTTTTTACTCATGTTTAGTACCTACAATTTCATTTAGCAAAAGGTTAGATGGAAAATTAATACAATATTGTTGCTTACACTAGTCACTATTTATAAATTGTGCAATAGAAGACAGTCGAGTCGACTTACATGTTACTAAAGGCAACTGTTCTTTGGTATTGTGTAACTTAGTGAAGATAGCTTAAAAACAGATTTATATGTCATATATCGTCACTATTTTTAAATATTTGTATTAAAAATTAAACTATATATTAAAGCAGACTGACTATATAATATAATAAAGTTGTCTAAAGTAACACGATATGTCTAGAATATAAGGCCTAATCATGTTACCGTAATAATATTGTCAATAAAACAAAGTAAAATAAAATAATAATATATTTTTTAAAATAATTAGTTAAAGTCAGATCTATAAAAATTATACCATAAAAGACTATTCATGATTAGGCCTCGATTAATAAGCCTGGAGGTATTTAGTGACGCGCGACGACGAGATGCGTAATCGATATTTAATTTTATGATTCGATTGTAACAATCGGAATCGAGCAATCGAATAAACAGCTCGTATCCAAAGCAAATCAACACATTTTTTACAAATACAAGGAATACTTTGGAATGTTTAATCTCTTCATTTAATACTTTTCTTCATACATTTTATTATTATTACAAAAATAACAGGCAGATTTGTTTTTCATTACAATCAATGTTAGTAAAATGCGATCCTATAACAGCTGTCGCTTAGATATCTAATTGTTTCCACAAGCCATCATGAACAAACACATATAATATATAATAGTAGATTAACTACGTATACATTATCTGTGACATAAGCCAATAAATTCTAGAAATAGGATTTTAAATTTAACATGTAATAATAACTTAAGATTAATATAAAAAAAAATTAAAATATATGTGAAAAATTGTATAGAGAAAAATCATTACTTTGGGTTTTAAAAAAAATCAACGCACAGATTGACATTAAACAAAAATCATGTCAATATCTGCATTTTTACAATACTAGTAAAGTAGTTAAAATAATATCCTTTTGTAAGTAATATATTTATAAAAAATAAAATTATTAAAATTCTAATAAATAAAACACAAGTAAATATGGTTTTGTGCAGTCATATTGGTAAAACATATAAAGGAATGAATAGTTCACAAAGGCATACAAAATTTAATAGGCCGAGCAAGAGGAATATTTTTAGTATTTTGTATGTAATAAGATTCCAGCCGAAAATATTACGTTTAGAGGTAAATTAAATTCTTTATGCCCAAATTCAATTCAAAGTCAGGTACGCATAATGGCTGCTTTATACGTATAAAGCGGCAGAAATAAATAAATAGAGAGCATTGGCACACATAGATAATTTCGCTAAACAATCACAGAAAACATACATCTAATCATTATGCTAACCTATTAGCCTGAGATATTGAGATCGATAGATCTAGATTATCATTTTCTATATTTCATAGACAAAAGTTATATTTAATTTATAAATTCTCAATGAACATTCATATAATAATTATATACTTAAGTATATCGATACATATATTGTTCTAATTTTTGTATTTCATCCGCTTACATACTGATTTGGAATCAGTGTAGTCAAATTGAAGTAAATATGAAAATATGTGATTTATATTAATTGTTTCGACCATCCCTGTACATATATTATCTTTGTTCTTATACCCGTTTGAAAGTAAGTAATACTTATACATTTATTGATAACGTTTAAGTTCAGGGAACACTTCAAGAAGTACTAATTCGAAGATTTCCTGAAAATAGTAAAAAAATGTTTTAATAACATATGCTATGTGTGTAATTTACAAAAATAATCAAATCTATACAACAACTAGTTAAAGCATAGTTAATTACAATTTATAAATAAAAAAAAATATTGTAATATTAAAAGGGCTTACACAAGTCATTACGATGGTTATGAATTTACTATGTTGAGTAACGCGTTTTTACTTATGATACTGATAAATTTTTGTCTGGCAAAACGAGCGAGAACGCAGCTTTGGTGCTATATAACACTTTAAAAATGCGCGGAAAGAAAAAACTTCGTAGGTATAGAAATTATAAATAAAACTCTACGTCCCGTGATGTTGATAAAAAAAACACTAAAAAATATACTTTGAAAGGCCATCATGCCACGCTTGTTACTATCCTAATTTTTCACTGTTTTCCCAAGATCTTTGCAAAGTTCTAAAAAGCTTAGTTTTAATTTAAACATGTCAGTTAGTTCAGTCATGCACCTCGAAGATGTCACTTTGCATCAACAAGGATTGATCGCTTATAGGGTGTGACAGTTTTAGCGTAGCAGCACATTTTAAGAGCGTGCCCACATATTGTACTAATTTTGGAACGTGTGATATCTATATGATATCGGTGCGACTGTAAATTTGCGGAAGAATTCGTCGACCCTGAATACGACCAGCGCAGCGTCTCACACGCGGTTTTACATCCACGTTGAATACTTGTTTCAGAATGTTTTCTTAAATAAAATGTTGTGTATTTAAAATATAAAATAAAGTACATTACATACAAATAAGATGACAATTATATATAAGTTAAAGTGAAGATACAGGAATGCCGATACTATTTAGTGCCGTGACTCTGGAAAAAGATGTTTTAAACAAGTTCGCTTCTTGTGATGGAAACTTTGAAGAAATACTAGATTTGGTGCTGACAAAAATTCCAAATGAAGATTATAAAATGACTTATTTGCACGGTCGTTATTTGTTGCACTATATATCGGAAAATAAGCATTTGTACTTTTGTATAACGGATAAGGTTTGTACTCAATTACAATTTTATTGTTACTAAAAAGAATCAAATGCCAATTTTTTTAATATAGTACAAAAACATTAGCAACGTTCAATTGTTACGAGGAAAAAAAGATATACGAGTAATTTATATTAATCTGGATTCTTGTATAAATATAGAACATGATGTTTTTAATCAAAATTAACTCCATTGGTTTGCGTAGGGGTTGTCAACATATTTTGGCTATACTCCATAGTGATTATCTTAATTGCTACGGAACTTATATTACATATGTAAAATAGAAATAAAAATATAAAAAAATGATTACGTAAAACTCGTAAAAACATACGTATGAATTTGAACGCAAAAAAGAATAACAAAAAATATTTAAGGATGAAGGGAGTTATGCAGGCCAACGGGAGCGCGACATTTATTTTCACGCTAAGATTCGTGGTAGATTCCGCTTCGCGTTTCCAGGGGTATCAGCAAGTTTAAACCAAATTTGGAAATAAAGTACTTGGTTGTAATTTCGTTTAGTAAAATTTATTGGAATCAACATTTTTATTTAGTTACTATTTACTATTTAAAGAAAACATTTTTTTTTATATACCAAAGACTCCCAAATTTAACTAAGATATGAAAATTTAAACGAAATATTACGCTTTTCAGCTTTGCCAACGATCGAGAGCTTTTTTATTTCTAAATGAAATTAAACGTCGATTTTTGACAATAATTAGTAGTGATTTCTCGTCAACTTTAGCTGAACAAATGTACCGATACAACGAAGACTGTAGCACTATAATAATAACAAAAGGCGAAATAGATGAACTAAATACGATAGGAGTCGATAGTAGCGGTGCGTATTTATATGTTAAATATAAATTATATTATTGTTTACTTGATATTGTTTTAAAATCAAATAAAAATTTCGGCAAAATATTGAATTTTAGTTGCATGCATTTTTATCAAAATTTTATAATTTTTTGACTTTCACTTTCAATACAAAACTGATATTCATAATTTTTAATGTACAATAAACAAATATTTCAGAAACCATACTAGGTGAAAAATTACTGATAGTCAACAACGACATGAATTTAAGATATACGGCAAGTAAATTTATACAAATATTATTATAGATATTTTTCATAATTTAATAATACCGTGTCTTCCTTACAGACTATTTCACACATCGAGAAAACGCCAGATAAAATGACTGTTTCCTTCATATCTGCGAATGTTAATATTATCTATATTGTAACACTTGCAGCCGTAGCTATTTGTTTGTTTTATATACTTAACCCCTCAACATATGCTATTATCGCTGTTATTTTAATATATTTACTGAGTCGTATATAGATAATAAACGAAATCTCTTTCTTAATAGTTTTTTTTAACTCGATCAAAGATTATTTTAACTTCTTTGACAACTTAACACTAGTAAAGACAAGACTTTTAATTGGAAATAGGTGTTTTATTTCCATATTCCTCTCTTAATATTAATATTTTTGAATGTATGGCTAATTACGTATAAAAGCCTGGATAAAATCAACAAAAAAAACAGCATGAAACGAATAGAACTAAAAATTGGCACAAATATTCGGAAAGTCATTATAAATAATAGGTTAAAAAATGCCAAGGTTCATAAATTATTTTAATTTCTTCGCTCTGGTCAGTAAGACAAAGCTAGAGATTGAGTTTCACCACTTAACACGTAATGTCTTACCCTCTGCCATATGCGGGATATATAGCGTGAAGTTATTTTATATATTAAAAAGCACTTACATAAAACAACTGCTTATTATGTGTAGTGTTCTGCAGCGTGTGGAACAGCGTGTGCGCGCCGCGAGCCGCTGCGTGCGCGCCCACCAGCGACGACAACGTGCCCGACACGCTCTCGCTCAGCTGCTGCAGCGCCAGCGTGCGCGTGTGCTCTGCAAGCAAACGTACCATGTGCCATGGAACACTGTCCTGGGAGTAGTAATAAATGCCTTTGGAACGATAAGAAACACGCCCCTCTGACCATTCCCACTATCATCTATCATTACGTCAACCCACGTAGTGTAGTAGCGTAACGGTACAAGCGTATGACTGTGTAGCGACTAGCGGTTGTGAGATCCATTCTCACTGGAAGAAATGAAATATTTCTTTTTTTTCATTTCTCTGTTCAGGACTCGAGGTGAAACGCGGCATTGAATTTCGCCATTCAAAACGCAATTCCTTCAGAATTCGGCAGATAATAGGCAACGGAGCGTCTCAACACTAGGTTTCTTCTGTGTACTCTGTGCGGGATACAGCGTGGAGCTGTATATAGGAGGCGGTTAAAAAAGTTACCTTTATCCCTAATATTTCTATTGGAAGTGGTCTCGCTAAGCACTCCGCCCGGCCACCATGACTTTAACACTATACTTGTATAATAATGCAACATTTGCTCTGAGAATAACCATGATATCGTCTCTTTGATTTGTCTGTAACAATTTAAATATATTATTCTATAATCATTAATCAATTTAGTATGTGTTCTGTTAAAAATCACTCGATTCTATGCTATTCTGTTCGATAAGTTTAAAAATTATATATTTACTATTAAAATAAAAATTATACCTATTAATAGTCCTCCCATAAGTGATTTGCACAAAAGTAACAAGTGTTTTCCTCAGCCAACGGAAAACGCCTCGCATGTCGAATACTTCACTTAATAATGCATACAGTGGCTCCGCTATACTGTCTCTTTCCTCACCTATGGGACCAGCCCCTGAAAAAAAGGAACAATAAGCTTAAGGGTAAATTCACATTATAGTGTATTAATTTTTGTAATAGTTTTGTAATCATTATTAATTAATAACATAAAGTATAATTAATAAAATAACATAAAAAACATATTTAAACGCAAAGTTTTTTTATAATAGCAAGTAAAAATTGAAGTGAGGTGTCAATGTAATTTAGAAAACGTATAAAAATTTCAACGTTCACCGAATTCGCGCCTCCTGGAAGCCGTCCAAGACCAATGGCTTAATTTTTTTATGTTTTCTAAAATATTTTTCTCTCGTTAGTGTTGAAATCTTACCTCGCATAGAATTTGTCATATTCTTATTATTTCCATCTCCACCATTTCCATCTAAATATAAAGAAATCTCATCTTCATCGGCGGACAAATGCGTAAACGCTTCTTTTTCTTGAGACGATCTATTTGTAGTGTCACTACTTGTACTGTAATGATTTTAATATTTAATATAAAGGAAAACAGCTGCAGTTTGTCTTGCCAGAGCAGAGAAGTGAATTGAAGTGAAGAAAGTTATTAATTATTTAATTTAGTGGGTGTGAACCAAGTTCACGACCTGTCACTCATTACTATCAGTTGCACTATGTTGAAGTCATATTTTTTATAACATAGTTTATTCTGCCAATTTTTATTTCCACACAATTAAATCGTAAAAATAATATACATATAATATTTAAAATGATTTTATTTCATTTAAGCTTCATTCTTTTTTATCTTGTAAGTATCAAGACATTCATTTCTTCACATCTCGCATGAATGCGAGACAATGCATGTAGAGTAGTAGAACATAACGCCGCGCTGTGCCCCGCCAGAGTGGGCAAATGGAAATAATTAATCACTCTAAATATGGATCGAATCCAGAACCAGAGTATTTACAGCGAGAGCAAGACATTGTCTCATTATGGCACAAAGTTATCAGTTTTTTTTAATCTTGCAAAAAAAATAATAATGAGAACGACAGCACGTTAAATTTTTTAAACTAAATATATTTATTTCTATAAAGCAAATTATAAAACTAAAGTAAAACTAAAAGACTAAAAACTAAAATATAAAAAACCCTTTTGCGTTTTTGATACCGTTGAAAAAAAATTAAAATGGGTGGAAAGCCATTTTTTATTAAGCTATGTATATTATAAAGATTATGTAAATACCTTTTAAACAAAGTGGAAAATGAAAATTTATTTTTCTTTGGCAAATCACCCTGCTTCATATACTCTGAGCTTGGATTTAGGAATGTATAAAGTGCTTCGCTTTGATTTAATTTCTCATCTTCTAAAACAAACTGAAAATACAAAAATATATATATAAGTATACATATTTTTAATTTCACAGTATTTCATATAGAGCAGGATAGATAATAGGAACCTAATGAAACACTAAGATCATTTTTGCCAAATGTCGGGTCTAAACGCCGCGCTTTGCCACTAGACCAAGAAAATTAAATTTTTTCATTGCGCCACGACGGATATATTTCATTGTATGAATATAAACCTAATGGTACCTTATACTCACTTCTAAATATTTTTGTATTAAAGATTTTGCTTTATCTAATGAATTTTTGTCATTTTTTCCGAATATAAATTTAAAAGAATTTGACGGCAGTTCTAAATTTTTTAATTCTGAACACATAGGCCTCAACTTCCGATGAAGTTCCTGAAAATAAATAAAAAAATATATACATATAACAAAATCCTAAAAATTATCAACTTATTTTTAATTAAATAACACCATTATAAGCACTTCAATTGTTAAAGTTACATAAAAATCTTAGTAGCAGTCCTACAGAAATCTACCTAAGGTAAGTTTATTAAATACCTGAAATTCATTAAGTGTTCTCAATAATACCCATCCAGTGGATATTTGTTCTGGTTTCTCGTCATTGTTAGTAGGTTCCTGTTCCGCCATGTGTACGACTATCACGAACTGTGGTGGTTTTGATTCATCTATAATCTGTAATAAATATATGTGATATTATTTACATTTTACAAGTGTTATTCCAATTTAGGAAAAAAATACCGCCTGAGCGCTCTGACCAATAAGCCGTTATTTCTCATCAAGCTACATCGAAATGTTCAGCCAGCGACACCCGTCATACTATACTGTACTATGCTGTATTGTGCTGTACTGTACCCACCTCAGCGCTGTGGACGGTGGCGCGCCAGTATCCGAGGTGGTCGGCCCACGTGTCGGTGCGTGCAAGGTGCGCCTCTAGCCGCATCTGCTCGCCCGCTAGCCGCTCCACCTCGTTGGCCAGCATCGCCAGCGCCGGCGACTCGGGCTTGAGGGACGCGCGCAGGGCTGCGAGCGCCTTGGAAACACAAACATTTGTATTATTATTGTGATAAAATAAATATAATTTCACATTGACAACCCTTTTTGTTGTTTCAAACTTCTTCACCTTTCCACAAAATGTAAAATATACATTAATATAAAATAAAGAAAGTTGTTTGATAAGTAATCCAACTTTCTATTGTGATGTTTTATTATTTTGTACCCATGCCATCTATTTATATATTACGCATATTTATGCTAAGAAATGTGTCGAAGACTACTCAACATCGCGCCTTACTTTCCTACCCAAGCGAGGAAACGTAAATTATTCATTCCCCCGAGTTGAGATACAACCTAGAACCACCTCGTTTACAGATATATTCTGTCTCCCTGTGACAAAGCCGATTTATTCAATTCTTTATTACCTGTGTTTTATTATTATGCCTCTCTTGTAACTGGTCTAATTTCCTTCTTGCATAAGTAGAGTGCTCTGTTAAATGCACAGTACCGGCACTCTCCGCTGATGACACAGAGTCATTTGATAACTGACGGTCTTCTATGGGTGATCTGTCTGAGCATAGTTCTGTAAAATATTTTAATGTTTTTTATAAAATGTAAATATAACCACTTAAACATTGAGAGACTGAGAGCACGTCAGATTCCTGTTATATTTTAATAAATAAAAAATATACCTGTGTTAGCCTCCTCAGTAGCCAGTTCAGCAATCAATGCTTTATATTGATCGCTAAGTAAAAACGAATGATAGTATTTTTCTTGAATAGTATCCACTACAATATCTTGTACTTCATAAAACACTTCTGGTCCCTTGTCTCCTAAGAGAAATGCCTCCATTCTTTTTCTTGTTTCCTAAAATATGGTTTTAATAGTTTTTTTTATATATTTTTGTTTCACGCTGCATCCCGCATACAGCAGAGTAGGCAATGGTCGTATACCACCTACTATAGCAAAACAAATTCAGTATAATGATAAAACAAAATTAAAGTGGCATACGGTCACGTCTTTTCTTTAAGCATATCTCTATCAGTATGACGTTAAAATATAATACGTGTAAGTTGTTTCTTTAATAGTGCGTAAATTTTTTATATTTTGTACATAATAATTTCAGCTGAGACTATTTTCTTTTTTCGTACTTTTTAGAACATATTTAGTAGGGCGTTATGTCCCGCCACTCCCGCCGTATGAAAATTTTTCATAAGCTTAAAAATTAGAAATAACCGCGTATTAACATTTTAACCTGATGACATAGATACGATGAAACCGTATATCCTGCGGTTTCTACTTATACCTATTGTAATTTAACCTTTCGGTGTTTTACTATCAAGTGGCTTTTAAATTATCTTTAGTGCCGTTTTTATATAGAAAAAATGTATTGTTAATG
This sequence comes from Heliconius melpomene rosina, assembly GCF_056956725.1. Lineage (NCBI taxonomy): Eukaryota > Metazoa > Arthropoda > Insecta > Lepidoptera > Nymphalidae > Heliconius > Heliconius melpomene. The sequence goes on from NC_140405.1 coordinate 7,688,133, forward strand.
GACATTTTTCATTTTTAAGCACTTGCTAATTGTTAATTATATGTTATAGTGAAGTTGCTGCTAAAAATTCATTTGGAATAGAGATTTTATAAAAAGTATTTTTTTAACAGGTTTGCTACCGACACTAGTGAATGCACTTTTTTTTTAATTTGGCGCCAATAGTATATGGCATGGCGGCGACTAATAAGTTTATAAATCCTAAGCTTCATTGTCGTTAGGCAAAGTAAAAGTAAATCATACTAAATGTTAAATAAAATAAAAGCTGATAACGAGGTAACCCAGGTCAACAGTTACTTTTAAAGTTACTTTTTCTAATAATAAAAAAGGCGAAATGTTTCATCTCCGCAAAACCATATTACTATTACACTTTGCAAATGAAAATATACAAAAATATGCGATTACATCATCAATTCTATCTACCTCTCTTGTATAGCAAGACATTTGTAAGGTTCAAAAAAGTTTTTTTCCTTATAATTAATGTTTACCTTATCAACTTTAACTTCTGCACTGGGGGATCTAATATAAGTGTAAAATATTTCAGCTCCAAGTTGATGCCAGCTACTTCTATGACTGTGCCTTAATTCTTCTACTGCCGACCAAAATCCTACCAGGCCTTGAGAACATAATGTTTCTAGAAACATCGACAGATACCGTCTACCCGTTACACTTTCCATTACTTTGTGTAACGGCATTGCCTGAAATGGAAATAAATATAAATATGTAATAAAAATATATCTTGCACATTAAATTATAATCAATAAGTCAGTTTATGTCTAAAACAATTTTATTAAAAATATTGTCTACAGTAAGATTGACGAGTTGTAGCCTAAAGTTAGCTATAAATAGTAGCTCATATATGATTTTAGAATTTTTCTTACTTTTGATTGTTTTCTTCTCGATTGAACAATGGGCGAAAGTTCTGAAAACCTAACACTTCAGCCTACCTCTGTATTTTAGCGGGATACAGTGTGAAGCTGTCTGAAATCTGTTAAATTACAACAAAAAAAAATTATAACCTTGCTATCAGATTCAGACACAGTGGGAAAAGCGCCGTCCCATCCTAATTTCCTTAAAGCAGCCTCACATTCAGCTTTAGCTATAGTTAATTGATCTATATATCTCTTTAATTTCTTAGCATCTGCCACTTGTTGTCTATTTATTGACTGATTAGCAGTTTTCTCTAATAAATCTACGTCGATTCCTTTAGCTCTTTTCACATTTTGGAGGGTAGTTGCTTGCATAATTTGTGTAACGATGTCGTATCTATAATATAAATAAAAATGGTCAATGCAATCTACACATAAAATTATTAATTCTATATTGAAATATTTTTTTACATTGGATATATTTACGATTAATTCATAGCTTAACAGCATCTAATTATTTGACACTGACGAGGCGTAGTTATGGGTTCGATTTCCAGTCGGGGAAATGAATTGATTTTATCTTGCCCTAGTAACAAGACAAAACGTGGGGTAGAGCTCCGCAACTCAACAAGCAATGTGTTGAAAATTGGACGGAAAATGCGGAACAGTGTCTCAACTCTTGGTTCTTTCTGCCTACCCTGCTATGTGAGGGATGTCGTGTAAAGCTAAAAATAATGTGAATTATTTTACGGACAAAAACCATCGCGTGCAACTTTTGTGTTTCATAATAGAATCAGTGGTGCTTGAAATTCCTTATAGTGACTCAATAATATTATGTATTGAGGTCTTATTCAATTTACATAATTCTATAAACAAACATCATTCATCATCTATTTATTATCATATATGATTTTTTAGAACTGTCTTTATGTTGTCCTTCTATTTAAAGAAATTTCTTACCACTTAAGAGTAGGTAAATTAAATTGTGTGCGATATTATTCTGCCATATAAATTTTTATTTTGGGTGGAAATTAGGTAACAACATTTTGAAGTTATAATTAATGACAATATACTTATGTTTCTTTGCCTTTAACCGGTTTTAGCAGAGATCGAGGGGAAAAGCGTACCCCGTGCATATAGCAGGGTTGATGGAGGAACCTAGTGTTAAGACACTTGGCTCCACACTTTCTGGAATTTTGGAGAAATTGCGTGCCTGCGAATGCCGTGCAAGGTCTTGTTACCAGAGCGAAACGATAATATGAAATAATTCATTGCCCTGAGAGAAAATCGAACCTGCAATCATTGCGTTGACAGTAACGCTTTGCCACTGCATCACGCAGTAACTCTTGAATAGCCGGAAAATACATAATTTACCGTGAAACTAGCAATAATAGAATTACCTGAGACGTTTCAGTGTATCCACGTTATTACAGCTGTTTATAAGTCTTATATAGTCTTCAAATGTTTTGGCATATTCATGAGTTCGTATGTGCATTGCATCTACTTCTTTTTGTGCTTCTAAATATTGAATAATCTTTTGATTTATATAATCTGGTTCTGTAACTAGATCTATTGCTGGCTGTAGAACTGGGACAAAAGGATTATTTGTGTTCAAAATAAAAGTACTATAAATAGTTTATATGGGGATAAATATGTTATTAATGCCAATTTAAATAAAATGTCTAAGATAACAAAAAAATATATGTTAATAACCATGGTACAATTTGTGAGTGAATCGTTTTAATAATTGGTTTATAAATTTAAAGATAATAAGAGACTTTAACTAGATTTATACGAGATGTTTCATTTCTGTGATTTTTAAAGAAACTCTTAAGTCAGTCAATTTTAGTTTTATAATTATATTGAAACCTAACTCAAACAATTCGATGTAGGTGATTTGGTGAGTTCCAAAAATGTATAAAATTAAATATTCGCGATTAGTTCCATTTAAGAGTTTCACTCAAAAAGATTATACTATTATTAAAGATAAAAAGACACTACACTCACTTTTACATGCCAGTATCTCCCTAACAAGGTGTGAAACAGGTGACAATGAATAACAGCGAGGCATCAGGAACATCACTATCAGCTCACTTATTTGTCTCAAGTAATGTAACTCAGCTTCACTTGATGTTAAATGTGAGGCCAAGGCGAACACTGGTGGTTGATTTAGTTCCATGCTAACATAATTTTTAATAATTTTAAAATGTTATTCCACACTAAGAATGGTAAAATATTATGGAAAAGGAAATAAAATTAAGTAGAACAGGCTTTGAACACACTCCTTTTGTAAATTGTCCAAGTTCCTTAGGTTTGAATCCTACTTCACTTAAATTTTTATGAGTTTCCTAAAATATTTTTAAATACAAAGCTAAAAGTTCAATTTTTTATTACTCTTAGTACAATTATTAAATATGTATATCATGACAAACACACACATACACATTGTCGTATAGTAGGACTGAGCAAGGTGACAATTGCAATAGATTTACAATCAGAGGCAACAGGTTCAATTTATTTTCATTGTTTATTTCCATGTCTGCTCTCTGGTAAAAACTCTGGCAAAAACCTTAAGTTAATGTTGAATTGTTTTTGCACTGCCATTCAACACACAACATCTTAAATCTGTGTGGTATGTGGAGAGAGTCCAATGATACTCTCTTTAAAACTCAAAAAATACATAATACAATATACAACCTTTTATGATACTTACGCACAACTTCTGGCAATTCTTATGCGTTCAAAATGTTGTGTTATTTTATTTACCATATCATTAGCTAATAATTTTTCTGCATCCACCTTTAAAAGCCTATCATATAAATTTTGAACTGCATTCCAAATATGTTCCTTAAATTTATCAATTACTGGTTCTGGTTTGTAAGAAAGTTCTTTTATCCAGCGTGACACAAAATCTCGTAAAAAATAATCAATTAATAGTTGCAATTGACTGTCTACTGTCCTTCCAAATATTACAGGTAAATGAGGCTTTTTGGCAAGATACACCCAGTTATTTTGATCTTCCTACAAAAAAATACATTTTTTACATTTTTAAAGTTATTCCACAGGTATGTTATTGTAATATTTTAAATAATTATTTATATTATTTTTTACTCACCCGAATTGCCGTATCCAACAAGCGGGCCTGTTTTTCTATGTTATCCAATAGAAATAATGAAGTTTGGTGAGGAGAAGACAAGGCTAAGTGACCCCATAACGTAAAAACAAAAACTCCACATATAACACACCCACTAATAATTGATATGTACACTAAACTACTCAGTGTAGGATAGTAATAAAATAATGATATAGAAATAGGAGGAAAACCGTAAAGGATCCATCTCCACATGATTACGCTCTTAAATAACAATGTAAAACTGTTATTGAAGTGTTTGAAATTTTCCGCGAATATTGTGGGATTTTATTTTACATTTTGGAATACGATAATTTTTCAAATCACTGTTAAATATTTATTTTACGAAATATTTTTATTACATTTCATTATAATATTATAATTTCTGTTGAAGGATTTCATACAGTTTCAGATTATTATTGATATTTTGTTTTCAGAGCGATGACTATTGTGTCACTGTCAATCATTTCTGACATACTCTACGCAGACAACAAATAATAAATTGCAAATAATAATTATAAATTAAACGAAATTGCAAATAATAATGATAAATTGAAATTTGTTATACCTCGTGTTGAATTGACTCTAATATTCTTAACGAGTTTGAACAGAGACGAGTGGAAATATGCCGTCTTATTTTGTTGAACTTGAAGGCATCCACGAAATTGCATTTGTTCTATTTTACGCTTTTTTAACGCACGTTAAAAACCTCCGTGCTAACGAGAGGTAGTACTAGTTAAGAGTGTAGGGTCAGCGTTGCAAAACATCCTGATTTTTAGCCCAAAATTTCAATGTCCTGATCGAGACATACATGGTTATGGTCATAGATATGGCTTTTTATGAATTATTCCACGTACTGTCAGAAACCTTCTTGTTTCTTTTAAATTTAGGGTGTATGTATGCACGAACTTTCAGGTATTATAATGAAAAGGTGTGGCTGCTTTCGGAAAAGAATGGTTTTTGTCTATTACATAAGTGAATAATATTTTAATGCTTTATTTTTAATTTTATATTATCATATGTTTGTCTGTTAATTTTGTCGACTGTCAAGTTGACAGTTGACACAAAATAGAAGTTGAAAGTTGAAAACGCTTATAAATTTTTTTTTTTATACTTTTACACGGCACTAGCCTTTCCAAACGCTTATTATCATAAATATACTTATTTTATCAAGTCTAAATGCATTTTATATTTTTATGAGACATTTTAAATAATTAAGAATGTCTAACCTGAAAACTACTTACTTAATTGTCGGTGGAGGTATCGCTGGCGTTACTTGCGTAGAAATATTAGCTATTTTACATCCTGAAGAAAAACTTGTAATAATCACAGCTTCTTCATTAGTAAAAAACGTTAGTAACGTAAGTTTCTATGCGAAAACTGTAGTTAAGTTCGATGTTCACGATACAGAAGCGAGCTCATTATTAAAAATTCACCATAATCTTGAAATTATATATGACTCATTAAAATATTTAGATACTAAAAATAAAATAGCAATTACTGAAGATGGTACTTCTATAAAATATGAAGTTTTATGTGTATGTACTGGAGGAATACCGAGGCTTATTAAAGATTCAAATAAGTGCAATAGAATACTTGGTATAAGGGACACAGAATCGGTAAAGGAATTTGAAAAGAAATTAAAAAGTGGCAAGAAAATGGTAATTATTGGTAATGGTGGTATTGCATCAGAAATTGTTCATGCTACAAAAGGTATTCAAAAAGTGTGGGTGATAAGAGATGATTATATATCATCTACATTTATAGATCCTGGTGCCGCTGAGTTCTTTCAAGATAGTTTTAAAAGTAAAGAAAATAATCAAGAGAGCACCCTATTAAGGAGGCATGTTTTCACTGAAGAAGATACTGTTGTATCTCTTAACAAAAACTTAAAATCCGCTGCTTTGGGCCCTGATTGGTATCGTAAATTAGAAAAAATAAAATCTGAAAGTGGTGAACAGGAACTTGAAATAATATATAAAGTAGAAGTAGAATCAATTCTTGAGGTTAGTCATAAAGATTATTGTCTCAATGTTACTTTAAATAATGGAAGAAAAATTCAGTGTGATTTTGTTGTATCTGCAACTGGTGTTGAGCCCGCTGTAAATTTTACTTGGGATGAAGTACCAAAAAGAGCGGAAGATGGTGGTTTAGCTGTTAATGAAATGCAGGAGACCTCCATCAAAGATGTTTTTGCAGCTGGTGATGTTGCAAGTGCATGCTGGGAACATGCTCCTCATTGGTTTCAATTAAGACTATGGACACAAGCCCGACAAATGGCCAGCATGGCTGCTAAAGCTATGCATGCTAGAATAACAAAACAAGAAGTTTTGCAAGATTTCTGCTTTGAGTTATTTACTCACTGTACAAATCTTTTTGGATATAGAATTGTTTTATTAGGTAAATATAATGGCCAAGGTTTAGGAAATGACTATGAAATATTAATTAGAACAACTCCTCGCAATGAGTACATTAAATTTGTACTACAAAACGGACGACTACAGGGTGCTTTACTTATTGGAGAAACAGATTTGGAAGAAATGTGTGAAAATTTAATTCTTGATCAGATAGACCTTACACCATTTGGAGATGACATACTTAATCCTGATATAGACATTGATGATTATTTTGACTAAAAGTATGAATCCATTCCTCCACCACAATGCCATTGGTTATTGGTTATTTACAAACTTTACTATTTATTTAATACATGTTACCTCAAACATTGTATATTTTATTTCATTAAGTCTGGTTGTATGATAAACATAATGGTTGTTGGTCTCTACTCAATGACAATAACTATATGAATATAAAATATGTCCCTTACACAGCAGAGTAGGCAGAGGTAACCTGCGGTAAGGTGTTAAGACACTCCATTCCCCACTTTCTGCTGAATTATGGAGGCATTGCGTGTTGAGTAGCAGAACTCGAGGCCGCGCTTTGCCTCGACACCAGACCGAAGAGATGGAAATATAAACGTATATAAATATTTCACTTCCTCAAGTGGGGATCGAATCCACAACCGTCGCGTTACAGTCACACTCTAGTGCCGCTACGCCATGATGGCCTCTGTTTTACATGTCAACTATAAAATAATAAATTAATAAAATTTAAGAATATAATTTTAGTCATATGTAGCTATTCAATTTCTATTAAGTTTTAAGGGGTCTTATTCTTGGGGGTTCTAGAGATATAGTCATATATAATAATTGCTATCAGCGTATTACTTCCATACTTATTTTTATAAAATATATTGACTTAATTAATCGTGATCTATCAAGGATTTTTTTAATAGTTTGTATACTTTTTATCACTGGTTAAACTTTCCTGGCTTTGGGTCTATTCACCCCGCCATTTCTATTCATCCTGTTTTATCAGTACTCTATTTTATTAATATTTATCTTTTGAATGAAATGTTATTCAATATTATAATTTTTCAATGACATGCTTAGTTACACGGCATTGGCATGTACATCCCTATGTCAATATTGTATAGACTATAATTCATGACATTGGGTGATTGGTGTTTGACACTTGTGTCAATTTATTATCCACGGTTGAAAATTTGTGTCAATTTTGCTTATTGTTCCTCAATTCTTATATTCGCGTACGTTGAAACTGAGCTTTAGTACATATCGAAGGCTAAAATAATTCAAATATTGTTAAAAGACATTAATTTTTAAAGTATTTGTTGTTCTTAAAAAAACATTGCAACATTAAAAATAGTTAACTAAAGTGACTAATGTAATTATTTACCTCTTCAGTTGGGTTCTTTTGTTCCTAGTGTAATCGTCAATCATATTCAAAATGCCTATTTTATTCAGCGTTATTGCTCGTGGAACCGTAGTTTTAGCTAAATACGCTTCATGCGCTGGAAACTTTACTGAAGTGACAGAACAAATTCTGTCCAAAATACCACCCCACGATGATAAACTTACCTATTCTCATGGAAATTATTTATTTCATTATATCGCGGAAAACAAATTAGTTTATTTTTGCATTACTGATGATGTAAGTATACTCACTATATCTAATGCTCATTTTACTATGGATATAATATAATATTCATTATATGATGAACAATTTTGTATTCTAGAAATTTCAGCGTTCAAGAGCATTTCTCTTTTTAAATGAAATTAAAAGAAGATTTATCTCAGCATTTGGGGATACTGCCCAAACTGCTATTCCTTATGCTATGAACAGTGAATTTGCTAGAGTATTGGCTACTGAAATGAAGCATTACAGTGAATCCAGAGACTTGGAAACAATATCAAGAGTGCATGGAGAGTTAGATGAGCTAAAGAATATTATGGTCAAAAATATTGGTTAGTACTTATTATTCTTCTCTTATTTTAACTTTATTTAGACTATTATTTTTGCCCGGTCATTCATTTCAATAAAACTTCATTTTTTAAATGTAACCATAGAGACATGTAAACAAAAAATCTTCCTTTGTTATTTGTTTTGATGTACATAACAAATTGATAAGACAAATGTAGTATATAATTATTATATGAAAATAATTGAATATGAAAAGCTTAAAACGATGAGGCTATTGTGGTGCAGTAGCACACTTTGTTACTGTAAATGTTGTAGTTTTGGGGTTTGATTCCCGTCTCAGGTGAATTAATTATTTTCATTTCCTCACTCTGATAATGGAGCACTGTTTTATCTCAAAAACTGTGGTGCATAGAGAAATGAAGTGTTTTGATATTAAGTTTCTTCTGCCTTCCTTAGAATATGCAACACACAGTATGCAGTACCATTCCTTTTTAATATTAGATAGAAACTTGCCATGCAGTTGTTTAATTTGCTGAGTTCATAAGCTACTATCATAACAATATGGTGGATAAAATCAATTTACATATATCATATTACTTAGCAATGTATGCTTGGTAATAAATGTACTTATGAGCCACTTTTGAATTATGTCATGTGAATTTTTTTACACTTTCCCCTTGTCACAGTTTTTGTGAGACCTCTCTATTTAGTGTCATATTATGTATATAGGTATTTTGAATTTCTACTTTTATAAATTATTAAATTGAAATGGCAGTACCACAATTATGAAAATGTTTTAATGTGATATCACATTAAACCTCCTAAATTTAGGAGACCTTCTCATCCCTTGGATGGGTATAAATGAAATATCATATTTTGTAGACCACCATCCATCCCCTTTAATTTGTTACGTAATTTATGGATGAATAATTTTTTGTAGTAAATTCGATGTTATTTTATATTAATAAGTATTTACATGCAGTTGTACATAAAGACCTTGAATAACAAAACTTAACTTTAACTGCTGTTATTACAGTTCAAATTAGATGCAATTTTCTGTTGTTATCTTATAACTTTGTACACTTATAATTGACACATTATACTGTTTTTATTTCATAAAAAACATTTTTTTTCAATATTTGATATAAGTGTATAATTATATCCTAATCATATGATACATATATATGTATCCTAATATATTCATAATAATATATATAGCAAGCATGTTCATATGTAAATGTTCAATTTCCTGTTATCTAGTTTGGTTCATATCTTATCATAATTAATGAATGAACAATATGAAAACCATGAGAAAATCTTTTTCCATTATTTACTGTTATTAGGTACAACATTTTTTTTATTTAATTGAATATTGTTACTCATTATTGTCTTGAATGTGATCAGTTAAATTTAAATTACAGATTTTATTAATTTATAAGCATAATAGTATAATGGAAATATAAGCAACTAGATATATTAAGGCTTTTTGCCGCAGAGGAATAAGCATGTGACTATAAACACAACAATTGTGGTGTAGATATTCATTTGGAGCCGATCCCATTCCCAATGTAAAGTTGAAAGATATATTCTTTAGGCCAATCTTGGTGCAGTTGGACAGAGTCGGATTGTACAGTGTGTGTCAATATAATAGTAGTTTATATGATCTTCACTCTGACGAGTGAATTATATATATTTCATTGCTCTGGATGGATTTAGGTGAAAAGCGGAGTATCTTACACTAAGTTCTTTCTGCCTTCCCTAAAAATTATTAAGCTGAATTTCAAAAACAAAAATATATTCTAAAATTTTATATTACAGATAGTATGGCAATGCGTGGTGAGAAATTGGAGCTACTTGTAGACAAAGCTGATAATTTAGCTACAAGTGTAAGTTTACCATTTACTTTTATATCATTTATGCTTACCAAACAAGGTTACCAAAGTATTAAAAATATTATGATTTGCAACTTTAAGGTATCATAGCTAGAGCTATATATATATATATAGTAAATACCTATTATATATAGAAACTTATGCTACAAATATTAATAATGCTACAAATCTCACCCAACCGGTATATTGGGTGTATGTACCTAACAAACAAGTTTTTTTTACACATTTTTTTTTTTCATTTTATTTACATGTTTGAACTTTAGATGCATTAATGTAAATTTGCATGTTGCACCTTTTAAAAATAATAGTTTTAATAACAATAATACATACCTGTAGGTATGTTTGTATAAATCAGCTTCACGCTGTATCCCGCACGCAGCAGGGTAGGCAGAGGGAACATAGTATTAACACACTCTGTTCCCTACTTTCCGCCGAATTCTGATGGCATTGTGTGTTGAGTGGCGGAACTCAACGCCTCGCTTTTGCCTCGATCGAACAGAGCGAAGAAACGGAAATATAAATTTAAGTAAATATTTCGTTTCCGCGAGTGGGGATCGAACCCACAACCATCGCGCTACAGTCACACCATTGGGCCCCTGCGCCACGACAGTTTTTTTTATTATAATTTATAATAATTTCCTTTACAGTCAGTATCTTACCGCACCTCGGCGAGGACTCTCCAACGTTCGCTATTCTGGAAGAATATAAAAATGTATGTTATTTTGACTTTAATAGTTGCGTTCGCCATATATTTAGTTGGGGCAATGGCATGTGGCGGTCTCGCTTGGAAGACATGCGTAGGATAAACATAATGTTCCTATCACATTACGTTATATAATGAATCTTGTAACTGAATATATTGATTATTATTTATAAGCCCTATGTCCACTGGCCTTTTCACCAAAAGGCTTTGGTTTTTTTTGGTCATGTGTTTCCAACTTTCCTAGGCAATGACAATATATCAAAATATTACTAATTTTCTTAAAAAAACATATTTCTTTGTAAAATTTTAAAAATATACATGATTGAACTAATATTATTCTTGTACTTTATGTGTCCATTCTAAGTCTTAAAATGAAAAAAAAAATGTATTAAATTGAAAATGTCAAATTCGCGTCAACACTCTTGTATTATGTATTGTTAATTATATAATATATTTATATATAAGCACGTCATTTACATTCACAACTGTTATTGTAATTGATATTTACTAATAACTTAATCATTAAAAATGTTATTAGTACATGTCGATAATTCCTAGTTATTTTGCTTGTTAATTAATACTAATATGTTCTATACCAAACAAAGTATTTAATTAACAACAAATATTTTGTTTTCAATTTTAGATACTTATAGACCGTCGTGGCGCAGTGGGACAGTGTTTGATTCTGACAGTAACGCGACGGTTGTGGGTTCGATTCCTACTCGAGAGTATGAACAATTAATTAAAAAACCTATAAGAGAGAAATTATGTTCATTTCCCCGCTTTTACTCTTAATATGGCCACTTTTAATTTTAAAAGATCTTAATATAATAGGTGATTGAGTCAATATTCATGTCCTTGATATACATATTTACATTAATACATAAATTCCTTCTATTTTTATCGAAAATGAATAAATTAAAGTAAAACATCACATTTATTATAGTTGTGTTTCTAGAAATCTAGTTTGATCTGTGTGACCAAATAAATAATATATTTGTATAGGATTTGAATTTTAGTACTAAAAAGTACATTCGTAAAATATTGAGGAGCCAATATGCTTTATTCATTTCATTTAGTCAAAACTAGAGACTTTGTGTTAATTGTGTTGGATATTTAAAAATTAAATAGTTGTCAATTGTCACCCTTAACACAACTAATAATATCTAAATTTCTAATTCATCGTGTAAATTAGGAGTTTTGTTACATATTGTGTATAGAATCAATATCATAGGAATTACAAGTACATTTTATTGTCAAGAGATGTAAACAGTTGATATGTAAATGTAGTAACAGTTTCAGTTTGTTAAATTCAATAAAAATATGTATAATAATGTGTTAACTTTAATTTTTAAACTTAAAATTATAAGTAAAAAAATGTTTATAGCTTGTCACATTATTGTATGTCCATCCATTTTACTATATTATTACTTATTTTAAAAAACTGCTTATTACATTCTTATTTTTAGTTCATTTATTTGGGGATTGCTATTTTATAGATTTTAATAAAAGAAATATGATTTATTTTCATGACATAATATTAAAATGTACCAATAGCACGTTTTGTAATATTCCTTATACTTGTCATATAATTTGATAAATTACAATAAATATTGGTATAGATAATGGTAATAAAAAATCATAATATCACAAATAATGATATGATTTCTCATGAATTATATTGATGATAATAATAATGATTTCTCATGAATTATTTTGGTCTACAGAGTTTTTGTGCAGGGGTTATACATATGTAATTTTTATTGATTTTATACCTAGCTATAAGAATAAGAACAAAATAATATTTCTGAATTTGCTATTATATGTAGAAAATGGAAAATTCAAATCAAATAAAATACTTAAACAAAGGACACAAAGATGAATCATTAAAAGATACCAAAAGATTCATTTTTACAATATAAATTTTAAAATAGAGTCCAAATGTTTAAAAATGAAACAGTTTTACTGTAACTGTCATGTTCAGTAGAAGTTTCTCTTATTAACGCCCAAATAAAGTCCATACTTTCAGTATACTGGCCTTGGTAACTTTTATCAAATTGCAATATAGAGGGACGGACCTCATCATTTCTACTATACCACAGGCAAAGACAAAAGGGTTATTTAGTGTATGAGTAGTGGGAGCGACACAAGAAACTTTCGACAGCGATAGCGCGCCAACACTGACATTATTTAAGGCGAACGTAAAATAAAATGCTATAACTTCTTAAAACGCAAATATTTTCGACTTATGATGGTTTTTTTTTAAATATTTGCTTTTTATAATCAGAATATTTTAATATAAGTATATATAAGTAAAACCCATGCGCAAAAAAACTGTTTTTATTAGATATTGAAGATCGGCTTTACACTTTATCGCGTTAGATGGCGCTAGTAATGTCAACTAATACATATTTAGGGAAAAATACCAAATACTAAATACCACTTTACCTAGTTATTCATTTTATTATTTAAAATTTATATACTTGGTTTTTTTACTAAAATTTAAAGTACTTTTTTCAATAACAAAATTTGTCAAAAAACAATCAATTTTTAATTGAAGAGTATCTTTTTACATTGATCCTAAATTGGTACATATTGGTGTTTTGAAAGTCCAATTATTAAGTAATTTTAGTATTAAGGTAACTTTGACCAGCAATTAGATTTAGACATTAATATTATTATCATATTATATTACTTTTTGTCGATTAATGTAATTTTATTGAGCATCTTAGAGCAATAATTGTTATAACTAATGCTATTTCAACGCATTTATCTCGCGTATGTTATTTGACTGCGAGATCAAATTCGTTTAATATTATATAAGTAAAAACATGATATATTACTGTAATCAATAAAATATAATAAATTATAGTCAGACATATTTAAAATTATATTTAGTCGGCAAGTGTATTTTAAAGACTTACTTATTCACAGTTTACTATATTGTTTTAACCCTTAAATAATCTTTTTTCGCCTATGATTTTTTTCTCTTTTTCCGTTAAAAAAACTATTTATATTATAGATGTATGTAAAATATAATTCATGGCACAGCGGCACAACTTGCGACTAACGATTGTGGGTTGATTTCTATCTTAAGAGAATAAAATGTCTTTTTTGCTCTTGTTGTCAAAAGTTGACTTGCGCCACTCAACACTTAATGTCTTGAAAATTGGGCGGAAACAAAATGTTACAACTAGGCTGCTAAAGTGAATAAAACTAATTACATTGTATCTCCAAGCCACATTGCACATTTAAGGGTTAAAAGTTTAAAATAGTATTACCTTTTCAAAATAGTATACAAGATTGTGACTTCAATATTATATTTCGCATGACTTCGTCCTATTGTAAAATATAAGTAAAATTGTTTGAATTGATTATAGATTATTTTATCCATAATAAAGACTATTAAAGTATTGTGATATCTTTATGTAGTAAGTATAAATAAAATATAAATTTTGTTTATTACCACATGGAACCATGTTATAAATTTGTAGACTATTGTAGAAACGTGTTTTATTTATCGCCCCCGTACGCCTCCCGAATTATCTGAATAAAGAAGTTGGCAATAAAAGTTAGGAAGGAAGTAAGAGCATTTCACAAGTTACCTCCCAGCGTAAAGTAACAGGGAATGTATTTTTATTTAGGGTTGTCTCTTATCATGTTTATGAAAAAGTACAGTACAGTGTTATTTGTATCATATTTTAATATTTTTTAAAAATCTTAATTTTCATGTGATATTCTAATAAGAAAATGCTGGATATATAGTTTTTAATAAGATTTTTTTTTTTCTCATTAATATTACAAAACTTCAATTTCACATAAAATGTAAAAAAAACCCCTATATTTAATAACAAAAATAATTCATTCCATATAACAAATTATATAGTTAAATAAAACATACAACATACCCTATCCAGGCGCGTCAGATTGATCCCGAGGGTGTCCCCTCCGGCCTCCCTGCCTGCTGTACGCGGCAATCGCGCGCCATCCTCCGCCGCGGGAGGGCGTGTACCGCGTCTCGTTACACGAGTGAGTTCCGTGATACAATGTTGTCAATATGATGCTATGATATGCGTATTGCGTGTATTGGAACGGAATTTTGTGTATGAAAACGTAACTGGATATAATGCTTTGGGGATTTAAGAGTAATTAGTATTTTTTATTTTATTTTGTTGTTTTGTTTTGGTTTAAATTAATGGTTATTCGTGTGGATTATTAAAAAAAAATGCTTATTGTTTAAGTGTGTTATTAGGCTGTATGGATTTAAGCCATAGGAATTTTAAAAATATAACTATCAAAAATTAAATATCGCGCTCGTTAATTCAAATGCACCTATTGAATTATTAATATAATTAATGAATCCGCAGGATGGATTGACCGTAACAATGGGTGAGATAGATTGTCCGTTATAAATATTTATTAGCGGTAGCCTTTAACGGAACCGTTTGATTTATGATACTGCATACTATTTTGGCAGTGTTTAATGAGTTGAGTGCTGTGTCCATTTTGTTGCTAGCGCCTGCTTATATTGTTTTCATTATTAGAATTAAGTTTATTAAAATATTTGTTTCATATAAAACAAATTAACAATGCTTCTTCTTCTTAAAATCATAATCTAAAACTCACCTGTACATTCATTGTATTGAATGTAAACGATTAACTTTTATTATAATAAATGTATTGTACGCTATGTTAGTGTATGGGCATGTGCGTGATCCGTGGCCGGTCGACTGTTAATGCGACAGGAAGCAGTGTCGATTTTAGGGAATAATAAACTGGGAATGGCTCACGATACATTGTTTTTACTTGGAAACGCATTTATATCTCGAAGATAAATTACTGGCGTTATTTCTGATTGGCTAATTGGATTGAATTTAGATTTATGTTCCTTTATTTGTTATTAGTTCTGCTTTGTCTATAAATTATAATTAAAAGAAAGAAATTTAACTTTTTTTTATGTACTATAATAAATCTACAGTTTAAAAACGATTCGGGATACAAAAGTTACGTCAAAAAGAGACACGCTTAACCCGGAACGATTTCAGATAAAGCTTTGAAGATGGGTTAGTCGTAACTCTAACAAAGAATAGCCGCGCTCAAAATGGAATACAAAGAAGTGAGGAAATGGACTCAGTAAAATAGGCATAGTGTTTCGAATGGAGGTAAAATAAACAAGAAAAATGGATGACAGTTCACCAGACCTGTCGTTAAAGCTTCGGCGAGGGTCGAGCGATTCTAGGGAGTCGTTTTATATGGACTTCGCCCAGGGCATTGATTCTGATATAGAAGAAGTGACCACCATTGAGAGAATAATACCAGAGCATCCGGGCGGGAGGACTGACGGTGACGCTGACACTTTGGCTACTCCTTCCGGGCTCGATGATAAGGATCTATCGCAATGGTAAGAATTTTTTATGTTTTTTGCACTTAATATTTATCGTTGGATTTTTTAAAAAGCTTTTAATAGGTAGCAGACGTGGCTGTTTTAGATTCGATATCCGGTCAGAGGAGTGTTTATATATATTTTTGGTGTATCTAATGATGAATCTAATGATTTATATAAAATTTAATATAAAAGTAATTAGTTGGAAATATTTCGAAGGTCTTAATAAGAGCTTACTCTGTCAACTCCAAAGATATAAACAGGTGATCATCACCGAAATATTTACAGACGCGAAAAGTTAATCATAATTAATGTAAATAAAAATAATTAGTGTCAAAGTTTCATAACTTGTTCACTAAAGGAAAACATGAGCAGGTGGAAACGGGAACACGTTGACCGTTGCTAGTTCTTTATAAAATCCTGGATTTATCTATTTATAAAACACCATTTAGATAATTATTACTTTGCGTGTATCATTAAATTTAATGGTTATCTATTACTATCTGTGACGGATAGGAATGATAGGGACGCAAATTGTTTTTTAGATAAATATCTAACCATATAATTATATTTTAGTAAACATTTAAATATAAATTTCTTTTTATTGATATATTTTATATGGAAAAAACATCACGATTAATAATAATAGTAAGTTTGGGAGCAAAACAACATAAGCAATTTCATGACTGAAAAGATCGAAATTCGAATCAAAATCCTATCATTCAAATATATCGTAGACCTTTTTACCGTATGTAGGCTTACCAAAGTTTGGGCCTGTTTGCGGATTACCATTCTCTCCATTGTTTACTATAATAATATACATGTTATATAAACATTAATGGTTTAATATGCAATTGTTGAGTGAAGTTTATAGAAATTATAGGTAAATTATTTAAAACTTACGAGAAATTTTAAATAATATTAACGTTAATAAAAAATGTCGTCCATAAATTAAATAACGCACAAATTAGCAACATGACTAATTGCTTATTTTTAACTGTACTAAAAACGAGCGACGTTTTTTAATATCCTATATTAGAATATTTAAAAAGGTTTTTCTAGTCACCCCAGCTTGCTGAACGGTTAGCTCGAGTTCAACTCATAAGGTACAGGCTACAGCACGTGGAGCGTAAAATCCTGTTCAATGGAAGTAGAGTGGCGAGATGTGTATGGTACCCGTTTGACGAGTCACGTTGATGGGGGCTTTCTCTCGGGTCAGATATGCCAACGGTCACTATATGGGTCGGTTAATATAATCTTTTTTGTGAGTAAAGAGTTATTATGTAGGGTTCTTTTTGTATTATTGTAACCTAATTTTGTGAACGCTAATACGGTTTCCTCAGAAATTACTGTATATTAGTATTTTATTTAATGTTATATTAGATTGCAGCTATAATTATTAATAATAATTATTTGACGGCGAGGTCTTCACTGTTCCACTTAAATTTAAGTATTTACTAAATTATACATATTGAAAAGATTGAAAAGATAGTACCTTCTCTTAGAAATATTATTTTTTGTTCATCATGCGGCATTAAAGATTTAAATAGTGATTAATCACCTATGACAGTATTTACTATTTGTATATTTAATAATAACTTTAGAAAAAACGTATTTTAAAAAAAAAGAAATAGTAGATATTTACAAAATACCAAAATACCTTGTTAGATAAATTTATACAATTAAAGTATAAAGTTATTTTTAAAACAACCAATGTGAAAATCGCACATTTCCTCTATTACTGGCACTAGCAGTTTACTTATTAATGACGAGGTTCCGTCCGACTTATATGCGAGTAGGTACCAAGAAAGAGCTCTGGCTACTTTTTATTCAGCCTTATTTTTCACTTAACACACATGCTAACTTGAAATTGCGTTCACAGCGCCTATTTACTGTTTTACACTGCAGTAAACTTACATGACTTAATATATGATAGTTAATAAGAAGGTAGGTTATCTGTTGTTTAATTTTGTGATGACTGTGGATTTGAATATAGTAAAAGAAATATTTATATTTATAACCGTTTCTCACTGTGGTGGAGGGATGTCTAAATTAACGTGTTTTGAACAAAGTGATTCACGTGTATTCAAAGTTCGAGATATGGCCATTCGGGGTAAGTAAGCGCAGCGGGTAAGTGAGCGCACCGCTTACTTACTTAACTTAACGCTTACTTACAGCGTCAATGTCAATCCGCCATACCACATTTCGTTTGTTAATAATATCCTTAAAATTGCTTTTGTTGATGAAATTAAAACTTTTTGGACTTTTAGGGAATTTCCGATTTTCGTTAGTTTTTTAATGTGTCCATAAAACTAAGGGATATATTGATTTTCCTTTTATTTGATTCAGAGAATAATAAGACTAAGTAAAAATGCGCCCATTTCCCGAGCGACTCTATGTTGAACGATTAAACTTTTTTATTAATCTATTAATTAAAATACTCTTTTAAAATTGTCGGCAGACTTTTAGTATTAATTAAAATTAATATTTGGTGCCTTATAATAAACCGTAGCTTTAACGTTTGGTCATAACCTCGAATTCTAAGAAAGGTGGCATTTTTGTCGTTAGAAACATTTAATAGAGTTATTAATTTAAACGTTTCGTTTCGGCTTTATATTAACGACCACCCGTGTGTCGAAATATATATATCTGAATATAACAGTTTTTTTAATTATTTATATACAATAAACAATTTAAAAGCGAATAGCGTATTAAATATTTTACACGCAAATGCTAATATTATTTTGGTCCTTATTGTTTTATTGATGATGTTGATATTATAAAGGATAATAACATTATTAGGTACATTTTAATTTTGTTCTTTTGTAATTAATTTTTTTTAGCTTGAGGCCACATATCTTTGTAAACAGAGGAAAACTAGTGTTAAGATTCTCCGTTCCCCATTTCCCCCCCTGATTTCTAGAAGCATTACGTGTTGCGTATCGTAACTCAACGCCGCGCTTTGTCTCGACATTGTGGAGCGAAGAAGCAAAAGCATTAAATATTTTATTTCCTCGAATGAGAATCGTACCGACAAACTGTCGCGCTTATATTCATATTTTGAGTCCCTGCGCATATGTTCGGTTTATCTGATAACCTATTTTAAGCCTTAGTTGAAAAAAGGCGTTGTTTTATAAATAGGCTTACGAAATTGAATCCACAACATATGAAAAAGCTGACCTAACCATAGGAAGAACAAATGATTCATTCTAACTGGAATGATTGATTACTTCCATACGTTAAATGTAGCGGGTTATATAATATTTCTCTTGTTTTCCCTTTAACATTACATTTAGAAGAATAGTGAAAGAGTCCGGTAACTATTAAAAGGCGTGAATAGGATTTACGAGCTGAAATTTAATGTTCTTTTAACGACAGCTCTATTCAGTAGAATAATTCTATCATTATCCGAATGATACAGAAAGATTTTAT
Source organism: Heliconius melpomene rosina (assembly GCF_056956725.1). Classification (NCBI taxonomy): domain Eukaryota; kingdom Metazoa; phylum Arthropoda; class Insecta; order Lepidoptera; family Nymphalidae; genus Heliconius; species Heliconius melpomene. Next base: position 7,707,820 of record NC_140405.1, read on the forward strand.
TACGGTCTGCTTTATATTTGGTTCGTTTCGAGATGTTCCTTGGGGAAGTACCTAACACTATTGGATTTTTGATCCTTTAAGAAATGATGAAAAGTAATTTGAAGAGAATCTCATCAGCTAAATAGAAAAAGGTGTAGGAATAAACTTCTGAGTTGAAGTTTTAATAATTACGTGAAGAAATATAATAGCATATATGGTTTAGGTATATAATTTAGCAGCGTATGCAGGATTTAGCAAGCATGTGACTGTAAACCATTTGTTCTGGGTTCGATTCCCAGGGGATATGCGGAATACAGCATTATGCTGGAATAAAATATATATATAATTTATGTTTTAAAGAATAAAACTAAGGCAAGCAAAACATTGCTTGACTTGAAACTGTTTAGTATTCTAGTTACGTTAACGTAGTTGAGCCACGCACGTTTTCTTCGGAAATCTCGCCATTCGTTTACCGCCAAGCACGACGCCGCTCGCACCTGATCTCACGTGATTTGATTAAGTGTTTTAAATTAGGAAACAAATTACCATTACAATTCAGGTCACGATAGCAAATTAGACTTCTCTGAAAAATATTTTCTTTGTTCGTCATGCAGCATACAGAGTTATATAATATACATAATTTTTAATTCTTTAATTTTTAAAGAATTTCTTCCCTCTTAATTTATAAACATTTTACTGTGTAGGGAATCTAATCTATATCCATTCTGTGCAAAAGTGCATTCCAAGCATAAGTGCCTACGATTTAACCTCGCCAAAATCCATAGCGAGAAAATAAAAACAATTTATCATCCCGCGTGGGATTCGAACCCAGAACCGTCGAATTAACAATCAGGCGAAAACAAAAACTCTACAGAACAACACATCTAAGTAGAAATGAATTGCATTAGATTCATGTATATAACTAAGTGTATAATGTAACTATATTTTCTATTTATCGTGGTAAGTCTAACAAATAGCGGTAATGGTTTAATTGGGAACCCTCGTGAGTCAACAAAGCCGGCCTGATGAGGCGTTATGGACCGTAGAGCTTTTTATACGAACAAGTTATTAATGTCACAGGAGTGCTTTTGTTTAGTGAAATATATTTTACTTCTGGTCTTGTAACTCTAAATAGCTTTTAATTATTATCTTTTAATGAGATAATATTCATTTTGTCTTCTTTATATAGGAGATAAATATGTTATTTAAGAATCTAGTAATGAATGCTTAAATTTCCTGTAGGACTGACACTATATATATTTCTATGTAATGTTTATTTAAAAGTGCTTGACCTAGTTAAATAAAGTGTTTTTCATTCGTTTATGATTTTACCAATATTTGACTCAAAGTGACTTCTGTAGAATTAAAATCTCGTTGCTTGTCTTGATTTTTAATTGAAAAAAATAAACATACATTTTCAATAAAACCTTTTACATAATATATTTTTTAAAAGTGTGTTTAGTAGGTGCGTCATGGGTGATAAAATAGAAATGGAGAATATTTGATAGAGCTTAAATCTTTAGATCTCATAGTACAGAAGCATAAATAAACACGTGTGTAGAGCGGATGCAGCATGTGAGGTCTGACCATTAGCAGTGAAAATAAATCACACTTACGCTTTAGTGACTCTTTTCTACCTAATTGTAACATTAATTAACATATAACAAATATTTATAAAACATGTTATACTAAAGTCAATTACATTTAAAGTAAAACACTTTTGCAAATCAATTATCATAGTATGTAATTTTCTTCGGACTCTTTTACGCACTTTTGCTGCATGTATGTACACAAGAAAGGTAGAGAGAAACACACACATATATATATAAGAAATAAAATCCTTATAATTCCTATTTTCTCTAATACAAACTATGATAATATGTTCTTTGTGCCCAATAAAATCATAGAATTTATACTAGATTAATATAATTATAAATTATTAATATAACATGGAAATGAATGTAATTAAAATACTGTGTTTGCAGTTATTTCACCAAAAGCTAATTAAGTTTCATGGACATGTTTATTCGTGTAGTTCGTCCGGCGATGGCAGCAGTAAACCGCGATAGAATAGTTTCAATAATAAGCTCGATTTAAATTTACATTTTCATTTGTTTTGACGTTGTCGTTAACTTTATTGAGTTGGGTATATTGAAATGTCGATATAACTGTTTCGATTTGAAGTAAAATCGGTCTGTATATTGGAAAATATATTTGGCAAATACTAATTACATTCTAGAAATTATATTAACTTTATACAAGTTTGTTTTTCTTATAATTTTTTTTCTTATAAATTTTCACGTCTAGGATATTTCCCTAATTAAAATTATTAGTTGGCTTGAACGCTAGCATCCTTTAATTATGTTAACTTAGAAGCTTTATTTTTAAGTTTTAATGGCACGTAGATTCAAATATTTGATACTAATTTCAAATCGATTCCTGCACGCGATCTCGCGGTCTTGCCAGACGGAAGCTGGACAACAACACTTTGTTGTCCTATAAGGGTTCAGTTTTTTTCAGTTTCAGTTTCTTTTAGAGGTACGGAACCCTACTCTTGTATGATATGTTGTAATATTTTCCCCTGTATTTTTTCTAGTTCTAATTAAAAAACCGTTGAAAATGGACTAGAACAGAATGCCAAGATACAGGGGTTTGCACACAGTTGCACACGTGCTTACATGCTCCCGTTGACTCTTATATTCAACCGCTGCAATTTCGGTCGTACTTGTTTCGTGATTACAGTTCTCCATACTGCAGGTCAGAGCACATTTAGTGCTGGACTACTTTTCGACGAGTTGCGGTCAGGACTTGCGAGCGTTCAATTAGTCCATTTTCCTGAAAACTTTATTTTACTTTCAAGTAAAAAGTTTTTTTCAGAGGCTATTAATAAAAAAAAAATGTTAAAAAAATGTTTAGGTTTTTACTTAAAACAGCTTATTATTTGGTTTAAATTGATTTCTGATTTATCATCCTCGCTTGTTTTAATGTTGTTCTTTAATCTTTATGACAACTATGACGATGTAAGAACCTAATACAAAAGATGTACGGGGTATACACCTTTTATCTACAAATCTACACACGTTGACTTATACAAATTTGGGAAAATTGACAAATAAGTTTGAAAACCCTCTCAAATCAACAACTTCCAGGAGTCCCTTAACTGTCTGCCACCATAACAGTATTTACAGCTGTAATCGGAAACACGTATATATGAGTGGCTGGCACTTGGCGCGATATGCGACGCTAATTTCACGCCAGACAGCTCTGCACAGCGATCCCTAAATTGCAACGAAACAGTCTGTCGCCTCACCGAGTGTCGAAACCGGCATGATTAAAGGGGAAATGCTCACGTAACATTGACATTTGATAGTAGCTTCCATGGAATCGCGTGTCTATGGACGGGTTTGTTTTTTAACTAAATTAAGGTTTGTTTTGGCGTAGATATTCTGTAAAAAATGCTTTTATTGAAGAGTGGCACGCTAAAGGGAAGTAATACGAGGTAGGTACGAGTGCTATATCACTACTATTTTTCATAAAATAATTGAATACAATACTATAGCGTTATATAATAAGTAGTATATAACGCTATAGTATTGTATTCAATTATTTTATGAAAAATAGTAGTGATATAGCACTCGTACCTACCTCGTACTACCAATCCTATCTACCAACAGTGACTGTAATGACCTAATTAAACAATAAATATTTCTTCGTTGTGGTACTATGGCAAAGCGTGGCGTTGAGTCTCACCACTCAACATGCAATGTGTCAAAAATTGTCTGGAAAGTAAGGAACAAATTGTCTTAACACTAGGCTGAGAGAGCTTAGTGTTATAACACTTCGCACCCTGCTAATTGCGATATAGAGCGTGAAGCTGAAAGAAAAATTATTGGCGAATAGATCGCGATAAAAATGCAAGGAAACTAAATAATAACTAGGTAAAGTAGTTCAGAGTTTCTCAGCGCTTGATTCGTAATAAAATTATTAAAGTAGGTAATTGACTTGTTTAGTTCATTTACGAGTTTAATCGAGTAGTAATTTGTATGAAAGGTTTCATTCCTAGTATAATTTACGTTTATAACATTAATTACACGTTTTAAAATCGTTTTTAGGTTTATACGTAAGCATAAATAGCCAACGCACATCTTGGTACAAGAATAAGAAAATCCATTTATGGATAACAAAAGCTATTGTAAAATATAGAAAGGAAAATTAATGGCTGTGCCTAACAATATCCATTATATAATAATAAATGAAAAACAAAAAATATAATAGAAGCCGGTTGTGGTGCAGGGGCACAAGGACTATAAACGCGACTGGTTATGGGTTCGATTCCCACTCGAGGAAATGAGATATTTATTTACTCGTAAATTTATATTTTCATCACCTATCACACAATGCTTCCAGTTTTAACACAAAGTGAAGCTGATTTTTTAATTAAATTTCTACTATAAATTGAGACAATCACTTAGGTTTAATTTTTATGTTGCTCTTACAGGAAATGCGGTAGACGTTAAGAAAATGTTCCATTTTTTCCAGTTGCGACACTCGAGGTGTCTTATTGCGGCTCGGTACTTGAGCTAACATGAAGCCTTAAAACATCTTTTACCTGTTTTTTATATTATTTATATCGATGTAGTTCTTTTGCGTTAAATAAGATACAAGGTAATTTCAAAGAAACTTTCTAGGAGGTAACTTTATATATTCCTTGAATTGGTTGCTTTTAGTTATAACATAATTAATTATATGTGATTATAAATTAATTAGGCATATCTACATATGTGAATATTATAACTATGATAACAAATTGAAATATTTGCGATATCGGATAAGATCAGTGTTGCCAGTCATCAACTGAATTCGGCAAATAAGATTCAGAAATACCCAATTATGCCATTTCTATTTTATATGTCTTAAAAATCTTTAGAACCTTGACACACCTATCTACCATCTTATATTTAGTATTTTATAGAAAATATATTATCCATACAAATCAATTTGTTTAAAACAATGCAAATATGGGTACCCTTTACTATCTAGGCAACATAAGCGCCGTCCCCGCCCACAGTATATTAGGGCGTCGATGCTCATATCTCAGGCGGGCCTGGCAACAGATGCCGTTATACAGGAATGGTAAAAGGCATTACAGATAGCCGCATAATTGAACCTCGAAGGAACATTAACCTAATCGATAATAGAAAGCAATTTCAATACACATTTACTTACTGTTAATTAACTGTTTTCTTTTTCTATTGGGCTTGGGTGCTCACTGATTATTGTTTTTGTTTTTCATTTATAATAATTGCTTAACTTATATTAATTGTCAACGTTATAAGGGCGTTTATAGAAACAAAATCACTGTGTTAATTTAAATTGAATAATAAATTCAAATATCATTGTAACATTTCTTCTTTATTATGTTATTTAATATTGCATTTATTATTGACAGTTATAACTTCTGCAATACAACTAAAATTTACAATTTGTCATGTCTAACATTAAAATATAATGTAAGAAGATATAAGCTTTGAATAAAAGTCATATCTGTTATCTCCGCACAAAGGCTCCGAAGCCCTCTCCCTCAGTCTTGACGCCCTCGCGGGTAATATTTTACTCAACGACCTATCACGCATCATAAATCAAACATTGTTATTCTAGGTTCAGTTTTAAAATGGGGAGCATCTATTTATGTGGCGGTGACATTGCAAGAATCGTTATAACTTTTTTGTTCTGGTCACGTCTGATTTTTGATAAACGTGTTACGCGTGACACTTTGCATAATGCTGGTGTGACGACGTGTTGATTAATAGCGGGCAGAGATTGTCAGCAGGGATGACGTTTGAGATTGAGATGTCTCATCGTCCTAAGGATGCCGCTCTCTACATATCTTTTAAATATTTTTGAGATTCTGTTTTTCTGTTTTTTTTTCTATTTAAACTGATGATAGAATAACAAAGTGTACATAAAACATTGCTCCCATACCCTTTTTGATTAAAATTTACTGTATTAAGCACACAAAGACCATGTCTTTTCCTAAAAGTGGGGCATATAGTGATAAATCATCATGTTCTGTTATGACTGCACTGTAAAACATTCGGAAAAGATAAAGAAATATTAAAATATGAATACGGCAAGTTCAGTAGAAATTAATTTTACAAGGAATAGTACTCGCCAGTAGCAGTTAGTCTAATCCTTGTTCGCCGCAAGTCCAAGTTTAAACTTAGACGCCCATCCTCAGCAGAAGTTGGCAAAGTTAGGGTCTGTACCTATTTGTACGAAGCTTTGGGAGCAGATTTATTCGGATCGCTTGTGCCGTATAACTCTGTTTATTCCATTGTTCGGTCCCGTTGTAACTTGGCACAGTTAATCTAGATTATTGTCAGTTACTATCTATTGTTCCACGTTGTTTTGTCGTTTATTTGGCTAGAATTGAATTTGACCATTATAATTATTACCTGGGGCCAATCGTGGTGCAGAGGTACAAAGTGTGGCTGTAAACGGGACAGGTTGTGGGTTTGATTTCCACTTGAAGAAATGAAATTATATTTCCATTTTCTTTGGTGTAGTGTCGAGGGAAAGCGCGGCGTTGGTGTCCATTTAACGGAGTGTCCTAACACAAGGTTCCCAGGTTCCAAATATTAGTTAAAATTTATTTCCAGTTTTTACTGTTGCAAATAATGTCGTAATTTTACAAGTCAGACAAGTGTATTGCATATAATCGTTGATCTGTACTCACATAAGCATAATTGTCAGAGTGGGTCGATGGTCTCCCTTTCACATTAGGTGGCGGAAGTCAGGGGCCCCCATAAGCTGCTTTGTTTTGATACGGAAACGCTTTCATGTCTACTCTTTGTTATATTCTTTCAGGCTTTTAAAATTCTTTATAATGAAAGTGAGCTAATTTCACTGACATGAAGAGATTTTTATGGTAAATAGTAGCCATGTTTATCCTTTATTCTGAAAAAAATAGCCATGGAATTTTTCACTTTTTATGGTATTTGTCAAATAAAAGGTACTATTATTTTCAAATTCTTTTATTATTGCTTGAGCTGATAGGTTTTTCTTCAGCAAATCGAGTTATTTTTACGAGGAACCGAAGGAGGTACACGTGCCGGACTATAACGATATCGGGGTCGAGGATAACCGGAATGTAATTAGCGAGAGAAGCCCTTAATACTTTACGGCATCTTACCTTCGATATTAAATTTCTTATCACTCGAATATTAATAAGCCTTTAATAGGTTTAAAATAATATAAAAAAAATTGTCATAAATCTCATCAAGTTTTCAAATTCTAAATATTTGAAAGAATTTGAACGAATAGATACATAGGAATATAATAATATAAAATATGTAAATACAACCTGTGAAAAAAATCAATACAAAATATTATATAATAGTTTATTTAGATTCAATTATATAGGTTTGCTTGTTTAATGGAAATTATAAGAAAATTGCAATTACAAAAGACAACATACAAATCTACGCTAGAACTCTATTCACTTCAAAGAATTAGTAGTTAGACTTCTAGTTTCCGGTCTAAAATGAACATCATTTGTGAAGTAAATGAACGTAACACCGACGTGTGGCACTGGTGCGTGGCGCTTCCTCCTCGTTCAAGTCCGACACATGTTAGGAGAAGAGTGATGATACATTAAGAAGTTTAAATTAATTAAATAATGTTTTCTAAATAAGATAGAGTGATAATGTTTGCTGCCATGTAGGTACTCCTTGTTTTTCTATTTCATATACTTATTTCAAATATAATTTTCTGATGTTATTATATTTAAATATGAAGCTTTTTTTAAAATGGAAAAAGCCTTATTTTTGTAGTATCTCAACAAAATATAAGCAATTAAAATGACAAGTAAGATATATTGTGAGTTAATATTAAATTAAGAAGAAATCTGAGATAATCATCTTCCCCTTCACTTAATTGACGACACATGTGTGTGGTGTGTATCGACTGCTTCTGTGATCGTGTGAAAATAGGGAATGATGGCTCGCGGGGAGATAACTTTAATGGACCGTGGCGTTACCATGGCTATTTCTGGCCATCTAACTTTGTTCTTGTAAAAATAACTTGCATGAAATTAGGTGGTTTTACAAAATTGACATTTGTACAGGGTACAAATAGTCATCTGTTAGAAAGATAAATGTTAATACAAAAGTCTTCAATGTTCTCCACAGAGAATTTATAGTTTGTATATTATAATGTTTTAGAAATATAGCATTTAAATTGTACTAAAACATATTATCTAGACTTATGAGCGTTTGTGAACGTAAATTTTTATTTCCTTTGTCAAGTCTTCCTTTTTTACCTGCATATATTCATGATAATTGAATCCTTTATAAAAAGTCAAAGGTTGGGCCATTAAATCTAACGCAGTTAGGACGTTTGAAGTTTTATAGCGCATTGTGTGATGCATCTACACAGTCTAGCTTACGTCCATTGTGACTGGAGTGCCCTACAGATGTCTCGCGCTGCGTGGCTCTTACCTTGTGCCGCCTACGCAGCTTATTGGGGGAATACCTTAGAACAACGATTTCACTAGATATTATATAAGTTTGATAAATGTTTTGTTATGTATATTGTCTAGATTCATTTATAATGTAACTTACCTTAATATAAAATATAGATACAGATAGTATCTTATATTAAAGTGGGAAACGGAGGGTCTTACAATTAGGTTCCCTCTGCATATCCTACAGTGAAGTACAAACGTGAAGCTAAAAAAACATAAAATAAATAACTACCAATTATTATTTAAAGTAACTTGTACTGTTGCTAATTTTACTATCATATTATAAGATATAGATATAGACAATTAGGGTTTAACAAGAACATGAGTATGTGAGGGTGATATGTGTATCGCACTCAACAGTCACTTCATCGTTGGTGAAGTTCCACTTCATTCGTAAGCGCGGTGGCTAATATGACCGTAAAATATCGTTCAAAAGCTTGGTAAATATGTAGATAATATATGTTTGTATATTATATTTAAAATTAATGATCGTCACACCATTTCTATGAAACATGTCCGCCTTTTTATGTTGTGATTTTTGTGAACTCGATATCCACGCGAGGGAATGATTATGTTTAAATTAATTTCATTTTCCCGTGCACCAGCATGTTATTTACAAAACTTTAGTCCAAAGTAAATATAGGTGCATTGTATGGACTTCATCCTATTATTTCAAAAGTCAAATTGAACAGATTACGAGCTGATTAAGAAGATATCTACTTCTTCCATGAACAAAAAAAATGTATTAGTGCATAGTTTTGACATGGAATATTTTTTTATCTTATCGATTTCTTCTAGATATATGCTACCAATATACTAAACAAACAAATACTTTAGCAATAAACTTATGTACAAATGTTTCATATACTCGAAGATAACCTGCTTTAACGAAACCAATAAATAAATCCGAAACTTTTCTTGTAAATAACAAAACATCTAAAGCAAATAAATTTTGTTTTTGTTTGTTTCTCAAACTTATATTTTCTAACGGAAATAACCAACTTAACAGCCAGACAGAATAAAAACATTTGTTGTAGTAATAAAACTGTCGCGTCGCTAGAATTTCGCAATGGGGGTGAAATATACAGTTTCTTTAATGAGCACTTTCTAACACTCTCTCTCTTTCTTAAAACACACTGGAATAAAACTATTTTCACATTTTATAAATTATATTTCTCCGCATTTCCTCGTCTAGCACGAAAATTGCGAACGTCTGTCTGCCACCGCAGCGAAAATCAAAGGCAATATTTTTTCCTTTTTGGAACTAAATTAGAGACATTCTTATTTTGTTTGCAAAAACCTTTGAAATAAGCGTTAAAGACTAGTGTAAGGGACAAAAGGTAAAGGCTTTCTTCGACGTTCTGTTATTATATTTTGTATATTTGTATACTATGATTTCTTAACTTACTATTTACAAAAAAAATACAAATATACTTATAAAAAAAATTAAAATTATTATGTTAATAAGTTATAAATAAAATTTAAGTTGATGGATTAAAATTTGAATTATACAACTTGGGTGGTGGTCGAAATGATCCAAAGCAATTTCACTCAAAAGGAAGTTCTTCAATAGGTTATTATGTAAATCGCTACTTACAACGAATATATCCGGTATTTCAGTGTCTGCTAAATGGTACGATTTACGTATGTAGAACTAGGCAAATTTGCTCTAAAGTCATCAGTCAAGGCAAAATAGGCTTTCTCTGCAAGGACGAAAGTTCATTTTACTTAGTTCTTTAAACTACGTTCCTAAGTTCACACTGGCGTGCTTTTAACGAGACAGCGCGACGGCTTTTTGGTCAACAACCTAATCTCATAAAATTATAATTTAGTATGTATATTTTTCTTCCTCTGCCATACCATTTAGAATGTTACAAAATATGAGTCAAAAACGTATTCTTAAATAATAAAACGTGAATAATTATTTTAAAGGTAAAAAGTAAAGCTATATTATAATTATGGAATAATTTATTTACAAGTCTTTGTTTTTTGCATGAAATAGTTCTTACATAAATACGAAAAAAAAAACAATAATTTAATATAGTCTTCGTAATATCTGTGAGATTCATAAGGCATTGGAAACTTAAGAGGCGAATAGCAAAATGGTAGCGCAATTGGTATTTGGCTATAACAAATCACTGCCGGCCACGTGAGGTGCGAGTGCCGTCGTAAATTTAAATTGACACTAATCTACCGCGGGCGGTAGTTGTGCATTGAACTAGCACAGGGGGAAGATGGATATTTGACATGTCTATTTAAAACTGTGCTGCGTCACTCACTTCTGTGTATATCGATATGGGAGTGAGCACTCAGGGTATATTTGTAACATTTTTTATGCTATTAATAACTAACGTTTCCGAAATATATCCAGAATTATGAATAACAATAAACGTTTGTATTGTATGAAATAGTTAATTTTGACAGCTTTATTGTATCGAAAAGTTAAAAATTTGTATTATCTTTAACCTTAATTTAATTGTTTCTTAAAACAATAGTATATTATTATACAAAAAAATATAAGTTTTAGCATAATATCTGATGTGACTTGTCAAAAGGTGATTGAAAAATTTTACATTGACGAGGAAAAAAATATTAAATTTAAAGTTTTATTACACGACCGTGGTCACATTGTCTGCTGCGTGATCGACAATATCCGCATCCGTAACCATCCGACCCCTGCGTCCCTCAATTACAGCTCTTGCGCAAAATACCCTTCATAATGACCGAATAATGAGATCTCACTCAGACAGAAATAAATATGTTCGTAGTTCACATTCCAAGCTGCTGCTGACAGTAAAATGTTCTACCGCAACGACTTTATAATATTTTTACTGAGACGTGCTTGACAGACATTAATTATTTTGCATTTTCCTTCTACTGACAAAAGTATACAATGTCCTTATAAAACTTAGAACATTAAATTAAAAAATATTTCTTTTATAAACAAAATAGATTAAATATCAAAATGACGTCAAGTACGTGTGGAGTTCCCATGTCTGACAGTTCAACAACGTTTGATACTATTAATAATCTATTTATACAATAATATGATTGGAGAGCTTGTGTCCTGTCCCGCCCTCATGTTTGCAATAATGGCAGGACGAAATTACTGCAATCGAGCTGGGTATCATCGAATTAGATCCCTCGCGTCGCGGACGTCTCATTCAGTGTAGTGGTTCGCGGCGACCTGCGCGTTGCACTTCGAACTTACAATGATTTGACACAATCCTTCTAATGATGTACCAACTGGAAATCAAGGACTGGAATCATTAGGAACCATGAAAATAACAGAATCTCTAACCAATGGGCCGGAAACGAATCCAGATGTTAAACAAAGGTAATGATTTTCTGAAAAGTTAGAATTTAATACGTATACTATATTCTACATGTTTGCATATTTAGTAACACAATTTTTATATAATATTTATCTTACTTAACTAAACCTTACCCATTTAATCATTTGAAACCCTTAATAGTTTTAATTAATATTATATTGTCAATTTAGAAAAACGAAACCTCTATCAGTTTATGTCGCGTATGGTAATGTGATGAATATTTTAAATGAAGGAATCGACAAGGTGTGAAAGAAGGATGTAGCTATCGACGGTGTACCCTTCGCCCTACTTCCTGGTATATTTGTTTCAATGTTGTAAACGTCGACTCGTCCTAAATACCCGAGGTCGTCGACCGGCTACCCCGCAGCTACCCCGCGGCTACCCCGGCCCAGGGAACGTCCACTGACAAGGGTGCCTGACGATTAATTTTAAAATGCAATACAATGAGGATATCTCACGCAACCGTGCTAATGAAATATCAACCCGACCGTTTGTCGTGTTGACATGTGTTAAAGAGAGTTGGAGCCAAACAATTTGTTCCTCATTTATTATAATTTATGAGCCCTTATAGTTTGTAATTTAATAAAATTAATATAATAATGTCGATAAAAGTGTACTTTTCAAATAATAGTAATTTGTATTATAAATATTACATTAAAAATTTAATTTTGTAGTGTACAAGTACGAATAATGTTTCATAATTCTAGCCTACTTTGCAAGAAAAAAAAAAACAACAGCATTCGCGTAAGAGGTCGTTTCTTATTCTTCTCATACAAACATTTCTTGGAGTGTCTTGACAAAAAAATCTTTATGAAACGGAAAACTGCGAACTGAGGGAATGTTCGCGCGGCACTGAAATACTCTAGCTTTTTGTTATGTTTTCTATTTAAGCGTAAAGTACTTAGACTAACTGACTTTAAAATTAAAGTGTTTATTATATTAAACGTTCGCAAGCAGCAGTTTGTGAACCAATTTGATGATTCATTTGAGCTAAGTAATTACTCGGAAGATTTTATAATTTAGTTCTAACAAATAAGATTGTGTTATGTTTTACTGAGATTCGTTTAAATGAGAATATTCTATAAATTTAGTAAGAAAATCCCGTACTGTATTGTATGCATTATATATTTGGAAAAGAAAAAGGAAACGAAAAATATGATAAAAAATTATGATTCATTTTTTGTCTAGATGGTACTATGCCACGTTTTTCTAGATATTGGTATACAAAATAAACACTAATATTTATTATATTAATAATATACTTACAAATTTATGTGACAAAAGACTGCAATAAAATTTTTATAGTTCACTTTTTGTATCGCGCTCTTTACTCCCAGATATGAGATTTCTCATATGATAAATGTCGTAGGTACGTCTCGCTTTTCTTCATACCATTTTCCATGTAAAGTATTCAATTTCTTTTATAACACAGTCTTGGTGGGATTGAGATATGACTCAGCACGATGATTTAAATATAAATGTCAAATTTAAAATAGACAAGTCCTCGGTTTAGTTAGTTATTAAATGGTGTTATGTTTCACTGTATTTTGTCTTTATTTCTTTGTAATTATGATTATTTTGTGCTAATATTATGATTTGATTTGATTTTAAATTTATTCGCTTTGGTTACAAGGCAACGCCCGGCGTTGAGTTCCACCACTCAACATGCAATGCCTCAAAATTTGGCGGAAAGTGGAGAACGGAGTATCTTAACTTCAGGTTCCCTTAGCCTACCCTGCTTTATGTCAGATGCAGCGTGAAGCTGAAAACAAATATGTCAGCAGCTGATCATAATCTAGCAATAAATCACTACATTCTCTGCTTAAAAATAAAAATTGGGAAATTTCGTGAAAGTAAATCTCTCATTCTATTTGTCAGTAGAACATAGATTGTTAAGTTGTCAAATCAGATGAAGGGTGAACAGAGAAGGCAGAATATTCGAAGGGATCACTGAACAATGTAAGCGTGACCGCGTGCACGGGGCTCCATAAACATATGCGGCTGTGGTATCGACCGCACGGCGTGTAACGAAATACGTTAGCTACTAATCGGTATTTATAACAGTAGAAGTGTGTGGTTACTTTATTAAATAAATATTTTTTTAGTTCAGCTCTTTAGTCTCTGTATGGCGTTTTGAACGTGCCAGTTCAGCACAAAGTCACTTCACTAGTGTCATGTTATATGTAGAGAGCACGAATAAATATTTTTCAATTCAAATTCAAAATATTCTTTATTCAAATAGACTTATAAGCACTTTTGAATCGTCGAATGAACATATAAACCAAAAGCTACCGGTTCGGAAGGCAGTTCTGCTGAGAAGAGCTGGCAAGAAACTCAACAGTTGCTCTTTTCAAAGTCAATGGTACAATTTATTACATTAGCTGGCAACTATCTTGCATCACATTCAATAGACATTAATTCCATACATATTTATCCTCTAAATATCCAATATCACGTTTAGGCGATATGATATTTTATAGTGTAGTAGTGTAATGTGATATACTTGTATTCTTAGTTATATGCATAAAATATTCGCAGTTAGAAGTTTATAAACCATCAACCACTAATTTATAAACCAAACTACCCAAACTACCAGTATATAATATATTTACGAAAGTAAAATATACGACAAAATTTGTGTACTTTCTGTCATTTCGAAGCATATTTTTTATTATATAAGCTTGCATTAGATTACACTAATAAATAAATTTATTCTTTTTAAAATTATCACTTTTAGGGGGATGAAGAATTTAAAAGTTGAAAACTCGTTACCCGTAATACAATAAAAATTTAGGCAAAGACCAAAGTGTTTTTCAAAACATTTTTATAATAATTTTAACTTCAATAACAAACGTGATTAATTAAAACTTTTAAGGAAGAAAACATAAAACATAAATATATCAGTTTTCATCACTCTTTTTTATAATATTCTACAAATAATTATACAAATAGTATAATATAACGTTGTCATAAAAATATGCGTATTATATTATAACATAAGAAAGAACTCTAGATTACACTGGCACAGTGTGTGTGAGACTTGATTAATGTATGGCATAATAGAGATGCATGTGGTTTCTGCGGTGTCCAACAGAACAATAAACAACACTGTCATGTAATACGGAGACGTACGTATACTCGTGTACATACGACGACGTTAGTTTTGTTTTCATTTTATATTCTTGCATAATAATATGAAAAATGTTATTATGCAATAAACACTAACATTAAGAGTGTTTGTTCACTTATTTTTGTAAAATGTTTATTCTTTGTATATATATTATTTCTATTTTGTTAGAACCTCATATTTAAATTGTAAGGTCGATTTCAGAAACTCGTGTTGAAGTGTATTGAAACCACAATGAAACCACAATATTATTAAAAGGTTTCCTTCATCTAGTCCTCCATATACGAATTATTTTCTATAAAATCACATAGTTGGGCATTCCCTACATTTGGAGAAAAATGCTTTTACTGACTGCATTGTTACTATTTATTATGTATTCTAGTATAATTTCAATACACACATTACAATACATTTGCACAAATTCAATATTGTTCATATTGATAATTATTTTCAACAACCCATGTAAATCACTCCAAATATTTCATTGTTTATTCCAAAAAAGTCATGAGATTTCATTTTACGATGCAACTTTTATAGTGTTAATAATAAATGCATAGTCTATTAGCTCTAGCTTTTGAGCTTTAACCCTAGAGAATGAGCTTCTAACTGATTCCTTTATCTTTTTCCCCTATATAAAAGCACAAAAACTACGTTCAGCGTAAAAACTCAGTTACTACAGACGCCCATTGATCACTGGGCGGGCGGCCAACGGATCCAACGAAAGCGAACGCTACGAAACTGTCTACGTTACACAACTATACTATAAAACCGTATTGGTGGAATATTGTGACGTAGAATATACTATATTTCTATAAATTTAAAGTTGAAAATACAATAGCAAATATAAGAACTTACGATCACAATCGAGTAAGTTTGTGTAGTATCGTACGCTACGAGTACATTGAGTATATCACCGATAATATTTATACTGGCGCTCAAAGATTAGTCACATTTTAGAGGTGAAAGTGGTTTGGCGGAATGAAATTAGATTGGGAGGAATGTTTTGGCAGCGTCTGCAGATCTTGTTGCTTTGCTGTCTTTGTTTGATTACGTTGTTGTTTACGTTCTGAACAAGAAACAGAATTTCCGGTTATTACTTACGTATATCAAATAAAAGCTTGATGTTTTATTTCGATTTAAGTTTAATATAACTTTTAATGAATATAATAAACGAATCTCTTGAATAAATTATTAATATGCTTATATTTTTACATATTTGCATTAAATGATATTTTGTTACGTTTTTCCAAATAAATATAAATTAATTATAATCTTTGCTTAGTACTCGTTATTTGGGTTCCGTAGCTATTACAGTTAGCGAGAGAAAGCTCTTTCAATCCTTTGTCTCCTCAACATGTAAATGAAGCGATAGCACATAAAATTCAAGCTCGGGTAAACGTTAGATTCGTACTTTACCTTTTAATTTAGAATTGAAGCCGTCATGGCGCAGGGGCATAAGGTTGTGATTGTAGCGCGACGGTTGTTGGTTCGATTCCCACTCTAGGGAATGAATTATTTATTAATATTTTAATTTCTACACTCTGGCACCAAAGACAAAGCCCGGCGTTGAGTTCCGCCACTCAACACGCAATGCCTCGAAAAAATTTGTGGAAAGTGGGGAAAATTATTATTAAAATGTTAAGAGTACGAGTACGCATCTTAAAATCTGTTTTGATTATTTTACTTCAGAAAATCTATGTAATAGTAGAGTTTATGACTAATAACAGTTAATTTAATTTTACGAACTCGGCGTTTAGAACGTTTTAAGTGACTATTGTTTGTTCTGAAGTTGAAGGCACGAAGGAGGCTTTTGTTGCTTGTAGATAATAATATAACTTTGCTTTCATATTCAAATAAGATGCTAGGTTTAATACATTTAATGGATGTATTTTAATAATATTAAGATGTGATTTACAGACAGTAGGGAACGGGTTTCCCAGGCTCCATCTCCATCTCTCGCCCTGCTAAAAAATCTACAAACCAGCCATTCAAATTATGTTTATGAGTGATTAAAATACAGCTAAAATTATTAAATTTGCAATAACCATATTAAAATACACTAAAATTGAACATTACTTTCATTCAATTATTTTAGTTATTATAAAATTTTTCACAATTGACTGTAGCTGCAAATTTCTATTATAGTGTACCTTTTCAATGCTATATCAGCATATAAAAGAATACCATTATAATACTGTTCTCAATATTCCATATGTTAGGTGCAAGTACTGAGCAATAACCAATATGCCTTGAGGATAGCAGTTCTAGAGAGGATAGTGTGGTGAAGCTTGATTAAAATAAACGTACCATGTAATCCCACGTAAACCGTTTACGCGGGAAGCGACACAGGAAATCAAACGCTGCCATATTGGATGCGGAAATGGCGCGCTCGTCGCTGGCTGTTATTCGATTTCGTCTAGAAATGAATTTTATTTTGACGTGCCGCATCATTTAATTAAACGCCATTTTGGTTGAGGTATTTTTGAACTGATTGTTTTTTTTTGTTATTGTCACAAATTGATTGCGCTTTTAATTTAATTTTATAAGTTTACTTACTTTTATAAATGTATTGTCTATGTTGATGAATATAGATTATAAATAGAATTCAAATGCAATAAACCTTCAAATTTTTATATTTATATAATAAAGAGATTGTATTAATGTAGACGATGCGAACTTAAGATTACTTTAATAGACTTCCTTAGATTATATTCAGAAAGCATATTAGACGAATGAAATATCGACAAGACGACTGTTCAAATAGCGATCCTTTTGTTTCCGTAAATGAGAGATTATGGAACAAAGGCGTCATCGGCATTGTCTTTGCCGTCATCAATATGAATTATTCTCTTTATTAATGTGACCTCATAACAGGCGGAAAATGAATTAGAATTAAGTCTGACCCAATAGTATTTTTGATTACCATATAATATTAGGACCAGCTTATTTTTAATAGAGATTACATAAAAGAACGTGTTATATTATAACATAACAAAGAACTATTTATATGTAACGAATAAGTTAATAAAAAAAACACTTCAAACAAAGTTATTTTCATGTGATGAAAAATTATAGACTACGCTATACTATACAATACATCTTACTAAGTACAAAATCATAATGTTAGCGAACTTGCAAGTAGAATATTAAGTAGTTAGAAGTTCAGCAACTGAAAGCGAAGTTTGTCTACGTGCACGGACACCGTTCGTAGCTAAAGTCAGCATTTTCCTCACGTCCTTCCATATCCACAGACGCCAATAAATCACATTATTATTTGTATAGCACCAATTCAACCTTATAACAGAGAGCGTACGTGATTCCTGACCAGATATACTCGTGTGTTATCGTTTTAAAATTAAATTAAATCCAATCAGCTTCACGTTGAATCCCGCACACAGCATGGTAGGCAGAGGGAATCTAGTGTTAAGGCACTCCATTTTGCACTTTCTGCCGAATTCTGGAGGCATTGTGTGTTGTTATTGATTTTTTAACAAAAACTTAATTTATATTAATTATTAATAATCTCTTTCAAGGGTTTTTACCCTATTAATGGATATGGATAACGGATTTTTATGTTTCTTAAAATACCCTTTATTTTAAGAAATATAAAAATCCATTTACTAAAATCACCCAATACCTATACGTTCAATTTAAAAAATAATATAATTGATTTGAAATATACCAATATACTTCAAAGCTTAGATTTATGTTATCCAACATGGAAATGGGGTTTTTAAATTGTGCTTCCACGGAATTTATAAAGGTTTAGACAGCTCTATTAAAATCGAGCGCTGAACGTAATACGTCTTAGATTGATAGATGTGCAATCTCAATTCTTTCCCGTCATTTTATTCAAGTTTTTGATATCTATTGAAGTTAGGAGATTTGGAAAATATTACTATAATTTATTTTGTAATGAATTATATTTTACTCGCCTTTATCGTATACAAGCGGCCCGTCCGCGGCTTCGCCAGCGTGAACTACGTTATTATTAATTTCTGTCTCCGTGAGTAATTACGTCCTATAAGTGACGTCCATGCAAAATTTGAGACTCCGAGTATTTGTAGTAACGAAGTTTCATACAAACTTTCAACCCCAAAAACAACCCCTTAGAAGTCGAATATTGCAAATTCCCGTCTTAGCGAGCACCTACGTCCTATAAATAACTCCTATGCAAAATTTGAGATTCCTAGCATTTGTAGTTTCTGAGATTTTGTGATGAGTGAGTGACCTTTCGATTTTATATATATAGATTACTAGCGGACGCGCGCAGCTTCGCTTGCTTATTGCTTAGGGGTGAATTCTAATAAACTTTGAAACACGTGTTCAATAAAATATTTTTAAGAGTCTCAATTTCAAATTTTATAAAAATCAGTGGTGATTTAAAGATTTTTCTATATAAACTTTCAACCCCTTATTTACACCCCTAGGGGATAAATTAAAATAAACCATGAAACATGTGTTCAATTAAATACTTTTAAGAGTCTGAATTTCAAATTTTATAAAAATTGGTGCCGATTTAAAAAAAATTCTATACAAACTTTCAACCCCTTATTTGCACCCTTAGGGGGAGAATTCTAGAAAACGATGAAACACGTGTTCAATTAAATACTTTTAAAAATCTAAATTTCAAATTTTATAAAAATAGGTGCCGATTTAATTTTTTTTCCATACAAACTTTGAACCCCTATTTCACCCCTTTAGGGTAAAAATTTTTCAAAATCCCTTCTTAGTGGATGTCCAGATTACGAAAGTAAATATCTGTCCAAATTTCACGTTCCTACGCACAGCGGTTACGGCTGTGCGTGCGTCTTACCTCAGTCAGTGAGGACAAGTCCTTTTATATATATAGACTACCACAAGATTTCAATGTCCACCAGGTATTCTGTGGACTAGTAAAAGTTTCTTTGTAGGAAAGGACTTTGCAATTAAAGGAGTAAGCAACTTTAAATACAGAGAACTTTTAATGGGAAACTTTAGCCTTACTTAAGGAAAGCGATATTTCTTCGTTAAAACGTAAACTATGCATTCTTGATAAAAGTACCTGCTCTGTTGAAATAAAAGCAGGTTCAAGCAGAAAAAGCAATTAGCGCGGCGCTTGATCCTTTTTTAAAGTTGAATTTAAAAGTAACTCTAACTTTCAATTATTTTTTAATTATATTTAATATTTTTTTATTGTATACAGCAATGTGTAATTTTTTTAATTTATTTTACGTACACATATAGCATAGAAATAGGAAAAAATACACGTTTAAATCAGCCAAACTTACATTCTAAACTTTTGTTACAGTTGTTATTCAATACCAACAAACAATATGTCAGGCGGTTCCCATGTATCGAGAGGTACATTTGGTGTGGACTCCGAGATATCTGGAAGTAGCGCTCCGCCCCTTCCAAGCCCTGCGTCGCCGGGGGCTGCGCTAGTGTCACCGGAGACTTTGAGTAGGCATAGCAGCCCCCCGCCTATACCGGCCCACCCTCATCCTGCACCATCATGCTCGTCCCATCGCGTTCACTTGGAGTCACCGATGAGGTAATGTTGATTTATGAAATAGTAATTAAAAAATATTTTTCATTTACTACGTAATTATAAAACAAAAATAATGTTTTTTTATGAAACTGTGTACTTTCATAACCATTCTAATTTTATTTTACAATCGATTACCAATATCTAATATAATAAGCCTGTAGATGATTAATTTACTTCGAAGGCTTATTTTTTTCAAGAAATGGCTTATTTCCTAAAATTTCGTTAAGAATCAAGCTTTCCTTAAATTTATTAATAGAACCTTAAAGCTTTCTGTCTTATGATTTTAAAGGTCAAAGTATAGGATTATATATATCTCGTAATAGGTATACGCGTAGTTTTAGCTTCATTGTGGTGTAAATTTGTGAATTTGTATAGCAAAGTTTACCTTGGCCCTATAACGATGCTGGCGTAAAGTCCTGTGAAACAAACTTTCGTTTGCGCGTTCAAACTTTGATTCACCCCTCACACTACAAGGTAAAATTGTTTTTACTATAGGTACCTACACTATATAAGAATAAGTATACACAGATCCGTAGTAAAGTTTTATGTTATTTTAGAGTTCCGTATCCAAAGGGTATAACGGGATGTCTGTCTGTCTGACAATCACCCGGCTGTATCTCATAAAATATATTTTATTTCTGATCCCGCGATGAAAACAAATTCTAATAAACAAACTAAAATACATATTTAAGGGGGCTCCCATATAATAAATGTGATTTTTTGCCGTTTTTATAGATGGTTCGTGCGCGACTCTAATTCATATTTGACTGGTTTTTATGGACCTCTGGATAAGATACCTCTTGTAACATAGAATGTTTATATTAATAATATTAATAATTCTGAAAATGAAATCAAAAATCAAAACAGAGTAAATAAACATTTCCTTTGTCTAGTTCCATTTATTTTCTATTCCTAATATAATATTCAGCAGGATTACGACTGGAGTGTATCAGATTCCCATAATATCCAGACAGGAGGAAACGGCGGGCAGTAAATTACAGCCGTGGTCTAGGTTTCACTAAGCAGTTCTGCCATTCTAATGGGTTCATAAATCAATAGTTTGTACTAGCTAAGGTTTTATATGTTTCTATACGATATTTGTAAACAATATTGTGCTTTCAGTAAGTATACATTAAATGTTTAAGGAGAAGCTAAAGAGAGAAAAATAAAAATAATAGAAATATTTTATTTTTTAGTTTTCTAGTAAGAGCACCATTTGTATGTAAGCTACTAATGGGAATAAGCGATAGCCGACTGACTTTATTTTTAAACCGAAACTGCATTTGAAAGATTTTTGAGGCCTATAATTATAAACGGAAGTTTTTTTAACCTTAGCACAAGGTATTAAATATCCAATTTTCATAATTTAGGATTAGAAATGCATTGCTGTTAAAATTTTATAGCGAGAAGTCGACATGTAAAAGTAATTCATGGTTTTAGCATTAAAGTTATCACGTTTTAGACGGATTATTTACTATTGTCATTGGTAGGTACTATCGTAGAATGTCAGGAACATTTTACGATATTATATTCTTAAAAGTAATAGAGCTATAAATTACGCTGTCAATAATTGAGGTAATATAATTTAAGCAAGCACGGAATATTTATGATAGAAAATTCATTTTGTCTTATTTATGCAAATGGTAGTGTATACACGTACAGAGAAAAAACATATTTATGTATATTTGTAACTATAAGAATATAAATAGAATTATATGAGATAGAAAAGCATGTTGTATGTTAGAATATCAATGCAAGAATCTTTGAATCTTGAATATATATACGTAATGAAGTATTACGAATGATAGATTCAAGATTTTGTATAAATCATATATTTCAATCAAATTTCTTTACTTTATATGCATTATAAAGTAGCTATAATTATACTTTGTATTATAAAGTAGCTATAATTATATGCCATTTATTTTTGTTTTTGTTTCCATAACGAATGTATGAAGTGTTATGGAAGAGCGGGGCCTCCTGTTACAAGTACTAGTATTACACTAGTTAATTACTAGGTTTTTCTCATTACTTTCTATGTACCTATATAATATGTAAAACTGAAATAATTTTTTTTTTATTTTTTTCAATATTTTTTTTATATGCAATTTTACCTACTGTGCAGATTATAAGACGGTGTTGTCTTGTAACAATTAAAGAGTAAAAAAATATAGTTATACAATAATACCTAAGGAAAAACAAAAGGCTTTTTCTCATAGAATTTTAGCCAACTGGACTGTAGTATAACACGGAGATTTACGGAGCTAATGTCGTAACTCACGTCGGCTCTGCTCGAGTGCTCGCCCGATCGGTTTTGTTTTGACATGTGCCCGATTTGCGGTATTTTTAGCTTTTCCTTTTCATTTTGTACAAGAACCGTAATTAATTTAGCTGCTTCTTACTTAACTGAACTTGTTCTGTTTATAATAAATCATGCGTATGCTAAAATTAGGGGAATTTGGTATTATTTATATGTTTTTTTTGATATCGAAAAAATAAAATTATATAAAACTAAACAAAGTTATATTAAAATTTATATATGAAAGTATAAAAGGAAGGTATATAATACAGTGATTACTTTTTTCAAAAGCGATAAATTAACCAAAAATTGCAACCTGCAAATATTGTTCCAAGAGACGTACGCATGTATGCGTATTAATGTAATTGCGGAAACGTGCAAAATTCCAAAAACAAAAGCCCAAGGACTGGATGGCCAAATATAATAAATATTTTTGGTAATTATAACAATTGTACAAAATTTTGCATATTTCTTACAAAATGTCAAGGAATATGACTAAGATGAATGATTTATTATGCATCTAGAATTCGGCAGAAGAACGGAGTGTCTTAACACTAGGTTACCTCTGCCTACCCTGCTGTATGCGGTATACAGCGTGAAGCTAAAATAAAAAACAACAGCGCTCCAATATGCTAAATTGTGGTTTATTTAAGAAATATAGCATCTTGCCTTGCTTCACAGGTTATCCAGCCCGCCGTCAATGACACTGGGCGCGTCACTGTCTCTACAGCCGGTGCTGTACGGGCCAGGGAGCGGGTCCCAGCCGCCTCTGCCCCCGACCAGGCACCCGTCACGGCCGTCCGCGTCTATACAGAACATGCATATTATTAGTGCGTAAGTATTCTTCTATCTGTAATCAATATTAATTGATAATATTTCAGTCGTTATAATTTTTGTTACATATAAGAACATTAGTATAAAATTAAATGAAATCTTGGTTAACTATAAAACAGGTTTATTAAATACAAATACAAAATATTTGTGACTTAAACGCGACTGGTTGTGGGTTCTTTCGACTATTAAGATTTTTGACCCCCCTATTTTTCATTTCTTTTTAATGATGTTAGGTATTTGTATAAATAAAGATTTGATTGAAATTAAAACGTACTAAAAAAATTCAAATTTATTCTGCATATTTATTATTTACTGTTATCCGTATGAATGTCAAAAGGATTTATACTGACCGTTGGTTACAGTATGAGGTAAAGTATCACAAATAGGGTTGCATAGATATTTGCATATAAATATTATTGACAAATTGCATGTTTTATGCAGGCTGTTGAGTCCATTGTACAATTATAATTAGGTATTTACATAAATTGTAAATTGTTGCCCCGGAAGCTGTTGACGATTTTCGAAAGACTACAGATAGTTCCAACAATATTATTAATTTCAATTCATTACGTTATTAATTATATACCCATACTCTCATATAGGTATCAAACAAGTTATTTATTTATTTTATTATTTTAGTCTGTTTTTACAAGCTTTTATTTAGGTTAATAATCAAATGTTGCAAGCTAAATTTCACCCACTTGCCAATGTCCGTTTGAGCTGAAATTTGTTTAATTTAAAGACGCTTAGATTACAACTTGGTCGACTCCATACCGTATTTCGTTTAATCAGACAAGAATATGAATATTAAAATAATAAATTAAAATATTTTTATTTACAGTAAAACATCTATTACTTTAAATTTGTAAATTAAATTAATCAGTTTTCTCAATAACATTAATTGAATCTTTCACGCAGTTAAATGGATAGTTTAGGCACAAACGGCACATAACGAACCTGAGGCTAAGGAAAGCAATTTGTCTGATATGTATGCGCATAATTTGGTTCTTCGCTACCAACTGCAAATGTGAGCCGTATAAATGAAATATTTGCGGACGATCAAATGTTACCCTCGTAAAAGGATATTTTTATTGAAACCCGTTTTCCTACATTTATTCGGAAGTCTTACATGGCACAATTTGGTAATACTTGCCTTTTACATAAGTCAACCTAGTCTAGCATTGTTGTAACAAATGGTTTAAATAAAAGATAATAAATATAAAACAAGAGCTCGACGGCATGTGGGCCTATGGTAGATTTATGACTCCGAGAGAAAGTTCTATAAAAGCATTACGAGAACCCTGCTGCACATGTTGGGGCACATGAACATTTGGATGTCGATGACAATAGGCTCGCTGATTTCCGACTTCCAGGGAATTTCATATAATAACTCCATGAGAAACAAAGCATCGTGGGAAACGAGCCAAAAGGGTGGGGACACCCGAATTTGTATTAAAGCCGACCAACCTTAAGGATAAGGCGATTCCACTACCAGCACTCTTATAGTTAAGAACTAGTTTTAATAATAATTGTATTTTATTTTAATAAAATAGTTTTTAAATACAAAGTTTAAGATATTTTTACTCATATATGTACTTTACTATCAATAAGTAGATGAGTTTTTGGATAGGTTTTTTAAATTAATATTTTAGACCACTCACTAAATTAACAAAACTGTAATTTATTTAAAAGATATATGGATATTATGTTTATATCTATTAAGCTTATTTGTTTACTCTAGATTATTTTTTGTTTATAACTGCAAGCTCACCGACGATTTGATCAGTTTCATCCACTAGACTGAATGCATTAAAATCTGTAGCAGACAGGCTGTCCCGTCATTAATAATAAATTACGAAACATTATAATTCATATAGTCTGTGCTCTGAATGAAACGTATCCTTAAATACGCCACCCATACAGTGAGATGTCATTTATTACAACACAGGCTTTTAAAGTCACTTAGTATCACTTGGTTAGTCATTAAATAAAACCTCATTTTATATTATTTAAAAGTTAAGATTTATTTTTACTTTATATCACGTGGTGGACTTTTCACAAAAAGAAAATAAGCTATAGTGTAAATAAATAAAAAATAAATTAGCTTCACGGTGTATCCCGCACACAGCAGGGTAGGCAGAGGGAATCTAGTATTAAAACACTCTATTCCCAACTCTAAAACTATATTATATAGAAATAGTTAAGATAACAACACTATTTACACAAGACTGTCTAAATAGGATATTTCATCGATATAACGATATCATCTCTAGCCACACTAGAACAAGGTGAAGGAAATCGCATTTGCCCCGTGAATGCACTATGCTGAATGCTACTGAACGTCACAATACACTCGAGTGTTCGTACATTACGTACTAAATCTGGAGACTCCTGGCAGCAATAATAGTTGAAAAATAATACCAGCCATTACAAAGGAATGTAACATTTTACATGTAAAGTGAGCCTTAATTATTCTCTGCATGTGGAGGACTCTTTACTACTAGGATTGCAATTTTATGTTTTGAAAATAGTAATAGTAATAATATTTTAAAATGTTATAGTAAAAATCTAATAAATGAAATAAATACTTCATAGTCTGATTTTTGATTAATCAGATAATTCAAAACTTATTTGAACGTCCGAAATTTTTTTATTATAGAAAAGTCAATACTTGAAGTTAGCCTATTTTTCTTATAGTAGATATTTTCGTTAGAATATTTTAATTCTCGTTTTAGTCCTATATCCCTTTCATGGATGCGTCATTGCCAATATAGGAAACGTTGTCATGACGTCAGACTACTACGAAAATGTTATATGGAATATTAAAATAAATTGTGTGTTCGCTACTGGTATGCATTTTTATTTAAAAAATATATATTACGTACCTACTACGCAAAAGAAACCCCTGCTGTTGAAATTATTGAATTAGACGTTACCTACATATAAATACATTTTAAATATTCTCCCAACTGGGGTTAGAATCCACAAATATAATATTAAATCAGAATTAGAATCTTTACTACAAATCAAATGGAACTACATTGGCGCCATACACACTAATATATTATGGTATATGTAGTTTCTTAATCGAGAAGATGATGAATAAATTGATGAATCAGAGAAATATCCCACTAAAGTTCGAAAGCTCACAAATCATTCAAAACAGATAACTTCTCATGCGAAGTATTTTAAGCCCTCCCGCACTCGATTCGCAAACAAAATGTGAAGTGCCTAAATTCAACTGGGATCAGAAGTAGGGCGCATACGAATCTGAGGCCGTGTCATTTCGGACAGAGTCATGCTATATATATATATCGCTATAAACATATTTGGAAGTTACAATAGCTGTGGGGAGCCAATAACACACGGTTGCCATGGCTACGAGGCACGCAAGAGAGGGGTCCCTTTTCCCAGAGGGAGCGTTAAGGGTTTCCAGAAACCAGGCGAAAAGATACCTCAAGTTTGAACCGTTTTTGAATAACACTTTTGCAAGGAGATTGTAAAAGATAACTGCGAGAGGTCTAAGCAATTTGGTTGTCTATTATTTAGTATCTTTCAGTATATCGTTCTTAGTCGAATATGGTAGTGTGTTCAGAGCAAGCTTAATGGTAATTTGTGTGCGATATTCCTCTACCTATACCTCAATCTAACGAAGCTTAACCTGAATAATCATTTGGCTAAATACTAGAAATTATTGTTATTAATAATGCTTTTTTAAATTTTTAATGATTTTATCATTAAACATTGATTAATGATTAAATACATATACTTCTAAGAATATTTTGATTATTACAATCGCTACTCTAGATTCAGGGCAGTGGCAGCATGCTACTCAACACGTAAAATGTTGCCGAAATATAGTCGAAAATACATCTTTTATTTTCTTCTAAATTATAAAAGACGTAGAATATATCAAACAATGGCAAAAATAGCTTAGAAGATATTTATTCCTGCTTTTTTAACACGAAAACAATATTTCATATTGTAATATTACTGAGATTCCTTACCCCAGGAGTAATAAATAAACGCCTAATATTTTCTATCCCTACACTTGAGTATTTTCAACAACATATTGTTCGTTCTATTTCCAGTCACCCCTTAGTTTTGTATGAAAAAAGTCGATGTTTTAGATTCAACGTCTGTATTGAGGCAGGTATCATTGTTAGTTCCGTAATTGTCATATAGAAACGCTTTAGAAAGCCACCCTTTTTCACGCTATGATGAAAAGTCTCTGGAAATATATTGTGAACATTCATTATATTTTATACGTTCGTTATCTTTTTACAAAGTATATATTTACGTGACGTATGTACGTAAATGTCATTCTTATTTGTTTATATTTTATTTTAAAAATCAAGTCAAATCAGCGAAATATAAATTTAAATAAATATTTCTTCTCTTTGAGTGCACCCACCCAACCGATGAACCCACAACCAGTTGGTTCTACAGTCACACTTTGTGCCTTTGCGTCACGACTGCCTCGTAAATATTGATAATGCATTTATTTCTACTAATATTAAAAAAATAACCCTTAAGACTGCTGAAATAATAAGGAACAAAAGCCATAACTTTTCTCACTTCGCGTATAATAGTCCCCCGATGAGCTGATGTTTATAAGCCTTTTGGGGACCTGTATATTATTTTAAGTAGAGCGAAATTATATTTATTACGTTCTATATGATACGTGATTTTCGTACTGAATATTTGTGTCAGTTTTTTTTTTTACTTCTTTCAATCTAAACATCTTATATTTATCAGCTTCCACAATATCTCGCATATAGAAGGGTAGACAGAGGGAACCTAATGTTAAGTCACTCCTTTCTCCACTTTCCAGAAAATCTGATATATTTGTAGTCAATGGAATGATTGTTTAATCATACATTTTTTTTTCTTTTTAGTATAAAATGTCGCTTTTAAAGCTCGTTCGCTAAACCTATCCTGCAAAAGCTCTACGATTTTCAATAATATTGTGTAGAAAATTCAGAAGCACGCTTATTTGTCCATCCTTTTATGTAAATTTTTGTAGGAGCTTCAAGAATAATCGGTATACATTATGTACTAGAACGTGGGCTATCGCTTTCTTAGTATCTTTTGCTTTGCTTAACCAATTAAAAATCTTAGCAAGTACTTAGTACGTTAAATTACGTAAACAGTCGATGTGTTGTATTATAGCTTTTTAACCAACAACTTTGGAAAACTTATTATAATCTAATTTTATATTACGACTAGCGGGCGCGCGCAGCTTCGCCTGCTTATTACTTATTCTAATAAACCATGAAACATATGTTCAATGAAATATTTTAAAGAGTCTCAATTTAAAATTTTATAAAAATCAGTAGTGATTTAAGGATTTTTCCATACAAAATTTCAACCCCTTATTTGCACCTTAAGGGGAGAATTCTAAAAAATGATGAAACACGTGTTCCATGAAATATTTTTAAGAGTCTGAATTTCAAATTTCATAAAAATCGGTGCAGATTTACATTTTTTTCCATACAAACTTTCAACCCCTATTTCACCCCTTTAGGGCTAAAATTTTTCAAAATCCTTTTTTAATGGATGTCCAAATTACGAAGGTAAACATCTGTTCAAATTTCACGTTTCTACGCACAGCGGTTACGGCTGTGCGTGCGTCTTACCTCAGTCAGCGAGGACAAGTCCTTTTATATATATAGATAATGGAAAAAGTTGTAAAAACACTATATATTTTATTTCTAAATCTTTTAAACTCAACTAAACTTTGTTGGCAGAGGTGATGCCCTAGCCACCACTTTGTCAGCGTTATATGGAAAACTTCTTGTTGTGATGGGTGTGGCGTTTCCTATGGCCGAAGTGATCTCTACGTACATTCCGCCGTCATTTTATGAGGTTAGTATTAGTTTATTTTATTAACATATTAAAATAAGGGAAATAAGCTATTAATATTTAATGTCCCATTGTATAAATATACAATGTATACATATATTCTGTATTAGTCCTATTTTTCATTTAAATATAATAGATATAAACCTAAACAGTTTTTTTATGTATAACATACAGAATATATAACAGTTTATATTCAGGGTTTCATATCAGTAACCATCTTGTTTACAGTTAGAGCTTAAAAAATACTATACATATTTAATTTAAATATTATTTTGAATTAAAAAAATAATATGTAATTTTGTCGGCAGGGTTTCTACCTATATTTGTATATAGGCAGCATGGTATTCCTTCTGTACATGTACGCGGCGCTCCTAAGAGACAGATCGCGCTCCGCAGCTGACACCACCGTCGTCGCTAGTGAGTTGCTTTGTTTCACGTTATTTTTAAATGTTTTCATATTTTTCGTGAGCCATATCACGTTTTATGTTGAAGTTTATTTCCGTTGTTAAAGCCAGACATTTTTTATCTTTAAAATATATACTTTTTGTTGCCCATGGTACAGCATGGCTGTTTTAAATATATATAATTTTTTTTTTATTATTGAACCATGAAAATGATATTATCAACTATTACTTTGTATAACAGATTACTATTTTAACATAAATTTTAGTTTATTCTTTAATAATTTGAAAATAATATAATATTTGTATTTTAAATACAAATATACAAATGTATTCTTGAAAATTAACCCAGTAGGCACTTCGTTCAGACGGCAAACATGTTAACGAGTGTTTGACTTGTTGTAGCGAGAGAATGAACTAAAGTCGTTTATTTGCGAGATGAGATTGTCTAAACAAACTTAAGATTGCTTCTGATTATTTTTATGTGCCATTATTTCATCGTACTAATGATTAACATAACTCTGGGATGACTTTTGTAATAATTGATAATATCTGTAATATCATTCATGTATATAAAGGATATATAAAGAATATATTTACTAAGTAGATACTAACCAATTTATATTATTATGTTTCTTTATGTAAACAAAAACAAACAACTAAACAACATAGCACCTATTTCATCATTCACCTATTAGTTATATGTTTTTTCAACATAATTATATGTATGTTAATTTTCTTCTTAAGCTTTATTAGGTATAGTGATTTTTACGTTTTAAAAGTGAAATTAAAACTCCAGTTCAGTATGCTATACGATTTTATACTCGAAGAAATGCGGTTTAAACTTTCAATGCGGGTCTACCTCTTGAGATTCCTTTACAAAGCCAATATTGATAACGTAAATTGGAATTGTTCAGGTGTGTTCTTTAGAAATTGCTATTCATTATATCGGGAAAAATCAGACATGGCAAAAGGATGAAGTTCGAAAAGGATAGGGAGATTTAAAAAAAAGCTAATAGAAATTAAAAAAATCGTTCATTCATTTTCAATTTAAATACAATATTATATTAAATATATTAATATGTTTATGTTTATAGAATAAATATTAATAGGCCAATAACTAGCAAAAGATTTTTCCAAATGTCATTTTTTGCTGTAAACAACAAATACAATCATAATATTTTGAAAAGTATGATATATTTTAAGACATTCGTTAGTTTTACGTAAATTTTTACATTGACATAGTACATGTATGTAGTTGTATTTAGAACTGGTTTGAGTTTTTAAAGAGCTAATTTACATTGCAAATGGATGTCGGTAAAAAGAAAAAACCTTTTTAATTGGCACACATTGGTGATACGAACGTGCCACGAAACATACTAATTCGCTGTTTTTAATTAAACAGTGTATTCTTTGGTATGATATTTCTGTCGTATTAACAATTTATATACATGTTTTCACACAGTATCCCGCATATAGCAGGGTAGCCTACTTTCCGCCGAATTTTGGAGGCATTGCGTTTTGAGTGGCGGAATTAAACGCCGCACACATTGCATATATTCTGTACCTAACAAGTAAAATATCTTGAAGTAAATTTATCTCCACTTGTGGCAAGTTTTATATGAAAGTGGCAAAATGTTTCTTTACTATACGTATCTGGCTATAGCACTCCATTCGATCAAAAAATCTGTTTATCGTTTTAAAAATAATAATAAACAGAAAATATAATAGTGTTATTTACTCATTTATAATACTAGCGACGAAAGCATATATTTTTTAGTAAATAAATTTTGGCCCTTTTGGCTTGTGGGATTAAACATACTCGGACATACGTAGTCGATCTAAATTTTCCTTTTTATGGAACGAAATGTCAAACACATTTTCATCAAAAATAATATAATTCTACGATATATTCAGTAACACTGTAGTACCACTTTTATATTCCGATTTATTTCCCTTTGTAAGTGTTTAGAGCTTTGGGACGGCGAAGTTATTTCTTATAAGGCATATTTGTGATTTAAATGAAGCGTAAGACTGAAGAAGAAGCGGGTGTGTAGTTTTACAAGATTTCCTACTCCTTTTGTTACTTGTTGTTCATTCATAACTGAATACAATAGTATAATATTTTGACTTCAAGATAAGTTAGAAAGAAGCTTAAATTCTTTATTTTGAGTAATTTATATGAGTAATACATACTTTACATTTCCTTAATGAAACTTACATGTCATATATGTCAATAAGTTAATACAAATCGATTAAAGAAAGAATTTAATTAATTATTTCTTACAAATAGCTTTTTTCCCAAATTAATATCGAGTATTATTATCAGTTAATTAAAAATAATGAATCTATAATCCAGAATCAGATTCAAGTTCATCACAATCTGAATCGGATTCATGTTCGTCTCGGACCGAGCGCAGCACGACGACGACTGCCCTGCCGCCGCAGCTGGCCGCCAAGCGACTGTCTCTGGGCTTCGCTCTGGCTAGTCGGACACATCACTATGGCAGCTTTTATTTAAGAATGGGTGCTGTTGGTAAGTATATACTTACTATTTTGATAGCTTTACGCTATATTTCGAACATAGTAGAGTAGGCAAAGGGAACCTAGGAACCTAGTGTTAAAACACTTCCGTTCTCCACGCACAGCCGAATTCTTGTGGCATTGCGGGTTGAGTGAATAAAATCAACGCTACGCTTTGAAATGAAAATATTAAATCTTTCATTTTACCGAGTGGGAATTGAACCCACAAGAGTCGCGTTTGAAAGGACTCAAAAAAATCTCAATCACTGTTCCAAGTAACTTACTGATTTTCTATCTATAACTATACATTATATTACATACTATAAAATGACTATACTTGTAGCGGTAAACGTTATCCCCCACTTGTTAATAAATATTAACCTGTGCGTAATAAATATTAAACTCAACTTTTAATTATATTTACAGTAAAATAGAATGGAATCTGTGACCTGTAAAGAATTCGTTAGGTACATTTAAAAAGTATTGAAACTAGATACCTACTGAAACTTTTACAGTTTACAACAGTAAATAATTTTATTTAAAAAAAAACCACCTACCTTTAGTAAATATAGTATTTTTATTAAAAGAAAATCCTTTAATTAAATATTATTTATATTTAGTCAGTCCTTTACCTTTTCCATTAAAATGACTTTGCAAGTTTTAATTGAATAGGTGCAACGCCTAAATTAAGGTTCCACAATTATGCGTCTGTATACGAGTACAGCTCTGGTCTCTTGGATTCTTTAGAAAAAATTATGATGCTATATTTCTATACAAAATTTTACATTTTAATAACTTTAATTATTACAGAACGTCAGATGCCTGGTTTCCACGTGTAATGCGATGAAAACTATGTATTCAATTCTTTTGAAATGAATATTGTAAAACTTTTAGCATTGGGAGTTGCCATAAAATAAACATCACCTATAAAATCGATACAAATGGATAAGAGACTTGTGAATACATTTCTCATCCGAAGGGAAGTCAACCTATTTATTTATTTAAACTTCAGTCGCAACGTCTCTTTGTAAATCTGAATAGTTACATGCATATGTATGTACATATATGTTATCCGGAATATTTTCTTTTTTATTTTTACTAAATATTTTAATCAAAGGCGTATATTTTAAGACGTTATAATATCTGTACTCTTAGATAACTTTAATATTTTTTTATTTCTAAAATGTCCCTTTCACAAATATTACATTTCTGATAGTAACTGTAAATTTTATAGCGCTCCAATGAACCACCACGTTATCGATTTTCTCCTAAGTTTCATTAATCATACTACTTATCCGTTACGTTTTATAAGCGAAATGCGATTCTTTTTGATTAATAACTTAATTTCTTCTTTCTAAGCTGTATTCTCCTCATTCACCGTATCCCGCACACAGCAGGGTAGGCAGAGGAAACCTAGTGTTAAGACACTCCGTTCTCCACTTTCTGCCGAATTCTGGAGGCATTGCGTGTTGATATTATTCTTTCGGCAAACCAATTTTTGTCACGCCAAAATAGGTAACTTTGTAGTCGTATACGATTTATTCATTAATTAATGTTGTTTATTGTTACCACGAGCTCTTTCAAACTTTTTCAAGTTGACAGAGCATGAAATCCTTGATGAAACATTAAAACTCAACGTGTTCTCAATTTCACAGAATAAAAAAAAAAAAACGTAAACGTATGCCTACTTGAACAGTAAAAATGAGGAAAGGAATCAGGTTAACAATAATACCAACAGGACTGTTGCGTAGAATATTATTTTTCATTTCGTTGTTATAGCTGTGTACGTATTGTTATAGTACCTTTACTGTACAACAAGTAGGCTAAGTGGATGCTGTGAGAGACTGTTTGCTTATTTTCTTTTTAACTCGAGCGCCTGCGAGAGTAAGAGGTAAAAAGGTAAAACAACATTTCTGATTCAACTTTTTCATTCATTTAGTAGCTGGGCGTTTAAAAGACTTTTTAATAATCCAGAACAAAGAAAGGTGTCTCTCTCGATGCTGTTAAACTTTTAAGCGAAGGTGCATATTAAATTAATCCGCGAAACTTTCTGGAAACGCTCTAGGCGCAATCCAAACTAGGACAATTTCCGGCGATAACCACCTTGCCCTATATTTGAAGTGGAAGCTGAACTTCCGTTTCACATGTACGATATATCTGTTGCCTTAATAAATGTAACATATTCTAAATCAAGAATTTACCTTTGTTAATTATAAATTAGAACCAAGTTAAGACCGCTGTCATGTGCGTTGATTGATGATTCTTTAATTTGTTACAAATCCAAGAATTTAAATTTCAAATGATAAAAAAAAAAATGTAATCATTTGTAATAGGCCGGCCGAAGTAGCGCAGCGGCACAAGGGTGTGACTGTAACGCGACGGTTGTGGGTTCGACCCCACTCGAGGAAGTGAAATAATTATTTACGTTTATATTTCCATTTCTTCGCTCTGGTGTCGAGGCAAAGCGCGGCGTTGAGTTCTGCTACTCAACACGTAATGCCTCCAGAATTCGGCAGAAAGTGGAGAACGAAGTGTCTTAACACTACGTTCCCTCTGCCTACCCTAATGTGTGCGGGATACAGCGTGAAGCTGAATTAATAATAATTATTTTTTCATGTAGCCTTCGGCATTGGGTCGATGATCTATTCAGGCCTGGAATTTGGACAATATTGGGAGTTGGAGAGGAATACCAACTGCCACAACGTTCTTCTCGCACTGACACCCGCTACTCGCATGGCGTTCATCTTTATACAGATGTACTTCATCTTTCTCAACAATGAGGTATGTAATAACGTTTTAATATATAATGGTATTGTTTGTTACGTTTTTAATTGTATATATATTTTTTATATATATTGCAAAAAAAATCATATTAATATTTTCAACCAGTTTTTAATGTTTGCGTATTATATACCACCTGAATAAATATTTAACTGATGCGTACATTTTTTTTTGCTAGGTCACAAGTACCTATTCAAATAATCAACACTTTGTGACTCTCTCTCTTCTCTCTTCTCAGTTACGGTCTGGACAGAGCGGTCGTGGTCATAATATAGTCACGTTGATTTTGTGACTAAACGTGTAGGAATAGAGTTTTAAGAGATTTTTAAGTCTTTTAATCCATCTTAATATTTAGTACAAAGATAAAGGACTATAATATAGTTTTATAAAAGCTAAAAAAAATACCAAATTTACTGGCATAAACAAATTATCTGGAATCATCTGTTTAGAAAATACTGCCGGTCACGGAAAATGCTAATCAGACACGTATCTCGCTTAGACACGTTAGATGTCTATGTCTATAGTTTACTTTGAATTTGAAGAAAAATCTATTTGCTTTGTTATATTCTTTGAATAGCGCTTCACACATACGTTTTAAAAGAGTTGAATGAGAATTCTAGAGCGACAAATAAAAGTTTATTGCATTCGGATTGAAAAGTCTTTGTAGCTCTCACCATTTTATCAGTACTTCCAGTACTTCTATAAGCACTTTATTTTTATCCATATATTTCCAGATGAAAGTGTATAAACATAAGATTGTGGCACGATTTGGGCTCATGCACATGGTGGGCACGAATCTTAGTGTGTGGTTGAACGTCCTTGTGCAAGAAACGAAACATGAAATACTCACGTTCTACGATCCTGAAAATAAAACTATAGGACTCTCACATAGGCTTGGTAAGTTAAATATTGTAAACTTTTTTAAATTTATTATTTTTCGTATGAGGCGGTTAGTATTTTTAAATAAACTTTAATTTTAAATGTTTTTTTTTTTAAATCCAACAAGCAAGTACTTAAAAAATCAATTTCCATCAAATATTGAACCAAGTAAAGCGATTCCTTAACTAAACAACTGACGAGTTTAAGGAAGATAAATTTTCAATCTTATATACAAAAAGGACGAATTCGACAGCAATTTCGTTTTACAAAAGTGAGGAAAACTTCCTTCCATCTGTGAAATACCACGGGAACAAAGGTCCCCAATAAATGAAGTCAAACTGTCTTCACCAGACCGTCGTTATTGGGTGTTTGACGAATTACGTGCAGATATTAAATGTCGATATTTATTATATTGCTTTCGATCAATATAAACACAGTGTGTGTTCACGTCAGCATTAGTGTGTTATGTCATTATGTTGCTTGGGGCTCGATCGATATGCATACGTGTACATGGCTACTATTTTTACTGTTTAAACGTTGTATTTTTATAGAAATAGGCTCTAACGTTCTATTTTCTATACTACTATATTTTGATTCATAATTATTTTTTATCTTATGCCTTATGAGGATTAAGCAGTGAATAGTTTTTATTTCCCCGCTTTGAATAGAATGAAGTTGAGTTCATTCACTCAAAGCACAATATCTTGAATTCGGTTGAAAAGCATAGAACGGAGTATCTTGACACTACTTCTCTGTGCCTGCTGTAGGCGAGAGAAGTCATGGCGTCATGCTAAAAATACAATAATATAGAATTTTGCAAACTGTATTTAATCCTTCCTATAAATAATAAAATGCTAGACTTGAATCGATTGAGCCATTATATAGAGAATATTATTATTCATGTAGGTACTCGTAGTATTCGTAATTACGTGGTAAGCTGACTGGGACCGAAATTGAAATCCCTTGCCTTTTTTATCCTCCGAACGTCACCAACACGTAAAGAATTTAGCATACGAATGGGAGATGGGAAATCTGAATAACGATGTCGGGTATTTGATCAAAATAAACTGAAAAATTTTATTTTGAGTTTTTTCTTGTTCGTGTATTGCGGACATTTGTACATATACGTATATATATACAGTTCAAATTGTTATTAGTTACATAAGAATTTTTTCAAGAATTTGGTGGAAAGTGGGCAGCGGAGTGTCTTAACACTAGGCTCCCTCTGCTTACCCTGCTACATGCGGGATACAACGTGAAACTGAAAAAAAACTGTAATTTTATAAGGATACTAGCGGCCCGCTCGCGGTTTCACCCGCGTGAACTATGTTATTATCAATTTCTGTCTCCATGACTACGTCCTAGTAACGTCTATGCTAAATTTGACACTCCTAGCATTTGTAGTAACGAAGTTTCATACAAACTTTCGACCCCAAAAACAACCCCTTAGAAATCGAATATTGCAAATTCCCGTCTTAGCGAGCACCTACGTCCTATAAGTAACTCCTATGCAAAATTAGAGATTCCTAGCACTTGTAGTTTCTGAGATTTCGTGATGAGTGAGTGACCTTTCGATTTTATATATATAGATTACTTGTTTAATATTCACGAATACGCCTGAGATATAACTGCAGTACTATTTATAGTGCAACATAACTCAAAGCTTTTAGTTATCACATTGTCTATCCTGTACAGTGTTTTTTACTTTTCACTTTGTAGTTAATGGGCACGGCTGTAGATTATTATGAACCACTTTTAAATAGTAAACGTGAAAGTTTACTTATATTTTAATATTTTAAATTACATTTTTAAGTTAATGAATTATCATTGTTTAATGTATTTATGTTTTTAATTGTTATATAAGCAAATATTATAAACGTATGAATAAACTTTTCTAGAGCACCGCGATATTTATGGGTTCAAAACCTACTTAAAATAATGTAAAAAATATATATTGTTTAACTTTTATCATTTATATATCTAGAGAGCAGAGATATCTGTATGTCTCAAATACTTAAGATAATTACAAAATCTTCAAGTTTAATCAACTTTCCTTCAGAATAACGAAATTAATTATATCTCTGTGTTCCATTAATTGAATTAATAATGAGTGAACTCGGCTCCTTGTACTAAGCTGCTCGAGCTCGAGCCTCCTTGAATGATTCAATTTGCTGCTTTTGTAATGCACAAGTGCTTGAATGAGTCTCAGTACTACTGACCTAGCAAAGGATAATTTATATAATAGTTATAAAAATGTCGTCTGAATGAAATTTCAGCTATAATATTTTATAACTGATATTTCACCTTACTATATATTTTTTGGCTTTATGTCTGTTAAGCCGCTGCGTAGAGTTTCACAACGTGTGACTGTAAACGTAGTGGTTGTGGGTTCGATCCCCACTCGGGGAAATAATTAATTTAGAATTTTCGTTTCCTCGTTCTAGTAGCGTTGAGTTTCACCATTCAATAAACAATGTCTCGAATTCGCATAAACAATGGACTGGTTTGACATTAGGTCATCTTTGCTTACCAGCTGTAAAATAATCCGATTGTTATTTAATTGGTGTTAAATATTGATAAAAAAACTGTTCAGTTTTACATTTTCCACATATTTTAGAAATACGTATAACATGATTGATGTGGAACTAAACACCTTGCTTGATCCTAGACCTAATGATAATAATGTAAATACAATTACTCCTCCAAACTGGTATGCGTGCGTAATCAACGACTGCGTGTATAATAAAAAACCGCCCCATGGCGTCACAATGCGATGGCACAAATTCCTGCTTATTACTTTTCATTCTTATATATTTCACAATTTTTATATTTTTATATACGATTGTATATAGTATTAGCTATTGCATTATAAATTAAATGTGAAAACTTTAATATAATAGTTAATCTAGGATTAAACGATTAATGACGTTTATTTAGTGTAAAGCTTACATAGAACTTAATATATTTATTTTTTTCACTCTCGTCATGTGTGATTTGAAGCCAAAACTAGTGAATTATGTACAGATCAGTCTAAAACCCCAATAAATACTACAACAACAAGAAAATATATTTCAAAGTTAAAAAAAAACACTTTAATGACGTAGTCGGAATATTAAAAATTTACACATTCAACTTATAATTTTTAATTACATCGTTCCGTAGCTTAACCGCTCTCGTAAAACGTGCTTTATTTGCAAAAATGTTAAAAAATAATCTGGAACATTTAAATTTGCTATGTAAGGATGATAGTTACTAACATGATAAAGTTCTGTGAAATAAGCTCTTAAACAAACTTTTTATCTTCACAAAATCTAATCAATTATGAGATTCTTGCGGCTTTTAAGTGCCGAGTATAAACATGAAGTTAGCCAATTTAAGGCTGTGTTTTTAAGTACGGAACATTTTCCGTTTCCATAAACCCGGGCCAACCTCATTTTTTATGCACTACCCCGACCGCGTAATTTACTTTCACGCGAAGCTCTTTGTTTCAATTTATTCCCGCTTGACCCAGCTTATTAACTATGTAAGTTGGTAGGTAATTCTATTGTTTTGGAGAAATTGCTTTTTTGCGTTGATGTAAGGAAAGTAAGATTATTTAAATATTTATTATTTTTAACAATGAAAAAAAAATGTATCGAATATTATATATGTATAAGTTTTATTATTGCACTCATTAAAAATAAACTAGGTAATTGTAATTAACAAGTAGGTGCTTTTCTCTTTAGAAAACTTACTGATAATATAAAAAAATAATTGCTGTAATACTATTATTTATTCATCGGCATGGCTGTAATAAGTAATTGAATAGCGAATAACTTAAACAATATAAGTCAGCAAAAGTTTTTTTTTAATTTACCAAAACCCTCGTCACGTTATCCCCGATTCTGTGTCAATAGCTTGCCTGTCGATGTTGACCTCGAAAGGAATTTCGACCTAAATTGTAGCGTACGGGCTAATCTATATTATAGATAATATAATTCCATTAATTGTTTGAATAGCAAAATGCCACTTTCCGCCAGGGTGCTTATTTTGACGAAGTTAATAGTTGAGACGTAAAATATATATTTTAGGGAAATAAACAACGTTTCGCATTTTTATGTAAAATCATTTTTATGTTTTTTCCGCATTGGATTGGTAGGCAGAGAGAAAGAACCTAATGTCAAGATACACTGCTCCTTTTAGAAAAGAAACTCATTTAAATATTATTACTCTCCCAAGATGAAGTATCGTATTTAGTTTTTATAAGATATTTAACATTTTTTTTCTGTTTAATTCCAGCATTTCAAAAGGCGTTCGCGTCTCTATCGACTGAAGTACCGCCTTCGCACCCTGCAGCGGCACACCTCCGAGTTCCTCGAGGCTTAAAAGGCCCGCACCACATATTTGAATGCCGTCGAACAAACATCATGGGTTCCTTAGTACAAGATGCTTCGCCGTTCCTATTTCCATGTACTATAGAATATTCTCTTATATGCGCGGCGATTCTTTACGTCATGTGGAAAAATATATCCAAATATCCATCTAAAGACGTCGCAGAAGCTATAGCTAAAGCCCGACTGCTGGAAGGTCTGGCCTACAAAAAATCACCACATTTGTACAGCGTGGATTGCGCGAGAGCTCACAAAGGATTGTTTTTTGGAATCCTAGTTTTAGTCCTGACTATAATATCGCTTATCCTTTTCTTTGTTCTTATATCAAGGAAGGAATATGCAACGTTGGCGGTGGTTGAAGTGAACGTGTGTGAGTTAGGGCTGTACGCTATGACAACTTTTGCAAGTTTAGCGGGAATGGTATGCGTCAGGAATTTAAAATACGACGGGAACAGGAATTTGGAACTCGATAATATCTTGCTTGTTGGCGCCCAAACTGGAATGTTCATTTATGGCACGTTTACGATCATCGGCGGGCATTTTACTATAGAAAAGAACACAATACTTATATTAATAACGGCGTTGTCTTCGTTAGTACAAACAACATGTCAAACTATGTTCATTTTGGATGCAAGTCGCAGATCAGCTAAGACTCCGGAACAATTACGGAAGAAACCTGGAAGAGAAATAGTTACTTTCCTGTTAGTGACGAATTTGGCGATGTGGGCTATAAATACACTGGAGAAATCTCGGGCCGAATCACATCCAGTACAGTTACATTTCTACGGTCTTTGGGCTTGGACGATAATAACTCACGTTTCGATGCCTCTGGCCATCTTCTATCGTTTTCATTCCACGGTCTGCTTGTGTGAGATATGGAAGAGGGCGTACAAAATGAAACCTGCTTACATGTAGCGAATGGCGCCAAAGATACATTTTGAAAAGTGGCGTAGATTTTAGTGCCATAAATACATATATAGATTTTGTATAGGAATAAAAACTACATTTAATGAGCAGCCACTTTGAGATGACTATTATTTAGGTGTGCGGTTATGAATGACATTCAGAATGCGATTGTCGATAGTTTTTGGATGAAATTAACAACATTTATTGATATTAAAACTAAATACTCATATTAAAATTAATAATTACTGATGTCACTTGACATATATGGGTCATAATCAGAAAAAGTGTCCTTTTTGTGTCTTTTCTTGTCCCGCTACTTTGAATGCGTTTTAAAAATACAATTTTAAAGATAATTTAAATATTTTGCCATTTACGATAAATTTATTTATTAACTTAAAGATTTTTGTAATATTTTAAATGTATTATGGCAAATAATAGTATTTGTTGTTAGTTGCAAAAAACCTTTCAAAATGCTTCCATACAATTTTTCGTGTCCCATTCACCACTTTACTTTTTAAGAATTGATTTGTTACGAATGTTTATGGTTTTATTTGATTTCAGATATGTTTATATTACTTTACTTTATGCATAATATTAAATAGAACTACTTTTATTGATACATTATTTAATAAACAATATATATTAGTTAAGTAAATTTGTCCCAAAATATTGTCTTTTTGTTACTCAGGGCTAGTAACGTACAATTAAATGATGAACGCAATTATTTTGGATGG
This sequence comes from Heliconius melpomene rosina, assembly GCF_056956725.1. Lineage (NCBI taxonomy): Eukaryota > Metazoa > Arthropoda > Insecta > Lepidoptera > Nymphalidae > Heliconius > Heliconius melpomene. The sequence continues at coordinate 7,749,907 of NC_140405.1, forward strand.
TGTTTAATATTGTTTTTTGTTGTGGCACCATAATTCTAAAAGTCAATGCTGTCGTAGCTACAACCAGTAGTGTACTCGCAGCAGTTGAGGGGTTTAAATGTTTTAGAGGGAATGCGTGAAATTACATCTCAGGGTTATAAACGGCTTTTATTTTGGTAAGTATTCTATAATTTCGTTTTCTTGTTTATGTTATTTGCTTCTTTTTACAAAATCTCAAAAAAGAACTTCAGTGCTTGCAGATGCAACACGTAGCTTATGAGCAAATATTTAAAAGGGTTAGAATTTCTCAGATTTCATTCTCAATTTCGTTATATTTCGTTACGTAACGAAATTGAGAAAATATGAAGCCTAGTTCACAATTACGTTACCAATGTTTTCTTATATATGTTTATAATAAAATTGTATCGAACCGGTGCTTGTATATGGAAGATATGTATATAAGAAAAAAAAATTGCTGGCATATGAAAAAAACTATTAGTGACTTTTCATAAAGTAAAGTAACCAAAAATAATGATTTTTAAGTTTTTTGCTTGTTTGCTTGTTTGTCTGTGTTTGTGCACGCTAATCTCAGAAACAGCTCAACCGATTTAGTTAAAAATATTTTTTATTCTGCCTGAAATTAGTTGTGATTTTGTTAATAATAATTTTTTGATAAATATTTTTGTATTTTCAGTAAGCGTCATGGCTCCTATGTCGAGTGCTGAAATACATAAAAGATATAGAGAACGTCTTAAAAAGACCAATCCTATTAAATAAGAAGATATGCGGAATAAACACTTACAAAGAATTAAACTTAATTCCAGTGATAACGACTCAAATTTTGATATATTTTAAAGTGGATTTAATTTTATCATTAACTTTGTGATCTCTAACTAGAAATATAAGTTTATTACGTTACTAACTAGCATTATTATATTGTTCATATTGTCAGTTTGTTATGTTTTCTTCTTACATTTATAATCTGTTAATTCAACGATTGAATCTTTAAAATTTTAATCTGTGTCTCATTAAATAAAAAAAACAATATTTTATTCATATAATATCCTTATTTTGTTGTGTATAATGCCTTATGACATCAGTTTCGTAACAAACATTATCAGTGTTGTTACTTATCAGTTACGTTACGAATTCGAAAATGTCCACTTTTCTGATTATGACCCATATATGATTTAGTAATAAGATTTTACATTATAGTTTATAACTATTTCATTCCTAATAACATATGAATTTGCCAAAAACCCTCATATAAATAAATATATTTAATTGATTGGAACAAAATCGATATTATTCCGAATAAAATTAAGAAATCATTCGTAATCGCTATTAAAATTGTTCATGTATGTATATTACACGGTGTGCATTTAAATTTTCGCTTGTATTTGTTCAGAAGTTGACTGCTAATGTTAAGTTATTGTATTTAGATATTTTAATGTGTTATTTATTTGTAGCTTTATGAGACGCTTTAATTATAGCGATATGTTGATATTTGACAGTATTTCTCCATTAGACGGGTTGGTTTAATTTAGCGCTTAGTAATTTTAAATATTTTTCCTTCATTTATATTGTTATAGATGAACAATCATTTGTTTTCATCTCATTTTATCCTGTTAAGGTAATATTAGAATAGTTAGGGTAGATGTATCTTTAACTAGTAAACACATTCCACACAATTTCTAAATACATTTCATCAATACTCATTTTAATAATTAAACTTTCAAAGAACGTCTTCCAATAGGTTATATTTTATAAACTACCTTCATTATCACAATCTCATTTATTTTACTATTTATTTATTGTATAACGTGAGCTTTATAACATCTAGGCGTTTTGCTTGTGCCTTGCGAATCATTGTAATTTGGAAAAGAATCATCGCATCTTATAGTATCATATAACGTAACTTCTACAATTAATCTATGATTATTCATTACTAAAACGTGAACTGAGTTAAAAAATTGTATACCAACTTTAATGATTCGGCTACAGATCTGTACTGTTGAAAAAGAAGTGAAAAAGAAGAAGAAATAAGTGAAAAGTATAATAATTAGTATGTTGTTTAAACTTAAAGCTAGGAGTATATCATCGTACAGATTCATTGGTTTGTCCAAATCCTATATACTATGTCCGAATTTCAATATACTCTTAACTGTTTACAATAATTACAAGTAAGCAAGTACACAAAGGCACAAGCAAGCAACAATAAAAAGGGAACAATAAATATCGACCTAAAAATATTTTTTTGGAAAACTTTTAATTATAAATAATTAAAATTAGACGTTTCTGAATATACTCAACCTGTTCAGATATAGGTACATAGATTTTGTAGTGATATTTTTGCATTGTAATGTAGCGTCTGTATTTTGGATAAATTTTTAGAAATTATAGCTTAAATAACCTTACCGTGGACCCAGTAGTTAGATAAAGAGAAACACCAAAGTTTATTAAGCGGTAGGAAATTTCGGAGCTTATGAAATAGTCTGGTTAAATATTATATGATTTTATATGAATGTGCTTTACTTCAACTTGATAGATTAGTTTGTTATTTCGTCCGTTTTGATTTTATACAAATTTGTATCGTATTATGTACTTTGAAGATAGTTGATAGCTTCTCTTAGGACAGAGAAGCTCCGCAATCACTATTGGAGACTTTACCCCAGAATAGCATTGAGCAAAGTGGGTATAACTAATAATATATAAAAATTTTTTTTAATAATTAATAGTCTAATCGCCTATTTCCTATTTTGTTTTTTAGACATTTACTGTAATCGTAGTATTGTAATATAATTTATTAATGCTAAAACTTGTTATCTTCTCAGATATAGCTATTGTATATTTCGTCAAATACTCATAGAATATTCGAAGAAATTTCAACGTTAATTAAAATTTTTACCAGTAATCTACTGAAAAAAATATGATCCTCTTTTTCTGTTATTACAAACCTATTTAATATAAATCTGTTTATATAAAATAATACTCAATTAATATTTTACTATTTTCTCAATAATATTAGGCTATTTGTTTTGTAACTTCAATTATATATAAGAAAATTAAAATTAGAAATTAAATTGTTATACTGGTAATATTTTTTGTAAAACGAAACAAACGAAGTAGGGCTATTACTTTTTATGAAAAACAAATAAATAACTATATTTATTGCTCAATTTTCATATTAAAATGTCATCTTTTATAGAAGTTTTGTAATTCATTTTACATTTTTTAAATTACTTTTTATTCTGCTAAATGCTATTAAGAAACAGAATGTCAAGAATATTTTTAAATATTGGACGGATAAAGGTACTAGGTAATTTTTTGATTATATACGTCACTCTCATAGAATATAAGTAATATAAATAAAAAAAAATACAGTGGAATTGAGAACTTCCTCCTTTTACAGAAGTCGGTAAAAAAAGCTGGATTTACCAAAACCTGAACAAAAAAGTCTATTGTAAGATGGTATGGTGACACTGACACCCGCAAATTCCAACTTCTTGAGTTAACTCACTTTCATTGTAATGGTGTGACTTACTAACATTTATTTATTTTATTTTGAAAATGTTTCAAATGAAATGTACAAATATATATTACGTAAACACCGATGAGTAACAGTACTCAAATGTAACTAATTTATTTATGTAAAGTAAATACAAATAGATATAATAAACTTTTCACAGATTTTTGACTTTGAAAATAAAATTGGAGCCTAAATATTCCAAAACATCAGTGATATACACAATTTATTTAAAATATAAAAGTATACTCTCCATGTATACACACATACATACATTCAAAATTCCATTCAACAGCATAATTTACACCTTGTACCTATATTAAGTCCAAATGTATTTAATATTTTAAACTTACTTTAAAGTGATAGTGATATTAGAATAATGTTTTCGATTATATATTTGTATACTATTTATTTGTTTAGGCAAGATTGTGAATAGCTGTAAGAATATCTTCTTGGATGTTTAACGTTTACAAGCAAATAAACTTTCTTGAAATTATCTCGATGAAGTTGTTTTATTTTGAAACAAAATTATAACTTTTGTAAAAAAAGGTTTAAGTAATGCAATTAATGTATATTAATAGTAGCTTGTGCTGAATAAATTGCTTGAAGGTGATCTGGCCCTTTTATAATATATTGCTGCAAATGTAAGGTTATTTTTAAAATATAAAAAAATATATCATTTTGACACGAGTTACCTAATATTACTTGCATACAATTTTTATGTCGAGGTCGAGGTTTAACAAACGCATAAGTAATTGAGGAAATCACATAACAGCAAAAAGTTTGTTTAATAAAAAGCGTATTTAATCTGTTATATAATAAAACAGTAAAAAAAAGGTCTGCATGTAAAATATTTTTATGAAAAAATCATTCATAAGCTATTGTCATGTAAAAATTTTAGATCTGGAATATCTGCTGATGAATTAGAAATAATTCAGCTAAACTATAATAAGTAATGAAATGTCTCTTTAGTGTAATAAAGTCTGATGAAGAAGAAGCGTAACTATGAGACATCCATATGTATTTCCATAAATGCCGCCGTAGAACTTGCTTGGCATAATGGGCGTTACTCATTGAAATATAATATAAATTAAAGATCTAGATTCGAAGAACCAGATCTTTAATTTGATTAGTTAAAGTTTAAGAAATAAGGAAATACATTAGAGCAAATTGTCCGGAGTATTTCGTTGGCAAGTAATAATTGAAAATTGATGGATGAATAAATGTAAACATCATTCTTATAAGTCCGATTTCTACTCGGTGGAATGATTTATCTCGTTTGGATAAAACAAAGCGCGGCGTTGAGCACTAAATATAATTACGAGACATTTAGAGACTAAATGTCTCGTAATTTTGGCCCTAAATCTTAATGATAATAAAGGGTAGAGCGTTTGCGTGGAATTTAATAAATGAATTTATTAAGTAACACAAACCTCACACAAACGAAGTTACCGTCGACCACTAGTTATAAATAAAAATACAATCTAAGTTTTTTGGTGACTATATAAGGAAATATGACTGATTAGACTAAACACCCGATGATATTTTTATAAAAAAATATACTCGTATATTTTTATCAAACATTAAATTTCTTGCGATTTTAGAATTAAAGTTTTTGGAATTATGATAAACATTTTTAAACTTAAATAATTCCTATTTAAAAAAAATACCTCAACTCATTTAGTCACAAGGTATTTTTTTATCTCTTCACATTTCTGCATTTTTATCAGGAGGGCAGATGAAAGTTGGTGCTAGAAAAGGAAGCAACGGAAGGATCACAACGGTAGGATTACTGGGTTGTCCGTCTGTACGTCTGTCAAGAGCATTTATCTCAAGATTGTCTCGAAATTAATGTTAAATATTCAGATCCTTTGGAGCGCAGAAAAAGTGAGGCTCTTTAGTCAACATAATCAAAAGATACGAAAGCTTATGCATCGATTTTGCATAAACTCTCGTAAGCGTAACGATAAGCTATACATCCCGTTGCCCTACAATCCTGAAAGGGCATAAAATCTTCAGTGGATGAGTCCGATTCGCAATTCACCAGTTTTTGTTGTGTCTTTCTTATGAGCTTATTTTAAAAAGGTTTTACTATCGACAGTTAAATGCGTTGCGAAATAGGTTATCTTATAACAGCAGGCTGGTTATTTCTAGTCTCCGTAAACTTTTCTTTGATGATCGGCTCGAATTGCATTGTTAGAACATCTTAAATAAAAAAGAAAAAGAATTATGTAATTCCTATTAACATTCCGTTGCTCTATAACTTCTAATGGAAAGGTCCGGATCTTATCTTGACTAGTCAACATGACATGGGTTCAATTAATATTATTTTTTATACAAAAGATGAATGTCAAGTAAGAGCATTTAATGGTTGCTTTTTGTGTGCTTCATTTACCGTTAATTTACTAATTAATAACATAATTAAAATTCCTTAGTATGTTTTATGTATCTATTATTCTACATTTAGGCAATTTGTATACTAAATTATGAAATTTTCTGTATATATATATATATGTGTTATTTTTTTGTTTTAAATGCTGTACGAGTGTATATCGGTCAAAGAGGGGACTAAAATATGGGAAGAAATGCCGTGAAAAATAAAAAAATATATTTATGGCTAAAAATAGAGCTGTGATCTTTTTGTAGTAGAGAGTTAGTAGTTTGTTTTATTTATTTTTATGCTACGATCTAAATACCTTTCTATCTTCGTCCACTGTCAACCTCCTCATAAATGCCCTCCAGGTAACCCTCATGACTTAACTCTCCTCCAGTAGCATCGAGATGTGAAAACCTTTTGCAAAAATTTAGATAGTCCAGATATCCTCGTTTAATTTCATACACAATAGTTTTTAAGACAATCAGTTTACTTTACAACATCATTTAATATTACTTCGATAAATTATAATTAATTGAACTAAGCTAGATATATTTGGTGACAATAACTCCAATCGAGATTAAATGCATTCAAACATTGAAAGCTTTAAGCGTAATCTGGTTCTATTGACCTTATTTCAAACGGTCTTGAATGTAGTCTCTGTAGGGTTGTCCTGCATCTTTCTAATAGATATCTTTTATTACTCTTACAAATGAAAGATTATTTTATTTTTATTATATACTTTTTGTATGATATCGTGGCGCGGATTCTGTTACCATTTGTATAGGTTGTAGTTGAGACTTTAATTCCCAGTATAGCTTGAAATATTTAAAATATTATATTGAATTATTTTAAAGCAATAGATATCTTTAAATATAAACGATGATCTATTAATTAACAAAAGAAACTATTAATTAACCGCTTAAAAGAAAATGACATTTAAAAAAAAAATAAAAAAAAAACAGCAAGCTACAACCTTTGAGGTAACATTAAATTAATGTATTCGTATGGTAAATTATTTATGAATGAAATCTATAGAAGAAAAGATGTAAGTATATTGACAGCCCTAAAGGTATTCAATGTGCATAGTATAAAAGAGCGACGTGAGCGTATAAAAGCGTCTCCTACACATGGGAACCTACTCACTATTAACGTCATGCGGGCCATCACAGACTGTTATAGCTTTATGCTAATATTAGACTGTATAACAATTTATAGATTAAAATATGTAGGTTTTATAAGGTTTTTGCTTAACAGGAATAAAAAATATATGATCTAATTTTAAACTTAATGAGAAAGCAATGAGCTACTTATTTCACTTTATAAATAGAGTCCGAAATGAACTTTTCAATATGATGAAAATTAATAAATATATTTCTTTTCACATATAATAGGTATGTTCAATGTACTTACATAATCTATAATAAAATCGTAAGAGGGTCGGTGTCTGTACTTGGAAGATACTTAAAAAACAATGTTATTGGGAACCTTTATTAGCGTAATAGAACCAAATTTTTGTCTGTTTGTCTGTGCGTTTGTTATCGCAAATTTCAGAATCGGCTTAACCGATTTAGATGCGGTTTTCAGCATTGGATTCCTGCAAGCTTCCGAAAACATATAGGGTTTATTTTATTACAATCGGTTCATAAATAAAAAAAATATGTCAATTTGAAGTATTTAGTTCGACAAATTTGCTAATTACCGTAACAGTTATTTTATACAACTGTTTTACTGAATTGACTGAATTTTTAGTTTTCAATTTCTTTATTAATATTTCTATTTCAAGTGGGCGTAGCCCCGCATGGGCCCACTAGTATAATAATATACTTATATAATAATACTACATAATATATCTAAGCAGTCATAATAAAATAACATGTCACTCTAATCTCCAGTTTCCTTCGACGGAAAGAAAGAAAAGGCGAGATCTTACCAGTGCAGGTAAATAAAAAATAGAAATAAGTCACTCCTAGTGATGTCAAATCCACTACCATTCCTTGAAAATGACAACAATACAGCTTATAATAATATACTATTTAATATAAAATGTCATCCAAGCTTATAGCTTTTCAAACAAACATTCTTTGCATTATTTATGGCTTTCTGAACGGTGAAATTGTAGTTGCAATTTGTATCAATGCCATATATAGCGGGACGACAGCGGCCGTATTAAGAGATAGATTGCATTATCTTACCGCTATTTGTAATCGAGTGATTAACATTTGTACATCATTCCTTTAATAAAATGCAATTTGAAACGTCGCCTTTTAAAGTATAGCAAATCAATAATAATTAGTGCCGTATAAAGTTATTTGATTCACATCATTTTATTTTAATTTATTGTAGGTAATATCTTCATTCAACGAATGTCAGGGGAGGTTCCTCTTAGATTTGGATTTTGCAGAGGGAATCTAGTGTTACGAGCCTCCGTTCCCCATTTTTCGTTGAATTCTGGAGGCACTGCGTGTTCAGTGCTTGGATATACACCAGAGTGAATTAATGAAAATATATCTTAACTTAACTTCACGCTTTCTCCCTAGCGGGGTAGTCAAAGAGAACGGAGTGCCAAACGTTACGGTCTCTACATACCTCTTTCGCCTCGTTCACTGTCATCAATCTCTTCATACATGCCTTTCGGGGGGTCTTCATGCTTTTACGTGACCTTCCTCCAGTATCTTTGATACTGTGTTTTCGAATGAAAATATAAATTTTAAATAAATATTTCATATCTTGGAGTGGAGGTCGAACTCACAACCAGTCGCGTTTAGAGTCACTCACTTGTTGCCCTATACCACGACTGGCCTCAATGTACCGTTATATTCGTTATAGAAAAAATATTTTCAAAATGAACTACATCTATCCATTAAAAAAATATTTTTTCGTATATCGCTATATAAACGTGTGCGATAAATACTGTTATATCGGAAACGTAATCTAGAATTTATATTAAAGTCAACAGTTCTCTGATCGTGACATTTATATAAGAATTGATAGAGCAAAGTGTCTATCTCGACAGATTATGACAGGCTATAAGTGTAATTGATTTCTTATAAATTAGCAACGGTCGGGCTGTCGCCATTTATTTAACGGTTTCTGCGTTGATTTTAAATCTAGTACAAAGTTTTTTTAAAGATTTTAGCTCAGCTTGTTGATATGACAAATTAATTTGTACGACATCGTTTTTTTATCTGAATGTTTCTAAAAACTGTGACTACATTATATTTATTAATTGATATGTGTCCGGTTATTTTGTGCCTTTGCTGAGCTGTTGATATACGAGTATAAACAATATTGTTTTTATATATTCGTATATATTTAGTGTAATATAGTTAACAAATAATTAAAATAAACAAAATTTTGTTTATATTGATTATATTATTATTTATATTATTATTATTATTTATATTATTATTATTATTTATATATTTTTTTTCACGAAACGTAATTTCGGTTAATATGAACCCCACGAGCTTCAAGCCAAGTGTGGTCCATTTCCTGGAATTGGTTGGGAAGTAATGTCTTCCTGTAAAAACTTCCTGACAATGCGACAAGTATTAAGGATTGTGGCTTTTTGCATAGTTATGTATATATTTATAGGTAACTTTATCTGCTCTAAATAGTGTAAAAGACTTTTTGGAATAACTCCTGTGCTGGAAAGCACCAATGGTATAATATATACTTTGTTCATTTTCCATATTCTTGTAACTTCTTCTTTTAATTCTGTGTATTTATTAATTTTTTCTGTTATAGATTTTTGCAGATTATGGGTATTCGGAATTGTGATATCTATCAAGTATGTTTGTTTATTTATTTTGTCTATAAATGTTATATCAGGTCTATTGTAGTGTATTGTTTTGTCAGTTAGAATTGCTCAATCATAGTACATCTTGTAATTGGGGCTTTCCAACACAGGTTTTGGTACATATTGATAGTATGGGTTAGGTTTATCTTGTATTAACTTATTTATTATTGCCAACTTTTGATGAACGATTTGTACAACTTATTTGTATTATTATTATTATATTACTTATTACTTGATTTATTTATATTATTATTATTGTTTATATTGATTACTTTTCGTTCATTCCCACCTTAGAGACAATTATTGATAGCTTAGCAAACTATTTTAATGACATATAAATATACAAAATATATTTATATCACATTTTATCTACATAAGTACCACATAATATATTTTCCTCTGTTGATGAACCCACAAACATCACATCATCAGTACTACAGCCGCAGATAGCAATGGATGTCGGTCTATTAACGACGATTAATTTCTACGTACATATATAAATGAAATAAAAAAAAATAATAAAAAAAAATCAACTTCACGCTGTATCCCGCACACAGTAGGGTAGGCAGAGGGAACCTAGTGTTAAGATACTCCGTTTCCCACTTTCTGCCGAATTCTAGAGGCATTGAGTGTTTAGTGGCAGAACTCAAGCGCGCTTTTACTTTATAATATATAATTGAATTATACTATAATTTTAAATAAAATAATTAGACTTTACATATAATAAAAATATAATATTACAGAAGTTAATGTTCACTTATAGCGTCAACAAAATGTTTAAATAGGAATGTTCATCTTGTGGCCTTGTACAGCGATCAATACAAAGTGCACGGGACATGGAGGTGCATGGCGATGGCGGTCGCTTCGCCAGACTAGGAATTAAGTACTGTGGAGGAGGTATTGTATTCATTTTATTCTATAATTAATTATAGAAACATGTATAAAATTTAAAATAAAAATAAAATAAAATGTAATTCTGTTTCAATTTATCTTTTTATTTTAATAGTTTTGTTAAATATTATTTGAGCATGTACAAATTTTTAAATATATTTATTTTCCATAAGTAGGTTCAATTATTCAATAAATTAAAATACCTTATAGTACTTATTATTGAATTATAAGATATAATTTGAAATTATGCATAGTAATTCGAAACAAAATTTCTTTATTTTGCAAGAAAAAAAGCACAAATTTTAAGGAAATATGTACCATATCCACATATTATTAAGCTTATTATGTATTATTTCTTAAATGCATCTCCTTGCCTTGCCTCCCCTATATTATAATTCGGGGGTCCCTCACCCTAATATTTAGCTTACCTCACAATACCAACGTAAAATAAAATACTTCCCAAATATCATAACATTATTTTGATAAAGTGAATTTTTACTATTTTGTAGAAATACTAGTTGTACAGTGTGACCACAACAGCACAACCAGAAACGTGGTTGTTGTGAGTTCTATTTCCACTTGGAGGAATGGATTATTTTAATATCTGTATTTCATAATTAATTAAAAAGATTTAAATTTCGTCAAACTATATGCTGGGTCTCGAATTCAAACAGAAAGTGGAGAAGAAAGTACCTTAACACTATATTCTTTCTCTTTACCTTACTATATGCGAGAAAAGTGTGAAGCTCAAAAAATAATGCAATATGAAAATAACTCCATTGACGCCTGTCATGGCGAAGGGGTATAATATAACTGTAAACGCGACTGGGTGTGAGTTCGATTCACACTCGAAGATATTAAATATTTATGTCCTCTGTGAGGTAAAGTGCGGCGTTAAGTTCCGCTATTCAACAAGCACAATGCCTTCAGAATTTGTCCTGTAATGTGCAGGATACAGAGTGAAAATCTACTATTTTGTATAAAAACTAACAATCCAAATCTTTTCTTGCTAAATATTTTTGATTCCCTACAACTCTAACTAAACTATGGGTGCTATAATAGACTCTACTGTGCTATCATAATTAATAATCAACGAAATATTTTGATTACATTCCCTAAGGTTAACTAACAGACGTCCAAATTGTTTCTATATTCTTCAATTATAGTAGATACGTGCCTCTGTAGAAAGATAATAGAGATGCTATAATTTCATATTTCTAGGTCAACTTTCGTTGCCTGATTGCTATTTTATCACTATGAAACCGGTTTACAAGTTATTAAAGCACTCTATTAAGTATTTTTTCTATTTTTTATAAGAAATTCTATATTACGGCTTTTTATTAGTAATTATATTATTTAGGTCGATGTGGCGCGTTAAACAGTGTCTGACTGTAGACGCAATTGGTGCGAGTTCGATTCTTTCTGCTCCAGGAAGACAAAACGTGGTGGGAAGTTTCGACACTCTAGACTAAATGTTATAAAAAAATGAATGGAAAAGAGAATAAAAATAAAACGAAGAAAAAGAAAATGGATGGAAAAGAGAATAAAATTATAACTGTTGCTTTTAGTTTTTATATTTATTATATTATGTTTTAAACTGTATTAGTTACTAACTCGATACATATAAATTTCGACATCATCAGCTCGTTTACTTAATTGATATTAATATTTTGTTCGATCATTTTCAAGTAAAGCATGTTAATGACTGGCGAAGTCTTTATAAAATTATATAATAAAACATAAATATAGTAAGTACACTGAGATATGGTGTAGAATAATTAAATAGTTATTTATATAGAAATGATTACAAGCTGGCACCCCGTCATTAAAGGTACTCTCCCATTACGGTACACTTGATATTGACAAACACTGCCTACATACTTCAATCAATTTCGAAAGCGGAATATGTCATACACCTACATACAGACATTCCTAAACAGTAAAATAAAAATATATTATCGATTTTTTTATTCTTCGTATTTTAAATATTGCCTATATTATGTTTATTGGTTATTTATTGTAATTTTTGAGTAATAAAAGAATCCTATATACTCGTTATAATAAAAGAAATGTATGTATATATTTCTTATACGTTAGTAAAAAAAAGTTACCATAGTATTTTCAAAGCAACACAAACAGTGGTAAACGGATCACACTGCTACCAGTTAATTTTACTTATGCCAAACTTCGGCGGTCGAAAATCGATGGGAAATGGAGGGAAAGTATAGCTATAGAGAAATTATAGATAGAGAGGAGGGTACGCGTCTGGCTTCCACACAAAGGACCCCATGTCGCCTATAGCTAACAGTATAGCAACAAACAACGCGAACGAGCTGCGAGTTGGCGCCGAGCTTTGGTCTTGATCGCGCGTTAGCGAACGCATTTGTGCGCTTATAAATAATACAGTATAAAAATATTATTATTAGAAAACGCGCTTTCTACCGGTATATTTAATACTTTAAAAGCTAAGACAAACTTTTAGCTTTGACAGCTTTGTGTAGTGAGTGCTCTGCCGTTGGATGGACAATGGGACTTTTCTGTTAGTGATTTTCGCGTCGGGAAAATGAAAACGTAAGCATTGTTTGTTTATACCTCTTCATAAAGAATCAAAATATCTATATTATATAAAAGTTTCTAGCACTAACTGTAATAAAATATTTTTAATACAATTAGATTTTGCATGAAAAATAATATTTTATTACAGTTTTACATACATATGTCTAGTAACATTTTAATATTTTAAAGTGAAGTAAGAATCAGCTCATCTAGCGGTCGCCCGACCACACGCCGATATAAATTACAGTAATTACAGTAAACTCTACCACTGGTCTGCGTTGATTTTAATTAAGACGCCTTTACTATTATTATGTAGATTATTTCAGAACTTTAACTTATTATTGACTAAGAAAAGTTATAAAATACTTTTAGTATTATTTATCGCGTGTTCTACATTATAAGATCGAGCGTACTCGATACAGTTTTTATAGTCGTGTATTTATAAATATGTATGTATGTAAAATATAAATAAAGTATTGAATATTCAGTAGATGTATTGGATATAAGTTTCATTAGACGACTTTATAGATATACTTAGTAAATTATTTCTTCTTGTCTAAAAATATTATAATCAAACAGTAAATACATACACAAAACACCACAGGTTATGGGTTCGATTCCCACTTCAGAAAATAAAATATTTATAATTTACATTTCCTCGCTCTGGTAACAAGGCAATGCGCGGAATTCGCGGTTGAAATTCAGAAACCAGGCTGTCTTAACACTTGGTTCCCAGGTTCCCTTTACCTACCCTGTTATGTGCGGGATACATCGTAAAGCTAAAAAAAGAATACGTATATTGATGTATTTAAAAGTAATGTTTAACAACTGACCGTAAATCCTAAATGATCATTTAATTTGTTGACATACTACGATTATTTAGTTATAACGTGCGTCCTGTGGCACGCGTAATGCTTGGGTCACATCCTCATCATGAGAAATCGTTAACCACCTAATTGTCTTTGAAGAGTCTAATTTTATATAATAGTAGGAATATTTAAAAATTGACGCCAGTCGTGGCGCTGGAGAACAAGTGTGTGACTGTAAACGCGTGGGTTCGCGCCACTCGAGCAAATATAGTGGGTTCGTTCGCCGCTTGGAAAAATAAAATGTTTTCGTTTTTTTACTGTGGTATCGAGACAAAGTGCGGAGTTGAATTCCGCCACTCGAAACGCAATGCCTCGAGAATTCGGCGGAAAATGGAGAACGGAGTGTCTAAGCATTAGGTTGTCGCTACCAACCCTGTTGTGTGCGCGAGATTCAGCGTGAAGCTGAAAAATAAATACCTAAAATACCTAAATGCAGTTGTACATGCATAATACATCGTACTCATTTTTTTTATATTGGATATTCAAGGTTATTTATTTATGTCTTCGCAAATTTATTTCAAACGTTGAATATTGTAACTAACTTTACATAAAGCAGAAAAAAAGCAGCTATAATCTTTATAAATATTTATAATCTATGTGCATACCAAAGACCTTATTACTTTTATACATATACTAGTGGACCCGGACGCGGCTACGCCTGCTTAAACTATAAGAATATTTATTAAATATATTTTCAGTTTTCAATAGAATTAGTAAGAAAATATAAGCTTAAATAATCAAAAAGAATAATAGTTAGAGACATATTATTAGAAAAATTATCTGAGAAATTGAAAACTAACATAAGAAGTAAAAGTAACTATAGGATATTTTTAATATTAGAAAAAGTACCTAGAACCCGTACCTAAAAACTACCTAAAAATATTTACTGCCAACAATATCAAATAAAAAAAGAAGAGAACCAAAGTGTATTTTAAATTAATTATAAACAGCAATTAAAGTTAGAAAATGTATGAAAATTTATAAAACCATCAACGTCATCTGCCCGTTCGCGTCGGTCATACTATACCTCCCGAAGGCATTTCGAATCAGTGACATCTCCTTAATTATTTATTAGAATGTTATACAGTAAACTATAATATCAATCTAGATAAAATGCTAAGAGTGACTATTATATTTATTTTCATAAGGATGAATATCAAAATGTCGCGGTAACGGCGTTGCGTAGCGACGCGACGGTTGTTATTAACATGGCAGAATAAATTGCATGTCAAATTAGAAAGTACTTTAAAATATATTAGTTTATATGTGTAATGTAATGTTATATAGCCTATAGCATTTCTGAAGAATGCAGCTTTCATACAAAACAAAAACAATGTAAATCGGACCAGTAGATCCAGAGATCTTAGCGTTCAAACAAACAAACAAACAAACAAACTCTTCCGCTTTATTATATTAGTATAGATTAGTATAGATGGCTCAGTTAGCGTGCATTCTCCATTCCACTACGAGTCCTAGAATTTCTTTTTAATATTTTATAGGTCAAGTGAAGATAGTTTTCTTCGCTACAAATAAAAAGATATAATGAGGCACATTCATAACTTTGAGAATATTGTATGATTAAATGGATTCTTTTGTAGTCCACTTCCTTTGCATTTATATATAAAATTGCATTTAAAAAGTTCGTATTCTTATAAATCTATTATTATTTAAAAGTGGATCAATTTCCAGGGTACGCAACCCACTTCTGCAATCAGTACAGAGTTTCCGTTTATATTTTTGAACGGCTGCCATTAAAAGTTTTCAATCGTTGAATAACAAGTGATTTTGGCACTTCAACCAGCCCCTCCTCACGCATCAGTAAAACACGAGAGTGGAACAAATAGCGCAGGCTACATAAAAGGCTCTTTCGTTCAATCCACATAATATATAAGAGACAGGTTTTAATTGACTCTTGACCGAATTGCCACTTCAATTTTAAATTGTGTATTGTTGTCTCGATTTCAAGGTCTGTGCGACTAGCGTGGGTAAGCGAATCGATTTTCACGCCATCTTATTTGTGTTTTTCGATGTAATTGAAACTTAAGTGAATGTTTTTATTAATTACAATTTGTAAAATATATAAAGTTTTTAAAACATAAAAAATATAGGCTGTGGCGTAGGGACACAAGCGTGTGACTGACTGACGCGACGGTTGCAGGTTCAATTTCCACTCGTGGGAAGGTTCTCTTTGCCTATCCTGCTCTATGAGGGGCACAACGTGAAGCAGAAAAAAATATATCTTTTGCTATGTTTGAAGGAGTATAATTGAACACAAATGATTCTAGGATATGTCGAAGCAATTATAAAGCAGGTGCAATTGTATTCAAACTAGTCACATGTTAAACACTATTTAAATCCGTGTGTATGTTGTTACGTAACGTAAAATAGGTTTCTAAGACTTAATTGTGAAGTCATTCATAATAATTGAAAAAATTACATCACAAATACTAAGTTTCATTGTTATTTTCTTATATGCAGTTAAACCATTCATATAAAATGATTTTAGGTTGAAATCCCGCATAGGCGGATGTTTACAGAAGTTTAAATATTTATATGCGTTTACTCTGCCAAATAAAGCTTGGCCAGTGCCGCAATCTACCCTGCATTGCTTATTAACTTGAGCAGAAAGGAAACAATGAATAAGAAAAGAAATAATATTTAATGCTATATTTCTTCATAAAGAAATATAATAGTATTTTGCTCGTGTGAACTTAAACATTGACAACATTCATTAATGCGGACAGGTGTCTGGCAAAAAATGCTTACTTAAGTACAATTTTATTTAAATAACCTTCAATTTAACTGTGTTCAAGGTTAACAGTTCATACCACAAAGATAACAGACACTCACAAACAAAGGCAGTTAAATTCGTTATGTCAAATATTTTACTTCACGCAGTATCCCGCTCACAGCAGGGTAGGCAGAGGGAACTTAGTGTTAAGTCACTGCGTTTCTCTTTTTCCCCCGAATTCTGAACGCACTACGTGTTGAGTAGCGGAGCTCAACGCCGAGCTTTACTTCGGCATTATAACGAAGAATGGAAAATATTAAATATTTTATTTCCTCGAGTGGAAATCGAACCCACGACCTGACACGTTTACAATCCGACTGGCCTATTTGGTTTAAATATTGACAATGGCCTTGTACGGACGCTTTTACATACTGTTGACTAAATTAAATGATATTTTTAATTGTGGCTGCAATATAATTAGTAGCGCATGCTTAAACTGTTTTGTATAATTGCTGGAAAGAAATATGATATGGTGTGACTTAATAAATTTATAACAATAAGTATATTTTGTATTTTAATGTCGATTTAAATGGTTTATGCACTCGAATATCCCATAAAAATCGTATTAAGTTTCGAATTATTTTTTATATTAAAAGTCCTTGAGTTCACATATAACAGTGTTACATAGATATAGAACAAAACAAGACATTTCAATAAAATAAAATCTTTATTTTTCTAATTTTCAAATTGAATATTTTTATCGAAACTCGGTCACATATTCGATCAAAATAATAATAAAAAACCTGCATTCATTACACCAAAACGAGTGAAATACACTCCTTGAATGGAATCCGCAAATAATGTAATTGCTATTACGCTGACGGCATTCTGAACTCTTTCTTAATGGAGAAATAGACCTTATTACCTAATAATAAGGGTTATTATTCAAATGTATAGTAAAAAGAGAGGCGCTAGTCATAGAGTCACTATGAACCGTCTAATTAATCTGGCTTACGAATTGAAGGGTGCAAGGCCTGCAAGGGGTTGCCGTTTTGTACCCTGTTTGGACTGCTCTTGTGTTGATGAATTAGTGACGAACAAGTGGGGGTGGATTTTTAATAATGTATGATGAAAAACAAAAGGCAAGTATAATATGAGAATAGTCAACGAGTTTTTATTAAAAGCTTTTTGCCTATACTCGTTTGAAATCGTTAACATTAGCGTTAGAAGATAATGATTCTAGAACAACAGATTCAATAGTAGTCGTTTATGTGCTTATTTCAAGTTGTTCTTGATACGTCCGTCACCCTTTCTTTGCTCATATCGTTTCATTCAAGAATATTATGAAAAAATAGTGTAAGGGATGTTCTTTTGAATTTAAATCATTAAAATAATACGTTATCTGGCAACCCAAACCTAATTATATAACTTTTAACGTCATTAAAGCTTATTTTCTGCTAAGTTAAAATAGTATTAATAAATTTAACAATTGCATAATAATAGTAATTGATCTGTATTAAACAACGAGAGGTTGTGTTAAGCTACAGGTGGCGTGCGGCTTTGTTTTTGTCCGGTCGTCGACCTCGGTGGGCGGTCTGGCGCACCCTTTGCCAATTTGCCAAGATTTAATGCACATACATTTAAGGGCACCTTTAGTAGATCCACTTCGGTTCTAAAGGATTCGATTTGATGGAAGTTTATGTAAATCATTTTATTTTCAAGTATTTTTTTACTGATATATGTATGTATTTATATAGATAGAGAGTTCATTCTTAAATATTTATGTGTAACAACATTTTTTTCGTTTGTATTACCTGAACTTAACGCTAATTTAGTATATTATATGTATATTAAGCAAACGATAATAATGAATTAAGCACAAACTATGACAGACTGCAACCCACATATGGCCTGTTTATTTTAATAATCCAAATTCCTAACGGAGCCATGATGATGAAATATTTTTTTTAATTATATAATCATGAAATTATTTTCATGTTATAAAATTTTATAATGTATACAAAATTCAAGCGCCTAGATGCACGTCTGCATGTCTATGAGTGGGTATTCAAGATTTCATCTTAGCATAACTTGTCTGCAGCGTGATGAGACTTGGAAGCCTTAAAGCACAAGGTGCGACAGCATCACCAAGCATTCCTGTTTTGATGAAAACTCAAGGGAAATATTCAATTATTTTATTTTTTATATAGTGAAATATAACTCATATTTGGTGTTGCAAATCTGGAACATATAACCGGCATATATGATTTCTTTTATGATATTTAGATATTTCTTCTTTATGTAAAATAGGAAAAGAACTTGTTACCTTTATATTAAAATTGTTAAGTGACTATATAAAGATATATATGGTTAATTAGCTACTTTATAGTACAATGTCACATAGGTTACTTTTATTTTAATAACTGGACTTATTACTTATTTAATAAGAATACCTACGTATTCATATTGTATATGCAAAAAACCTAAAAGAATTTCAATTGCGACTGGCTGCATTGTATAATACTCCTTTTGCATCTTATATTCCTGCTAGTAAAGATGAATAAAAAAGATTGAAAAGATTGTCGGTATTGTAGATTCCAAGATATTGATATGACCTCGATATTATTGTCTATTATAAAGTAATATTGTGGGCTTATTGAGAAATGTGTAGTATTTGCATTATATTACATTTCAACTCGTTATAAGCAAAATCACAATCGTTGCTATCGAAGCCACATATAAAAATAAGTTTATCTTTAAACTTTAAGAACTACACTTAATATATGAAAATATATTTACGTACAAATTCAGGTAAAAAAATGCTGCATTTTAAGCTTTAAAACATAATATCAAGTGAAAAGCTCGAGATAGAGCAATTAAAACTGAATTGAAATATGAGTTTTCATTTTATGCACAGTGAAATATATAATCTATTTAATGTTATACTGTTTTATAATAGTACTCTCCATTCACCCCATGTTCTCTGGAGTATAATATAGAAATGCAGCTCCCTCTACTCTAATACGTTCGGTAATGACAACATTGTATGTCAAAACATACAACGTTTGTGTAGGATAGTTTTAATAAGATTAATTTTTATTATAACTAGTGTTCTGCTTGCGGTTTTGTCCGCTCTTTTCGTGATTTTCCTTGAGAAATAACATGACTCCTCTTTATTATTCTCAGCTTTACTCTAATATAACTATCTTTATCTTGAATCACTGCGTCTATTAGTGAAAATCAAAGTACTTATAAGTTTAATTTGTCATGAACTTTAAAAGCTTTTCAGCGAACATTAGTGTGAAGCGACTTCGTTTTATACAGTGCAATGAAGAGAGAGAGAGAAAGAAAGGGAGAGTACGATTCAAAAAACAAATATTATGTTTTTATTTTATTTTCACGTGTCTATATTTTTAGTGAAACTTAAATTTCGCAACTAGACTCGACATCAACTTTTTTGTGACTACCCTGCTAGAATGAAAAAGTGTGAAAGGAAAGGGATAATATTTAGCAATACCCATACATATACAAATGTGTACAGGTGGAATTACGCTACCAATATTACGGTGCAACTCGCAATATCCGGCGGAGCGTGCAGCCGTCGCATGCTGATGTCCCTTTGACACCTTGTCGATGTGATGGAAGTAGAGCCTTTATCATTTAAAGACAGTGTCTGGACTCTCTTTAAATAATAAAGGCTCTACTTCCGTGATTTTGTTTAATGTAGAAGTATTATTATTATTAATAAAAAAATATATTATTTTTAAAAGGTATTACTTTGTTTATCATATCATTATATAAAGGGTCAATGTTTTTAACGTGTTGTTATCAATAACAGTAAAAAAAGTCTTCTTACGAATATATGAAATACGTACGAGTCGCTATTTGTAATGCTCTACCACGTGGTGGACCAATGCAAGCGTACCACGTTTGCCTTATTACTATATTTTAACTGTGATTAATAAATATTTAAGAGGCTAGTCGTGGCCAGTTGAGACCCGATGTGGTGCAGGAGCATAGTCTTTTCAGTTCCGTTCCTCCACTCAACACGCAATGCCTCCAGAACTCGGCGAAAAATGGGGAGAGAAGTGTCTTAACAGTAACATTAGGCTCCCTCTGCCTACCTCGCTACAAGCAAGATACGGAGTGAAACTAAAAAAATATTAATGTAATGTTTTAGTAGTGATGAATACTTTTTTCTTATAGTATTTATTTATTCTAGCCATTTTATCTTTTTATATTTCTTTTGGCTTCTTTTTATTTTAGTTGGCTCGCTGCAAGACAGAAATGAGAGCCATTCGATCACCATTACTGCGGTTAGATCAGTTATGAGAAATATACTGGTGTCTTAAACAGTTTTACGCTGACAATGTTTGCATACAAAATTAAGATTTTCTTATTTGTATATAAATTAAGATTAATATTTCTTTAACTATAATGTACTTTTTACTAGGCTAATATTGTACTTTGAATTAAATTTAAAATTACCGAATTTAATTTTATTTTTACATATTTTTATGTTTTATATTAAAATATATAGAAGTATAGACACAAAAATATATTTTTAATTTTCATCTGGTGCACAAAGACACAGGTGTACCGATACATACAACGTATTACGAGTATTATTCCGTAATTTCGCAATATCCGGGGAGGTGTGCCCGACGCGGCGCTACACTGCATATTGATGTACCTTTGATAACTTGTAAATGAGAGAACTATTTCTCTAAACTATTGTAAAGGAACACTATTTAAAACGAAATGTTACGACACTCCTAGTACACAACACTACTCTTACCGTGACAGATTTTATTTAAATAGCATCAAAACAAAATTTGAAATGTTTAAGAATTTTAAGATTATTTATTCGTTTTGCCAAATCGATTTAAAGCATCAGTACAACCTTATCTAAAATCGCATTAGATATGGGAACTCGAATTCTATTAAGATTTTTTTACTTTATTTTAAAGTCAGTCGACAGTCCCGCACGACTAGAAAGAGATCAAGTAAGGGCTAAAACTGGCATGTAAATTTAGTTTTGACAAATCGTTAATTTTTTTGTGAAACTAAACTACTGTAGTAGTGAGTGGTAATATATTCTATTTCTTCCTTACCGTATTCCCAATGCGTGTTGAGTGGTGGAACTTAACGCCGCGCCGTGTTGACCAGAGTATGAATCGAGTCCACAACCTTTGTATTTACAGTCAACCGATGTAATGGTGCGCCATGACGGCCTAGGCAAAAAAAAATAACATGAACATAATAAAATTAATATTATTTTTTATATATTGAAATATTATTAGTTGAAAAAGACATAACTTTAAAAAAAAATTCGGAGTAAATATATTTTTTAATTAGTAAAAGCATTTCTATAGAGATGTTATCTTAAAGTAAGCTAGTTCTATTTTTAATTAATTAAAGATGTTATCACTTACACTGCGATGTCCCTCATTGTGATTACTGAATTCAAAGAACTTTTCATTTAATAAAAAGCTAAAACGTTTTTTTTAGTCACACGTTCTATTCCGGATATAGAAATGTAGGCAAAAGGAACTTAGTGTTAAGACACTCCGTTAACGCCGAAATTTTGAAACTTTACGTGTTAAGTGGCGGAACATAACGCCACGCTTTTGCCTTGTTACCAGAGCGGGGAAATTAACTTATAAAATATTTAATTTCTACGAGTTGGAATCGAACCCGCAACCTGTAGCTTTTTCAGTCACACGATTGTGCCCCTGTACCTTCCACTCTATCTAATAAATATTAATTAACTTTAAAATTAAAAATGTGCCCTTATTTAAGAAAGCGATTAAAATTTATGTGGGCACTACACTGTTTGTATTATGACAACTAGTCACGTAAATGTTGGACGTGCACGCTATGCTGTTTGATAGTACCGACGCGACAGTCAATGGGCTTTATCCGGAAAATACCATCTAAATGGGGGATAATGCATAAAGATAAGAATAGATAGATACTGAATGTGTTAAAAATAAACATTCCTTTCAAAAGTTTTTCTGTAAGTTTTATTTTGCACTTGGACAAATATGTATGTGTATCTATAGCGTTATGGTGTTTACATTATTAAAACCTTATTTTTATTTTCGTGGCGTCACTTTGTAATATACATAGAAAACTTAGTGACAGCTCTCTTCTTTATCTTAAAACTATAACGTATTAAACAGAGACTAGCACAGGCTCTTACTAGGCTCATTTAGCTAATATTTCATAAGAAAGTGAGAGATCTTCTACGTAATTTATATTTATAGCACTTGTTTATTATATTGCGAAACGATTTTGTTAAAAAATACCTTTTAATATTTTTAAAACATCTGCAAACTGCACCTGTCCTCAGATTTGGCAGGTGCAAATGTGAAATCATGCAGAATTTTATTAATTACTTGTTATTATGTTCTTATTTTGTATAAAACCGTCACTTTTAAATAAATATTACAAATGTTGAGAAGTAGAATCCACTTAAAACTTAGTCCCTTTTGTTTTATCGTCACGCTGTACCTCGCACACAGCAGGAAAGGCAGAGGGAATCTAGTGTTAAAACACTTTCAGCCGAACTTTAGAGGCATTACGTGTTAAGTAGCGGAACTCAATTCCACGATTTCCCTCGTCACCATAGCCAAGGTATGGTATGGTTTAATTTCCTCAAGTGAAAATCGAACCTACATTCTGTCGTGCTTATAGTCACGACTGGCCTCTATTATACTCTCTAAGATATTAAGTCAACGAGATACATATATAGAATAATAAAAAATCCCATTACCCCATATCATGCCCCACTTCCATCCATGTGACATTCCCATTGATGAACAAATCTTTTTGTATGGCCCCATGATTCCCATATTATTTACGATGGTGTGACGCATATTACGAAACTATGGGACAGCCGGTACCCCACACTCGCCGCCCCCCATCTGTTTCCTATGCGCTACGGTGCCATTACGTCTTAGAAAAGACTGTAATAGTATGGACTTTTAATATTATAAAAGTTTAATAAAAGGATATATTATACTAACAAACTACGTTTAGTAAAATAATAATAGTAGATTATTATTCAGGTAAATATTAATGAATTTTAAGTATGAAAAAAAAATATATAGAAAAATACAATTTCAGTAATTTAAAGTTAATCAAATATTCTATACGCAAATATAAAATTAAATCACGCGAAAATCTAAATATAATCTAGTTCCACAGATTACCATAAAGCTACTAAGTAAGGCGTACATTATACGACAAATTTAAAAAAAACATTTAAATATCGAGCACCCATCCATATTCATCTAGCGTCTAGACTAAAAGCCAACGCCTCACGGAAGAAGCCGAACTTGTCCGACACCGGCACTTTGTTTTTTTCTGTCTCTTTCACTCCAACAAAAACATGGAAGCTTAAAAGCAAAACTAAAAGCTCCAAAGCCGCCATAAACATAGTGTTGTAACGCCGTGTTGCTAGTTTGTTATTAAATAATAACATTGTTTCGATATATTTATATTATATTATTTATAGTGATGTTTCCGTTATAAAAGCTCACATACGTGCTAACGGTGTGCCTATGTTTAAACTGGATTTGTACGCTGACATAATGTGAGTTTCGTTTTGTTTTATTTTACTGTAGTTTTTATTTTAGTTACGAAAGCAATAGTCAAATATATTGTATAAGAAAATAAAATATTAAATTTGTTATAATCAAACTTCATTATCTTAAACTATGGCTATTAGTCAGTGATTGTTCTAACTTATTGAATCTTCTCAAAAAAAAGTTCTACGTAATTAATATAACTAGCGACCCATTTCAAGGTAAGATTTTAATTAAAAGGTTTGAAAAGACCGCCACAGTATTGTTACTGGGTCGCCACTTCCTTTTGAATTTTATTTTTGCCTTCCTTTTATTGCTAGAAGAAAAAGATGGAAAATAGCTATGCCAGATTTGAAAATTACAACATTAATTACAAGTTACATTATACAAATTAAGTGTTCATAGTTTATGTTATTATACTACTTAACTAAAATAGTAAAATAGTACTTTATTTACTTAACCTTTTTAAATTTAATATTGAAAGTTAAAAGAAAATATGAAAATTGACATTAATGAAGATAAATACCGCCTCTTGAAAAACGTAAAAAGTAGTAATATTAATATACATTTATTACAAAATTCGTTTAATATGTATTTTATTACTTTTAATAATACATTTACAACCAGGAATCAATCAAAATGATTAATTTATTTCCATATAATTGATCGATCTATTCAATTTTCTAATATAATAAATTGTTGGATAAAACTATGATGATATATTAATAGTTTGTCTGATATCGTAAATTATGATAATGCTTTATGTAAAATAAACATTTCTATTTTCTTATACATAATCTAGAAGAAAGTGAGCAAAGATAATTTAATTGTAGTATAAACTATAATTGTATGTCAAAGTTGACTGTAGGTTCAATGTTCTTATTTTCTTTATAACATTTCGTTCGTTCTGTATTTCGTTCTGTATTATTTTAAATAGCGAAATTCTTTACTTATTGCTTAGTTAGTTATTCTTCATGTTTTTATTTGTGCCCTTTTCGTTGAATAATAACATTAATTTACTAAAAAAAAATGTTTACTAGGCAATAAAACTTGCGAAATTAAAAATGTTTAACCGTAGTCTGTCGTAATCTGTATACTCGAAAAATGTTATTTGGTTCCTATTATGTTTGTTTCTCTGCCTCATTCCTAGAGCGAAAAAAATAAAATATTGATTATTTCATTTCCTCATGTGTGGGAATCAAACCTACAACTTGTCGCGTTCATAATCGCACGTTTGCCCTTAGCCCACCCCTTAGCCACTACTGGCCTCAAATCACACTTATCTTTCTAATATTTCATATTTTATAAAAATATGGCTCTTTTATATTGATCTACTACCAAATAGTTAGAGTTAAATTTCATTAAGCTATATAGGTTCATACTCGTATATAATGCTTAATCATAATGCCAATTTAGTGTATAATTAAAAAAAAAATCAATATATTTATTTCCAATTTTCCAATACTACATAAACATTAAATTTGAAAAATAAGTTTTCCACATTTCCATAACGCACATAATTTCCGGGCAGAGGTAACAGTATTAGTGAAGAACGAGGGCACGCACGCGGCTATAGCATATAGCTATAATATGGGTACGGCTATGTTACTCGGAAACAAATTGTTTATACGATCGACATTTGTGACGTGGCCACCGTTGTTTATGCTGTCGGTACTCTTTATGCATTCTCGAAATAGCTGGGGACACTTTCTGCGCTTACAATGGCAAATTGGGTCACACTATTCATTCTGGTTAAACTTTTGTGTTATATATAACATAGTTTTTTTAATCATTTTTTAATATATTTTAAACTTTTCTAACTAAGTAAGTAACATTAAAATAATCTATGAGTGGCTACTCACTATGTATATTATAACAAATTCTGGAAGCGTGTTGAGTGGCTGAACTCAACGCCGCGCTTTATATAGAAACCAGGGCAAAAAAATGAAAATATTAAATATTTCACTTCCTTGAGTGGGAATAGAACCCATAACTACGACAGGTTGTTTACAGTCACACGCTTGTGCCCCTATGCCACATGCATCAATATTAATTATATATTTTATTTCATACGATTAATTAAATCCAAACATTAGTACTTATTTATTATGTAAAAATATCACATAATAGTAAAAAAAGTATTATCATAAAAAAAACAATAAAGGAAATGATATTTAATGATAATATCATAATTAAAAACAAGAAACGCAACGCTCAATTAAACGGTTGGAATAACAAGATATACTTCTAGCTATGTACAATATATATAAAGTTCCGGTACGTAAGAACTTAACAATGCACACGTAACAGACATGCAGAGCAACCTGTGATTGCGTATTGTGAAACGAGTGTGTTAAACTACTTAAACATACTGAAGTTGGTTGCGCATCTTCAGCGAGAACAGAACACCATCAGTTCAGTGTATCGCGAACGCTGAAAAGAACGGCCAGGCCTCGCTATTTGCAGAACAACACGCTGGATGTGCGCATGCCAGCGGGAAAGCGCGGGAGGCGAGTGGCACGCCAGTCTACGCCGGTACGCCAGTCTCGGCCTGCGAGCGCGTCTGGCCGCGCGTAGATGCCCGCCACGCCTGCGCCCTGGCGCACGACGTGAGCCGCGCGGGCCGCGGCGTCACGTTCTCGGAATCGACCGTAGATAACGCGGCCACCGTGACTGAAATTCAGTGTCAAAAGGTTGGTGACCCAGTGCCGAAAACTACCCACGCACCCCAGGATAGAGTCCGCTTTCCCTCGTTATCTATTTGTTAATGTCGAACGTATCTTATTGTAAAATCTTATCACGCCTACTTAATGGAAGCGACCGATATTATACATGTTCATTAGTTTTATCTGGTAATGTTCAATATTAACTTTAATGATTTTTTTCCTGGTTTTGCCGAAAACAGAGAGAATTATTATTTATTGAATGCAAATTATTATTATTTTTTATTTTTCATATACATTTACGGTATGTATAAGAGAAGTAGTGAATGAGTGTGTACTAGGCAGATTCTAGGTTATTTGCCTTGCGTAGCCCAGATTTGTACATGACCCAATTTTAGGGAAGCTCTTGAAACGCGTACCTATATTATGTACCTACGTTTTACATTTTTCACTTTATCGCCTTTTGCAAATCAATTATTTTTTAAATATGTTATATGTTAACATAACATTAGCTGCCAACGCCTGTTAAATCAAAACTGAAGCTATAAAATACGCTTAGATAAATAAAATTGACCCAAATTCGTGTGAAATCTGAAATTAAATTGCGTTCACATAAAATGGGAAAATGGATTATGCCAAGGATATCCCTTGTCATGTCCCAGAATTATAATAGCTGCGTTTAAATGCGTATTACGAATAGATGAGATCATCGTTTGTATTGAACGTGTGTAGCTGTCGCCAATTGTAAGAAAAAAGTTAGAGTTTCACATATCCTCAACACAAGGCCTATTTCTTTGTTATTTTCAAAAGAAAAATCGTCAAAATGAGTGCTTTTCAGTAAAAGAAAAATATGCTACTGAAAATATACATGAGATGGTTATTTTAAATGAAGGCCGTTGCAATTTTCATCGTTAAAAGCATTTAAAATCATCCATTTCATCATTTTGTATGAGGCATGGAAGACAAAGGACAGTTTAGCAGACTGTATTTGAATGCCCATGGTAGCTAAACGTTCAAATTTAGCTTTTCTTTTTCTAGGCTCCCTTTAGTTACAAAGGGAATTTTAACTTTTAAAACGTAAAACATCTACGCGACAAGTTGCACTTTACTTTAATTTTCTCTCGTAAAACAAACTTTTAACGGCTTAAAAAATATCCTACTTATTATATAACATACTCGTAGCTTTGTGTGGTTTTATTGCATAGATAAAAAGAAGAATTACATAAAAAAATTAAGTTTTCATTTAAATATTTAGATATAACACTTGTAATGTTATTTTACTTTTAATATTTTTTTATATGAAAGGAAAGCATCATATCTTCTTTTAGAATATAATATTATATAACAGACATACAAATATTTTTTTTATGATTATGTATTCATATTTTATAGTAGAAACAGATTGGAAGCTATAACTCCAACGTCCAGTCCAGTATATTTATCAACTACATTAGAAATATATTTTCATAATTTTTAATAATCTTTGTGACTGAGTTCTCCGATCGATGTTCAAGTTAGCCGTAACCAGGATTAGCAGGCGGAAAATTAACGGCAATAAACATATTACGTCGCTCCAGTAGGCAAAGCTCGGCTTGTGGAGAGAAAATTGCTAACTCTGATATAAGTGGCCAATAACTTTCACTTAGAGAGTAAAATTGTTTTTAGATTATCCGAAGCATTAGAGATGTATCAAGCAATAAGCAATGTTAATTTCGAAAATTGTTTAGTGTTTACAATGAAAAAATATATATTTTTTGTTTATAGTTTATAGAGTTTATGATTTTTTTATGAGTTTATTTAGTTTAGAGAGATTTTAGTTAATGTTAAAGTGTCTCTTAACACATATTTAGTCTAATCAAGTCTTATCAGCGTCTCCATTTTGTTATCTATTTAAGTCTTTTAGAATAGGATGAAAGAAAAAGAAATGCAGAACTAAATTTTACTTTATTAGAGAATGATTCATATTTAAATATTTATTTCTTATATATTTAATTTAAGACATATTGTTTTCTATGATATTTTGGGAACACCTACGAAATAATTTCTCCTATAAACAGGTCATATTTTAAAGCAAGCATATGACTAATTAACAAAACCAAACCCTATGTAAATATATAAGCATTTCTCGTGTAGGTAGAGTATAATATTTTCAAGCGTGACAAAATTTCAATATTAATGAGGGTAGAATTTAAATATTACGACCTCGACCATGAAGGCAAAGCTAAAGGGACATAATGAAGGAGTTCCGACTGTAAGCAACAGGCAGGTTTAAAGCCAGGCTTCAAAGTTAACGAATATAGTAACTAATGTTTATGTTACAGGGAGTTTACATCGAAACATGCAGTTTCGGTATGTTAAACAATTTTAATTGAACTCAAAGCACAAACAGCTTAAATTTAAACAATGGAGGCGTCAGAAAATTATTTTTCTGTCAGAATTTTTCTGTTAAAATATTTCAATTTGCTACTAAAGACTTACGTGTATTACGTCACTCATTCGATTCTTGGAAGGGTAAATTCGTGTTTAGCGGTAATTTAGCACATTATTTTACTATAAGATATTAATCTTTTAGTAATATTTTAGATTGCTTAACTTAAATAATTGAAATACCAGGAAAGGAGGCAAAGAGTTATAGAGACCAAAATATTAATATTTAAAATTAGTATACATTTGAAAAGAAATGTTTGTTTCCTGAAATACACATCAAAGAAAATAGCCGAATTCTTAGCATTGTATAACATAAATATATACTTTTCCGTACATTTTGAAACAAATTAGAAATATTTGTACCGCTTCCAGAAGTGTTTAGAGGTCGCCTGTGCCTAAATAGGGACGCATATTAAAAAAGGTTAAAGTGGCGTGAAAATCGGGTAGGACGGTAACATGCTAACTTAAACTTATGTAAATATACATAAAAAGTAAATAAGTACTATGTGCAATTTTCATACATGGCTTAATGGTTGCGAGTAATAGTTTTAGAATCTTATCTTATTCTATAACTTAGTAAAGATATTTTAGAATTAAAATCATTACAATTCATTCTTAAAAGATGATTAATTCCACCTTATATATAACTTTATCTAGAAAATAACATAGACTAGTGAGGAAAATTATGAGAAAATGTTATTATTTTATCTATAGTTTTCCAAAGAATATTATTATTATGCACCGATGTTATAAATTTACTTGTATGTTTCAACCCAATATATTTGCACGCCTGGTGATCAGGTATTCAATAAGTTTAATTACTCATTATTATGCAAATTCCGCTTACGATGCATTTGTGCTTCGCAATTAATCTCCAATAGTGCTGTTTAATTGTGTATAAGTTTTTTATATACTTATACAATTTATACAGTTATATCTGTACATTGAAGATAAATAAGAAAAAAATATTAATAGGGGCACATATATGGCGGCAATATTATAAAACTAGAACCCAAATTAATAATGTTTAATAATAATAATAATTAATGCTTATGCAGTTCAAGCGGGCGAAGCCACGAGCAGATCGCTAGTCTTAAATGAAATAGCAGTATCTATTTCACATTTAATCATTACCGAATTAAAAAGAAACATTGTTATCTTCAATTTATGTTAAGGACGAAGTTCAGACAGAGTTCTTTTCAGAAGAAAGTATAAAAGAAACGAGACTCCATGACCAAAACTAGTTTATTTTTTAACTTTCAAAATAATAGTAGTCATTAACTGTAGAATATGCAACAGGGGGAACGTCCATTGATTATAAATTACCGCTTCGATGCATTCTATAAATCGCATAACAAGTAAGTATGCGTTACGTCAGAACTTGGTTTAATGAACTTCGCTAGTCTGGTCACTGACGCGGTACCTGTTGATAGTCACTCATCGGTGGTGCCGGACCAATGGTGGTGGTGGGCGTCCAATGTTTACAATATAGCCATTACTCCAGCTAGCTGACCCAATTTCACGTTTTTTTATATTTTATTGGTTTTTAAACTCGTTTTCTATCATAAAAGACGAAAATATATTAACATCTCTATCAAGAGTGCATCAGGTGGTTGCGTAATATTATATTGCTTTTGCAGTCTAAATTTCTTAACTTTAAAGGTTTTTGTGAATATATTAGGTACTTGAATTCTATATATTTGGCAGTTTTCTTTTTCATATAATATTTGGCCTTTTAAAATGTTGTTTATATTAAGAGCTTTAGTATTCAACTACTAGATAGAGCCAATAATAAGTACGATTAACAATAAAACTTAAGAGTTTAATGTTAATTAAGAGAAAAGTAACAACGGCAACTTAAGGCTAATTGGCTCTTTTAAATGAAAAATATGCATATATTTGTAGAATTCTTTTGTAAAATGTACCAAATAGAATTTAGATTTAATTAAACACGTATAAATTCATAGGTATTTAGGTTAGTATTGATCTGTTGGCACCTGTTGATTGCCATTCAAAATGAGGTCTAACAAAGCAATTTCCGTCAAGCCTGCTGGGAAGCTTGACACGTGTAGGAAGGTCAAGATTCCCTTTGGTTTTCAAGGGCCTTTACTTAGTCATTAATAAGCAAAAACTTTATTTTAAAGCTTTTCATATAAAATACAAAAGTTTTTTTTTTACTCACTATATATTCCACAAATATAGCAAAGTAGACAGAGGGAACCTAGTGTTAAAACTCTCCGTTTCGAATTTTCGAAGCATTGTATGTTGATTGGCAGAACTAGGTCATTTTATATGTAATACGTAGAAAATTAAAGGGCAGCCTCAAACAACAAAAAAGTTTGAAAGTAGTCTACTGTATGAATTAACCTAGAAGACGTGACAGTGAAGAACAAAAACAACTGCGATGGACGTACTTCATCTCTTCACTTTAGATATTTCTACTTAAGGCTAGTGACCTATATTGTGCTTTATTATGAATTGAAGCAGAGGAGGGTAAAGCTTATTAAGTGACTCAAGGGAACTATGAAAGTTATTGCCGGTTCATATATTTTATTTAATGTTTGTATGTAGGTTAAATAGAAATGTGTTCATTAATTTTATATAGTAAAATTTATAATATAAAATAATGAAATTGAGGCCATTTTGGCGCAACGACGCGAAAGCGTGTGTGGGTTCGGTTACTATTAGAGTAAATAAGTATTTAATTCTTATAAAATAAGATCAGGATCGGGAGAATAAATCGTTTTCATTTCCTCGCTCTTGTAAAAAGACAAAGCACGTCGTTGAGTTCCGCAACTCAAGAATGTTTCGAAAATTGAACAGAAAATGCGGAACGGAGTTATTGTCGTTGTTGTGACTTAACATTATGTTGTCTCTAGCTGCCCTTTATTATATATATTCGAAATACAGATTGAAACTAAAAAAAATATAACTTGAAAGTAAGCGAAGATCTTGTTGTTTTTATAGTATCGAACCTGTTAAATAGTTTGTGAATCATCGATTACTATATTGGTATTCTTTTATCACTCTTAAATACAAATATTAATCATCTCTTACAAAACATATGCTATAATCTCAATGGAGTCTTTCACTATCGGTACCCACATTGTATCAAGTTTCATTCGCCTTGATTCTTATTCTATAGATTAAAAACTGTCAGCGTAAGTAAGTTTCTGTTAGTGTACAGTCCAGTGACCTAATGACCTCGTTTTACTATATCGATTGTACCATCCCAAGCAAAACGGTATCACTGTTCGCAGACCGTTTTTATATGCGTTTAATTAAAAATAACTCTTTATAATGCTTCTAGATATTTAGAACCAGAGGCCAGTCGTGGCCCATTCGAGGAAATGAAATATTTATTTAAATTTATATTTTCATTTCTACGCTCTGGTGATGACGCAAAAAAATTCGGTGGAAAATGGAGAATGGAGTGTCTTAACACTGAATTCCCTCTGCCTACTCAAAGCTAAAAAAAGTCATTAATAACATTTGAAGTCATTTCAACCATATTTTTCATTTAACAAATAATAAATATTATGATTTTCTAATATCTTTTAATGCGAATTCATTTTAGACAAAGTTGCCAGGAAATTAATTGGTCTCGTCTTACTATGCCATATGTAGTGAAGAACCCACACGAAGCGGATGAGACTGTCCTAGTATTTCCTATATAACGCTGTCGTTTCACTCAGTAAAAACATGGTGGCCGCTTTTCCGTTCAAAACATTTATATCGGCGATGAAGCTGGAATTAGAAATGTGTTGTTTTTTAATCAACCTCAATGTTCCTGAGCTTTTGTTGGAATAATATTACTTTTTATAATAACTTGCATGTAGTGTATAGGGTAGGACATATTTTCTTTATTATCTGTATTCAATCTTTCACTTTACCTTGCCTTATATAATGTAAGTAATTTTCTAATTTAGCTATATCCTATATTCGTGTTTAAATAAATGGCGTTGTCAGTCGATCCGAACGTCTGTTACGTCTTTATTCTAATTAAGATAACGTACCAACATCATTAATAATTGGTCTTTAAGAAAGAGATGAATTTTCTTATTTAAATTTTTGAATATAGCAACACTTCTATATAAAGTTAAACAGCAAGTATAAGGATTTTATTTAGAATAATATTACTGATATGTAATCTTGTACCATATATTTTGTCACTCAACGAGTTTTTGTTTCGTTTTGTTTTGTGTTAATGCGGGAACGGACACTATTTACATACAAGCACCGCTTTAATGATGGTATTAGCATATTCAAAGAAACTTTTATTTACCTTAAAACACTTTTTTTGAGATTTCTACCGTATTAAATGTAAATCGTCAATGTTATAAAAAATTTAAAAATATATCTTCAATGCATATAAATTACTTACTTTTCCCTGTGGCTACGCCTGGTGGTCAAATGGAAATAATTAAGGACTGTGTAGTATATATGACAGATGACTCTTTCTAAATGCCCGAGGTAAACTGGAGATACAGTGGATTAACTATTTCATATAGAAATATATTTTTAATGACAGTTTCTGAGATTAGTGCGCGCCTCGAAACATGTTATACATGCATAAAATTATTTAGATGTTATAAAACTTCTGTGAGAAATAGTCACTTTATTTATCTGTAACAATTTATAATTTAAGAGGCGACAAGAGTTTTAAAAAATATTTCAAGACGCAGATTTACTAAAAGTGCAATTAAAGAAACAAAATTTGTAGCAAGAAAAGTTTTTTATATTTTTTAAAAGGATGCATTATTAAAAAAAGCTGCAATGAAAAAAAATCTAATATTTATATTTCTTTCTTACTTTAATATACACACTTTCCTTTTGGCCTGCATTTAGCAAGGTATACAGAGATAGAACCTAGTGTTAATACACTCCGTTCCACACTTCCGCTTGAATTTGAGATAAAGCTTATTGAGCGGCGGAATTCAACATCGCACGTCATGATTACCAGAGGTGAAATCTTCGATCTATGTTATACAGTGTGTGATCGAAGGGTGAAATGAAAATAAATCATTACCCCCGAGTGGGAATCAAACCTACAGGGATCCAGTTTTAATGGAAACATTTTTCCACTGCGCCATGCACGACGAACTCAATTATACAAATGTTTAAATTGGTGTAGTTATTTAAGTAAATTACCAATAAAACCTATATAAACCGTAAAAT
This sequence comes from Heliconius melpomene rosina, assembly GCF_056956725.1. Lineage (NCBI taxonomy): Eukaryota > Metazoa > Arthropoda > Insecta > Lepidoptera > Nymphalidae > Heliconius > Heliconius melpomene. The sequence goes on from NC_140405.1 coordinate 7,784,495, forward strand.
AAGTATATCGAAAATTTCAAGGTTACATTTTCAAGACATGACAGTCGCGTCGACGCTTTAAGAGCGAGGTCGAGTATTACAATGTCATGATGTAGATGAGTATTGTGCACTGGTGCACAAGAGCTTCGCCTTGGAAATAACACTCAAGGGACCATATTGTAGTAGTTGAATAGGGAATGCATCAGGATTTACCATTTTATAGATATAAATAAACATTAGATGAAATGTTTATTATTTTCATTTTCTCATTCTTCGTTACCAACGAAGCAACGCGACGTTGTGTTTCGCCACTTAACACGCAGGAGAGTTCGGAGGAAAGTGTGGAATGGTTGTGTTTTAATGGGGAACGGAGGGTTTTAACACTAGGTTCGTTCTGCTTACTATATTTTCCGATTTTTTTTATTACGCGACAAGAATGAAAAAAGGAGCCTATACATAAAATTAGGAGCTCCTAAAACAGTTGTTTATAATACTCGTGTATACGAATTTATCCATGCGGAAAGTAAAGATTGAACGGATATATTTTCTATTTAACTGAATTAATTAATCCGCCCACGAAGGACCATCTCTCGCAGCTAATGAACCTTAAAATTTGGTTTTAATGCTAGTTATTAACCCGGCAAACAATAAACATTTTTATTAACAAAAAGTTTTTAGTTCAAAGTAAAAATTCTACCTGCATGTTGTTTCATCAGCAATGTTTTTGCATGATTGAATTACAATACATACAGACTTTCCCATTTATACTATTACTAGGATGTTGTAACAGATACGTTATATACGTTAAATTACTATTTATAAAAATGTAGGGAAATAAGATAAGAAATTATAGGGAACTACTACTGTAGTTTCCTGTAATTTTCATTTAAGTACATTCAATGTATTTAATTTTAAAGTATCACTTAAAAGCTTATACCACACTTAATTTGGTAAGCATACAATTAGCAGTAGGTTTCCAGATAATCTATCCATACCCTGATGTGTACAGGATACAGCTGGAAGCTACAAATGTAGAGTAACCAAATTTGTTTCATATTTCGCATTCGCATATATAACTCTATAATAAGATTCAGGAAAATGTATAATTATGTTACAATTTAATAAAATTTGTAATTGTTATATAATAAATAAATATGTGTCGACAGGTGCGCGTTCGCGAGTTCTACATCGCGATGCAGCGTTGCCCCTACATCCACGAGATGAAGGAGCGGCTGCTTGGCGCACCCATAGACGGCGTAGAACGCGACCAGCGCGCACAACCTGAGCCCCTGCCCGACCCCCAGGTCGGCACTATAGTCAAAGTAAGTTGAAATTAAATATGGTGAATAATATTTAAGAAACTGAGAGATGAGAGATCTCTTTTTTTAACTCGGCATCTCTTACTCAGTTCTGTCTCTAATTGAGGAGGAAATCAAAAAATGGGATATTTTTACTATTTTTCTCTAGCTATAAGTGCATGTGGGAATAAGCTTTTTTTAGCCCATATATTCAAAAACATTCGCTAGTTATTGGGTTCTCTATTAACAGCTGTTATAAAAGAATATTTAAAATTTTAAACAGTATGGATGAAATCAAAATTTTCCAGGCGTAAGTATGTTCGTGATGTAATTTTAAGTGCTCAACCGTACTTAGTTCATTAACGTGTATTATTTTAAAGAATAGTGGGAATTTTTTCTCAATGTATAATTAAACACAATGTAAACAAAAGGCTATGATAATTTTGAATGATTTTGTATTTTTAAGACACGACAGGAAATAAAGGTATTTAGAGAATATTAAGTATTGATTGATTTCTCTTTGAATTTGTACATAGAGTAAAACAGCTATTATATGGTTGTGCTGTTTTGTTTTTATACTTAGAAGATATTAACGAAAATTATTATAAATGTAAAATATACTTACAAATATCTAAAACCATAAAAGTTTAGAAATTTTATGGTCTCTTTCCATTATTCCTTATATCTATGTATGTAGGAGGCTACGCCTGGAGCTGAAATGGCAATCTACAAAAAGATATAGGTTAAGGGTTCTCTAATATATTTATTCGTCTGAGAAGTGCCCTTGGGTTTCAAAGCGACCTCGATGAAGGTAATATGTGGAAAATGAATATTTAACATGTGATACATGAAGTGCTAAAACGAGAAACACTCTATATATATTATAATTACTTAGTTATTAGCCGGGAAAGATAATAGAGAAGGTACTCGACTAACCTGTATATTTTATTATATGTATGTTTGTTTTGGAACTATTTTGATAATTATTGATAGTTAGATTTTTAACCCTAAATTAATTTATCAAAATTGATTTACACTTTTCCAAAAAAACCGATAATATTTATTACTGAAAAGCTTGAAAACTAAACAAATATGCTTAGATTTTTTTTCACGCCGTCCTTGTGGAAAGGACATTTATATTATAAAAAAACTGCATTGTCATTGAATTGAAATGGGACAGGAGGAAGTTGGACAAAATGGCTTTGCTAGACTTGACACTGATAAATTGATACATACATACTAGAAAGATATATGTACGAGTACATAGATGAGGCTCATAGCAGTAAAATGGAGTTAAAAACAAAAAAAATCGGTCAAGTAAGAGTCAGTCTAGCGCACCGAGGGTTCCGTACTAATATGATGACCATGAATGTAGATCAAGTTTGTAATATGTCATAACCAAATCCTATGAATGAGCTATTCTTTTTGTTTTAAGATATGGAACTTTAGACTCTTACTACGCATAAGTGTATATTTGAAAATTGTTTTTTTAATAAAAAACATAATAATTTAACAGCTGAATTCCGACGGGTACGGGTCGCACACGTCGCCGGCGCGCGCTCCTCTCGTCACGGACGAGTGTGAGGTGCCGGCGGACGAGACCGACGCCCTGACTCCCACCGAGGCAGTGCTGCGGTACCGCGCGTGCTGCCAGCCGGAGACCAAACCTAAGAACGCCAAGTACGTAAAATTTACTTTCTTATTATAATCATATGTACTCTAAAGGTTATTTACCTACTTATATAATATATTATTAAACGCATTGGGTATTAAACAAAATATAATAAATATTTTTTTTTTATGTTTTTCGATACATTTACATGCAATTGGACATCATTACAACTATTTATCAGTATTCGATACATGAGCATCTAGAGCACCGGTCAGGCAAGTCATGAATTGACCTATTAACTCATAGGGGACAAATAAAACCGATACAAAAACTTCATCAAACAATTTAAAAATAAATAAGGGGGAGGAAGCTGTAATCAAAGCACTTCCATGTAGCATGATGGACAATCGATTAAATGGTTCCTATATACTTGTGTACATCAAACGAGCACGTGTGGTATGATGGCCTCTCCAAACCCACCTTAATTATGAACGTAATAAGGTTGTTGAAATGGGCAGGGCATTAACTGCCTTTCAACGCATGGACAGAGCGATCCTTTGATAATGGAAGATCTATCTTCTTAAAGACTACTCAGTTTTCTATTAATAGAACCTGCAGACTATAGCAACCTTTACTTGAAGCTTTTTTTATTTGCAATTTCTTTCAAATTTCTTGTTTCTGCTGAATTTATATGCTAAATCGATCGTTTTATTCTTCCGTGTTAAATCTAATGTTAAAACTTAAAAGCCTGGGCCTAAATTCACGACAGATACGTCCTATCAGCGACACGGACTCGTGTAACTTGCGTCATTATGTTTATAATCATTAGATAGCAGATTAGTAAGCAAAGTCAAAGGAAATATGTACTAATGAGAGATTGAATACAATCAATACAAATAAAGCTAAAACAGTTCTCCATCGTTTTCATAAATCACCACCATTATTATCAGTCAACCATCAACATATACCTTGTTATTTTTGAATTTAATAAAGCTCTAATAGAAACATCTATTGGCGAATCGCATACATATTTCATAATGACGTCATCATTTCTCATGTTTCATTAATGGCATGTCCTCGTCCGTACCCTGGTTAGGAGTTGGGCATGAATTTATGTTTATCGTTCCATCTTAAGGCAGTGATTTATGTTCTAAAGAAAACTTTTTATAATTATTAAAGGCGAAAAGAGTTTAATATCTATGTGAATCTGTTTTTGTCAATTTTTGTAATATAGAAACTTTTCTTAGATTATCATATTACAAATATAGATATTTATTAGTTTCGTAAGCTTCATGCTATAGGTACCCCGCAAAATTGATCATCTCTTAAGCAGAATCAACGCATTCATTTGTGAAAATTGTTCCTTTTGATATTAAGTTTTTTTATATACAATGAAATACGTAGATATTTCAATATTGAGATACAAATATAATTGATGTTTAATCTTTTAGATAAATTTAAATATTGGATACTTACTTAATTATAGAATCCTCAAATAAATTGAAGGATAAAATAAAAAGATTTTGTTGCTTATTCTTTTATAATTATGAGTAGATATTAATCTAAAGCGATAGAAATGTTTTATTCAGTTTCATTACAACTTTTAAGGCTTACGCCCATATAAAAGTAATGATGTATTGTATGCAGCAACAAGGTTAGTCCCACCAATATTATGTCATTGAAGGATTCGACGTAAGCCATTAGAATTACTATAGCATTGTCAATATAATTAGTATTATTATTTAGTTGTTTGCCGATTTGTTTATGCTATAAATCTTTAACTATTGCGATAAACTCTAGTGAGTGTTTTTAATTCTTTCATTACTTATTTAATAAAAAAAATTCACAACATGGAAGTTGTAGGTGATTGTCGAAATTATAATAAAAATTGAAGAAAAGCCTTTCATGACACATTTATAATCTTTTTATTAAAAATTCTTCATTTATTAAAATAAATAAGCTTTTTTATACTAAGTAAGTAAGTTAGCAAATAATATACACATATTTGGTCAATGTTATTATAAGGATTATTATAAAGACATTTTTAAAAAGGAAATCTTTTGGTATAAAAGTTTTTATTCATTAAACATACAGCAAAACAACCAGATTAGCAAGTACACCAGCGCCATCTAGCATTAAAGCAATAACTAAAATATAGAATGAACTAAAATAAACATGAAAATATGTTTACTTACAAAATTTTAAATTTCGTTATCCTATTTCTAAAAATGATGGCGGTGTAGAATTCTTAATTGCGCTATCGCTACCTTCATGCCGATATAGTAAATAGTATAGAAAAGTGTTCCGTTTTGTCTAACCGAAAGACCGGGTCTCTACATCTATATTATATTTTTGGTTTTACATTTATTAGTATACTAAAACTTAACGTAGTCAGAGAGAATGGAGCGCACTGAGAAGTATACAGTGTGATAAGTATATAATACAGGGGGGACGGTTTATTAAGAATGGTCCGAACGAATTGATTGTTTTTACTATCAAGTAAAGCACACAACCACGGTTATTTTGAAATTATAGACATTTACTTCAATTCTATTTATATATAAAAGCTCTTTTCTCATATTTACGGCACTGTACCTTTTAAATATTATTAAATATGGTGCCTTAAATATTTAAAATAAATATTTTAAATGCTATGAAGAGTGAGATTATAGATACGGAATAATATTTTATATATTTTTTAATTATCTGTTGAAATTGTTACAATGTCAATGTCATAACATAACTCATATGTCATTATTGTATGTGAATTGTGAAGCGTTTTGAAATTTGAATATTGTTAATTTTCTCACTGTTGAACTTAAACAATTCTTTTTTGTTCGTGATTTGACTTGTGATTATTAAGTAAAAGGTATAAAAATAAAATTATTCGAGTCAGTGTGTATAACAGCAAAAGTGTAAAAGTTAAAACTTTTTTAAAAATAATTATAATAAAAAAGTAAATCAGTTGTAAATTGCAATTTGCAGTAGTAGAATATTGCAAACGTCGAAATATGCGACGACACGGTTTTAATATGAATGTAAGTATCTAAAAAAAATTCAATATATAATTAGGATACTTTTTTTTCTGTAATATACAAAAATAAAGTACTTAATTGTCCTAAAACTAAGATTTTATTACATTTGTTAAATCACTTTACTTTTATTGCCCATTTATTATTATTTTGTCATTAATTTTGTTTGAAACTGCAATTTGGCTTAAATTATATTTATAACTTTTTAATTTATATTTATGAATTTTTAATATACAGGTAAATTTTCACCAAAACCATTATACAACTAGATAAGCTTATGCTCAAATTTTCCAATTTGTCATATATTTCTATCAGACCTAATCTCTATTTGTCATTTCTTTATTTTGAAGATGTTTTCTTTGGGATGGGACAAAATATTTAATCAGCTTAGTGGTGAGCAACACCCATGCTTTTTTTTTATTTTTTATTATTTTATTAGTACCACTTAACAATATATACAAAAAGTTAAACTGTGTCCTGCAAAACTCTTTGTGAGTTTGACTGCAGGAAACTTTTCAATACCGCCATTGTTAGCTATATATTTTAGGCTGTTGTAGTGCACAATAATGTGCACTAATGCTGCTAATAAAATGCTGTTGTAATGGACAATGTGTAAACATGAGTTACGGGTTTGATAACCACTTTGGTAACAATGGAAAACATGGCATTGCATTCTTCCACTTTACCTGCAATGCCTCAAGAATTGCAGAAAGTGGAGAATGGAGTGTTTTAACACTAGGTCCCCTCTGTCTTCATTTCTATATGTGGGATTCAGTGTTAAGCTGAAAAAAGGTTAATATAATAAAATCACGTGTGACATTAAATGTGTCAATTAATGTAAATAAAAAATAAATAAAATTATTATTACTACTATTTTTATCTGAATCATTAAGCAATATGGAAACTTTAATATTGCCACAAAAACATCAATATTCGTTTCCCATTAATGGGGATGTTCATGTTATGAATACCAAATAATGCAGGCCAGGCTCATAATTGATGACTCTCAGTCTACTACCAGCAGTTATGTCATTTTGCACAACTTTAGGCATCAATATATACCCGCTGAAAAATTAACATTTTTCCTTCTTTGCTCGGGTAATGAGCAACAAGGTTGCACAAGGTTGAGTTCCGCCGCTCAACATGCAATACCTACAAAATTCGGCGGAAAGTGGAGAATGGAAGCATCTTAATTGAAACAGAGGGCTTAAAACTAGGTTCCATTTGCCTACACTGCTACATGAGGGATATAATGTGAAACTTTTTTTTTTATAGCTGGTTACATATAAAAAGAACCGTGAGATATATTTATAATCTAAAAGCTTGAGATTATCTCTATATAATCTGTATAAAAAATTCTGACAAGTAAAGCTTATTACACTGTTCAAGAATATTTAAAGGATAAACATGTATGGAATTAATGTCTATTGAATGTAATGCAGGATAGCTGCCAGCAAATTTAGTAGATTGTACCATTGATTTTGAAAAGAGCAACTGTTGAGTTTCTTGCCGGCTCTTCTCAGCAGAACTGCCTTCCGAATCGGTGGTAGCTTTCTGTTCATATGTTCATTAGACGAATAATATATATATATTTTGAATTTGAATTTGAATATAAAAGTGTTAAGAAACGTAGCCAATATAGAAGAAAGCATAACTGACACCCATTATAACAGAAACAGCCTTGTATGTAGGGTTAATATCTCGCGGAATAATTTCCGCAGCTGCAACATAGATGGCGTTGTACTACTTTAGATCGCGCTATCGTTACGTTCTGCCCGAGTGTACAATTTCGAACTCGACGGTGGGTCGGCACAGAGAGAACCTAGATAAAATATCTAAAATTATTTTTTTGGTGCAGTCTACTCGTTATGTAGAGACTGTATAATATAATATTTTAATTAAATAAGTAAATTAAATGATCTTTGTAATTTGTATACATGTACATGGCATTTTATTATATTTGCATTTCGCAATTTAAAATATAATAATTAATTTAATTATGCATTATCCTTTAATTTTGTCAGTTAATATTAATTATCAAGATTGAAGATTAAGTGCACATATCCTATATTTAGTATCTCTTAATATTTATTCTGTGTGTGTTTATTTACATTATTATTGATTACAACTATTATATTTTATTAACACTTACACACACATTTCAAACTTGAAAAACGACAATATTTCATAAATTGAATTTAATATCGTATCGACAAGCTACAAATATTTTAGTAAGAAATAATCAAATTCTATCTAATCTATAACATGCTTCACATTTTAAAATCTAAATCTATCTATACTTATAATAAAATCGTAAGAGGGTCGGTGTCTGTACTTGGAAGATATTTAAAAAAAATGTTATTGGGAACCTTTATTAACGTAATAGAACCCAAAACAATTATTTTTAAAATTTTTGTCGGTTTGTCTTTGCGTCTGTTATCGCTAATCTCAGAAGCGGCTTAACCGATTTAGATGCGGTTTTTACTATTGGATTTTGGAAAGCTTCCGAAAACATATAGGGTTTATTTTATTACAATCGGTTCATAAATAAAAAAGTTATGTCAACTTAAAGTATTTAGTTCGACAAATTTGGTAATTGCCGTAAGTTTTCAATTTCTTTATTAATATTTCTATTTCAAACGGGCATAGCCCCGCACGGGCCCTCTAGTTATAAATATGAAAACAGACGTGACGTGAAAAAATTGCACAATTTCTATTTAGAATATATGTGACGATTTTAACATAATGAATGTCGAAGTAGGATGAGTATGTGCAGCTAATTAAATTAATACCTCCTTGAAACCGCATATGTTTTGCAATACGAGCTAATGTCCACCTTTGTGTATGTAAATGGTATTGTAGTAAAGCTTAGTATTACAAATATCGTGTTACAAATTCCTAATAAAAATTTATATAATATATATAGAATATAGAATATTTTTTAGCAGAAAAGGCAAATTTATAAAAATAACATGTTTTATATTTATTAAAAATTATTGATTTTTGATGGATTCAAGAAATGTACGAGATTAGATAAGAATGTGTGTGTAACAAGTCTTCATTCTACGTTTAGCATCATATTAAAATTTCAAAACATTTAATTTTAACTTCAACGATGCATAGAAATTGAATCCGTGTAATTTATTTAAAAATATATTTTTCATAATTTCAGATTAGGATTAAAAATAGCTTTAACATACATACTGAATATATTAATTCTTTTAAATGGATCATAAATAGAAAAAGCTGCAGTTTCATAAACTCTAAAACTCTAAAAAACTAAAAAAAAAGATATAAAATATAAAAATATATTTCATAAGTCCGCTAACATTTTATAATGTAGAATAAGCGTTTCATGTTATCGTTATCATCACGAAACCTCGTTAGATACTTGTCTTGAAAGCTTGACCCAAAGCTCTATTATTTGAAGTGGTCGAGTTCAGTATTACGTAGTGTTGTGCTTTCACAGGGTTCACCGCCCTGTTACAGTACGGTCAGTATTCAATCTGGATCGAGCATGCGCGCTTTTATCCTTCTAGACAGCTATTATGTGACTTTTAGCGACTTATAATGGGCGGACATTCAACCGTCGTGCATAAAGGCCGTGATGAGAGAGGCTAGGGCTGCCGCACCCGTATGTGATGGATTCTGATTTCTGACTGAGAGCAATTTTGATGGGTGTTTTCAACCAAAGGCCGGGTCAGTGGGTCGCGCAGCTTCCCAAAGCTTCTGGGATAGACGCGCCTATATCGACCGCGTGCCGCCAGATTAGGGCTGCCACCGTTCTGTTATTGTATTTAATTGTAGATAATACTTTTAATTGCTATATGTGACTAATCGAAATGTAAATTATAAAAGCGTGGTTAACGATGAATTTAAATCAGATATTTTTTTCTTAAAAAATATATATTTTAAAATATAACTCTTATAAATATAACTTATAGGTATATTTTTTTGTTTTAAGGTCCTCTTAAAAATAGCTTACATGAAGCAATCAATGCATTGTTTAGACTACCCTTCCAATATCACCCTACGTATTATTACAAATATCCCTCACATGTTAATTGCAATTTAGAATATAGGGGCGTCGATCGTTGCCGCCCCTGGCTCGGGTGGTCTTACGCGCAGCATCCATTTCTGCGCAACTCTCGGCGCACTTGAGCCGCGGGTTCTGGCAAAAGCCGCACCTTCGTGTTTCCGGAATCTCTTTGCCTTAAAAGGCTCCCTTTAAATCCTTCTCAACCTGGTCCTTACCCTCAGTTCATCATCCTGTGCTATGTCCAACGTTGTGTGAAGTGTCCCTTATCAAGTGAAGTGCGATGGGGAAGGATAAGCACCTGCCCATGGAGGCTGAAGTGAAGGTGGCCACCGTGGAGCTGGAGTCTGTGGATAACATGGCTACTCTGCCTGTCGGTCAGCACCGCCAGCAGGGAAGCGATATAGCTATAGCCGAAAAGCATAACACCGCTAACAAAGAAATGGAGCTGAAGTGCGTTCAACCGAAGCCGTCAAAGAAGTACGATTCCGCCTAAATATATCATTTGCGTAATAAATACAGGAATTAATAGAGTAGTCTTTTTAGAAATGAAAGGTTCTATTTTAAACACTTTTAATTTTTTTTTTAAATAAAATTTTAATTATATTAATGGTTTAGCAATAAAGGATCGATGTATCTTTAAAAGTGATAAGTTTTTTTATATTTCAATTGAAATTTTATTTTATTTAAATATATTTCTAATGTATATTGTACCTATAACTTTGTAGTAACTATGGAAATATATTTTTTAATTTTATTGAAAAAAAATTACGTGTAAATCTTAAATATTATTTATTGTCCATTTTAAATACGAGTATTGACCAGCGAACGCCTCGCGGGCAGCAGTAAAATTCTAATTATATTAGGAAAATTAAATAATATATATAAATTTATAGTATTAAAATTATTGCTCTCTAAATAAAAAATGTTTTTACTATAATAATTATGCAGATATGTAAAAATGCTTATTACTTACTTCGAATTATTATTGTGATTCAACAAATTATATTTTTCAAATATTTTTAAAATTTATAAATATTTTTAATAAGTAGGTATTATTTTAAATAATACTTTTACATGGCTCAGTTTGCGGGATTTTGACTTTCTTTTGTCCATGACCCAGAATACCATAACGCGACGGTTAATGAATACGGCCTGCACTTCTAGTGCGCTTAACCTGGATTTTCTGAAATATGCATAATCTGTTCGCTTTATTTTAATTAACATAAAATATATTATTTTGCGAACAATAATTATGATTATGAAAAGATGTTTTCATGTGTTGTCTTTGTGAAGTTCGTGTAATTATGTTTAAGCGATAGATATAATTTAAAATTATAAAAATTAATTTTTAAAATTCAAATAATTTTAATATATTATCTACATTTTCTTTGAATATATAAATATGATTTTATAATACTACAAATTTTTTGACTACACCAACTATGACAGTTTTTATTCCTCCATAAGTATTCATTCTAAAAGAAGTGCATGTCAAGATGAGAGCAATCTACCCGCCAAGAGTGGGTTCGTGCAGTCGTATGGTGTAATAATACCACACATGGAATAAAAAGACTTTTAACTTTTAAAATGTAAACTATACGGTTATAAAAAATATTTTGTATAATAATATGCTGTTAAAAATACATTAGTCTTAGATCATAGCGAAGCCAGTCAAACTACGAAAGCGCCGCTTATTTAGAATTAACAATAAACTCAAATTCATTCACATTATGCATCTCCATTACAAGATTTATCCTAGCTTAGAAACTTTGTCCTAGCGAGACCGGTCTTGTAGCTGAACACCAAACCCATATACACAATTGCAGGCTTATAGTATTCTTCCACAACGCTATACTGATCGTTATTTTTATTTAAACTATATAATATATTGGACAAATACGGAATGAATTGGTTTGCCTGAACAATAAAAACAATTGTGGTACAGTTTCTATGTAAAAAGATTCTGTGTTCTATTCAAAAATGATTTTTATTCTTTTTTTCATTTTCAGAACTTCGCTATTCATTATTTCGAGTTTCATCTATGCGAAGCTTCTGGTAGTTGTGTGCATTGCTTACGTCATCAGCGATGTAATCACTCACAACCTGTCTCTCTACTACTACGAGGGATTTTTCACTTATTTGTATGGCGTGAGCATATTGTTCTTGCTATACGTATTCTGCTTCTTACTTCAAGGTACATTGGCTCACCATTACGTCACCTTATATAATGTTTATAAGCAAAATTAAATACTACAAGGATTACTGCTATCAACTTTACAGAAAGCGCATGCTGCAACGGGAGTCCTCCTAAACCCAAACCCCCACCCAAAGAAAAGAAACAGAAGAAAGAAAAGGAAAAGAAAACCAAAGACAAAGAAGGAAAGGATGGAAAAGATGGCAAAGACGGAAAGAAAGATGGCAAAAAAGATGGAAAAAACAAGGAGAAGGACAAGAAAGAAGCTTCTGGAAAGGATAAGGCAGCAAAAGAAACCAAGAAGCAGAGCCAGTTTCAGGTACGCAACATAATATTTTGTTTGAAGCACATCATCAGCACATCCAACCCATTGTTTATAACATAATTATTCTATCATAATATATTTTGTTCATTGTGTCTGTGTTAGTTAACATACACATTATTATAAATAGATTTTTGATTTAAACTTTTGTGACTTATTAGCTATCACACTTTCGCAATTTTTTTATCTGCTTTTGTCTTAAAACACCAATTTTGTAAATGCTTCTCTAGAACGTGACCGGCGCATGACCCCCTTTTGTTTATGCTGCCTACTTTTTTGTTTTTTCCATATCATTTGGGCAGGAGGTGTATCCCCGTAAGATGCGTGATAAAGTACGACAACAACAATTGCAAATACAAATGGCGCAATTATATGCCTCCGAACAGGTGAGGTATCTAGAAGAATCCTGCTTATCATTTGCGTATAATCACGGAAAGCTTTGGATGTGCTGTTGTAATGTTGTGTGTTTGCAAAATTATATAGAATGCTTTATTATCGGCTATTTCACCGTTTTGCTTCGTCGGAATTATTTGAAATTATAAGTTATTCCTAATATTAAACCCCAAAAATAATATAAATATGGTGCATTCGGGTAATTTCCAAATGAGGATATTTCTTATAATTGCCTCTATCAAACGCAGCAGTATTTCTTCCATTGTTAACATTCATCCAGTACAGAATAGATACCCTAAGGTATCCTAAAATATCCTGACCTACTACCGAAATACAGCTGCGTTTGGTACGTCAAAGTAATTATTAGAAATACTCGATTTTCAGATACGATATGTACTTGTATTGTACTTTTATAGCCGACTACTATGTGCTTACGACATATGATTGCATATTCGTCTAATCTAAAATCGTATGTCGAAATTGATTCATAAATCTCCATTAATAATATTTACCGAAACAAATATTTATTACCAATTTTTTATTCTACTATTCTTGATGTATGCATTTCTCTTGAAAAGCAACAAGACGTAGTGGAGCTTGAAGCGGGGCCAGTGGCGCGACCAATGCGACGTCGCAAAACATCCCAGAACGAACACAGTCATGGCAGTTTCTTCCTTCGAATTGGTGCTATTGGTAAATTTCACATTTGTAACCTTTTTTTTTATTGTGAGAACCTTTTTACGCGTACGCCGCCCCAATGGGAATTTGAGCGGGTTATGTGGGACTCATGGACCGGCAGATGTAGGCCGTCCACACTACCTATTAAAATCTTACGATGCTCTTCGACTACCACAGACCGGAGCTATGGGAGCCAAGGGTTTTTCCATAACCCCGGTGGCGGGAACCTGCTAGATGTTCACGTAGCCTAATATTTTATTATGACGTCTACTTTTTCTGGCTGTAAAAGGCAATGTTTTGTTTTTATTTTCCCGATCCTCTTAACTTAACATCAATTTTGGCGAAAAGATGAGAACGAAGTCGTTTTTGGCACTACGTTTTCTTTGTCTACCTGCCATAAGCGGGATAATGTATGAAACTAAAAAAAAATCCTACATATTTTACCATTGACAATACTGCATATGACCTATAAATGTATTAAGAGGATTTTAAAAGTTTTTTTTTACAGCATTCGGCCTCGGAACAATGATTTACAATGGCCTGGAGTTTGGAACGTTCTTTGAATTGCCATTAGAGTCCCCCTGCTATTTGATATTGAAAGGTGTAAATCCTGTTTTACAAATGGTTTTCACATTTATGCAAATGTACTTTATATTTATGAATTCTCGTGTAAGTGTAATGTAATATTAAATTTAAATTTATGTTATTATTAAATGATTTAAATTATATAATGTACTGTTTCGAGAGAGATATAATAATATATCAATTTTATTTTCCAGCTGAATATTCATCGATTCAAAGTTATTGCTCGTTTCGGTTTAATGCACGTAGTAGCTACAAATATTTGTGTATGGATACGTACGTTAGTTCTGGAATCACTGAAGGAAATTACTGATTACCACGTGAAAAATCCTCAAGGTGTGCCCGGCGAGGGTGTACTTGGAAGTAAGGCTTACTTACAGATTAGTTTACATTTTACATATATTTGAGTATATTTTTTTTAATATATAATCCAAAACGATGAGTTCAATTTTGTAAAATAAATAAATAAATCAGCTTCACGCTGTATCCCGCACACAGCAGGGTAGGCAGATGAAACCTAGGGTTAAAACATTCCGTTCCCTACTTTCGGCCGAATTCGTTTTCGAAGTCGAGGCAAAAGCGTGGTGTTGAGTTCTTTCACTCATCACGCAATGTCCCCAGAATTTGGTTTCAATTTTATTATATTATGTATATATATGTGCTTGTAAAAACATATAATTTAACAAAAGTATTATCCCGCTTTAATAGAAGTCATCCGGAAGCATACTTTAAGACACTCTGGAAAAGTATTCGGAGCTATTACTACAGCTGCTACGACTTTAGCTTCAACTGCTAGTAATATTGCAAAATCGACCGGAGAACAAATACTAAATGTTATAACGTCGACTTCTACCGTTCCTCCAACCACAGCGCCTACGAGTAAGTATTTATATTTTAAATTATGTTCAGTTCGCGAGGTTTAAGCTGAGCTTTACATTTGTGTTAGTGATCACTAAATGTAGAGCCATGAAAAAACCTATTAAAAATAAAGTTTAATATTAGAATTCAAACATAAAAAATGTGCGTTCATAATGAATTGCTCTGTTTTGTCATTAAAGACAGCGTTCTGTCCACAATTTGTTTCTCTTGTTTTTACTGCTTGCTCACATACCAACCTTATCTTTACTTTAAATAAATCGAACATAAAAAATAATATTGAGTATTAAATATGTGACGCCGCTATAACTAACTACAAGAGGTTGCCAAAAAGTAGTATAAACCGGTTTTAGCCAACCAAAAGGTGCGTCGCGGTTGATGGGCGACGTCACACCTCGCTCATATTGATGCAAAGCTCAGCGTAGAACTAACGGACTGATAACGTTTGTAACCTGTTTTTTAGATCCGTAACTAAAATAATGTTTCCCGACATGAAATCCATTCATTTATGCATGTACATGTTATTCAAATAAGCATTGGACTAACTTTTCAGCGACTACAACACCTAAATCTAAAATATTTAGCTCTCTAAAGGCCACCTTAGGATATGAACCGGTTTCTTTCGTCGAACCCAATAATAAAAATTATTGGCCAAACGATAACCCTTTCACAACCACGTCCACTGTAGCGCCGATAACAGTAGGAACTGACAAAGTGACGCAAACTCAAACAGCTATGTTGGAAGTATTCCAATGGCTGTATTCCTCAACAATGAAACCGATTATAAGTACTATGTCAACAATAGTGACACCCACCACTACTGGATCGTCGTCTTTAGAGAGAGATGAGTGGGGGAATAATATAGAAACGTATCGTGTCGATGAACCACCACATTCACCAGGTTTGTCGACGGTGTCATCTACACATTTGGTCCGCCGTAGTAGATATTATAATTTGCGTCTTGTCATTTCTTTTTTTTTTACAGTGCAGTCCGCGAGCCGTGACCGCCCTGAAGTTAGCTTTTTTGAACTTTTGCGTATCGTTCAGTTGGGACGAAAATAAACAAAAGTAAGGAAAGTCTTGAAATCAAATCTGAGCAGTTAACAAGCTAACTTTAGAGCGGCCACAACTCGTCGACCGCAGTGTATTTTTGTAGGTCTAGCAGCACAACGTTTTTTATTCACGTGTAAGCATGTTGGTGTCTAGTTTTCAATTGCACAAAACGGTTATTATATAAAGCTAAGAGTATACAAAAAACTGGTCGCCATTTATTGTAATATATATAAGTTGCGTTATAATAGATTTTTTTCGTGTACATATATTTTTGATTTATATTTTTATTTTCTTTAAGCTATATATAACAAATTATAATATTTTTACAGTTAACAACGCTACGGAAATATTTGAATCTTTTGATGGTCTCAATCCTGCTGCATTAATTGCAAATATCGATAACACTACTGTTTGCGGTAGGAACCCAATTATGGGTACTATTGTGTCTGATTCTGCTCCATACCTGTACCCCTTCATCATAGAATACTCATTGATCGGAGCTGCTGTTATTTATGTTATGTGGAAGCATATTGGACGATACCCGAGGTAGATATAATTTAGCATATATTTTTTAAATTTTTATTTATAGGAAACACTTTCTTCTTTTCGTAGTTAACGATAAGTGACGTTAAGTTTTGTAGTTATTAAAAAACTTAAATGACGTTACTCTTTAAGGACAAAAATATTTTAAAAATCGTATAAAAACCTGAACTAACCAATAAACTGAACTAAACTGAATAACGAGATTCGAATCCGTGCCTCTTGGAGTGGTTTCCAAGCCTTATGACAGCTAAGTCATACGTTCTTAACAAGCTACATCAAGTGTCGCTACATTTAAATTTATATAAGTTTTCTAAAATATTTTTCTATCCTTAGTTGGGTTTTGTTCTCCATCCAACCACTTCGTCAATATCTCGTTGTATGGATAAACCACGAAAGAGTTTGTACGTTAGAAAGAGAATGATATATAATAGGACAATGCATGATAACCAGACCCTGTTAAAATATTGCCTTCACTTAAGTCAAAATTTTAAAAATATATAACCACTTACTAAGTCATCTTATAGTTAAAATGCACAACTAATTGCACGAACATTAGAAATTAAACCGTCGTGGCGCGTGGATCGAGTGACTAGACGCGATATTTTCATCTCTTCACTCTGGTAACAAGGAAAAGCGCCACGGCGTTTAGTTCCTCCACTAACACGCAATGCCTGAAGAATTCGACGAAACGTGGCAAACGGAGTATCTTAAGTACACAAGTGTTACCAAAGATGAAGATTTGAAGCGATGTCTGGACGCTTTTATATGGCAATTCATAACACCCCTTAATTTAGAAAGCACGATTTGCACGAATATCATATCATTAACACCAAAAACTATCGCATACGCAATTGACGTGTGCGTACGTGTTTGGTTGCAGCGTTGCCAACGACGAGGATCTGGAGCGACGTCTGGAGGCTGTTCTGTCCCGCAGGGCGGCGGCCATCGCGGCGGCGCAGCGCGGCAACAGGGTGGACTGCGCGGGCGCTTCCAAGGGACTCTTCTGTGGTCTTCTGTTGCTCGTTGCTTCTCTCATCTGCTTGATACTCTTCTTCGTGCTGATTAGACACCAGGAATTGAAACGCCTCTCGATTTATTTGGCCGATGTCTCCCATTGCGCTTTGATGGTGCTGTCCATTTTGGCTATACTGATTGGTTTTATTCGGTAAGTTTTCAATTTGTATGTTAGTTTCGGTTCTATAGTACGATCGAATCATGGCCCCTCTGAAGTTAGCTCCAGATGGCCGATTTTTTAAGGATGCTACTTTTGGTTTTTTTTTAATTTCCTTCTGTATTAATTAATAAACAATGCACAAAAGTTCAAAAAGCTTAACTTCAGTGCGACCACGTCTCGAGGGCTGTACTGTAATTTAATGGTTATTTAAAATTTTATGCTAGTAGTCAGTGGGAAAATCGCTTATTTAGATATAAACTAGATTTGTGGCTAATATTATGTTACACTTTTACACAACTTAAATAGAAGTTATAATTGTTATTTTTTCACTTTATGTTTACTATTTAGTTTTTATATTATTTATTTAGTTCTGTGTCTTATTTGTTGTTTTTGTTTCTTTTCCTGTAATTTCCCACATTTCCTAACCCTCACTTCCTATTATACAAAACGCTCCAATACACTTCGCATGTGCCACACTTTTTGTTAACTTCCGTCATAATAAAAAAAATTCAATGTTTAACACTTGTCTTAATTTGACACATTTGGTTTATATAAATCGAGTAGTGGTAGAAAAATGCAATGGAGCTCGAATCCCTCCTCCTGTACCGAACCTCTCCGCAGGGTACAATCGCTGAAGTTCCGTTCGGAGGAGCAGTCCGACTTGAACGACATATTACTTCGTGTCTCGGCGTTTGGGCTCTTCGTGTACGCGGTGTTTAGCGTCATTGCCGGTGGGATGGGTGCGTTCACTCACGAACCTAATTTGTTGGTCATGATTACTGGGTGTTTGAGTGTTCTTCAGGTGAGTTAAAGTATAAATATTTATGGGAAGACAATGTTTTACCTACAAATGTATATGTTTTTAGTTTTTTTATTTTTCGTATTTTTAATTATGAGATATTTTTTTAGATGTTGAATGTGGTGATCATAATGATGATATTTTACAATGAGATACTTGAATATTGTTTAGGAAGCCATCATGGTGAAGTGAGATAGCTTCCGACTGTAGGTACACACGATTACCAAATGTTCCTTTCGGCGACATCAATTATCTTCTTTTTTCGTTCTCATAAGACAAAGTATAGCCTTGAGTTCCGTATTGCCTCTGTTTCTGGCGGAAAGTGTAGGTCGGAGTGCCATTCAGTGACAAGGCTCCCCATTAATAAATATTAACATTTTAGGTGGTCCTTCAATTGTTGTTTATCGCTGATGTGTCTCGTCGCCGTGTACACCTTCCGGAGCAGGAACGCAGCAAGCCCGCTCGCCAAGCTGTCACTTTCTTGCTTATTTGTAATGTGACCATGTGGCTAATTTACACGTTTGAAGCTCAAAAAGTCCTCGCGAATCCGGTAAGCTTAAGATATTAACAATTCTAGTAATCGGTTTAAGAGTTGTTGTAAAAAAAACTACTTAAGTCTAATTTATATAAAAAATTATAATATGATATAATTTAATAATTTCAGGTGCAATTGGACTTCTACGGATTCGTCGCTTGGTCACTGGTACAACGTTTTACTCTCCCGCTTTGCATTTTCCATCGTTTCCACTCAGCGGTGACCCTTGCTGAAATATGGAAGACCAGCTACAAAGCGCGTTTGGAGTGAATTATTGGACTAATAAAAAATCAAAAGTCCAACTTTATTTACGCCCTAATTGAACTTGGGAGTAACTATCGATTTCGTCCTAATCCGGGACAGCAATTTTAAACGTAGGTTTGGTATTTTATCGCCAGTTAACAGTTTTCGATAGGTAATTCCGTAATAATAGTTAGTAGGTAACAGTAGGAGTTAATATCGAAATTATTTTAATTTTATGCGGTAGAACTGGAATACCTTATTGCTATCCCGGAATGAATCGTAGTGCACCACAAAGGCAAAACATACATGAATGGACTTCACAGTTTAATTTCAAGGCTATATTAGTCAATTTTTTTTTCACATTCCACAATACAATAGTTTCGAATTTCAATTTGATTTCTTTTGAAGACTGAATTGGGAGATTTTTTTAACAAAACTAAACAAATACGTATTACATTTTTGCTCACATTCGCGGAGTTTATCTGCAGTTGTGAAAAGTTCCCTCCTATGTTAGAAATAATTTCGAGTGCCATTGTTTATAGGACTTAGGAATTTTTTGAATCTGACAATATTTTTTAAAATATGTTACGTACTCAACGCATCAGTTCAAATCGTACAATTTGTAACGAAAAACAATAGCAATCAACGGAAGCCTTATTTTATCGACGTTCAGAATGTAGAACAAATGACCTTAAAATATTATGAAAATTTCAATATTCGAGAAATATTAGAATGTATTAATATTTAGTGTTATAATGCTATATGAAAGTATCAAAAGATTTATTAGAGCTACGTAATTATTCGAGATAGGCGTGTAGGGTTAATGCATACGAATATATTATAGTTGACGTGTCTAAACTTAAATTCTTATTAAATGTACTTAAAGTTACAGAAACACCAGAGTATGAATTTTACTAATAGCAGTAAACTGCTTAATACGTTGAATATATGATTTTATTGCAAGGGGCCATGAAGATCTAAATCACTTATCACTATTTCGCACTTTTCTTAGACAAATTGTATTGCGTAAATTTGAAATTTTGAAAAGTTTATTGTTCTAGTAATAACAACTCTATAGATGTTCGATTAAACTATCTGTGAAGCTCGAGAGAACCTTAGCCTTTTATTTGAAGGTATTTCGTAACTTATTTGGTGAATATTGTTCTTATGACTTCTTCTTACACTTAGATCATTTTGTGTTAAAATCTCACTGCAAATATTTTCGTATTGAATTTTACGTGCAATCTATTTTTATAGGCTGACTTATTTTAAATGTTAGGTGATACCTACGATATTATGCGTCTATTCTTACGGATAACGGAGATAACGAACGCGTTATGCGATATCAATATCATTTCTACTTTACAGATTTTGTATAAATAGGTCATATAAATTATTTATAAAATATTTATTAATTTTGTAATTAACTTTAAGATTTGATTGTAACTGATTGATTACTCTAGAAACAAAGAGTGGTGTGTGCTCACATTGGTGAGGTTATGAGTGAATTCGGTTCGGAGTTTTTGACTGGAATAATTATTGTCTATAATTGTATTGTTAAAATTTAGTAATTTATCAAATTCGGTAATTCTTTAGTGGTTGCTACCACTAAATGGGAATAAAAGTATTTCGTAACGTTCGGCGGTATATTGGTGCGTTTGTATTTGCGGTTTGGCTTGTTTTATCACTGCCGATATATTTAAAACCACATTTTAATAGTAAGTCTTTGATAAATCTATACTATTTCTAACTTGTTCAATTTTGTAGTGATATTTACTGTGTACCTAAATGTTTGGAACAAAATGTACCGAGTCTGTATCTTTAGGTTTAACATTATTACGTGGATACTCAAGTGTTATAGATACTTACCAAAAATTTAAAATTTGGAAACTCTACATTTAAATATAAAATTAATATAAATGTCTATTTGAATTAATTAAATAATACTTATGTGATTGTTGGTTTTATTTATCTCTATTATTTTATACTTTTTAACAGTAGATTTATTTTAAGTAATTTCATTATTTTCTAAATAGATGGGCAAAAATTTGTCTTAATTTTGTGTGTGATTCAATTAACAAGTTTAGCCAAAACTCACATTAATATTTGTGTCGTATAGTTTTCTTGTTATTAACAATTTACATAATTATTATTTTTTATTGTTTAAACTTTACAATAAAATTCGCCGGTAAGTTCACAATGCATTTCCAGTGTCCTATCATATGGGTACCCACCTATAAAACTTGATCAGATATAAATTAAATTATTATAGCACTTACTCGATCTATATCAGCGCCACTTATATTTTTTTATTAATAACATACGATATTATATAATTGTGGTAACAAATATTTCTTTATTAATCACTTATAGTAGCTCTGTAGCGCTTGTAAAATTGAACGTACCTTATATAGTAAATGTCAACATACCGTAAATGTCAATTCACCGTAGTCAATTGTCATTGTTAATTTGTCAAATATTTGATTCAGTTATACTTAGATCAGCTTTTAATTATAAATTACAATATTTTTAGTATCAATACAACTCTATTTTAATACATATAACTGTAGTTCTATTTATTTTTTCTGTTTATTTCCTAAGTTAATAATTTATCAGTGCATTACAAAGTTTGTAGACATTCGCGGGCCACAGAGTGTATAATTTGCTTACGCCTTACAGGATAAATGGTTTAATTAAACAAAATTAAAAGTAGCATCGCATCTTATTAATAGTTTAACTAATGCTTCGGACTTAAATTGTCTAATATGATAATTTGTGTTGGATTTTTGTTTCTCTTCCTTACATGCGCTAATGCCACCTACAATACCTACAATGAAGAAGTATATAAAAATGATTTAGATAGTGTTTATGTGCAGTGGCCGTATATTAAAAATGTTCCGAAGTTACATCTCCGTAAGCGTGAAGCAATATTATCAACACAAAATAATCCTCAAGAGCAAAACAAAAATCTTATAGAGAGTGAAAAATCTGAACTTGAGGTAAAATCTCCAGTTGGACTAAGCGAAGGTGTTGGATTGAATGTTAAACCACCTTCAAATAGCTCTGTGGCTGAACCAACAAAGGCTCAAGAACCACAGCTTACGAAGCCTGCTAATATAACTGATACAAAAGTTCAAAATACTACTAATATTTTGGACAATTCTAAGAGTAAGTGTTATTGTTATATATTTTTTAATTTTACTGAAAATTAAAGTAGTAATAATTTTTCAATTAGTTTGCTTTTACACATCATTCATTTCTCTAATTATCATGGTTTAAAAAGCAATGTAAGCCTATATAAAGTCACTCACAATCAAATGAAGAATATTAAATATATCATTATGCCTTGTTTTGTATGACTTTAAGACTAATTTGATTACTATTTATAGACTTCTACTTCTACAGTGTTTCTATTAAGATTCATAAATAGTAAAGTTATGTTGCTGTAATGCATAATAATCATCTTTTTTTTTATAATAATTTATATTTAAAAATGTAAAATTGATTCACTAATTTAATAAAAGTATATTCTGCTATATTAATAAACTTTGGTTGTAGTATTTGAAAGATACAAAGAACGCTACTCAATTACCAATTGTATCGAAAAAATCAGCAAAAAGTGAGGAATGGAGTGTCTTAACACTAGGTTCCCTCTGCCTGCAGCATGAAATTGATTCTAGTTTAGGGCTAATGCTTATATGAAAAAATAATAAATAGTCTTCCTTAATTCTTCTTCAGTCTTTCTTTAATAATAAGTATGATATTGGAAAATAATTAGTCTATAAGGAAAATGTAAGAATCTAAAGCCATATCTTTATATTACAGAAATAAATATGGAGTATGTTGCAGTATAGTAATACTTTATGATATTATTTAGTTAAAACAAATAAATTAAATACTTAAATGACTTCAATGGCTCCTGTGTATAATTATAAACAGACATGTCGAAAGATAAGGTTTCTGACTTATTGGAATAAAAATAATAAATATATAGTTTAATTATACACTTAAGTCTATAATTTTTATTTATTTTTTTTTCTGTCAACCTATTGTTAAATAGATTTTCTATATAGTTACAGATCCCAAAAATATAAAAACCGTCAATGAGACTACATCAACACTGAATAAAACCATCACAATAACTAATGCAACAGCAACCAATTCAGACAACCTACTTCCGATAAACAGTCCAGGAGTTGTGAAAAGAGGATTAATAGTGTTTGGTGGATTTGCAATTCTTGCTGTTGCTTACTTCATATTTTACAGGTATTTTTTTATATTTAGCAGGTTTTATTTTCTTTAAAAAACTGCACATATGTCTGGATGTGATGTTAATATCATTTTTTATTAACATTAACCTAATATCCTGCTGATGTTCTTTTCACTGTTACATGACTACAGAAATACATAATGAATAATTTTTATTGTTTAAAATTTTCTCAACTTCTATTAATAGAATTAGGTCTTCCTTATTATACAGCTTATAAAAGATCTACTTATGTACATATTAAAAATAGCAAATTTAAACAAAATCTGATGTCATTGGGTATGCCAATACAAAAACACAATCTTTTCCTTAGGATAATGATGACTAATATAAATGTGTTGTGCATTATTTTATGCATCATCGATATTTTTCGAATAATGACTGTAAAATGTTTTTTTATCTTTTCAAGTTAAATTAATGTTTTTTTTTGGTTATGTTAGCGTAATTTGTCAGCATAGAATTATTTATATTTCCCCCATATTAAAAAAAGTTGCGCAGTAGAACAACATTGTACTGTAATTACACGATTATTATGAGTTCGATCTCTACATGACATGAGGAGGAATGCAGTGTCTTACCACTAGGTTTTACTAGCCTACTGTACTATGCGAGTTAAATTGTCAATCTATAAAAATCTTGCTTTTTGGGTTACTGAAATTATTAAATACCATTTTGAATTCGCTAAGGTATAATAGTGCCTAGGCGCCGTGTATTTGTGTAGCAACTGATTAGCATTACGCATGGTAGAGGTTACAGCTTCATTATCAGTATTAATTGGATCTTTAACAAAATTTATAGCCCCGCACTATGTTATTATTACTTTTTATTAAAATATGAATCCAGAAACCTGTTGCTTATTAGATTCATATGTTTTATGCATGAAAAAATTAATTTGATATCAAGAATCAATAAAATTTTATGACATTGTTGTATTGTATAACTAATGTAGGTAACATTAGTTTTACATGTGTGTAATCTGATATACACAATATATATTTATTGATAACAAAACATATTAAGTATATTAAAATGGTTATAATGCTTAAATGTTTTTTTATATCGTCGGGGATTTTGGTAATTATACCTACTATATAGTTATTTATAATCTCTGACATGACAAATAATATGTATACTATTATATACTTTTTGTTATTTAGAGAAGAGATAGAGAATTTAAAAATATAAATGTTTTTCAAGAAGAATTTAGAATATAAGCAAGACTTATGAATAGCTGAAATTATATTTATTTTTAGACTTGTTACATAACTAACTCCATTTACCGCAAATTTCAGGAAAAAGAACAACAAATACGATTCAAATAGTGCACACAACACAAATGACGCTAATCAATTCAGATACGGCGTACTCCAATCGGACGATCGTAGAGACAACCTCGAATTGGCTCGAATCCCATTGACTATGGAATCTGATGACGAAGATGAAGAGGACCTAGAAATATTTGACCTGGAACAAAAGAAAAAATCACTCTCCTACGTGAATTTGCAGGTGAACGATGAAGATATCGTTTTGAATGGTTCAAAGGATGAATCGAAAAATAATCTTTTATTAGACATAGAGGATGCAGCATCTGATACTTTGATTAATTGGTCAAGTAATGGTAACAAGTCAATATTATAATTATGTACAAAGTAATATTATTCCTTATAATAATAATAAATTTTAAATTTAAGTTTGTTATACAAAAATGGTTGAATATCGATTAATATTTGAAAAATAAATGAAAATAAAAGTTTTATTTTCTATATTATAAATAAAAAGTTATCATCCATTTTGGTATAGCTAATTTGAACTGCACTAGAAAGTAAGCTAGTGTTGACAAAATCTATTTCTATAATATAGAAATTATTTGTGCATTCATATCTTAATTATGGTTTATCTTGTACATTGAGTATCTGAACTTTTTCATACAATTATTGAAAGCAATTAGTTTTAGTAAACAGATTAAAAATCTTAATTACATGTAAAAGATAAAAAATACCAGAAAGCTTTATTTGTAATTAGAAAGCTATATCCTGAACTTTTCGAAAATAAATTAAATATTCCAAGTGACAATACATTGTAATATATTTTTTTACTTTTTTTATTATTTGTATAATAATTTGTTTTATTATTATTGGTATAATATTTACTCACTCTTCATATAGATGGTACTTACAAAAAAGTAATTGTAATGGGTAATTTAATTAACATTAAACTGTATGCTTCAGGAGTAGAGCAAATTTTTGATCTCGATTTATGAATAATGTTAAAAAGAATAAAAATATATACAAGGCAACGAACGTGTAGGATATTTGCATAAAACACTTCACTTTTTAATTTTAATCTACCATTACCGACACAATATTTAATCAATATTTAACGGATTACTAAGTAATAAATAAATTTGGAAATTTGACTTAAAGCTACTATTATAAGTATTTGTAAGTTATATTTTCTTAGTTCTGAGGTATAAAAGGGTTTTAGGTTGGCCAACTTTTGTTACTTAAATAGTATTAACTATATCATACATATATAAAAATATTATGCACATGTGTCAAAACATAATTTTTGTTACAATGAGTTGAAAATTTGAGAGGATAAGGAATAAAATATGTTTAATATACACATAAAAGATATGTATAATACATTTCTATTAGGTGTCAAAAGTAGTACAGTTAACATGGCACATACAGCAAATCTTGGAAAATGACCTAATATTGCCAATTAGTACATACATATTATATGGCCTGAAATTATGAGTACAAAATAGTTTATTGTAACACTAATAAAACTACTTGTATACATAGAAAAGAGAGAACAGAGTAAGAATAGAAATATATTTAACATACAGTAATATTAATATTTTTAAATTGTTAGTTATTGACAGATTCTGAAAAAAAAAAATTATATTTTATACATACAAAACAATATATTTGAAAATAACATTATTTTTAAAGATATAATATAAATGTCGTTACATTTTTTATAAAAAAATATTCAATGTACAAAATATAACCTTTAATGCATTTTTAATACTATTTAGTATACTATTCTTGAGTAGTGTTTTATTCTGCCCAACATTGAGTGAGCATAGATCTTGATTATATCATATAAAATTAATTATTAAAGTATAATAATTTCTATGATCAGTTGGAACAGTTCCTCAAAATGTTTACTTAGTTTACTTTTAAACGATTCATTAAGATAAAATAATAAAAATAATAAATGTACGTCAACAACGGTTACTAATTCTTTGTAAAAAAAATTAGGCAGAGGGAACCTGTTGATTTTTCCCTTCTACATCAAAAAAATGTGTCACTTCATATCGTCGCCGCTGTTCTTAACGTAATTTTTTTGTACGTTTAAAAATATATTATTCTGACACGCACTTTCATTACTGATATTAGTATAGTCCTTGATTTCCAAATACGATACGAAATTAGTATAAAATGAAAGATTTTTTTCATTTCATTTTAATATATTTCTTATAAGTTTCCATAATCAGTTTCTTACAAAAATAATTTAAAATATAATTCATATAATTTTATTTCATCGTATCGTCTTCGTGATAGTCATATTTGATGAATTATTAAAAAACTTATATTTTTTTAACAAACATTGTCATTTGTGTTATTTTTTTTGTTTACAATATTTTTTTGTTGATGTTTACTTTTATATGCTATACGTTAACATAATTATTATAATAAGAAAAGTATTCTATGAATGTGAATGTAATGAAGTCTCTAACATAACTTTGTAAATTTTTATAACAATTTTACTTCGAAATTTACTGTAATTAAATAAATTATAGTTTTAAATAAAAAAGTAAAAAAAAACCTAACTTAACTAATTTGCAGTTATATCGTTTGCATTTCTTATCTGCATCTTACATCGTCATAAGCTTTGGACTGTGATAGTAGAAGAGAGACTAAATAAATTATTGTACAAAATATATTTTTTCAATAAGACATTTGTTTGCTACTCTTGTGTAGGACGCTCTACTTCGTATGCCTAACTGTTGCTAGTGTATAAGGCTGTTTCTTAATAGAATAAAATCTTCTAATATTTTGGCATTTTTTATTAAATATATTTCCATTTGACCTTATAAGTTATTGAGATATTCAAGAAAGAAAATATGATTTATTTTGTAGTAATATACTACAAAATAAATAAATCATATTTAGTAGTAAATAAATAGTAGTATTAATTACATGAAAAGTTTTTTCATTTCATTTCAATCGTTTTTTCTATATTATTCTCACCTGTTTCATATTTTCTGAAATGGGTTAGGAAATTAATATAATTGAAAATTTTGATTTAACAAAGAATATTAGTTTATTTTATACAAGTAATATATCTAATGTAAAGAAAATATCGCAAAGAAGTAATATCTACAAATGTGGTGATTGATTTACATAAATATATAAGTATATAATAAATAAATAAAATGAAAACATGGAAAGTATATGGAGAGAAACAAAAATATATTCCAATTTAGGTACAATAGAGTAAAATCAGAACGGACGTGCGGCATTATCGTCTAGTGGAGACAGTAGATACTAGACAGGAAGCACGTACGTGCAGCCCTGTCCTGCGACATTGAGGTAAACGAACCGGCACATTCGGCTGTAGGTAATCTTGTTGTTCTCACTTATATGACGGCAACGTCTTTTTTTGTAAGGTTTCTTGAGTTTAAAGGTTTGATGTCTAACGTTTTATTGTAAACGTGTGACTGTAAACGGTTGTAGGTTCGATTCCTACCCGGAGGAATAAATTGTTATTTATTAATATTTAAGCGTGTGGCGCTAAGCGCGGCGTTAAGTTCTGCCACTCAACCAGCAATGCCTCGAAAAGTCGCCCGAAAATGGGTCATAGAGTGTCTTAACACTGGGTTTTTTCAAGTTATCGAGCAGCATTGAAGTTTGAATAGTTTTGATTGATTTCTCTATCGAAGTCACTATTATTACAGGTATTTATTTACTCTCCGACCGTCCTAATTTCATAACACCATCATCCAATACTTACATCCCGAAAAAAATATTAAAAAACAAACGAATTTTGATTAAATATAACAATTTCCTATTAGGAAATCTCTTATAAAGAGATGGGGAAATTTTCAATTTGTTTTTCTTTATCTTATGATAAACAAGCTGCGTTAAAAAATTGATTGATAACACTCTTCTTTATATGGACGTGCGAATAAATAAACCTATAAAAGGGAAGAGCAAAAAATAAAAATACACCGACTGGCATACACAATTGATTTAAGTGCTAAAGGGCACAGAGTAAAATGGAAAACAGAAGTGTGTTTTAATTTCACCTTTCGTATTTTTGTTAGTCTTGGCGCAGGGGCAAAAGCGTGTGGAAAGCGGGGGAACGCTACAAGCTGTGGGTTCGATTCCCACTTGAGGAAATATTGAGATATTTTCATATCATCGCTTTCACAACACGCATTGCCTTCAGAATTCGGCGGAAAATGGAAAAAAAAGTTCATATTATCCATTAAAGAAAATAAAGCAGCAAAACAAATATTCATATCTTAAGCTTTTTTATGCTGAGATAACATAGACGCAGCACACGAATTCGGGACTTAACGTGCTTATTGCACAGCGTTCGGAGAAATGAAAATAATTATTTCCTCGAGTGTGAATTGAACCCACTACTATTGCATATGCAGTCGAACATTGTCCCACTGTACTACATGGATCAATAATATTTTTATTTATGTTTTACAAGAACAAGTTTATATGTGGATATATTTCTTATTAAGGAGAAACGGACAGATCGATATGTTCTTATTTTTGTTTCTTGTCCTCACGTACTTCATCTTTAACACGCGTCATGTTGTTTCATGGTGTAAGTTAAAGATTTAGTGCTGATATTTATTTGATAATATGTTTTAGGTTTTTAAGTAAACTATGGAAGTTTTTAATTGATGTTTGTAAATAAAATTACTTCGTATGAATGGTAGAGACAAGAAGGGAAGTGCGATGGAATGATATTTCTATCTTTCATATCTTAACCATTTCATAAGGAAGGTAGAGTCAAGACAATGGATATTGGCGTTACGCGTTACGTGCTTCCTCAAATTTTATTGCAAATTTAGATAAAAAACCACAAACATCTATAAAATAAAGATAAATAATTATTTTGTATCAATTAATACTTTATAATTTAGGTTTGTTCAACATAATTTCATCACTTGTGCCATCGCTGAGGGACGAGAGGGTTTGGAGCCGGAGGGTCCGACCGGACCGGGCGGAAATGAAAAATAAACACGTCCGGACGTCGCATGGCGCCGGCCGCGGAAAACGAAGGGGTGTCGCGCTACGAGCTACGAGCTACGAGCCGCGGGTTATGAGCTACGAAATATTACGTGCTACGACCGACGAATATAATTGAGATGATATATTATGTGTTACTTTATATAACTGGTTTTGGCTACCAATTCATTTTATATATTGTAGTTATTTTTTTTTCAAGTATTTTGAAGTACTACGTTACATATTTTTAGTGTCAATGTCACTTGAAAAAAAGAAGAACTTGTTTTAGAAACTTAGCGGGATTAGAACCCACGCTTCTTGGACGTTTTCTAAGAGGCGCAGGTTTGGAACCCTGCGCCTCTTAGAAAACGTCCTGCTTTGTTGAAATTTTATACGTTTCTAGTAAAAACGTTATTCAATAATGTCACAGTACATGTTTTTGATCTACTTAGAAGTATAAAAAGATTCTAACTAAGTATAAAAAGTTTTACATAAATAAGAAAATACCTCAAATACCTTTCAAGTTATAAAATTTATATAAAAACATATAAATTTTATTTTCAAATACTTTTATTATATTAACGACTCCATTTTTTTATAGCTCGATAGTATAATATTGGGTCGACGTACCTACAGTTGTCCAAAATTAACGTAGCAAACGGGTGAATCATTTATTACTCGGCCGTTAGCGCTCATTTGTTTACACGCGATCAGTGTTGTTCCTGTGATGAGCAAATAATCTGTGGTCCTACAAAATAAACAGGAAAGTTGAGGCACTAAAGATATTCTAATTGTTGCTACTAAGTTTGCGACGAATTTAGAAGCTTTTTAAGTCGGTTAAATATAATATAATACCTAATGTTAATTTGATTTTTTTGAATACTTAATTTTACCTAGTGTTAAGACACTGTTCCCCCCTTTCCGCCGAATTTTGGAGGCATAGCGTGTCAAGTGGCGGAACTCAACGCCGCGCCTTGCCTCGATACCAGAGCGAAGAAATGAAAATATAATTTTATTAGCACTTAATCATAAGTCATATTGTTCTCAACTTTCAACCTCTTTAGCAACTACTTTGATTGTCATGGCGCAGGGGCACAAGTTTGCGACTGTAAAAACGAAAGGTTGTGTGTGGGTGTCGATCGTCACTGAAGGAAATGAAACATTTAATAATTTTATTTTCTCGTTCGTACTACGAGGCAAAGAGCGGCGTTAAGTTCCGCCACTGAACACGCAACGCCTCCAGAACTCAGCAGAAAATGGGGAACGAAAGGGAATAATCGGAAAGGAGTTAATACTACATTCCAATGACTATTCTGTCTACCCCAGCTATACAGCGTGAAGCAAAAAAAATGTCTAATTCTTATTATTAAGATACGTCTAAAAACTTAAAAACTTAAGTATCGATTTTTATAATTAGTTTTATTTTGACTTTTTGTCTGTGACATAATATATTTGTAGTTTGCAACAGGGTATGTCAACTATGGATAAGTCAAATTAAGCTATGTAACCTGTACCAGTCGCTGGAATACCAGTATTTGACAGCACACAGAATGCCACAAGTTCATGTTGCAATCGGGATTTTGGTAATTCCCCGGAATATGTCAGTATTTACTATTTACAATCCTTGTTTATATTAGTAAACAGTATATATTGAATAAGTCTAAAAGCTGTTAAAATCTAGATAATGTTTAAATAACTATATTACAGCTCTGATTGAAGAGTTTCAGCTTTTTTTTACATTTTACATGTTTATAGCGGCGTTGAGTTTCGCCACTTAACACGCAATGCCAGATTTTCGCGGAAAGTGGGGGGCGGAGGGTCCTGTATAAACATCAAATAAAATATAATATCCAAACGCTTCATTAATTAATATAAACATCTATACTATTCACATAATTATTAATTAGCAATACGGATTGTCGCAATTAATAACCGGATCTCAACAAGTGAAGAGCGTGTACTGTCAAAGCTAATTAATTAGAACTATCATTCCATTGATCACGGCGACGGCGACGTCGGGAACGTATTAGATTATTTGCGTTTCCTGATCAGCAAGAGAGAGAGAGATGTGAGTTAATGAAACGTACGTAGGTACCTTTATATTGTGTTTATGTTTAAAATTTACATATTATTTACTATTTATTATTTATTTTATGAGGCCAGCCGTGGCTCTGGAGCACAAGCGTGCGAATGTAAATCGATAGGTTTTGGGTTCGATTCCAAATCGAAGAAACGATATTTTATATAAAGATTATATATTACAAAAATATATTGGATTGTGTACTACAATCAATATCTATACTCGAAAATATTTCTATCATATACCTACATAACGGAACGGGTTTCCGGAAGAAACAATATAAAAAGTAATACCAACCATTTTCCTCGAGTAATAAGAACATTCACATAGGTAAAAATAACCTTTATAAAACTTTTGTAATATTCATAAAATATAAAACAAACCACAATCAATTCTATTTAATTTCTACTGGAACGGCAGGTTCTGTTCTGACGTAGGTATTTCCATGTTTGTGCCAATCTCATACCACTGTTGAAGTACCGCTGTTTGCTGAAGGTACACCTCAACTCTTTTAGTTTGTGTTGCCAGTAACTTTGATTGAAACTCCCTTTATTCTGGCAAATTGGTAAAACTTGCGAGATCGCTTTTATCCTTATTTTCCCTACGTAGCGTGTACAATGCTGCATTGGTATTCAATTGGAGTGCTACGAGACGTACTGTTACTTACACTTTTACCTATTTATTAACTATTTTTACCATATTTACCTACTTTTACCATATTGGTGAAAATTCATTAAACAATATAAATATAAAAAAACTATATAATATATGAGACCATCGTGGCACTGGGGTACAAGCGTGTGACTGTAACGACGGTCGTGGATTCGATTCTCCAATTCGGGGATTATTTTTATTGATATTTTCATTTCTTCGCTCTAGTACCAAAGCAAAAGTGTAGAGCTGTTCGCCACTCAACACGTGATGCCTCGAAAATTCTGTGAAAAATGGCGAACGGAGTGTATTAACACTTGGTTTCCTCTGCCTACCCTACTATATGCGGGATAATTAAATATAAACACTATAATAACTCTGTAGGCATATGCTATGAAGTACACATAAAACGCGGTAGTTAAGCCGTATGAAATCTCACATTTCCATACGGCTAAGGCAGGGTTAGGTGAGATTTATTACGGCAAAGTTTGTAACTAAATGCGGTAACTTTTAATCAATTTCATGTTGATGTTATGTTCACTTAACGTACCTACTTCATTTGTTCGTTATATAAGACTGATGAAAAAGTTTGCGTACTTCAAAAAGGATTAATATATACAAATATCCTATCGTATATATTAATAAAACAAACATAAAAAGAAATTTTAAAATAAATACTTACAAATATTCTTAAGGAATCGACAACAGTTATATTGGCTTGGAAATCTAATTGAAAGCCGATGCAAGGAGTGGAGGATGAGATAAAAAGTATAAAACAGGACTTGTGCATGGCTGACGTCCGTCTGCTATCGCAAGCATTTTAATTATCTTCAATATACGAGAAGGAATGAGTAAAAACGAATGAGAAAATAATAGCGGCTGGATTAGCATAGCGTTCTTCAGCGAGGGAGGTACGGTGAAGTTGTAATTTCTTGATGCTCCAACAATGATCAATATTTTTATAAATTATATTAGCTAGCGTCACTCACACACAGCATAGTAACTTTTGAATTTGTGGGGAATGCGGAAACAGAGTGTTTTATCACAAGGAATTCTCTTATAAAATTCGCGGAAAAAAAGGATCCCATGTATTTTCTTCCCTAATTTCGAAGTGAGATTAAGCTCAAAATTGTGTTTTTTTATCGGAACAGAGATCAAGAAAGTTTTTATATAAGAACTGTAGAATTTTTCTATGGAGTTCTTACATAGTCGATTCATTCAACGAGGAAATAAAAACTTTATCTTATTTATTTGATTCTTGGTAACTAAATTTACAATATGAAGCTTTTTATTATTTATACAAATATATTTTTATTCCATTGTTATAAAACATATAATAATAAAGTACTATCTTTTATTATATTGTTTCTTCTTGTATTCGTTCCATTCATTTCCGGTTGTGAGTTGTGCACATACATACATATATACCCGTAGCTATATCAAAAGTCTGTACTAAAAATAAGATTAAACTTTTATAGATGATATAATAATTATTTTTATAGACAATATTTATAACTGCTATAAGGAAGAAAAAATAAGATTGATACAGAGTAAGCACGATAGTATCGTTTTATTACAGGATTTTTATGTAGGCGAAACGTGGAATAAGCAACACGTGTCCGTAACGACTTTGAAGAAAATTTCACCTGTAACTTGGATTATGGCTCGTGCCAAAAGTAATAAATTCTTAAATGGTTGTTCGATTATAAATTACTAATGTTTATTTAGGTGATAATTTATGGTAAAAATATAATGAGAAAAAGCCGTGATTTATTGGCTTTTATTGTATTTTTTTATTATTACATATTACGTAGATTTCATAGTAATTAAATATAAAAAGTATTTTTTAAAGATGAGATCTTCTGATATATTGTAATGTAAAAGCTAAATATGATATATGATTACATAATATTCCCGTCACATAGGGTTGTGACACTGCCAACAATTATTCATAGTTTGTATTGGGTGACACGGGTCAGAAAGGATTCCACTTTATAATAAATCAAGCGACACCTCTAGAGTTGTGGAGTCCATGGCAGTTTTTGTTGGTCCTTTGCTTGTGTCAATTATTACAAAGTCTCTCAGTTTTAAAAAATAGTATTTAAACTATTTTTTTTATAATCTATGATGGTAAATTAAAAGTTTTTATAGTCATTTTTTTTAATAAAATTTTGGAAATGTTTATTTTTAACTTTATGATATTTTAATTACTAACATTATTACTAAAACAATATTATAAATTTTTTTACTACCTATTTTTAACTAGGGTCTACGACGTTTAATATTAAATTAAGTGAATCTTTGTAAAATATAGTACGACCTACGCATTTATGAATATTCAATTTCACAATTTCTAAACAGTAAGTTTATAATTTGTATCGTATTCCTGACGTCTGTCATTGTAATGCTATTAGCTTGTGCTTCATTTCAAAATGCCTAACGATGACATAATGCCGGGGTTTGAAAAAAACGTCACTTAGCGGTAACTAAAAAGTGCATTAAAATTTTTGCGAATGCACATCATTCATAAGATTTTGATGCATCGGTCTATCAAAGTCAACGCTTGAAAAGCTCTCAAACAGGCCAACGTATAAAATTTAACCGAAAGATAAAAATGTATATTGAAGTATAATATTTATTCTATTAAATATCCATTGGATTTGGGTTACAAGGAAAGTTCTAATAAGATTTTATGAGAAGCTTATATTAGAGCGATTCCAGGAGCCTTTTACTTGGATTGCGTCCGGACGACGTACAATTTTTATAGGAGCCGATAAGTTAGATGTTCAATTGTCCGGAAGCGAGTGGTCAGCTTTTCAAATCACAAAGCCAACCAATGATGAGATCAAATGAAATAACAATCAGTTACCTATTCTCGTTGAAATATCTTTGCTTCCTCCCGTTTATACAAGTAAGTTAAACCTCTTATTTTATGACAAGTCTTTAGATGTGTAGAGGCCTTCGTGGTGCAGTGGTACAAACGTGTTCACTGGTAACGCGATGGTTGTGGGTTGAATTCCTATTCGGGGAAATGAATTGTTCTTTACTAATATTTTCATTTATTCGCTCTGGTAACTAGGTAAAGCGCGGCGTTGAGTTCTGCCACTCAGCACGCAATGCCTCCAGAATTTGGCGGAGAGTGGGGAACGAAATGTCTTAGCCTACCCTGCTGTGTATGGGATACAGCGTCATTTAATTCGAATTAATCTATATATATAAAAGGACTTGTCCTCACTGACTGAGGTAAGACGCACGCACAGCCGTAACCGCTGTGCGTAGAAACGTGAAATTTGGACAGATGTTTACTTTCTTAATCTGGACATCCACTAAGAAGGGATTTTGAAAAATTTTAACCCTAAAGGGGTGAAATAGGGGTTCAAAGTTTGTATGGAAAAAAATTTAAATCGGCACCGATTTTTATAAAATTTGAAATTTAGATTTTTAAAAGTATTTAATTAAACACTTATTTCATAGTTTTCTAGAATTCCCCCCCTAAGGGTGCAAATAAGGGGTTGAAAGTTTGTATGGAAAAATTCTTAATTCGCCACCAATTTTTATAAAATTTGAAATTTAGACTCTTAAAAATATTTCATTGAACACATGTTTCATGGGTTATTAGAATTCACCCCTAAATACGCAAGCGAAGCTGCGCGCGTCCTCTAGTCATATTATATTGGCAGATGCTTACATTTGAATACGTCTGCTTTCAGAGGTTAATATATATTTTTAATTTAATGGTCAACTTAAGAATGGCCAGATTTTTAATGTACTTTAAAAGAATTCAATAAACGAAATATCGAAATAATTTTCACACTATAAAAAAAAAAAACATTCTCATTAAAATGTCGAGCAGATTGTACACGCGAAACTTGTTCTATTATGACGGACAAAAATAGTTCAGCAAAGTTCGTTCGAGTCGGGAACTAACGGCCCTCGTTATTGCCTTAGTTTGACAATATTTTGTTGTGGACAGAGATGGGGAATTTCTTGTTATAAAAACCTATTATAGTGCTGACAAATTAGTTGGGTTATTAAGGGTTTTGTGGACGTATTTTCCTTTTTGCTTGTTGCAATTTTTGTGAACGTTTATGGTGCCGAGAAGTTTTTTGAAGATCTATGTATATTTATGTATTTTATTATACTTATACGAGAAGAATATATTATAATTTATCTCTAAAATTCAGTGGAAAGTGGGAAACGGAGTATCTCAACACTAGAAAAACACGTGAAGCTGAAATTAAAAACATAGCTATTGAGGAAGTGTACCTGACTGTAAATGTAATGGTTGTTGGTTCCCACTCTAGGGAATGCTGATATTTAAATTATTTTTAAGTTCCCTACCATGATAACATAACGTGTGGCGTTAAGCTCCTTAATTAATTATAGCGTTTTTTATAAAAGTTAGAAACAGGGAAATTATGAATAGATTCAAATAATTAAATAGATTTCTTAATATATTCTTATACCAGTAGACGCAAAATTAATATTTTTCCAATTTTTCCATGTTTACAAGCATTCGTTTCTGGTTAGCCATAGTTAATAAAATATAAAGAATATAATATTTTAAAGTAGATAGTTTTCTTTTTAATAACGTAAATAAATTATTTAGCATCGGCTGAAATACAAGCAATATTAATTCAGCTCGCACAATACTATTCATGAAATAGTTATTAACAAAATTTATCTAAAACATGAATATTTTAGAAAATTAGCAATTATATAATAGTATAATTATGCTAGGTGATCCGTTCCAAATACCTCCTTTTTGAACAGGTCTCATATTTAGTAATGAAGCTCATCCTGGGACGCTACAAAGGCTGTCAGGGGCAGCCATGAATCGAACAGGTAAATTAATATGATGCAATTTTACTTTGACTAAGCGTCTCTGTTATAGTGACAGCATTCATTCTACTATATTAAAACTGCAATTAAATGAAGATAATCTATTTTAAAGTAAAATAATCCGAATACAGATATTTTTTGGGAAATATTTTAAAATTGTAAAGTAAATAAAATATGTATTTAGCATTTAAAGAGTTTTATAAAGAACTGTATTTTTTCTTTATTTTATTGTTCCTAAAAACAATTTACGCTTTATAATTTTCTCTTATCTCCCATCCTTAGTTAAATTACATTTAAAAGTCAATTTAATTCACCTTATCACTTGTTTTACGTAAATATGCCTCTAAAAATATTTTTTAAAAATAATATTGTGCTTCCATTATAGAGGAATATGCTATTAATTGGTCGAGTATGTATCGGTTTTCGGTGCTGTCCTTTTGGGATATGACCCCGGCGGGTTTATTCTCATACTAATTGAAATTCAAAATATTTCATACTCAATTTGACGTTCCGAGCCATGCCTAAAATATGTTAATTTGCATTCGGTTGTTTTATACACGAGTGAATAACCGAAGTTTATAAATGCTTTTTGTGTAATGTATTTTTATGAACGAGAATTTTAAATGCTGAAATGAACTGAACTGCTGTTGTTTTTGATAACAAAACCTTTTTTTTAAATGTTTTATAAAATTAAGCTTTCGAATATTTATTCAATTAAAATATAATTTTGATTCTTTTAGTACAAATATGTGAGTTCAAAATTTATAGTTACTTCATTTTTTAATCAGCGTCGTCATGCTGTATCCCGTACACACCAGATTAGGCAGAGGAAACCTAGTGTTAAAACATTATTTTTTCCACTTTCCGTTTTTCCGAATTTTCAAAGCATTGTGTGTTGAGCGGCGGAACTCAACGCCGGACACCTTGAGTGGAGATCGAACCCACAACGGTTCCGTTACAGTCACACTCTTGTGCCGCTGCGCCACGATGCCCTCAATACTTTACTTTCTTATTTATTTTATTTTCAATAAGCAAACTTTCTATTATAGATGTTAAAATATTGCATATTACCTTAATCAGCTGAAGTCCAAAGACCGCCTATTAGTTACAAATGTACGTAATTGTAAGCTACGAACCTATCTCACATCTGTAGCTTTAACGGTGTTTAAATATCCTACAGATTCCAAAAGTTCTGTTTAAGTAAACAAATGTCGTGTTTTCTGAAAGGGATAGAGCTCGGATTCCCTGATGTATCCAACTGGTCAGGCTTTGAAAGTGAGTCGTTGTAAAGAAAAACAAGGGTTGGATCTCCTCATTGGTTACCACCTCACGAACTCACTTTGTTAAGAAAACACCAACGCCTTTTGATGTATTGACTGGTTTTTTAATGCATATTTCGGAACGCATTACTGATGTCTGAGGATTGAGATAATCGATTTAGGCGCTACGCTTTTTTTTGTATATTTGACATTTTTTGGAATGTTTCTACAGTTCTGAAAAATCTGTGACTAAAATATTTTTTGTTGTAAAAGCTTTATAAGTTATGTTTTTCATTATCAACCTTCTCTGTCGGAATCGTCGACAAACGCCCCCTAGTATTCCCCGAAGAAGAAGAAGTCGAATTAATATACTTTCTTTTATTTCGCTTAATTTAAAAGTTGCAGATTTATTCAAATGTCACAAACGGCGCGATTCTAACGGGGCTCACGTAGGAACTTGGGTGATTTTTCAAATAAGCATCGCTTAGAGCATTCAGAGGTTCGAACCGTGTTTCTTATCCTTCATTCATTAGCAAGTTCAATCAGAAGGCCGCAGCCTGCGGTTATTTATTACCTCGCATCGGCCCCAACAATTACGGAGAAGGAAAAACTTTCTCCATTACTAGCCCTCGGGAGGGTTTTCATACAAAAAAGAAATTGTACATGTTGCCGTGTAGCGCGTAATGGATTCCCAATTTCGATTTCGATTTCATCTGTAATCGCCATTGTGTGGAAAATGTATTGAATTACGTTAAATATATGTTTATGTAAATGATTTACTGAGGTTTATTTACAATTTCTAGTATAATGTGGTATATTTAAATCAATAAATAAAACCAATAAATCTAGAATTATATATATAATTTAAGAATAAGCTAAGATAAATTCTGAAATAATTCAATTATCCAAAAGCGAGTCAAAAAAATCAGGTGTTAAATTTATGAGCTCGAGGAAAACTTTTATAAAAGTCTAATTTGTGTTCGGATTGTCAGCGCACCTGCTGACCGCATTACGCTCGGGCACGTGCTGCGACAGTTAGGCGGGTGTATAAAATAAGGAAGGAACCTCTAAGTGAAATGTATTACGTTGTTAGCGCTCCTAATGTTTTCTTTTATTTCATATGTTTGCGAATCCTTGTAACAAATTGCTATTACTCATTTAAGTATGAATAAAATAATAAAATAAATGGAAGACCAGTCGTGCAGCAGAGGCACAAATGTGCGACTGCAAAAGCGATAGGTTGTGGGTTCGATTTTGACTTGACGATCCGGTAACGAGGTTAAGCGTTAAGCGGTGTTAATTGCTGCCACTCAACACACAATGCCACCAGAATTCTGTGGAAAGTAACGAAGAACGAAAGAAACGAAGTATCTTAACACTAGGTTCCCTGGGTCCCTCTACCGAAAAAAAAGGATTAATTAAATAAAATACGCTCCAATAGAAAATTGTATTAAATGTGAAAAAAGTAATTTTTGTAGGTCAAAACGGAAAGTTGTAGATGGCAAAAACTATATTGAAACCAGAAGTTAGCTATAAAAAGCTAACTAAAAGTTTGATATTGTTTAAACTTATTTCCAATAAAATATCTTGGTTTTTAATAAATTTCTATAAGAATGTTAGTGGTTTGTTTACAGGCTGTGTATATATAATATATATTCTACTTTATAAACTTTCTTAACTGTTTTAGTGTACTCAAGAATATTACTAGATGATCTTGTTAAGCTTGTTCTTAAAAGTTTGTTACGTTTTTTTAGTTTTTCTTTACAAACACTTTGTACCTAAGTATTTCTTTAAGTATAAAGTAAAGATATAAATTGTCTGTCAGAAATATATGTTATTCTGAATCGTTGTGGCGTAGCGGCATAGTGTCTGACTGTAAATCGATTGTGGATTCGATTCCCACTTTTGAAAATGAATAAATTTCATTTATTCGCTGCGGTAACTAGACAAAACGCGGCGTAGAGCGCCACTACTTCTTAACGTGTTCCTCTGCCCAAATATTTTACCAAATATTTTAAATTGAATTATATACATATTAGTTATTAGTAAAAACATAAGTATAAAAATAATTTTCATTACAAAATATATAAGACGTCTAAGACTATCAGATAGTCATTAGAATCATTCCCTCGAGACTGAATAGAAATTACTAAAAGCTACTTACAGGACAATAGCCAAACAATACAATTGATAGAAATACAATCCTAGTATGAACGGAATAAAAGCGAACTCAAAGGCATAGAGGAGTACGCAATGTTGTTGATAGTACTTACGAAATATAAAATGGAAAAGCCGATTACGATTCGCAATCGATATTATTTATGTTCGCTTCGTTCAGTGTATGCGTTCAAACGTTTCATTTATAATGGTAATACACTGTACGTTTATAATGAGAATTGTCTTTTATTCTCATAGTGCTGTTATAATTTTTTTTTAGCTTCTCGCTGTATTCATCATGTAGGCAAAGGCCTAGTGTTAATTAGTCTGCTCTCCACGTTCCGCAGAATTTCTGGAGGCGTTGCGTGTTGAGTGGCGAAATTCATCGCCGTGCTTTTGTGTTGATAGCAGAGCGAAGAAATGAAATGGTTAATAAATAATTAACATTCATTTACCTGAGGGGTCGAACCCACAACCGTCACGTTACAGTCACACGCTTCTGTTCCTGCGCCATGACGGCCAATGTAGCAATTCGCTGTTGTAATTATTGAAATTGCATCATAGTTGAAAAGTTCAGAAAAAAAGTTACATATCTCTTAAATTTTTGTTAAACTCGCAATATGCTTCAAATATATAAAACAAAAAAAATATATATTGTTGAAAGGAATATATACCTACATGTAAATTTTGGAGCACGTTAATAGTAGATACCTATATAAAATATTTCTTGAGAAAAATATTTTCTATAAACATAAAACAAAGAACTGTAGAAAAATCCCAATAGCTACACTTTTAAATGGACCGCCCTACTTTCAGGCACTCGACGGCATTCTGTTATTTTGAGCGTAGCAGTCGGCCTTTAGAAATATATTCACATTTTTCCAGTTACGCTACATTTTTAATTAATAATAATAAAAATAATATTTGCCTTTTATATAAAAACACCGTTAAATATTCATGCTCGTTCCCATTTGAATTTTAATGTATGATAATAGAAGATAACAACAATGCTAAATAAATAATTCAAGTTTTCTTTTGTTGTTAAATAAATAGCGAAAATAAACATCTGAGGTAGCCATTCGACGGAATGAGTTAAGAACGGAGAACAGATCTCCGCTCTCCGCATAAAATACAGCGTTGAGTTCAAAAAGTAGTGTCCGCGACCACCATCACTCGAGAATTTCGCGGAAAGGAGAACAGAAAATTTCGGCACAGCAGTCGCCATTATTCTTTACTATCTTCAACGCTTGGCATATAATATGTGAATATAAAAAATTTCCTTTATTCCTATTTTATATTTTTCTAAAGAAAATACTTAAAGAAGCTACCATTAAAAAACCTCTATAAAACTTATGAAAAACCATTACAGGCCTCACGTTGACATATAATATTTCGCGGCCCCCACCCTCTAGTGCATATTGAATCTGAAATAACCGCTCGAAGGCAACACGGGGGTACAATGGTGAAAATGACAGCGCGTCCCGCAACCGCTCAGGTGGGAAGGCCTTTTTATTATTTACATCGTATTTTCAACGAGTGTTTGCTATGAGTTTTACTTTGATTTTCGTAAAGTGGCGAGATGTAAACGTGTGATCTGAATACATAGGGTAGCTATTATATTCGCTTTTTATGGCAAGTGGTTGTTTTAGTACTGGAATAGGGCTCTTGCGGTAATATGTATCTACTTTCAGACGGTATTGTTGGGGTTTTGGGTTTTTTGTTTGGATAATACGTGCATTTGGGTATTTTTGTTTTTTTTTTTTCAGCTTCACCTTGAATCTCGTATATAGCAGGATAAACAGAGAGAGCCTAGTGTTAATACTCTTCGTTCCCCACTTCCCACTTGAGGTATTGAGTGGTGGAAGTCAATGACGTGTTTAGTCTTGTTAGTAGAGCGGAGAAATTAAAAATTTAAATATTTTATTCCTCGGAATGGGAATGGCATCCATTTTTTTTCTATATTTCAACGTTAAACCTTTTTATTTTAATTATTATCTTTCAGATTGTTTTATAGTAACTTTTAATGTATTATTATAAATCTGTTAAGTAATGTTTATTATGTTTCAATATGTTTATTAAAAATGACAAGATATTAAATATTCATATCGTTAAAACTCTGTGCGTCCATCCGTTACTTTTTACGGCTATATCGTAATACAGACTTTGATGAAATTCGGCGTGAAAAATATTTAAAGCTCCAGGGAGGGATGTAGGTCAAAAATATGTAAATTTTGAATATAGAACTTTCATATCGGAATTTTTTTTTTTTTTTTTAACAAAATATGGAATTATTAATATAGCATTTTATATTTTATATATTAAATATTTTTTTTAAAACTTGATTCAATTAAGCGACGCTAAGGTTGGAAGTTCTTTAATATTTCGGTATATGTTATAATCATATTATATGCTTTATATTTGCTAATTATTATAGTTTGTACGTTATTAAAAAAAACGGGTTCAATATTTTTATATCCTAAGGTGGGGATCGAACCCACAACCAGTCGCGCCACTACCGGCCTCTTCTTTTGACCGTTATGTTTATTTTAATCGTTTATTTGCATTTGCACATTATTTTTACTGTATAAATCAAATATAAAGGTATGAGATCAAATACAAGGTACACTGATGCACAGACTAATTGGTGCTGTTCCCTATAGAATATAGATCCTACATACTCCAGGGATTGCAGATTGGTATCGAATTACATACAGAATTTACCCCTCGAATAATGGTTCAGAGATGATATAAATATAAAAAATATTGAAAAATGTAGAATTTATGTTTTACATTCATGCTGATATTATGTTATGTATGCGGCTCTTTATAACGAAGTATTTATTTATTCTTCAGTATGCCTTATAATTATCTGTTTAAAAATGCATACATGTTTATAGATTAAACCACTTGTTAGTAGAAAAAATAATAGAATAAAAAAATTCAAGAATATTTATCTCGAGGCCAGTCATGGCGCAGGGGCACAAGCGTGTGACTGTCAACACGACATTTTGTGGGTTCGATTCTCGCTCAAGAAAATGAAATATTTAATAAAAAATAATTTTTAACAAAAAGAAAAACCTAACAACGAACTAATAAAAAATGAAAAATAATTATATAAAGATTTTATAATTTTGAAGTCGGTGCCAAGTAAAACAAACAGGCTTAGTAATTAGATATTGTAGTAAAGGTGTTGTAGCATTAGCTTGACACCGACTTCAAAATTATAAAATCTTTATATAATTATTTTGTTAGAAGTCGGTTTTTTTTTGTTAAAAATTAATTTATTTCACGATTTTAAGTGATGGGTATCTTAAAATGATGGTTCTTAAACGAGTGGTGATGGTGGTGGTAGTGGTTGTCAACGAGTAGTTGTGGTTGTCCTATGTAAAACTTCATTTAATTAGGTATTATTTTTGAGCAAAGTTACATTTTGGTATATTGACAAGAACATACATAAAAAGTATTCGGGCGAATTGAGAATCTTCCTTTTTTGAAGGTGGTTGAAAATGAGAACATCCTCTTTTTTGAGGTTGGTTGAAAAGTAATGCAACGATCAGGAATTTCACTTCTGACATCAATTTAAAAAGTTTTTGCTTGTAACTATTACAATATAATCAATTTTTTACCAATAAAAAAACAAACTTTCTCAATTTTCACCAGATTCCATAATCGGAACCTAACCAAACTTTCATCAAATTATCCTTAAAATGTATTATGTTCAAATAAAAAAAGAATCATCAAAATCTGTTGGCGCGACATT
Organism: Heliconius melpomene rosina; assembly: GCF_056956725.1. Classification (NCBI taxonomy): domain Eukaryota; kingdom Metazoa; phylum Arthropoda; class Insecta; order Lepidoptera; family Nymphalidae; genus Heliconius; species Heliconius melpomene. The sequence continues at coordinate 7,829,126 of NC_140405.1, forward strand.
GAGTTATTCGTCTATTTGTCGCGCACATACCTAATGCAAATTTAAAACTTATGTGATTTTCTCATAGATACCATTGTCAGAAATGAACCAAAAAAAATGGGACCATTCGGAAAGCGGAAACCTTTCAAACAAAAAAAAATTTTCAAAATCGGTTCACCCACTCAAAAGTTATGAGGTAACAAACATAAAAAAAAATAAAAACAAATACAGTCGAATTGATAACCTCCTTTTCTTACAGAAGTCGGTTAAAAATATTTCGTTCGTTATATTATAGTCCAAGTATAAATATTTTAAATAAATTATTGAGTAGGTATATAATATTGAGAAGCATTACAAAATTCACATATAATATAACAATTCATATTAAAAACGACGATACATAATTGTATACATTTATTAATCAGTCTATAACTGTAAATGTTAAATTTCACACGAACGAGCGCATTAGCTGAACTCCGTCGAAAGTGCTCCAACGGAAACGTGCTCTGACGCGTCCCAAATAATGTAAAAGATTAATGAAATGCCGTTTTATCACGTTATTATACGTTAATACATTTAATGTAAAACATTTTAACTTTATAATACCGTTCTGGTGTAGTATCGAATATGTTTGAAACGATATTTGTGGGTTCAAGTTCGCCTATATGAATATTTAATAGTAGTAAGTGTATTTAAGAAATATTTATTATTGATTTTAGTATGCTTATGTTATGCTTATTTCTATTGTTATGCAATATATAATCGTAATTTAAGGCTCTTTGAATTTATTTCTAAGAAATAAAGCAAAAGAACCTACATTATTTATGTTTGACTTTGATCGTAATGAATTTATTAAAAAAATATCAATATTGTTAAAAAAATTATGTAACGTAACGTAACTTGTTTTGTTATTCTTCATATATATATTTTTAAGTGAAAGTTTTTCTATTTTCTCAGCTTTCTGTCCTGAATCTATAGGATAGTTTATGTTGGACATGAAAAAAAATTGTTGACATTTAAATAGAAAAATACCAAATTTCTATGTATAAAAATATACATAATATCTTATATATGCGCGCAAAACTCCGCGGGCCCCAGATACTTCAGTTTATTCTGTTCATTTGTCACTAGAATTACAAAAAGCCTGCGGTCACAGCTGAGCGCAATTACTATTTGCTGTGCTTTAATAACTTTGAATGGGATATTTCAATAGGTTGGTTTGTTTTTTTTTTTAATAAATGTTCCAGTTTAAAAACTTATTTATTTTAAAATTAAATGTAAATAATAGTATAAATGTGTTTATGTTCGTACATACGTTCAATAATTATTACAAATTTTTAATCATATATTTGAAACTAATTTGATATGATGATTTTGAAAAAATATTATTTCTTGTTTGTTAATACGAAACCCTTCCAAGGAGAACCCAACTCGCTCCTGGCCGGGTTTTTTAAATCTCATAATCGCCAAACATTATTTTAAATAAGCACAAAAATTTATATCCCTGTGCAATCAAAGAAACAAAAGCTTATCTCTGTGTAATTTTTAAAGATTAATTCTTCGGATGAAATTTCACGCTTAAAATTTTATTACGTTAAAAAAGATAAACAGCGTAATCCGTTATCTCGTTCTATTTAAAGAAGCATAAAATAAAGCAGGTCAGTTGTAAAAATGGTTTTATACTTGCTATATTGAACTAATTCTTTATTTTTTGTAGATGTTCAGTGAACTAGGTGTTTTCTTAACTGAGATATAGATTTTAAGGCGGAAATTTTATACTATAGGTTTATTAGCAATGGTTTTTACAATCTTTTATTTGACTTGCCGTATCGTAGATTATACAGCGCCCTACAATAAACTGAAAATGTATACATATGTTAACAAAATTTCTTGTTTTTTTCGTATTACTTTTCACTTAGTCCATACTGAGAAACTGCCGGGTCGAGTTCCCACTTTTTTCAACTTCGTTCAGATAACAACTTTATAAAGTCAGTTTAGAAAGCGTTATCGTTTCTAGTTTCTCACGACAAAGATAAAAGGCGAGAGTTCTTACGGTGTGAAATATTTTAAATTGTTCAAATGAGAAAATCTTTCATTTTTATTTAGTTAAGCTTATTTCGCAATAATTTTTGTGCTTTTGGTAAAAATATTTGCTAGTTATTTTGTTTTAGTATTATTCATATATTTTTTGAGGTCAGTCGTAGCGCAGGGGCAAAAAATTTGACTTTAAAATCGACTGGGTGTGGGTGGACTGTGGGTTCGATCCCTACTCGAGGAGATGAAATATTTATTTAAATTTATATTTCCATTTCTTCGCTCTGGTTTTGAGGCAAAGCGCGGCGTTGAGTTCTGCCACTAAATACGCAATGCCTCCAGAATTCGGCTGAAAATGGGGAACGGAGTGTCGTAACACTAGGTTCCCTGTGCCTACCCTGACATGTGCGGTATATAGCATGAGGCTGAGAATATATAAATATTCTTAAATAATTACACATATCTTCGAAATAAAATGATATTCTAGTAGAAGAAAAGTTATATATCTTATTCCAATTACAGTTTGGTATACTTATGTCATCCCGTTTCCCGGGAACAGTAATTTATTATGGATAAAAGTTAACATGAAGACAAACATGGTGTTTACGAAGAAATGTATGGAATAAAGGATTTTATTATAGCGACTATATTGGTAGGGGGCTGGCGCCAGAGGGAAGTTTCATACTAAAATTAGTTCTTACGAATCCTATAATGACGTTCTAGAAGAGGACTAATCAAAGAATTACTATAAATCAAGGAGCAGCCGTGGAATGTCGTTCAGTGTTGTAAAAATTTCTTATTTTATATACATTTAGATTTATTAAATGACTTAAGTTATTTTTGGAAGCAGTGCATCCAAGTGTTTCATATAGCTATATAACTTTGATTCCAAGTTATATGGCTCCGTTCCCATCAAAACACTTCGCCGCCGGTCCTTACTTTTCGCCGAATTCTGGAGGCTTTGAATATTTAATTTCCTCGGGTGAAAATAGAACTCACTATCTGCTATATTTAGTCGTATGCTTTTACCCTTGGGCAACGCAGTCGGTGCTAGAGTCTTAAAACATAGTAAATCCATTCAAAGACTTTTAAACAACATAATAATACTTTTAAACAATAAAAACGTTAAATATAACAATGATTAAAAATCAAATGAAACTCGTTAATGCCCTCTCAAAAGATTAAAAGGTTGGTAATGAGAAAACGGGATTTGAGTTATTTTGTCGGCCCGAGGGCGGCTATGCAGCGCCATGCAATATTTACAGAAACAAAGGATTATCCGATTCCTGTCTATTTGAATACTGTAGTAAAACATTTTGCTACGAATATATCGTCAGTGAATAAAATTGGAACGTTTCGCCAGAAATACGTTCGAAAGGAATTTGTTCGTTGTAAATTAATTTCATTAAATGTTATTTCCAAAAATATCGATGAAATATTGGGTCGCTATTGTTGCGAAATGAGATGGATTTTTCGAGCTTAATGTATGTATATTTTTAGTGTGTATGCAAAGTGTTGTTTTAAATAGACCTGTAGTTTATTTATGTCATTTAAATATTATGCATAATTTATTATGTACTCATTAAAATATAGCATTAATTTTAATTATAATATGTAAAGTAAATGGCATTTGATGTTTATAATACCATTTGCTGCGAGTACTCAGAGCACTTGACAGGAAACGCGAGAGTTGTCGGTTCAATTCCCATTTAAGGGAAGAATTTTTTTTTCTTTATTAAAAATACCTAATCACTTCCAAAATCACAATAAGGTTCTCATAAAATACAAAATAAACGATCACTCAATCATTGACTAATTAGTGTTAAATTTTTAATTAAGCAGAATACCGTTACGAGGGTTATCTCCATAGCATTTTATTCTAAGCAATAAAGGGCTATTCTTGTCATAAACGGGAAGGGTGGAAAACTTTAAGCAATATCAAAACATCCCGTATGGTAATTTTCGGTCGCGTCAATTTATAGCTGCCCTAAAACAAACGTTCGTCCCTTCAGCCCCCCTTCAATTAGAGAATCCTGTAACTGTTTAATATCTCAATACAACCTTATATTTGATAAGCATTTGAATTTATCTGCTAAATATGTTCCGAGGGTTTAGTTTTACTATGATATAGATATGTATGAAAAATAATATTCTTTTAGTATTCATGTAAATTCAATTATCATTTTCGTATTTTCGTATTTCTTTTTGGGTCTACAATAAAGAGTTTATTATTATTACTATCAAATTAAAGTGTACGTATATTTGTGTAGGTATTTGTTATTATATCAATTTACAAGGTAACCAGAGAGAAAATAAGCCAAGACGTAGAAAAACCAAGATATTGTCTAGAGAGGAGTAGCTCATCTCTGTCTTTTCTTTTAGACTAAACTGACTGTAGGAAAAAAATCTTAATATCTTTTCCCCCTTTTGTATCTTTGTTTGCATACATGACGTTTCAACTGCAACACGCAAATCTTAATGTTTCCAAATCATAATAACGATTTTTGACATATTTTTAACTAGAACCTAGTCAGCCAAATAGGAGTGGATAAGACTTTTTTATTAATTAAATAACCTTCAAGCACATTCATGTTGATTTTAACATAAACATTATTTTTTTATTCTATGCCTATTTATTTATGGCCTTAAAATTTTATCAAATAGTAAATACTTTACTCGCTAACATAACAAACCCGTTGTTTTAGCAAAGGTACGCTTGGACAGTTGTTTGTATTTGAGTTCCGGACCCACTTAGTGGTAGTTTATAAGCTTTTCTGCTATAATTTTATACATTTTCAATGTTTATCCATGCAGACCTTAATTGAATTAAACTTATGTTTAACAAAAGGAAACTGACGCTAATTTTACGTTGCTATACGCATAAAATAATTAAGTATATAATACACATATATGCATATATTTATATACTGTAATAAAAATTATTATAATTATACATAAATCTTATATATTAAACAATATATCTTTATCTTAATAACCAACCAAATTAAAAATAAAAAAGTTAAAATATATGGCGTATTCAATTTTTGCGATTTTCCTTTTCGTTATTTTATTTTCTTATACAATAAATCTCACTACTATAATATAATACTACAAGATATTTGCTTTTCAATGTAGAGTGGTTTCAATGTAATCCTAAGAGGCATATCAAATATACGGTATGGAATAAGAAAACAATGCATGACATATGACGTAATCTTCCTATCACTATTATGTTTGAAACTTATGCGAATCGTATGTTACTAGACCAGGGATGTAGAAATAATTTTAAATATTAATATTTCCCCCAAAATGGGAATCGAATCCGCGTATATAGTATATATCAGTACAATCAGCTATTTGCCTTTAGTTTAAGTTAATAAATTTTTACTATCAAAATTATGTAGGTCAAACATTTTTATAAAACAATAATTCGTTATACTCGTATATGAAAGTTTCTATTGAAGTTAGAAGGAAGTTCAATTTGTACACAATAGCAATTTTAAAGTTGGCTGTTACGCAATTCAAATCTGTAAGTGGATTTCTGAATTAATTCGATTTTTGTTGAACTTCACAGACAGCCCGAGTTTTTCAGATTTAACATTTCAACTTTCAATGGTGCTTTTATCTTTGTTAAGAGCTCGTTTCGAAAGTCAATTAGTCCATCTTTCGAGTTGCAACTTTTCAGTTTTCTGTTTTGTAACGATAATATTCTTAAGGAAGATGCATTTCTGTTCTAAATTGTATTAAAGAAGAGAATAATTTGTTTATTATTTTATTGAACAACAAACTATGATTTATTTTTCAGTTTCATATTTTTTCTCGCTGAAAGCGAGGTAGCTTGGGGGGACGTACTGTTGAGATTTTATATCCCAATTCCTGAACAATTTTAGAGTTATTGTGCTTTATAAGGCGGGGAACCAGAATGTTAATACATCAATATTTCGGATTGGTGTTCAAAATACAATAAAATCTATTAAGAATTTTTGACTTTTATTTGATTTTAGATTGACAATTTGACATTTATATATAACTTTATAATGATTATATCCAATTCTTGAATGTATATTTTTGGCCCTCAGGAATAAGGTGATTATGATGCCATTTCTAGAACTCTTAACTTTGTCACGTGGGACAGAGAAATTATTGGGCGTAGGATGCTGTAAGTATAAACACATTTTCATATAATGTTTTTTGTATAATTTTACACAATGTAAATAAATTGATTTCATTTATAACGATTAAAATATTCCTTTTGTTATATTTTTTTTCAAAAAAAATATCGTTGCTTAGTTTTTGCTTATCTTACTGTAGAAATTCTCATTTTTTTATATGTGCTTTAGCAAAAATATATACAGTACGAATTAAAGTATAATTTAACGTCGTTTACCCTCAAAGCAATATAGAGAGTCCAACTTTTTTATAACGTCAAGTTAACTTCAAGAATATCATCAGTAGTCATTAATTTACATTTCTTTCATCGCGCTACGTTTGATTGACAAAGCTGAGGCAGTTTTTAATAGAACAAAAGAAATAATTTGCCTACCCTGTCAATTTACCTATAAGTTTCCTTTTAAAATGCTATTATTTATTAGGTCGTCGTAGCGCAATGGCATAAGCGAGTGATTGTAAGCTTGACGGTTGTGGGTTCGTACCCTCCACTCGTAGAAATGAATTATGATTTATTAATATTATCATTTCTTCTCCCTGGTCACGTGTGGCGTTGAGTTCCGCCACTCAACATAAATGCCTCAAGAATTCGGTGGAAAATGGGGAACGGAGTGTCTTAACACTGCTAATCGCTGTATCCCGCACACAGAAGAGCAGGGTTAAATAAAGCAGAAAAATAATATGTAATAACAAAATGAAATAGCAGAATAATATTTAAAAATATGTTAAAAGATAGCTTTTTATGTCTAGGATCAGAAATCATACAGGCAAAACACATAACGTCGACCAATGTTGAAAGAAAATAACAAAAATCTATAATTAATAATTAATTATAATAAAAAGCAACATATATTCTCAACTAAATCATAATAACAGAATTTTAGTAGCTTTCTGACAGAGTCAGAGTCAGAGACAGAGAGACAGAGTTTCATTTTACATTTTCAGTATATGTCAGGACCGCATATACATGTGCACACGCATCGCGACTTTTGCTTATACAGCAAGGCTTAAACTAGTACAAAACCTTTGTTTCGTGTATTACGGATTTAATAATTGAAAGTAATATTATTAATATTATTCAATCGTTTATATCATAGTTTTTATATAGGTATATACAATAAATTATTTGAATTAATTATAATTTTTTAAACTCCTTTCATGAAACTGTTAAGGGACTTTTCACCGAATTCTGGACGCTTTAAAATGAAAATATTAAATATATCACTTCCTCGAATAGGAATCGAATCCATAGCCTGTCGCATGCGCCTTTATTTCCCTCAATTCATGATATCACAATATTATTTCAAATATTTATTTAAAACGTATCTCATATAAGTAGAAACAATGTCAATAAGTGTCAATTAGTTTTAAAGCATTTCCTCGTAAACATATTGTTGGGCGCGGGTTGCCAAATTAAAATTGACGCTTTGTTCGCATCGAGCACGCCGCGGGACTCATCCGGGACTATTTATTTTATTACTCGATTAAGAGCTTACAACGGATTTTGTATTAACATTATATATATATGATTTTAATAACTTATCCAAAAATATAAATAAATACCACTGGATGTTGCAATTACTTAAAAGCTTTGACGATTTTATAGTAATTTGTTTTTGTTGGCTTCCTACTAAAATATATTTTTTTGAATTTTAATACCAAAGTTCAGATCTAAAAGCTAAATGTTTAGTTCACCCTCACACTGTAGGATTAAATTAGGTTTGATCCGACGAGCCATGAAATTGTCAACCTGCGGCGAACCGTGCCACAGTGCGATATGAACAATGTTATTTCAACTACAAACAATTATTTTATCATAAACACGCATTTTGTAAGATAGTAAGATATGAATTAATTGTTTTTTTTCTAGTTTCACGCTGTATCCCGCTTGTGGGGTAAGCAGAGAGAGAATAGAGTTAATACTTTCACTTTTCGGGTTCTTGGTGGATTTCAAACCCGCGCTTTGCCTCGACACCAGAGCGAAGAAATTGAAATATTAAATTGTGGGAATTTTGAAAGTGATTTATTTTTCTATTTAGATTTTATAATAAAAATATTTATCCTCAAGCGAAGCCAGAAGATATACACAGAATAAAAAACTAGTAAAAAAGTTGCCTAACAAGAAGCTCCAATATGTCAAAAAAAAATACAAACACTGTTTTCGTATTAAGATTAAACTGCACGTAAATGTTTTTGGTGAAGTTGTTAGGCACATTGTGAGGTTTTATCTGGTAAAGTTTCGCGGTTAATTAGCCCGAAAACCTCAAGTTTTCCCGGCACGTTGCGCCGCGAGCTAGGAACTTGTTACGCCGTGTTTTGGCTTCCCAGCTAAAAGGTCTTGTAACTTACTTCCAACATTAGTAATGCGTTTGTTTTTCTTAAAAGGTGATGGAGGAAATTATTCTATTTTGTTTTGTATATAAAAATAAGAAACACAGTGCCTCAAATAAGCTAAGATTATGATTTATTCTGTTATTTTTGGCAGCAGGGTAGGCAGAGGGAACTTAGTGTTAAAACACTCCCATTTTCTGCTGAATTTTGGACTCATTGAATGATGAATGGCAGAACTCAACGCCGCGCTTTGCTAGCTGAATGAAAGTATAATATATCAGAATATTAAAACTGAAGAACGGTTTTTTTTAAATATTTCAGTTTAAAAAGAGAGCTGCGTAGCAATTGTAATACAGACAGGTGTAACGCAGTAGTTGCACTGACATAAAACTATTTGTGAAACTAAAATGTTTAGCACTAAAAATGTAACGTTACAATTTACTATTTTGTCCGCTTTTCATTTTCAGTTTATAGCTTTAAGCTAGATGTTTTTAAACATTTTTTTGTACTACCAAACTGATGAACGATGTTTTCAGGTAGGCAGAGAGAACCTAGTGTTAAGACACTTAGAGATTTCTGGAGGCATTGCGTATTGAGCGGAGAGAAATGAAAATTATAAAATATTTCATTTCCTCGAACGAAAATCGAACTCAATATCTGTCGCATTTTACAGTCACACGCTTGCCTCTTTGTGCCAGGACTCTCCTCATAAAACTTTAATATTGAATAAAAATAGATATTATAATAAGAAACTCCATTATAAATAACATCTCAGTTCATTTCGTATTACAATAGCCCCATACATGTGGGATTTATGGTGCAAAATAAACGATAAGCGGGCGGTAACATCGCAAGGTGTTACCCATTTTTCAATCACGCGTGAGTAAAATTCGTTCCTATCTGAAACATTTCCACTGATATTTAAGTATGTGGCTTTCACGAATTCATTGCTTTTACTTTGGAAAATGTTTCTATATTCTTACGTTTTCTTCGTATCGTACATTCGTATACCCACGGGTTCATAGCTTACATGCTATAGAGAATATGGTAATATTTTTTGTTATTCTTTTTCAATTTTTAGTATAATATAGTGTCGTTGTTTCTTCTTCAGTTTAGTTAAAAATAAATCTTATTATAATTTTAAACCAAATATTAAGACAAGAAGAGATTGTGAGTTTGATTCCAACTCAGGGGAATAATTATTTTTTATTTCTTCACTCTGGTAACAAGACAAAGCTGGTTGAGTTCCGCCACTGTTGTGATGGAACGCACAATATTTCGAAAATTAGGTGATAATTGGGAAGGAAAAACGAAGTGACTTATCACTAAAATCCCTCTGGTTACCCTTATTGCTTGTTAGCGGCTACACGTATTTAATTATTACATTAACAGTCATGCTCTTGTAAAGGAAAACATAAAAAAACACTATTTATTTTCTAAAAACCATTATTTAAATCAACACGTTTGTAATTCTAATGAAATCAAAAACTAATAAGTATTGTAGTGGAAGACTATCGACAATCACCCTTTGACGATAGCCAGTAGATGAGGCATCACAAAGCGTACCTAAGAACGATCCATTCCAGTACCGATCTATCAATTTGTTTAATTGGATTCTTTCTTTGTGATTCTTTTCTCTGTTTGCGAACGACTCAAATTCATTGAGATTTAATGTTATTTTCTTTTTCTATCTTTTTTTTATTTTCTATCTTTTCTCCGGTTTCTTTTGTTTGTTGCATCGGATGACAATTATTGCCTATTGTGAACAATGTAGCGTGTTCCAGCTATTTGCTAAGTGAAAATGGTTTTTGGATTCAGGCTCGTAGAAATTGATCTTGTACTTTCAAATAAGTAATGTTTGTTATTTCTTTTTCTATGAAGCTGATTGCATTTTTTGCTGCAGTGTAATTTGTATGGATTTCTTTATATTATTTATGTACTGCTGGGTGCTGTGGACATTCAGTGAGTGTGGGTTCAAGTCTTTAGCTTTTTTATTAATTTTTATGGTTGCAGTTTTCGTTTCAAAACATTTTGATGTGGTATAAGAACATACAACCGTGGTTATGTTTAAATAAAATAACTTACAATTTTAAAAAATAAAAATAACTTTAAAAACATACTATTAATAATTTTGATATATCGAGATTACAATAATCAACTATAGTAATCTGTTCATACCGCATAGACCAATTAACTCAGATAATGAAGCAATCGACAAAACAGGGATATATTTAGTTTTGGATAATACTAATATGGTTGCTATGTCATTTAAGGCTCTTTGTACCAACGATACATGAAATTGTATAATGGGTTAGATTAGATAATTGTGATATTAAATTTTTTAGTCAACATTTTCTTCGACGAATTCGAATTTCGAATTTGAGAGTGAGTTTGTGTGATGAGTGGTGGATCTCGACTCAACACTTTGTGTTCTTATCGGAGCAAAACATTTGAAATAATTCATTCCCCTGAGTGAAATCTAATCGTTTGCTGTCACTGTTGGCACAGTGACAGCAAAAAAGATTGTCTCATATTTTAATAAAAAATATAATCTTTTACATATTTTTATAATAAAGGATACCTATGGAATAAAAAACTAAAAGTATAATGACATCATTTATATGGTTAGCTGTTAAAATTTTGGGATAAATCGTGTATTAAAATATACGCAGGTACATAAGAATGAATCGTTTTTTTAAAGTGTTTTTTAGAAAAATATAATTTATTCTAAGACCTCGAAAATTTGAGGGAAAATGGGGAACAGAGTGTCTTAACACTAGATTCCCTCTGTCTACTCTGCTGTGTGCGGGATACAGCGTGAACCTGATTTAATTTGATTTTAATTTTTGTTTTTACTATTATATAAAAAATGATCAACAAACGAATTAAAAGCAAACAGCAAATATATTTCAAACAGTTTGATCTTGTAAATACAATAAATATTTTTGTGATCGTAAACTTTGTCAATTCAATTACCCAGCCGCGGTATCCGGCACAAGCCACTGGAAAATAAACCTTTTGAACTTCAGCCAGTATCGACATTTTATTGTATAGCAAATATAATGTTTTATTCGATTTTAGTCTTTATTACAATCGATTCAAATGTTAATATCAAATGTATTTCCACTCTATCGAGTACAAATAGCTCGGAGCACTTTTCATATGACGGCCACGTGGTATGCACTTTAATTTCATTTTAACATTAATTTAAAATGGCTTTTAATGTCACTGGAAAAATAGCCCTCTACAGTTCGCCAGTTCTTGTTATATTATCTATGGAAGAATGGAAATTAAAATATGTATGTAAATATTTTAGTCATAAATATATGGATAGTGTAGAGTTATAGAAAAGAAACGTCTTAGACCAGTGTGTTTGTTGTTGTAATTTTTGTACTAAATACGTTATAAAATAAATAAGGATTCAGTTATTAGTAAAATTCGGGAATACTAGAGATTTGTTTTGAAGATGCGAGAAGTGTAGTTTACTAAAAGATCTCCGCCTATTTTGCTGGTCTTTTGGCTTTATAGAACTTAGATACGTCGAAAGCGGTACTCGTACTAGAATATTTTTTTTTAGTTTGGACATCGCTGCGATGGGCCCGGCACCTGCACGGTGAATTCAGTAGGGTAGTTTTTTCTCAGATTATTACAATAGATGATGCGTTCTCTATCGCATTTATCATGGTGAGTGTTCTGAAGAACTATTTGACCTGTTACCTGCCGCCGAATTTTCTAACCGCACAGCACGTCACAAACTTAAATATCATCCACACCATCTGGATATGTGGCACTCCACTACTGTGCGGTTTCGTAGAAATTTCCTTCCGAGCGCCACCGAACTGTGGAATGGCCTACCCGCGGCAGTGTTTCCAGGTCGGTACGATATGGGTACCTTCAAGAAGCGCGTCTATCTCCACCTCAAAGGCCGGCAACGCACCTGTAGCTCCTCTGGTGCTGCACGGGGTCGTAGGCGGCGGTGATCACCACCAGGTGACCCGAACGCTCGTTTGCCTTGTCCTTATTCCATAAAAAAAAAAAAAAAAGAAAAAAAAAAACATATATTCAAAAAATTCTATACATCTACAATAGTATAGTATTGTTAAAATATAACATTACATTAATTCATTTAAAAACACAATGCTCTTATTATAACAACACGCACTCAACAACCTACTCCGAGTATCTAATAAAATATACCTTACCGCTATCATTAATCATTTGTTCTTATTTATACAATCCTTTGTGGCAACATCACGTTAAATCATTTCTTCCCACTGCAACATTAGCGTGAGATTTTTTCTTTATTCGTGATGGACGCCAGCAGCTATTAGCTTGAGGAAATTAGACAAGAAAACAGACAGTAATCCATCACCTGCAAAAAAATACAGCTGAAATTCTCTATGAAAACGTAATTTAAGATGAGGCTTCAATATGACTCAGCTAATTGTATTGTTTTATTTTAGTAGTGTTTTATATATTTTTGCTATAATTAATTTCTTCCTCCTAACCTAGTGTGTGAGGAAAACAGCGTGAAAGCTGCGCGAAGTGAAACTAAAGAACAATGTTTTTCGCTTTAATAAAAGTCAAATTTATAAAGATATTGAAATGTTTTTTTTTTCTTTTATGTTCATTGTTACTGTTGTTAAAGAGCTTAAGTAAATATCTAGAGAACTTTAATATGTAACTGATAGAAATCTTAACTTTAAATTAATTTTTAATCAGATAATAAAAGTAGCATTCACTCCCTTTAACAAATTAGTGTCATTACGATAAATTTTTCACCAAATCAAGTGTAAAATCTCCATTAAACTCACCTCTGATTGATCGGGGATGAGCCTTCTATTGGGCACGGCCCATCCCCGGAGCTTCTGACCCGAATATTGCGTATCTAAAAAGTTTCCATTTTCAGGGCTTTAAAAGATATACGCGACCAGCGTTTGAAGGTATTAAAAGTATGATTAAATATTTTCTGTTATAGATGTCATAGGAATGATTAATATTGTTTTTTAATCAGCACACAGGCAGGGGGGAACCTTGTGTTAAGACACTCCATCCCCCCTTTCCGCCAGATATTTCGAGGCATTGCGTGCTGACTGGCGGAACTCAACGCCGGGTTTTTGCCTTAGTGCCAGAACAAAGAAATTAAAATATTAATAAATAATAATTCATTTCCTCGAGTGTGGATTGAACTCACAACCATCGCGTTACAGTCACACGGCCTCTTTATATATTAAATGAAACACTTTATATTTATTTATAATTTAAAACCTATTGTAACTATTGAAGAATTTAAATTGTCACATGTTTACCGGCTAAACGTGAAATATTAGTAATAAAAAATATACAATATTTCTTTTTCCTCTATCTTTTATAACTTAGCCTAAAGCTCGCTGCTCTCTTTTACAAGGTTGACGAATGATGATCTTCCGTTACTTTTATGGAACTTTTATACAACCGATAAGCTTAAAAATAAGTCTCTTGGCGCTTTTTGACATTATTGGAAGCTTATAATAATTTAGAGGAAATTTTAGCCTGAAAATGTGATAAATCAAGTAAAATATTATTTTTGCATTCACTGAAACGATATATATTTCTATAGGTTATTTATTGTTATTAAATATGTATATTATAGTTAAAGATACATTTTAAGAAGAAGAAGAAGGATTACTTTTTGAAATTTCGTTACTAAATGAATTAATCGTGATATTAAATATAAAAATAATTAATTAACTTAAATTATTTGTAAATCATTTTAAGCATATTATAAATTGTATCAGTATTTATATAGAACTATGAATAATTACAGATGCCAAATTGAATAATTTGGTACACGTCGAGTGATTTCAATTAATATTTTATAGATAAGTCGGCACTGCACTAATTATTCAACAGTTTGACCATCAAATTTAATGGCTAGGTTTAATATATTTATATATGCATGTCAAATATACATGCATTTATATTACAGAGGTCGTATGCACCAGTACAAATGTAGAATAATAATTGCATTTATGAATGTTAATTTCAGATTTAGTTCTACCATTAAATATGAATGTCTGTGAACTTAGCAGAGCATTGTCCAGCAGATCAAAAAAAAAAATGGAGTTCTCTTCGCATGCACCTGAGTTCTATAGTTCCTGATAGGTTTTATAAATAGTTCTGCCGTTTTTACCCCTGAAAACTTCTGATCTATATATATAAAATCGAAAGGTCACTCTCACACACACTCATCACGAAATCTCAGAAACTACATGTGCTAGGAATCTTAAATTTTGCATAGGAGTTATTTATAGGACGTAGGTGCTCGCTAAGACGGGAATTTGCAATATTCGACGTCTAAGGGTTGTTTTTGGGGTTGAAAGTTTGTATGAAACTTCGTTACTACAAATGCTAGGAGTCTCAAATTTTGCATGGACGTCACTTACAGGACGTAGGTACTCATGGAGACAGAAATTAATAATAACGTAGTTCACGCAGGCGAAGCCGCGGGCGGGCAGCTAGTATTATATAAAATCAGGAGATAATATATTAAATAATTTTCAGTAGTCTATTTTATTATTATATAAGAAAACCAAATCCTTTTATATGAATATGAAATACTAGCGGACGCGCGCCGCTTCGCTTGCGTATTTAAGGGTGAATTTTGAATAACCCATGAAACATGTGTTCAATCAAATATTTTTAAGAGACTAAATTTCAAATTTTATAAAAATCGGTGACGATTTAAAGATTTTTCCATACAAACTTTCAACCCCTTATTGGCACCCTTAGGGGGTGAATTCTAGAAAACCATGAAACATGTGTTTAACTATATACCTTTAAGAGTCTAAATTTCAAATGTTATAAAAATTGGTGACGACTTAAAAAAAACCTATACAAACTTTCAACCCCTTATTTGCACCCTTAGGGGGAGAATTCTAGAAAACTATGAAACACGTGTTCAATTAAATACTTTTAAAAATCTAAATTTCAAATTTTATAAAAATCGGTGCCGATTTAAATTTTTTTCCATACAAACTTTGAACCCCTATTTCACCCCTTTAGGGTTAAAATTTTTCAAAATCCCTTCTTAGTGGATGTCCAGATTACGAAAGTAAACTTTTATCCAAATTTAAGGTTTCTACCATCAGCGGTTACGGCTGTGCGTGCGTCTTACCTCAGTCAGTGAGGACAAGTCCTTTTATATATATAGATTATCGTTAAATTACTGTAAAGGCAGGAATCCTATCAACCCTTAAGGAGGAAAAAATATAAAAGATTGTCGTATCGTATAACGATTATTATAATATACAAATACGTGAATAATGAAGTCAACACATTATATTAGATATCACGTTTCTATGGAAATTATTTTTTTCGTAATGATTGATATCTTTGAAGTTACGTTGAATCTTAAGTAGAATTCAGAATACTTTGAATTGATTCTGCGATCTTATATTTACATGGAACAGGGGAAAGGCGTACCGGGAGGTGGTGTTAGCATTTCCTACTGCTGAAGTTAATAATAAAATTGTAATGCATTTTCGTTATCGTCGTAGTGCAGTGGAAATGTGTTTCGAGGATCGTGATGGTTGTTTATACAAATCCTATTTGAGGAAAGAAGCGTTAGACGAATTTTATGTAATTAAAATTAGAAACGACTGCATTAGGTAATCTGTTTTAACAAAATGTTGTTGACAGATTCTTAAGTTGTTACGTTAGAATCGTCTTGTCCCACAAAAAAAATAGAGAGATATCCTACTAGTATTATAAGAAAGTTTGTGAGGATGGATATTTGTTCCCTTTTCACACAAAATCTACTAGATATATATATATATCAGGATAACGTGATGGACTACAATTTGTGTAAAGAGGTAACAATAAGGTAAAGCAGGCAAAGCCGTAGGTCGCTGTGTAACGATAAAAAGCAAAGCAAATATTAAATATAACATTCGTTACATAAAGTAAGTAAATACTTTATTTTATCATGAAAATGAAACGATTTTTAATACAACATTAAAATATGTTATGAATTATTCAGCTATATGATGGCTTGTACTCGCAAAGTCAATTTCAAACTCGGCGAATTTTAATGAAAATACTTTTCTTTCTTTTATTCGTCCATTTTTTACTCTGGATTCGTTTCTTATTTCATAAAAGAGATTAAGCATTCTTCAAATGCACGATTCGTTTTTCACTCACTGAGGTTTGTTTTGTTGAACGTTAAAAACAACATTAAGAATTTCAATTCAAGCATTGTACTGGTTTTTGTTTAAATTGTTTAACCAATTAAATTTTTTACTCAGTTTCTTTTCAGTATTATGGTGCAGTCCATAAACAATACATATTATAATAGATTTTTCTTTAAATTTTCTTTTCTTTAACATCAGTAGAATTTTCATAATGGAATTATGCTCCGTTTTGTGAGAAATTTTCATTATTTTAAATGATATGTCCAAGTCCATTTTTGAATTGTATTCTAAAAATAAATATTGTGCTAAAAGAGTTATAGTTATATCAGTTAAGCGAATTATTTTTTTCGTCCCTTTATCACACATACGTATAGTAGGGCAGGCAGAGAGAATTTTCAGTGTTCTCCGCTTTCCAAATTAACTCGAGATATTAGGTATTGTTGAGAGATATGGAGCCTACTATCTTATACGTTTTTTGCGAAACAAGATTCAATGTTAAGTTGAATATGCCTTGTTACTAGTTTAATTATAATTATAAAATCTACAACCATATAATAAATCATTCAAAAAACCTCGGTACAATGTATACGTGAAGCTTATGTATGTTAGCACGGCTTATGTACGGGCTAGTGATCCCAGCTTGCCGTGACAAATTGCAGGCGTCTCCGCGTGCCGCGTCGTTAATTACACTCTGAATAGTATTGTGAATTTCGTTTTATTGTTATGAAATTTGTGATTACGTATTTGGTTGGAAATATGAAAATTATCCTCTAAATTTCGGGAAATGTGGAACGGAGTGTGTTAACACTAGGTTCCTTCTGCCTATCTTGCTGTGTGCTGCGGGATTCAGCGTGAAGCTAAAAAAATGTACTAGAAACGCGTGTCTCATTTTAGAAACTCTATCTTTCAATTTCCTATTTTAGAAACATTTAGATAAATAAAATGTGATAGTAAACACTATTTTCTTTTCTAACTTTCCATTTTTTATAAAAAAATTGCAGCTTAAAGTCATTTATATATTTAAATATTCTAATTTATTTATTTATCACTTAAATACAATCATACATTTAATTTAATTTATATATTTTATAGTACTCATTCGTATTTAGTTTATTCATATGAAAGCGCTCGCTGCCGTCAACTGAACTGGTAAGGTGTCTTAAAATTTACGCCTACCCTCTTGTCGACGGCATATTTTTTTATGACAGTCGATGCTTGCCACTCGTTGCGCTTTATATACGGTCGTTTGTTTTCTCAGTTATTTGTTAATATTATTGTAATTATCGTGTTCTCTTTTAAATATATGTTTGTGGTTGACTTTTGTATAAGCTGTGTAGTGATTTACTATTTGTGTTCAAACTCTATGTACTTTAAAGTGGTGCTGAATATACACAGTGTTAAC
Organism: Heliconius melpomene rosina; assembly: GCF_056956725.1. Lineage (NCBI taxonomy): Eukaryota > Metazoa > Arthropoda > Insecta > Lepidoptera > Nymphalidae > Heliconius > Heliconius melpomene. The sequence goes on from NC_140405.1 coordinate 7,847,210, forward strand.
CGTGAGTACACTTTTTATTATTCACCGTCAACACTACTACTCTCTTCTTTCTAAATTGCAAAATACGAAAAGCGTGAGAGAATAAAAAAAATAAAAAAAAAACATCGTCTCGAATAAAAATACCATAAAACAATAGGTGTAGCATTTACGTCAATCCCATATTGATCGTTGGGTGTGTACTAAATATAAAGTTCAATAAAAGTCCCCCTTTCCGATAGGAAGTCCCGGATTTATCGAACTAACCCCATGTAAATAAATAAGCTGGTTCAGCATGCATTTCTTATGAGAACTTTTTCGTGACAAGAGTTGATTTGGAACTGTCCAAACATATTGGAATACCGATTTTGATTTATTATAGAAATTTTATCGATTCATTTTCAGAATGACGTATTTGATTAATAATATAAAAAGTCTGTCTTACTGCTATATAAATTAATTATGCTTATCAGCTTCACGCTGTATCCCGCACACAGCAGGGTAGGCAGAGGGAACATGTGTTAAGACACTCCGTTCTCAACTTTCTGCCGAATTTTGGAGGCATTACGTGTTGAGGGGCAGAACTCAACGCCGCGCTTTGCCTCGACACTAGAGCGAAGAAATGAAAATGTAAACGTAAATAAATATTTCACTTCCTCGAGTCGGACTTCGGGATCGAACTCACAACCGTTATAAAATGTAATATATGTTTATAAAATTTATAATTATATATGTCTAACGAAGAAAAATAATATTTAAAAAAATATAAAAATTATTAATTATTTTATAAAGAAACATAAAATATACGTAGAAGAACTCCGTACTCAAATCGTGTTACTTCCTATACAATAATAGTGTAAAAATACAAATTATTCTTTGTCAGCGCTATTTCGATCAGATTAGAGTACATTAGGTATTGGATAAATACAAGTTCAATTTGGAAAGGCGGAAAACTCGGAAAAGTATTCGGCGCAGGTAACAGATTTCAGTTCTATCAGCTTTCCTTTACTAGTTTTTGAAATAGAATAATTTTCAATAAGAATGAATTGAACAATATTCTATTAAATTATTTGTTGTTCTGTTACTTTAGCTTTATAAATTTGACTTAAAAAATAAATAAAATAAGTAGCAAATTAAAGCCGTCGTAGCGCAATGAGTCAACCTCTGACTGTAAACGTTATATTTGAGGGTTTGATACCCACTCGAGGGAATGATATTAAATTTATTTTTATTTTCAAATTTTATAAGACAAAAAGAGTGTCTAAACATTAGGGTAGAATGTATAATACATTTTTAAAGTCAATTAAATACGTTATATTGTACGTCATGTCATAAAATTATACTAAGAGGTACCTAAATCTAGCTCTAATGTGAATATTGAATGTACTAAAATGTGAATATACTAAAACAAATAAGAATTAAACCTAAACAATATATGAATACTTATTCAACTCACTCTCATATTAAATACAATTTCCAAATTAAATTTTGAATACAAACCTAAACAACAGTTTTAATAATGCTGAATGTACAATATTGACCATTCTCTGTGAGCTTAGTCTCAACTACACATATACAGACATACATATATCTACATCTGAGTTTGTCCAAGCTCACGACATGGCTTTGTTGTGGAAAACTGAAAACTAGCCTCTATCGTCAATTTGAGAAAACAAACAAACTGTTACGTATTCCGTATTTAACGCATTCCAAACACATTCAAAGGGGCTGCTGCCTGACACTACCCCGTACTGCCCCTAAGCCCGGGGGGCTCTACGTGGTCTAAATGTTTCAGTGAATTTACATCCAGATATTACACTGAGGTAGTTGCTGTGTAATTGTAAGGAGTTAATGGGTAGGGGCCTAACGATTGGAATACTCTTGAGTTACAGATTTACAAGCTCTGGTGTTGTGTTTATACTGTTGTGGCAGCTCTGTTGGTGTGTATAATCGAATTTAATTAATGTTGAGTTATAGCAGTAAAGTCTACGTGAAAAAGATTTAGAGTAATTGTCAGAGTCATTTACGTACTTTTTTCCACTAGATAATACTTGTTTGCTGTCAGGAAGTAGTTCTATAGAGTCCATTGTAGCGCAGTGCTACAGGCGTTAGTCAGTAAACGCAATGGTAATTTGTTGGATCCGTACTCGTGGGAATGATTATATTTAAATTATGTTGTGTTTCCCCCTCTGGCAGACAATACCCGGCGTTGGGTTCCGCCACTCAAAATGCAATGTCTCAAAAATTGGCAAGAAATAAATTGAAATTAGTGTTTCTTAATACTAACCTAGTATAGCAGGATGGGTAGAGGGAACCCCCTCTAAGAAAAGAAGAAAAGAAAAGAAGAACTTTTTTTCAGAAAAAACCGGGCCTCTTGGAACGATCCAAAAAGTACAAATCCGAAAGAAATGTTCTATATAAATAATAAAAATATACATCTTTGTCAAATATTTTGATAACTTCTTATATTAAAAAAAATAAAACCAAAATTACATAATAGAAAACAAAAAAAGTGTTTTTAAAATTAGAAAACACATTCTCTTTATACAGCCCGGTGGGCTCAAGGGGGCAATGAACTGGCACCCGGCACAATTGCCCATTCGTAAAGTTCGTAAACGGACGCAATGCTTATACTGGTAAGATAATATGAAGATTGAAGAGCCCTCATTTCGGGTTGCTTATGTACTGAGATTAGCGATTTAGCCTTAAAATGTATTAACATAAGGATAAAATTAAACTTAAATGCTTATGAAAATCTTAGGTACACTAAATATAGCAGCTATAGCAGCAGATTGTAACTGATAGTAAGAAGAAGAAGAAGAGTAAGGTTTCATCTGTTAATATAAGTTTTTCACATAGTTTTCCGTGAAGGCGACACGTTTATATGAAATATTGATACGCATAAACGACTTTATACATTGGTATACATGGTAATTATTTTATTTCCAATAGAAACAACTAAATAGTATTCTTTTATAATTGATATAATATTATAACTATGTTAATCTGTAAAAAGAAGAAGAAGAGAAGTCCCGAATTCCTCGATTTTCTGCGTGTATTAGAAAATAAAAAAATGCGTGACATATTACTATATCTATATCTATAATCCTTTACTATGATTAGCAAACAACAATGATTTTTGCTCGCCATTACAACACACAACAAATCAACTGGCAAGGGCTGAAGGCATCATAACTCTGCAGCAGGATAGCCTGGCATGCCACATCCACATAAGCCCGACGTACATTCAAGTCGGACGACAGCACTGCCCATCTGTCACGCTGGAACCGGGGCCCGGTAAATTACTTGCCTTCATCATGCCGAGTGACCTGCCGCGTGACTTGAGTTAGGCTCGCTTTTATACAACATGAGTTATGCATATCTGGTATTAACTGAAAAGAATGGAAAATGATTCTAAATTACGGTAATTTGGTTTATGTTATTATTGTGTCGTTTGTATTATGTTATTTTTTTTAAATAAGCGATTTTAACAAATTGTTGATTAATCTCCGGAAATACTTATATTTCCTATATAAGGGATGAATCTAAATTTGTCATTTAATGTTAAAAAAAAGCTTTAAGTTTTGCTTACATCTCAGTAGGTAGAAAGAACTTACTAAAAAGTCACTTCAATCTTCACTTTCTATACAAATATGAAATATTAAGTAATTTAATATAATTATGTATTTTTAATTAATGTTATATAATAAGATATGGGGACATTTATGTGTCATATAGAAAACAAAAACTAGTTAACAAAATAGATGAATATAATGATCGAATTTGTTCACGCTACACTTAGCAATTATTTTAAGCAACATACGAAAATTAAACTTAATTAACATTATGTCAATCTTAAGTTCGTTCATATGAAATTTAGAGCAAAATAGCTATCCTATCTTATTCTAATGGGATGTTGATAGAAAGGCACTAGCGATGTTTTTGATAGCTAACACGAGTATTATTCACTCGTTTCAACAGTACTGTCGTAAATGGAAGGAATACGACTGTAGGGTAAGTAATGTTATCGACATTTGAGCCAGCATCTTTCTGAAATCACCTTCGCATCAGACTCGTCAGGTATAATCCCTGGAAGTTTTCTGTTTATTTTCGCTTCCAATTTCGTCAGAGTGCCTGCCAAGGTGTTGTCTTACAGCGCTTTGGAATTCGTGACACACGGTTTCTTTTGAGTGCATTACTCCATATTTTTTATGTTTTAATAGCAACAATGTCTTGAAAAATGGGCGAAAGGTGGAGAACAGAGTTTCTTACCACTAGTTTCCCACATATTTCTGCTAATAAATTAAATTTATTACTAAAAGAGTACTATTATTAGTTAAACGTAATTAATATTTCCTATGAGTAATTAAATTATAGCAGCATGTTATCGTTATTGATAAAAATATTAATTTTAAATTGAACATATATTAGTATGAATAATATTTAATTTATTTTATTTATTACTTCCATAGTTTAGGTGACGGTGTGTAGTTAAGTGTAACCAACTTTAACTTTTCCAGCAGTTTCACGCCAATGTTTAAGTTTATTTTTAAAATTTTAAAACTTTATTAGATCTTCTAGTTTTGTGTACGCTTTGTTTCTTAAAACACTTCAAATTTATTTAGAAAAACCTCATTATTATTTAAAAAAAATATTCTTGCAAAAGCAACAAATAAATTTTAAAGCTAAATTAAATATAGCTTACTTTATCTTACTTGTAATTTTTTACCAAACTTGTTATACGAGTATGTATAATGACATTTATAAAAACTTTTAAAATAAATTTCTGTTTCGTTAAGCAAAATCTTTCAGGTTTACATTTTTATCTAAATTCCCAAAATAATAATCAAACCTAAAATATATAATTTACGCATGTAAAATAAGTTAAGTAAAACGATTACTGTTGTATTAACAATAAGCCTGCCCCTCACTCCCATGCTAGTATCTCAAATTACCAAATAAATATCTTGAAAATTTAAGCCTACAGACGCTGACGACGCTGTTGAGACGTCTGCCACAGATAATCCTCGCTCTCATAATGCCTTCAGCGGAATAATACAAATTAGGTAAACGGATCGTTTAGTTACAATCCCTGGGAAGCTAATAAATATTGTATAAATATATTGTTTTTTATAATTTGTTTCATTATAAGGAACTTTTAATGAGTTTAGTCAAAAACACTTTTAATAATTTTTATATCATCCATCGATCCATTAGCCTTTCAATGTCCACTATTGGACATAGGCCTCCCCTAATGGACGGAGTGGCGAGAATTATGGGAGGCCTATTTTTATATAAGTGCAGCAATCATAGCAACTTCCAGTTCAATTTCAGTCTGTTTATTTCTTTTATTAATTTCCTAAAATAAGTTAATACCTTAAAATTTTACCTACCCGAATATTAAGATCTATATATAACCCAGAACTACTGGACAATTTTACAAAAAAATCTAAATCTAAACAATAAATTTAAAACTCTATCCTCCATTTAAAAAACTTATATTGGAAAAACACTTAATCAGGTTCTATCTTTTGAATAATAATTGTGGCTAACAAAAACATGGTGCTTCAGCCTTATAATTACTGTGCACATTCGTTAACGTAATTATTCGGGACGCTTTATGCATATTTAACCAAGCCCTTGTACTTCAAATTCAACACAATTGGACACACGAGTTTATGTTATGTAACTGAATTGTCATTTTATATTGTTCGTGCATGTTATTTTAAAAACGCCTTTTTATTATTTTATATTATAAAATTTATAATATTTTATAACGAATATTAATAATATTTCCATTTTTTTCGCGAGTTTTGACAATGCCCCCAGAATTCGGTGAAAAGTGGGGGGCGGAGTGTTGTGGGCTATTGCGTGGAACTGAAAAAAATAAAACATTTGTGCTAAGTGATCGAAGCTTCAAGCCGTCAGTGTAACGATTTAAACACGATGCTTTTAAGGCATACAAATATTATTATCTATTAAAAAAAATATACTCACAAATATCAGTAACATTTTAATAAAATAATATGTAGTAGGTACGTAGTTTTCTGAGCAACCAATCTTACGAAATTTATATTTTTCCTGAAGGCAATACTATATTATAATATATTTACTTCCTTATAACATCCCCGGGATGGTATTTTAATGTATTTCTTGTTAGCCTCAGACCTCTTCTTAAATATTCAGTGACCCAGTTATCGGAGTTTAGCTTTCATGGCGATTACGTTAATAAGCCTTAATTAAATTCGTTGCGAGTCGTGCTTGCATTAACAATGTAGGCGTTTCTTAATTTTGTACACGTGTTTTTATATATTTTTCATGTTTCACTATTATGTCTTGTTGGCATATGGTCTTTAAAAAGAAATGTGTTAAGTTAGAGTCGGTTTCGGCCACCGAGGCTTCTGTACCGATTTCAGGACAAAGCTTGCGGGCATATGTACTCATTTTGTATGAAATGAACTATAAATATAAAATTGTAATATTTTTTTTCTATGAAATATCTATAAATCTTAATTTTTCCTTTATTTGTATTATAAGTTCGATGAAATATTTATTTTAGTTTATATTTCCATTTCCCCGCTCTGGTGTCGAGGCAAACTACGGCGTTAAGTTCCTCCACGGCAATTAGTTCACTTTCATTTCATAGCGATATACGAGTATACCTATTATTTAAGACTCGTGGTATAAGCTGGGCTCCACTAATGTAGTCAGTGTATTTGCGGAATTTCCGCCGCCGCAGGGCGAGGTTGAATATTCAGGGCCACCTGTGCTATGTTATTATCTCATTACGGTTCTTTGCTGTTCTAATGTCTGTTGCGAATGTTCTCGTACGCTATATTGAAATTCTATTTATGTACACTGTTATATAATATTAGGTGATAGAAAATATTTCTTTTCTGAAAATAAAAAAAAGTATATATTGTTACATACCAATTTATTTTTTAGGGAAGTAAATTAGATATTTTATTGCAATGCAAGTATGGTAAAGATTCGAGTGATCTTATTATAAGCATATTTTCAGAATTTAACGTTTAACGTCAATGTCAGTATTTTTTTCCTTTTTTTTTTAAATAATATTAAATAAATAATGTTGTTATGGTCTTAAAACTACAATTTTCCTCTAGGCTCTTATTTTCAAACGCTGCGTCAACGTACGTTCCTCAAATGAAAAGTAAATACGAATGTAGGGCAACTCTCGCAGGAACAAAAATGAGAAGAAATATTTATCTTGTAATCAAAAGCATTTTGATTATTATACTTATTGTATCATTCGGATGTAAATTATACTGATGCTCGTATATTTTTTGTATTTATGTACCTTTTTTCTTTTTCATGACTTAAATTAATAATTAATAAAATATTTAAAGTAAAATATTTAAAAAAAAACATAATTATATATATCGCTAACTAAACTACATTTTTACATTTTTTAAATAAAAACCTCTTTCAAAAGCTCACAATAAAATGTATTAAAAGCTATTACATTATGCATAATATGAAAACAGGGAACTATAACTTACAGAAATGACAACAAAAAGCAGTCTAGACAAAGCAGTCTTACTGTGCTTCTACTTCATCGGCTCTTACTATGCTCGATCGTTTAAAAGTAAAGTAAACAGTAAATGCAATACCATATAAAGAAGGTACATGCAATTTCTAAAGCTTTAGACCATATATAGTTAAAATGTAATAGTAACTATCATATTATAAAAAATTATTCAAAATATTATCAAAAGACAGTGTTAAAACACTCCATTCCACACTATCCGCCTAATTTTCTAATTTTTATTGAGTAGTAGAACTCAACGCCCTTATTACCAGAGCTCCCCCGAGTGGAATCGACCCCACAACCAACCACGCTTGTGCCACTGACGGTCTTAACTTAAATATAGTTTTTGTTACAATTATTACATAATTTTACTAAAACTACACTTAACTCCAAAAACAAAAACATCATAATATAAAATCATAATATAACTTATAAACCTTTTATTTCAATTCAAAAAGAAAGTATTAAAGTAACACACTGAAAAAAAAAACAGAAATCGTAAAAGATCGTAAAAGCTTTCCCTGTAAAACAATACTTGTTTACCTTCATCCTAATAGACGGCGTGAAACCGGATGCGAACCCACGTCCTGTCCACCTATGACGCTTATGAGGGTAGCAACACGAGTATGTAATTTGATATATCTATAAACCAATCCCTTCGCAATTTATTACCTTTCACGTTTATTTTCAGTTCTATTATGTGTTACGATACGTTTGTTGTTGAATAATTTTATTCGTATTTTATTTGCTTTTAAGTAAGTTTTGCATGTATAAATATGGGAATGAGTATTAAATAGTGAAGTGTAACTGTAATAGCGATGGTTTTGGGTTCGATTCCCACTCGAGGATTATTTATTTTAATTCTCCCGCTTTAATAAGACAACGTTCCGCCACTCAATAATAATATGTCTCGATTTAGGATGGAGAACGGAGAATGGAGTTTCTCAAGTCTTAGTTCTTTTTTTATATCCTGCTATATATAACATGAAGCTGAAAATACGTAATTTATATTTAAATATTTTGATAGAAAAATATATAATATGAACATCACCACACGCCTATATAGTACATGTGTACTAACATATAATCTAATACAAACTCGATGAGCCAGTGCATCATTAGGGGATGGAATTGAATATGGGTCAATTTGATATTAGAGCGAAATCTATCGGAACAGCTATTTCAGTAATGATATCAATCACGCGAAACGCTATCGCCCAGCTCTTCCTATTATTATATATACTGAACGTATATGCTATTACCATGTAATTTTGTATATTGTATGTAATAGGCCTCCCGTAGTGCTACCCAATTTTATATATTATCTTCTTCTAATATATGGTATATTTTGAACATTTTTCACGTAAAAAAATCATAATATCAAACTGGACTTTCGCTTTAATTTCTAAATATGATAAAAAGTTATAATGCTATGACTGTTTTGCAAAGTAAGTGCACAAAGAAAGTAAAAAACAAAGAACTTTTTTCAAAACAAAAAAGTATTTCCATCTAACAGAATAAATGTATTAAAATTCGCATATGAAGTGTTGTCATTAAGAGCACGCTAGAGGATCCTCTAAGAGTACTTTTCACCCTGTCTGATACGGCAGTCGTACAAAAATCATAATGTTTCTGTCAAAGCATACCCCTGTGCACTTGAACCTTAAGATTTATTCCATTATTATGTAAAACTTTATAAAGGCTGACTTAGTAATTTAACGACGATATAAGGTTTTTAAAATTACTTTTGTGTTAAAATACATTTAATTTTGTATCATATAAGATACTATCTGATAAAGACAATTCTACTTTCTGCCATATTGCCACAAAAAGGATTTAACTACATTATTCAATTCCATGCAAGTTAAGATGAGATCTATTAACGTACGAACTTCACTTATATCAAAATTGTGTGTTTTGTTACTTAATATATAATATTATTATATAATACTAGCGACCCGCCCGCGGCTTCGCTCTAGTTTTGAGACTTCTAGCATCTGTAGTAACGAAGTTTCATACAAACTTTCAACCCCAAAAACAACCCCTTAGAAGTCGAATATTACAAATTCCCGTCTTAGCGAGCACCTACGTCCTATAAGTAGTTCCTATTTAAAATTTGAGATTCCTAGCACATGTAGTTTCTGAGATTTCATGATGAGTGAGTGACCTTTCGATTTTATATATATAGATATAGTAACTTAATTATAACATACATTTTCAATACCAATGCCGGATATCTAACAAAATATCCCAGATCAAGTTAATTAATGTCGTTTATACCTATTTAACCTTTTGTATGAAATAATAAAAGATAAACCATATCTAAGCTAGTCGTAAGCAAGTTATAAACTTGCATAGAGTTCATTATTTTAAGCCATCAACTAAAGTCCTTGTCCAGCCATAACCATTGAGTCAAAGAGCGTGATAGACGGGGGATTCCCCGCGGCTAAATTATTCTCCTGCACGTACAGAAGTGCAAGGCTTTGTTCTGAATTTTTAATCAGCGCCGCTAAAAATAAAAATTCGAATATACTATAAGCTCGCACAATAGCATAATATTAAAGTTTTGCAGACAATAAATAAAAGAAAATTGTTATCTAGCATTGCAAAGGAAGTTTTTATAACTCACGCTGTGGATAACTATTATATAAAATTAAAAAGTGTACCCGCTAGTATGCGAATATTTTATCTTGTTCAAAATGTAACGGTAAGTGCGGCTGGTTGTGGGTTCGATTCCCATTCCAAGAAATGAAATATTTATTTTAATTTATATTTTCATGCAATGCCACCAGAATTCGGCGAAATGTAGCGAACGGAGTGTTTTAACACTACCCTGTTATGTGCGGGATACAGCGTGAAGCTTATTTTTTTTTAATTAATTTTATTTACTTGTTTTACATTTTACGTACATACATTTTGGTACTGAAGTGGAACAAAATATATTTAAAGAATAAATGAAAACGTTGTAAAGCTCTAGTGCGAAGCTTCTAATACATAAATTCGAAGCTTTTCTAATAAACGTAAGTTAGGAAGAGATATAACGAAGGAAACTTGTGGAGCCAGAGATGCTATGAGAAGAAGTTACAAACTTCGCTAGTTGTGAAGTGGTGCGGTTGGACTTCCCTTGTATCAGTTTAAAATCTATTATATTTTATCTATACCATGTACGTGATTGTTCTCGTTAACAAGAATTTTATAAAATTAAGTTTAATAGTTTTATAGTTAGTTATTTAATAGGCTAATATAAACGGAGTTTCAATTTTAAGACATGTATTTTTGTGAAAGTTACATTTTAATATTTTTTTTGAGTTTTAATTTAGTTACGTAAAATTTTATGGCTCTGGCATCGCGGAAAGATGATTGGTGTTTACGAATATTCCCAAATAAACCTACAGGGATCCAACCCACAATTAGCACATTTAAAGTCCGAAGCTCAATTAATGGGCTACGATGACCTCTTTTTTAAATTAAAGAAAAATCTAAAAGCAGTTTTAGACTATAATTATTTATTATTTTTAGACTATAAAGCCCTTATAAAACCGCAACACCTTTTGTATGTGCACAATTTCTGTCACGGAGAAAAAGCGATCAAACTGTCATCACTCAAAATAAATGGGACGAATTCGAGTTTTCAAATTAAAAGAAAATGTGGAGGAAATTTTTGTTACAATGTTGTCAATCAGCCAGTGCCCTAACGCGTTTACCGCTCACTTGCCTGATGTGATTGAAAACTTCTTGTAGCACCTGAGACTCGAGGAAAGTATTTCGTATGCTTATATTATATATATAGATAGGTTATATTTAATTCTCATTTTTACTTGTTCTGTTTGTGAGTACATGAAATGAGTAGATAATACACTAATACAATAATTTTTAAAGTATGTATGTTAGTTTTTTTAGAAAAAATAAAGGTTTAAAAACAATTCAAGAAAATATGGAAATTGAATGTGAACATTAAAAAAATATATTTCACCTATACATATTTTTTATGAGGATTATTTATTTTTCCAAAATCGGCTTTCTTAACATTTTTTCTAAACCTAGTACCTACTTACTAGCACTAACAAAATAAACAAATCGTAAAATTTCCCTACTTAAAGTTATTTACTTTGCTATAGCTGCCACCATACCAACAATTACTGCTTAGGGCTCCTCACCTACTAAAGTTTTGCGTTAAAATTGTTACGTTGAATTCGTTTATGTGTCCCAATTCAAGTCGGGTTTCGCTCAATCGCTCCCGAGACGGCCCCAGTTTCACGTTATATCGTACATAGCTAACAATCGACGGGCAAATTAGAGCAAGTTTATACATACTATATGTATTTCTACATATAATGCTGAGATTAGAGTATCGTTTTACTTCATATAAGAATGTATATTAGGTAATTTTATTAATTTGTGTTGGTTCATTTTAGGAGGCAATTCGAGGCGTATAGTACATGTGTGTAACTTTAAATTCGACTAGTTCTGGGTTCGATCTGCACTCGAGAAAATAAAATATTTATTTTAATTTATGTTTTTATTGCTTCGCTCTGGTATCAAAGTGCGGCGTTAAGTTCTGGCACGCAACATGCAATGCCTTCGGAATTAGGCAGAAAGTGGGGAACGGGGTGTGATGAGTGACTAGGGTCTTTCTGCCTACCCTGCTGGGATACATCGTGAAGCTGATTTAATTTTGATTTAATTAAATTTATTTTATGATAGATTAATATAAATAAATGTATACGAGTATTTCACTGTAAGTTTCGCTTAAAATATAAAATTAAATTTAAAAAAGTAAGGTTGAAATAGCTTATGTGGTTAACGCTCAACGCTCCCGACCGCCCTTTTGGTTTACACACAATATTCGGGAAAATTAGAGGAAACTTATACATATAAATCTGTGATTGAATATCGAATTAGTTTATAAAATAATTATATTTGGATTAATTTTCTTTGTAAAATAAAATAGGCTGGAATTGTTAAATGTAGGTAAAGTTCAATTGTAATAACTGACTTGTAAATTTTATGAAATTTAAACATGTATTAATTAATGGATTAATTTTATTAAATAAAATTTATTAATAACATAAATTTTGTATGAAATTACAAATATACGTTTTTGTCTATGTATAACATATAAATTATGATTCTCATTTAAAAAAAAATACTTGAATTAATAAAAAAGTGTTATGTAAATAGAATAATAGTTAAAACTTGTTTATTATCATTTATTTATGTACCTACAAAAAAAAACAGAAAAACATATAATAACAGAAAGAATGTGTACAACGGACAACTTGTCTTTAATCTATATATGGAGATCTCTACCAGAAACCATTGAATATTACTATTAGGTAGGTTATATCGTTTCTTTGATATCATAGAACACTTGCAATTTATTTCATTTAAGCTCACTTAAGCTTTACATTGCATCTGTTCTATTTTATCTTTAAAAGTTGTAGTAAAGCTTCAACGCTAGAAGGCAATTTTTCCTTGCGCTCGTGAAACTAAAATATAGTTACAATTTTTAAAGGAGCAGTTTCTTAGGTCAGATAAGGAAACTAGTAAACGTATACTAAAATATAAAAATGCACGAAGTAAATATATTTCCAATAATAAAACCTCACCAAAGCATTGTGGGTAAAAACACTTTCCTGGTTTAAATGAACTGAAATAAGGGCATAATGGTAATATGGCGTCTATTGTCTAACTTTTTGAAACTCAGCACTCACCCGAAAACTTGAGAGCGACTATTAAACTTTACGAGGCTCGTGTCGCTAAACTTTTTAATAAATTCATCCATCCGAAACCAACGACATTACTTACAGGTCCGGAACGACAAAGGCAACACCATTTGTGAGCCATTCCTTCATCATCAGAGTGACACGCAATCAAACAATACAATAAAACTTCTCCACCGAAAAATACTTGAAAATAATTCCCCATTTAAATTCTGGGAGGGCAGCTAGTGTGTTCACAAAAGCTGCGGAGGAAACCGGGTTCCTGCATTAAATTTGGAATCGTAATAGAGTGAAATAACGAAATGAAATGTCTAAATCTATCGCCTTCAGCTGGATTTATTTCAGCAAAGTAAGTTCACAAGCGTGTTTAATTGTGAAACTTATGTTATGAGCCGTCTGGTAGAATTACTTTTAAGAAGCGAAATTTTAACGTAGCCGTAACTAAGTTATAAAAAAGAATAATTATTGTTCGGGATATGTGAAATATTTTATTTAAGAAAATTTTATTTTTTTAGCTTCACGCTTTGTCTCGCATACAGAAGAGTAGGCAAAGGGAACCTAGGAACCTAGTGTTAATACACTCCGTTCTCCATTTTCCGTCGAATTCTAGAGGCCTTATGTGTTGAGTGGTGGAACTCAACACCGCTTTCTAGAAATGAAAGTATTAATTTAATTTTTCATTTCTTAGAGTGGGAATCAAATCCACAACCTGCGCCGTTTACAGTCACACTCAACCCCTGCGCCACTACTGGGCTTTAAGCTTTAATATTTTTAATATGAAAAGTATTATGATTTATACTTGATTTCCCTTACCAATTATGTTTAAAATTTAAATTACAGTTACTTTCGTTGTTTTACCTATTTAAAATATAATTTGTATGTATATGTAAATAAAGAATGAACATTTTCAAGCATCTTTATGAAGATTATTTTCTCCAAGTCATTTGAGCTTATGCGTTTATACCAGGCTTGTGTAAGGTGCTCCGGGCGCAGATGTAGGCGTCGTTATACTTCAGAACTCATAACGATAATTGGACTCATCATCACAGTCATTATTTTCATCACTTTAGGTATCCTTCGCTTTGTAGATAGACATACATACATTCATATATTTAATTGAATTTCGGGCGACGTTATGTAAGTCTATTTGGGTGGAGAGGGGAGAAATGTAACCATGTGTTCTTTTTGGCTTTATAATAAATTTAATTACAGCATTGCTATGTTTTTTTTTAGTAAGGTCAGAAGGTGGGATTGTAAGCGCTAATAGATTGTAGGTTCGATTCCTACTGGAGGAAAATTTGATTATTTAATATTTTAATTTCTTTCCTCTGGTGTCGCGGCAAAGCGCGGCGTTCCGGTACTCAACACATAATGCCTCCAGAATTCGGCGGAAAATGAGGAACGGAGTGTCCTAACATTAGGTTCCCTTTATCTACCCTTTTGTGTGTGGGATACAGCGTGAAGCTGATTTAATTGAATTAAAAAATATACGTTTACCTAATACGACGGTGTTTTTGTTAAAAATCGAAAAAGAATTACGATTTTCAACCACTATTTTGAATTAAAAACAACATATCAAAACAATATAATAAAACTATTAAATAAATAATTGGATTTAGAGATTTAGTTTATTCATAGAATACTAGGTCGAGACCTATTTCCATAGCAGTGTGCGAGATATAAGTGGAATAATCCCCCGTGATTCATATCGCAGTGCTCTAGCGATGGCTGTGATAATCGCCGACGTATGCAGATTACTTCTATTGTTCAGAGTATAAGGTAAACGATTTTGGACAGGGACTTTAATTATAGTTTGAAATAAAGCTTTTTTTACCATTTTAATTTATTATTTTCGTGCTGAGTGCCAGTCTGGCACAAAATGTGACTGTAAGAGCTCGACTTCTTCGCTTTGGTGTCGACGCAAAGCACGGTGTTAAGGAGTAAAATGGGAACCAGAGTATCGTAACACTAGGTTCCCTCAGCCTCCCTTGCTGTGTGCGAGATACAGCTTACAGATTTGATTTTCATTTATTCTAGATAACCAGTCCGACATGGTTTATAATATTGTTCACCTTGTATGTTTTTCATATTATTAGTATGTTTAATGGTGTAAAATAAGTGCATAATTTTTTGCCTTCCACTTGAGACCTACACTATGTTTATAAAATAATATGTAAACGGATTTTAGTTATTATCATTATCCAGTACAACATTCAGGCTTGGTTTAGCAGACGATGTCAGTGACAACTGGATTTACATAGATTAATTCTGTTTGTGATGTATGTACATACACGTGCTATAAATATATTTAATTTTATAGTCTAGTTGAATTAGCTATAAAAACAATAATTACAACGTTAGTGAACTTGGACAGATTACAAAGAAAATATTAAAAGTTGGTAATTGATGATGCAGGTGTAACTGGACCTTTTTTAATGACAAAAATATTTCAGTATAGAGATTCTCACGAATTGCTATACAGAATTTTGTTTGTCTTTTGTGAACTTATCATAGCTTCACTAAAGACTAATAACAACATTACAACGGTAGTTGCAAACTGCATAGTATATAACAAATATTCAATAAATATAATTTGAAATATTTTTGGCCTCTTACTTTGTATTAGGCAAGAATAACTGACGTACAAAGTGTCATACGCAATTTATTCCATGTGTCTAGAAATAAAAAAAATATAAGTAATCATCAATTTAATAAATTTATGAATATACGTTCAAACATCCACGAAAATCCTTTAAAATCTGCTTTACATAGACGCTAAAATATTATAACATAACTTGGCACTCCCCACAGCCTTGCATATTGAATTTGAAATAAACCGCTTGAAGGGGAAAAAGGAAGTGACAATAGTGATGTCAGGGTGGACCCGCTCCTCAGGTGGGAAGCTTTTTATTATTTACAACCTATTTTCACAGAGTGTTTGCTATGAACTTTAAGGCTGATTTTGCAAAAATGAGATGTGAATATGTGGTTATGAAGATATGGTAGAGTGAGCCCTTTTACCTGAAGACTGCCTACAAAAACTGTCTTTTTTCGTCATTTGTAGTATAGGAGATGTAGAGAGAAATATTTTTTACAATATTTTTTTTGAGAAATACATACTTTTATATATTTTTTATCAAATATTTTTTTGTTTAGAGATATTTATTGCACGAAGAACAATGATCCAACACTGTCTTCTAATCAGCTAGGTTAGGTTCCATCTGCCTACTCTGCTATATAAACTACTATAAAATTAAATATAAAGAAATATAATCAAAATACATAAGTTTGATTACAATAGTAGACGAGAAACATAGTGATTTTACACTATGTATTCTATCTATTGCACCAGGTAATATATTTTACCCTAAATAAGTGGTACAAAACAGTGCAAGGCTCGACAGACTTAGACAATACGAAGCTATAACTCACTGAGCATATTCAAGTAAATCGAGTTAGTGAGTGTGTGAAATCACACAGTTATTTATCACCGCAAAACTCAGAACGTGATGTTTAATTCCAAATGAGTAGCAGCGAGCGACTCATCCCCCGGAAGCAGCCGCGCCAACGGGTTTCAGTTATTGTCAAATATTAATTAATGTATTATGTTTATTATATGATTATAATAATAATAAAAATGATGTATTTATTTTATTATGATTTGTATTTTATTTATTTTAGTTGAGTAATAGAGTATGATTGTATAAGCGACGGCGCGGCGGGTTCTATTCTCATTCGGGGGGAATTAAATATTTAATATTTTCCTTGATTTTTCTTCGTTGTTAGCCAACGAAGAAGGTCGAATGAAAGAAGTTGTTCGCTTAGCGTGCGGCGTTGAGTACCGCCACTTGTCACTCGCGACCCAACCAACCAACCAACCAATTGTATGCGACTAAAAAGAAAAAAGAAACAAACGTAATAGTTCATTAGGATTAATAGCCGTGACCTTTTCTTTAACTGATTACTTATTTCAATTTTACATTTTTTTCTTATGATTTGATGAGATAGTTAAATAATAGGTCCCGACCGTTAATCCTAACTGACTGACAAACACATTACCCTCCTTTGCGTCGCGCAGTCGGGTAAATAATGGAAAATCTATCTTTAATGATAACCAAGAGTTAGTATGTTCTAACTTTATCTAATTCCATTAAAATAAAGAATTGAACTGAATCAGTGGCGAAAAACAACTCCTAAAGATTAATTCTCTTGATAAAATTTCGCTCCAGAAATGGTGTTAGTGTCTTCCGAAGAGGGCAAGCCCGAATTGATATCAGTAAGATTTTATAGCTGCACAAACATTTAGACTTGACAAATTATTGTAATTGTCATTTGGAATTGTTCCATATAAATTAAGGATTTTTTGGAAACTATGATATGTTGAACACACGAGGAAATTAAATATTTAATATATTTCCTCTGGTAACGAGGAAAATCGCGGTGTTAAGTTCCGCTCAACTCAACACGCAAGACTTCTAGAATTCATCAGAAATTGGGAAACGAAGGTGTCTCTACGGGAACGGAGTGCCTTAACACTAGGTTCAGGTTCCTTCCGCCGTGCTTTGTGTAGGATACGGCGTGAACCTAAAAAAAATACTAAGGTAAGGTTTTGGAGATAACGTGAGTTGTACTGTACTACTTTCATAGGTCTTTCTATTAATTTGGCTCAGTAGACAAGCGAGGCAGAGGTCCCTGCGGGCCGAAGCTCTGCCTTTTTTATGGGTTTCTTTCAAGGCAACAGCTCTTTAATGTCCGTTAAGGAACATTTTATCTTTCTTAGTTTGTCTTGTCAAAGGAAAAGGGTTCTGCGTGACACATTTCGGATAACGGAAAAAGATAACCCGTGTCTTCAGTTTTATCAAGTTTTTCCGCTTTGGAGATTTAAGCGTGTATTTGAAATAAAGGATCTAAATGAAGTTTCTCGAGGGTTTGATTAAGTTTTGTGGGGAAATTTACGGTTTCGAACTCTTATTTATTGCTTTATATTTTTATAATTTTCTTTTTTTTTAGCTCCACGCTTTTAGAACATCTAGAATTTTATTTATTCTTAAAGAAAAAAAATAACTATACCAAAAATAACGGATAATGCTACAATTTAGCACTTAGCGAACCATCTAATCAGCTCTAATGAAATCCTTTCTCTATGTCAGAATAAATAGAGGGCATCCATTGTCACCGGATTGCCGTTTTGCAGAACGGCCGATAATGGAAGCAATTAAAATGTATGGCGGCTTAACTGCAGCCCTGCACAAAATTAATTTATAGTCACGCTAAAATAACCCCAATTTTGTATCGCTTAGTCCTCGCCTTTATTTGACTTGTAATCACCGGAATTGAGGGTAAGTGCTGCAATTTTACGTAATTACGTGAAAAATATGCATTTTAGTTCAACAAGTTACTGTTATAACGTGTTTAGATGTACCGTTGGTTACATTTTTGTTTTCTACCGTCATTTCAATAAATTTTATGATTAAGTTCTTTGATATTTTCCAGTTTTTTTTTTAGGATTTATGAAGTGTCAAAATGATGGTAATTGTTTGTATATGTATACATATTTCTTTATGTTTTATTTTTTGTAACACAGACTGAAAATAAACAAGTGTTAAATGACTCTGATCTCCAATTTTCCGAGATTAAAACCAAACTGTCTCTCTAAATCCATACTAAAATATGAATTCCTATTAAAATTCCTATATCCATTGAATGTAAATACACGTCATAGACCGTCACCCCAAAGCAAGCAAAACTTCCCTCCGCCAATTAGCGCTGGACTCTAACTGTTTAATGTCTCAATAGAACCTTTACATTTGATAAGCATTAAGACCATTTCACACGAATAATGCTATAAGTGACGCTATTGGTTCTAATTGACGAATAAACCCTCATTTGAGACATTTATCGACTTGGCTGAAAATAAAGGGGTTTTATTAAAGGATAAGATATATACGTTATTATCTAATTAATATTAACATGATATTATAATATTTTAATATTGTTTTTCGGACCTTAAGCGCGATGGTTGTGAATTCGATTTCCACTCATAATTCAATGCAAATAATTATTTCCATTTTCCAGTTCTAGTAATAGCTTGCTTTTTGGTATGGCAGTAAAATTGAAAATTTCGTAATATTTTAAAAGTAAATAAGGAAAGAAAAAGATTTACAAACAATAAATAATGGAAATGTAGTTTTCTGAGTGAAGTATTCCAAAATTCAAATGTAAAAAGGTGAAATGAGGTGTATAATTTGGTAAAGAACATCGCACTCCCTGGGGTATCTGTGAACGGCTAGCACGATTTATGTATATGGAGGAATAGCGCTCAAAATATATAAGAAACCTTTAGCGTTATTTATAGTTAAGTATTTCTATTAAAATATTATAAATATTTAATAAAAAAACTAACAACAACGTTTAATAATAATCATTGCACACTGTATGCAAAGGTAGCATTAAAAATTTTAAAGAAAATAACAAAATACTTTAAAATAAACAAATATTTGTAAACAAGCAAGATTTACCTCGAGTAAGAAGATGCTAAAAAAACTAAAAGAAATTAATATAAAAAGTATAAAAAACTTAAAGAAATCTTCAGCAATATTTAAATTTAAAATCCACGATTAGAAAATAGAAATAAAATTTTAATAAAAGAAAAAACAGCTTGCACCCAATTTCCAAATAGCAAACCGTATACTAAGATCGCATTAAAAACCTCTTGCATATTTAAAACCATTTAAAATGCTATGAATATTATAATATATCGAGCCAATAACAAATTATTTGAATTCTTGAAGAAAAAAATCTAATTTTCCATAAAGCCAGGCAATTAGGGGGGAGTATGTCTAACTGCGCAGCGGATAGGGGCTCTGAACGAAGCACTGTAATTCTATTAAAAGATTAAATAATTCAAGCAACTTCAAAGGAAATGCGCTTTCACAAGTAAAACGAATCAAATAACCTCGCAAAAAAAAAAAAGATAGAGGGAGATCTAAACGCATTCGTTTATCTGTGGTCTGGTAACGGCGATTTATTAATAAAATATCGATGTTATTAAATTAACAATATTTGTTTTTTTATTTTAATAAATGCGACAGGTCATGGTTTCGATTCCCACTCGAAGAAGTTAAATATTTAATAAATTAATTTCTTCGCTCCAGTAACGAGGCCAAGCGCGGCGTAGAGTTCCACCACTCAACCCGCATTTCCTCCAGAATTCAGCGAAAAAGGAAGAAGAAAAGAAAAGGAAGTGTCTAAATTGGAACCAAGTGTTTTAACACTAGGCTCCCAGATTCCGCTTTATGTGAATTACAGCGTAAAATTACAAAAAATAACAAAATACATTATGATTCTAAGTATCATAACCAATATTTTCAAAAATGGCTATCGATTGTCGCAAAGTACTTCACTAAAGCGAATCGTTCTGCAGGGGCTTTACATGAAGAGGCCGGTGCAGTAAGGTGCACAAATTAGAGCAATTTAACTTTTGAACGTGTCTTATCCACCATGTATCCTACATTGAGGACGGGGCTTAACGAGCAAATGAATAACTCGAATTAGTTTAAATGGTACTTTTGTATAGAGTACTATACGCCTTTAGAAGTGAATAAAAGTATTTTTTTTTATTTATTTGTGTTTTAGTTTAAAATGGGTTATTTTATCTATTAAGACGCAGTTTTGTGTAATCGGTTAAAGAATTTGGTATGGCTACGTTATTAATTTTGTATACGTATTTTAATTTTTTTTAGTTACAATCAACAAATAACATCCTACATACCCTATATGCTAGTACAAGAAACGCTTACAATCCATTTGTCTATAAGTCTAAAAGTAATATATAATATGTTTTAAATTATCATTAAAATATTACAAATATCATAATACGTTTTGATTCCCTTTTTCATTTTCAACTTCATTTTCATGGTAACAATGGGATCATTTTAAAAACAAACTTGTTTCATTGTTCGTTTCAAATTCAATGCCGAAGTCGGGGCTCCGGAAGATTTTTAGTAATTAGGTGAAATTTTCCTTAAAATTACTCTAAAAACATCCTATTGAAAGTAGATAAAAGATTTTTATCTTCGGCTCACCGATCGTTGATGTAAATAACGAACCCATCTGTTTAGGGTTTTTTTGTAAAGGAAAATTGCTTCGTGATTTGTTGATGGTTACTTAAATTGGTTATTTAAAGATATTATTATTTTTTGATATTTCTGATCAAATGTTTAACATCTTGTCGAAATATTTATTCAATTTAGTCAATTTTTATTTTTAATCGTGTTTAAGTATAAATAATTAGAATTTTATCAGAGCTCCAAAAACATAATTTGGATTTCAAACTATAATGGAACTTAGATTTACATTTAACAAGATTTAAAAAATCTATAACTAATTCAAATATGGAAATATATTGAATAAAATTAATTTATAAATATATTTATAATATTCTTGTTTCATTTTATTATATTCTATTTCCAAATTAAATAATGTATATAAAATCAAATTACCCTTTGAAGGTTTAGTTATTAGGAAATCAAAACAACCTTCACAAGTCAATTAGTTCATCGTTCAGTTTAGTCACGACTTCGGAAACTTTATAAACAACGAAAAAAATTGTTAAGAGAAAAACAATTTACGAAACAGACTTTCAAAGCTTAGTCTATTGGCAACTCAGGTTTATTTTTGCATTAAAAAGGTTTCTTTATAATGGTACTTTGTATCTACTTTTTACCTAGTTATACGATGATATATATGCTGTTGTCCATAAATTAGAGCACTTTTTTTTAAATTTATTTTATTAAGCTTGAGGCCAGTCATGGCACAAGAGTACAAGCGTGTCACTGAAAACGTCAGGTTGTGGGTTCGATTCCCACTCGATAAAATGAAATATTTTCTAGAATTGAGAATTGGGGCGCTCCCCGAGTGGTCTTTATACTAAGTTCCCTCTGCCTACCCTTCTACAGACATGCGTGTTATAGCCTGAGTTGAAAAATTTGCCTATTAGCTTTTATTTGATATATTTATACCTTCCTTTTAATGATAGTTTTGTTTGCTTAAAATACGAAACGTTTACGTATATTTTATAAAAAAAAAAAACAATTACTAGAAATAGTACGGTTCATAATTTAAATCTAGAGAAGTAGAGCGCCTACGTTAGAAATAATCAAAACATAATTAAACGTTCAAGTTATCCTACATGAAGGTGTCATAGAAAACAATTTCCTTTAAAATGTCTCAAAGTAATCTCATGGAAACCTGAAAGTGGCAACAGCCCAAATTTAGTTATACCGTCAGCCCCTACACATAAATCCACGCGTATTTAATGAGTTTCCTCTGTCGTTAAGCGTCCGTCCCTTGGCAATAATGTAGCGCTATCATCGCCTGGCATTATCTGTGTCCCTGAAACATATGTGACGACACTATAAATAAACTTTTTTTGAACATTACATTTCTGCTGTCTACCAGCGAACGTTCGTGGAAAAACGTGGAATTTTCCTTAATTTAGTAGTATCGTTAATTAAATTTTATTAAGTTTTTTCAGCTTTACGCTCAATCTCGCATGTAGCAAGGTAGGAAGAGGAAACCTAGTGTTAATACACTCCGGCGAAACTCAATCCCACGCTTTACCTCGACACCAGAGCGAAGAAATGAGAACCATTCGCCATTATACAACCATTCGCGTTTTCTTTCATACATTTATGCCCCTACGCAACGACTGCCCTCTCTGTTTTAACAATTTTAGCGTTTTGTTTTAAAAAAAGATCGTTATCTTCATATCAGCATGTAGACTTCCTCAACTTAGGTTATAATTATTGATCTAAAATAAATTATTTACTAGCGTAGGAAATGAGCACTTGTTTTATTAAGTATAGTGCTTATTGGCTATTCATTGAAGTTTATGAAGCAAACTTAGAAACGTGGACTAAGTACGACAGTAATAACCACTTATATTTACTAGCTTACTGCTGTCAGTCATATGTCTAATGGACTTTGAAAGAAACAGAAAATTATTAAAACTCTTCGAGAAATTAAAAATATATATTGAGAGATAGAAGTTGTATTTTTTATTATTTCCCTCTTTATCTATGTCCAATTAAGAAGAATAAATATTGGAGCTATGGCGCAGTTTCCACTTATTTAACTATATTTAGGGCTATCATTTTAATCAAGGCCAATGTTCCAAAAACTTAATTAAATTTTTATTTCGCATCTTTCAGAAAACAAGACGTATTTCACAAAATTTACCCTTCATTTATATTTGAATTAAAATAATAAATATAATCCCATGCATAATATTCTTAGATTTAATGAATATGTAACATATTGGTACATGAAAATTAAAATTATATTTTTTAATATCATGCAATAAAAATAAGTATATACTTAGGATACCTATACGAAACCTATATAATAATAATATTACTAGAAAAACTCTGTTTTTATTCAGCACACTCACGTAAAATGAATCTTCAATTATTATCACCATAAATTTTCACGCTCCCGAGTTTCTCGGGATAGGCAGAAAGAACCTAATGATACATTGCTTCGTTAAATTTCACGAAGCTAAGAGACATCGCCTATTGGGAATGTAATATACGTATATACCATTATTTATATAATTAGATTACATATAATTATACCCTGAGTAGAATTTAAATCCTATAGTTGTAGGATGGACACGCTACGACTGCGCCAATACGGAAAATTACCGTTTTATATAAATATTTATATAATATAGATATTTTTTAAATATTTATTACCAATCGTTTCATATTTATTAAAATATTCGTATTATTTTTACTGCTGTATTTGTGAAGAATACTTGTGTTATCTGTTAAATTATATGGGTAACCTAAACTGCTGTTGGTACTGCAGTCAACTATAAATATATATTTTCCTACACTCCTCAGGGAGAACTGATTAAAGATTAAAAAAAATTATAAGTATTATTAATTTTCCGCTTTTGATCAATTCCAAGGAGACCTCCTCAGATTAAAAGTTCCGGCCATCGTTTTCATGGAATGCGTGAGCTTATAATGAATAAATTATGAGTTCATTTTTCATTAAAAAGGAAAATCAAAGAGGATTTCTAATTAAGGATTATGAGATGTCTAAAATTCCTTTTATAAATTGTTGTTATATGCGCATTTTTAGTAAAAAGAATGTCATTTTCTATCTGTTATATTAAAATGTATAAAAGATAGAAAATGACCTATTAAATAAGACAAGAAAAATGAGTTAAGCGGTTTTATTTTTATTTAAATTTAGATTAAATCATATATCACAATTTCGAAATAATAATAATTAATATTCTTAGACGGATATTTAACAGTAACAATAACATTTCAACATCCCTACAGATCTATGTATCGGCTTATAATAATAGCATCTGCTAATAAAATAAATAAGTTATAATAAGAGTATTAGAATTAAGTTGCATGATAAAAACGGCTTAGTGGTTAGAACGCTCGGACCGTTTCCAAGAGGCAGCTTTCAAGTGCTGTGTTCAAATTTGTATATGTATTCTAAAATAATATAATATGTTAATATACTATTTTGAAACAATCTTGTAAAAAGACGTTTAACAATAATAATAATATTTTACCAGTATTTTTACTTTTTGGAGTAAATATACCGGTAAAAATTAAAATATTTTACCTTAAAATTATTAACAACAACATTCTGTTGTATAGAGGCTGTAAATTTCGCTGCATTAAGTAACGTTTCTTAAATTTTTCGTCGAAGAATGTTCGAAAATGTTAGCAAAAGTATTTAAAAGAAAGTCGTTTAACCTTGTTTTTGAAAAGTTTCCTTTTTGGAAAGATTGATGCTTGTGAAAATGATTTCTGAGAAAGTTTTAATTCATGTAAAATGTATTTTTGAAATAATAAAGTACTAATTTAAGTGAGTTTATTCACATTTCCGTATTCTTACTTAATAGTATTGCATTCTTGCTTCTTTTTTTTTAACATATGCTGTAATAGGGTTGTGTATTTTAATAAATATATGGAACATATACCTATCTGCATAGGTATATGTTCCATACATTCTCAAGGAAAAAATATTGATTTTTAACTAATGAAAGGAGAAAATATAAGCTTCATAATATTCTATTTTATCAATTTACTTGTTAAAGCGATTATCCTCGTCCAATCACGAGTAAACGGCAATTTTGCGCACCAATAATACTAACATTTTCACTTCCGCCAAGTTCTAAGGTCACGTGAGGGACGGGACGCAAGCGAATAGTCTTAATATAACACGACATAGTCGTATGCTTCTCGTTATATTTTTTGAAATTATTTTACAAGGGGAAATAAGATGACTGACCTCGGTGGACGTGATTAACACGTCCAGGTTCCGTGTTCATTTGGGGGAATTTTCTAAATACATATTATAATTTACTTTGCTCTCCACTTATTTATATCGCTTACTGGCTTAAGATGAGCGAATAATATCTTTTATTTATTCAAAGTATATATTAAAGAAAGATTTTCTTTAGAAAAAATATCTAGAAGCCGTCGTAGCGCAGTCTGACTCTGAGCGCGACGGTTGCAAGTTCAATTTCCACTTGGGGAACAAATTAGTTTCTTTACCTCGCTCTGTTAACAAAGCAAAGTGCAAGGATAAGTTCCACCACTCATCATTTACTGTCTCGAAAATTGGGGAATGGCGGCAAGAGAGGAAGGAAATGTCTTAACACTAGAGATCCTTCCGCCTATCCTGCTTTAGTTTTTAGGGAAAACTTCTCAAATAAGCGAAAGGTAGAGCGCCAACTAGATATTATTTACTTCAAAAATATATAACTTAATATTAAATTGGGTAATTTAGCTAATTTATTTATACACGTTTAGAAATTCAATATAAAATAGTAATGTAATGCAAAGTAACAATGTAAAATAGAGTTGTATTATTTTCCTTGTTTCTTACTTTTATTAGAAAACTAAGATTAGGAACGGATTAGGAAAGTTTCTCTTCAAATTTCGCTTAATGGGATGAGGTTTTGTACTAAATGATGCAATAAAACTCTCGAGAGCTTCGTTAAGGAGGTTATTTATATAATGAATAATTGAAACTTATACTAAAACTTCTATAGGAAAAGATAGATAAAACGTAATAAATATAACATTATGATATTTATTTTCATTTCTTCACTCTGGCACCAAGGCAAAAAGCCCGGTGTTTAGTTCCACCAATCAAAACGTAACGCCAGTAAAAATTCGGCAGAAAGGGAACGGATTTTCTTAACACTAGGCTTCATCTGCCTACCCCGCTGTGTGCGGGATACAGCGTGAACTGATGTAATATTATTATTATCAGCTTCACGCTGTAACCCGTATTATTATAAAACAATACAAGCACAATAAATATTATATACTGTAAAAAATGAGTTACTATACCGCTAGAGCTAGCGCGAGCAATAAATATTTTTGCCATCGTAAATTTTGTCCATTTAATTACACGGCCGCAATACATACGACAATCCACTGTGTACGCCGCACAATGGACATTTTTGTTATATTGAAGTGTTTATTGCCTTTAATTTTTATTTTAACTAGGTATTTCATACACATACGGATATCCAAAAAAATGGATAGTCCTGAAACATCGTATAGTACGGCGTTAAGCACAGAAAATGAAATGCAAAAAAATCCTAGGTAATTTCTAAGATACATTACTTGTTTTTCATTGAAAATATTAAATAATTAATTCCTCTAGACGGAATTGAACCTACAACTTAGGAGTATACAGCCTTGCACTTCAAGCACCCCTAAAATAACATTACAATAAGGGATTGCACTAAATTATTAGTGATATGTGTTTTAGACGTTTTAATATCTAAAATTGCTTAACGCCGAGTTATATTACCTAGAAGAACTGTTCATATTATTATTGTATACTTTCAGATAAATAAAAATCAACCATTCAATGTTTCGTAATGATGCTTTCGGCTTTATAGCTTATAGTAGATAATAGATAGCAGGAGGTAAACTGCTTGTTTGTATTAGTATAGACATCATAGTATATTTTTTATTAAAATAGAATGCTTATGTAGTGCAATGAAATTGGTGAATCAGATAAGTTTCACAGCTTCAACTGTCTTACTTTACCAGACGAATATATTTTTTTTTCAACTCCACACTGTATGCCACATGTAGCTGGGCAGGCAGAGGGAGCCTAGTGTTACGACACTCCGCTCCCCACTTTCTGTCGAATCCTGGAAGCATTGCGTGTCGAGTAGCGGAACTCAACGCTTTGATACCATAGCGAAAAAGTAGAAATATTAAATATTTCGTTTCTTCGGAATTGAACCCACAGTGTATCGCGCTTACAGTCACACGCTTGTGCTCCTGCGCTACGACTGACTTCAATATAATATACAAATTGCAAATGAACTACATATTACGAGTATATTTGTAACACAAATTATTCTAAACCCTGATAACAGTTTCATTTCACAGTAACTGGGGCGAGATTAAACTTATAGTTCCTAAAGCTGATAAGGAAGCAATGTCACTTCTAGTCGAATTATCCTCAATGGGTAAGAAAGGGTCAAGCCTGCGTGTGATGTATGAATAGATACCCTTTCTTTGTCCTTACGAAACTGCTGTTTTCTTGTTTGAAATTCTCATTATAATTCAATTTAATTGTCTTTGTAAGAAATATTTGTATATAATACTATACCTATTTATTAATTTAGAAAAATAGGAAAATTGAAGAAATGTTATTAGGACGAAAACGTAGGTAAACATTAAAATTATGTAGGTAAATGGATTAAATTCAACTTATAGAACTTGAAAAACCTAAGTTTGCAGGCGAATGCACTAATGTATGTAATTAACTTTAAATGTAGAAGCTTGTAAGGGTTTCTTTCTATGATTTACATATACATTAAAGTAAATAATAACATAAATGTTTTTTTTTTTGCTTATAAGACGGAAGCTAAAAGAAAAGATAAAATATTTTTTCAGTAAAATAAAGAAAAATAATATAAAATATAGTGTAGTATAGTGTAATGTATATTTTGAAATTTCAATGTTTAAAGAAAATATGCATACGAGCTAACAGAAATAAATAAAGAACTTGTAAAAGGAAAAATGTATATGAAAAAGCACTATCGCATCTTCCGATTGGATGAAGCTTATTCTTAGAGGGGATCGCGGTTCATGCTCCATATAGCAAAATATTGTCTCTCGATATATCGGAAGCTCCTAAATTAATATATAATTCAGATATATGGGAGATTCATTGCTTATTTTATCTTAGTTTTTATTATTTACTAGTGACCCTATTGACTAGGGGGACACTTTACGTATATCATTAAAATTAATTTTGAGTGAGAGATGAGTCACTAACTCATCTGCATTGCTTTATTGTACCTACAAATGTATATGCACACTGTATATAAAGTATTTACAATACTTAATTTAATTTTGAACCTGGGGACTATCAGAGTTCACAGAATTGATGTAGAAAATTAAAAAAAAACTGAGAGATATTTCGCATTTTTTCTGAAATTTTTTGTCTTACATTTTTTTAATTTTAAAACAAGAAATGGTAGTATTTTGAAAATAATTTTAAATCAGGCCACTGATTTAAAAAAACATTACCATATTGATATTGTGTATATAAATAACAATAAATATTTGCATAAGCTAGTTTTTTTGTCCCACGTTTTGTCCCGCTTACAACTAAACACCTAGGGCACAGATAACTTAGTGTCAAGACACTCCGTTCTTTACTTTCCGCCTGAATTTGGGACATAGTATGTTGGGATATAGGATGGAATGTTCTAATGAAGCGGGATTTGAACATACTCTTTTAAATGAATGGTGCTAGGATTTGGCGATTAGCAAAATGCGCGGGTTCAAATTCCGTTACGTTATTTTTTTATTGTGTTTTCTATAAAGTATGAAACAAAACATTACTGAAGTTAAAGTTTTATAATAGACTTTTATCTATTAACATATACCACAAAGTTTATATTATTATTATACAGTTCATTGGTAACATAATGCAAAATATAAATTTTAATAAAAGATAAAAGTAAGCCTGTAATTTCAGATCAAATAAGTGAAAATTTTGAGGCCAAAAATGTTGGGTTCAGAAGCGTGCCTAATTGAGATTCTCAATGTAATTTTGTTCGAGCTCTAGAGACCAATATAAAAATATAATTAAGTTGAGAATACTTGATATATTCCAATAAAGATATTAATCTCATAATAAAATGTTTAAAATAACAAATTTCTGCTTGATACGAATATTTTGTTGAAATTTCATTACTTACTTAATATACCGATATAATCGTTTTAAATATTATATTTTTACGAAGGTAGAAAATTTTCTAACTGAGCTTAAAAAAGCTAACTAAGCGCGGGTTTCAGTTCCATAGTTTAGCATCCAATGTCTCAAAAATTGGGTGGGAAGTGGGGAGTGGAGTCTTTCCCTCTTTCTTTCATCTTTGAGGTTCCCTTTATCTACGTATTTAGAAAAGACGTTAAGCTGAAAAATAAAAAAATAATGTTAAAATTAAAAAAAAACAAAACATCTTTAGAAACTATATTTAGATTATTTTAATAAAAAATAATCCTAAAATTATTAATAACAAATATATGAATAACAAAAATATTCCAAGGTATAATTTATCACATAATATTATATTAAGGTCTGAACACTGTAAGCGGGTAACATGCCGCGTCACGCTTAAGCCTTCGCTTAAATGACGTTTCGGAGGCAGATTTCGGCTTTATTTTTTGGTCCAGGTGATGGATTATACGTCATTTTCTTATGTAATTTCCGTACACTATTTAAACGGCTATCTTTTGAGCAAAGGCTAGATAGATAAAAGGGTGTATATAAGTTCGTATTATATACATAATTATATAAAGTAAAAATACTTTATATACTATTTATATGAATACAATATGATATTAGTATTAATAAATCATTAGTAAAAAAAATATTTATTAATAGACCTTAATTGTAACAGATAATTACAATAATTGTAAATTCTTATTAAATAATCATTATTTTTTTTTATAAAAAATCATTACTTTAGTAGAATTTTAGTAACAAAATATTTTTTCAGTAGAAGAAAAAAGAAAACATCTAAATATTATTAAGTAAAAAATAATTTATATTTGATTGATGTATTATCGAAAACAAAAATATCGTGAACAGCGAAGAGAAACAGACATACGATTCACATTACTGAAATTGTTAATATCAATTGGATGTTATTGACCATCGAACGTACTATTTAAATAGTATTTTACTGAGAAATAATTACGAAATTATAGAATATTTGAATTTTATTTAAAATTCTGTTATATTTTATTTAAACATATTTTTACTTACCGGTATTTGATGTTCATTAGTATACAACACAGCTCCACCTCGATTGAATTACTTGTTTCGTTTCTTTCCTAAGTTCTTTCTCCCAACTATTTGTTAGTTCAGGCCACGTTAGGCCTGAAATTCTAGAAAAAAATAAGTTCCTTTATACAATTACTGTTCTTTTATACAAACGTCGTCGCTAAAAACACTTCGGCAAGTAATAAAATCATGACAGTCATATATTAAAGTTTTCTTTTCTCGTTTCTCCTATAAATTCGTAATACAGTCGGATCACGTATGAGAACACGAGACGGGCTTGGTTTATTTGACTCCCCCAATCAGTAAGGAACAAGACAAAGCGTTTTTGTCAATTCTCTGGATTGCGTATAGAATTTTTTTTTACCGTTTAAGGTGGGACTATAACGTAAAATAACGTCGCGTTAGCATCTACTTTTTGTATTTCTAGACCCTATAATTCTATACTTCAAGTACTTGAACTGTATAGTCGTAGGTACTGTAAAATGTATTTTGCTTCTGAGCGCAGTTATCCACGGCCTTTATATCCGGTAAGTGAGGAATGTACGAAAACAAAAATAAAACAATAAATCTATTACATAGACAGACAAATAGAGATATTACATTACATATCACTAAATAATTAATTAGCGTTGTCATCATTGATGCAAGCTTTAAAAATGATAGGTAAAACATTTTAAAATATATGTTAATTTAAATTCCATAGTGCTACAGAAAAAATCTGAATTTTAAATATCTTAAAAGTGTAGTTCTACCTTTATTTATATGAGCTCAGGTAGGTATAACAGAACTTGATGTCTAGGGAACATGACTGGAATTCCAAACTATATTTTTAGTAATATAATCCATTTGTTAAAATATGAGGCTTTCTATATTAAAAAGAAGATTAAAATATTTTTAAGCAGGAAATAATACGTTTATCAAAGATTTTGTACTTATATACATTTGGGAAACATTATATGGGATCCACCATATAATGTTTTAATTAAACTTACAAACTGTGCAGTTACTTATTTATATCTAAAAAAATATATTAAAATTACATATCGTCACACATATAGCAGAGTACGCAGAAGGAACCTCATTTTAAGATACTCCGTTCCCCATTTTCCGCCGAGTTCTTAAGGTATTGCGTGATAAGTGGTAGAACTCAAAGGCCATGTACTGCCTTGTTACTAGAGCGAAGATATGAAAATATCAAATAATTCATCCTCCAGAGTGAGAATCGAACCCATAACCGTCGTGTTTACAGTCATACATTTAACAGGCACATACATATATAAATAATACGCTAAAGTAGTTGTAACACTACTAAAACGTATTCAGAGAGCCATATAGTAATTAAAGCTAGCTTTAATTTCAAGTAAAAGTCAACTTTAACTTAAAAGGTTCTATTGTTATAATTACTCTATACAGCGTTTTTGTACCAACTTCTCTAATGCATTGACAGACAACTACAAAAGACCCTCACTGAACATTACTGTCCATTATGATATTAAATCTCACACCAAAGGTGTGGGCGTTTCACAAAAAAACAACCATTATTTCCTTTGCCCTCTTAATTTTAATGATGGACTTCTATTGGTTCTAACGAAAGTTGTCTAATAAATCGATGATTTTTATATTATAGATTTTATATTTGTTTTTGGGGCTCCGCAGCTCAAAAATAAATTCTTATAAAATTACTTCGATGTCGGTATGTACGTTTATCAAGTATATTTTTCTCGAGAGTGCATAGATAGGGAGAATAAGAGCGGAAAAATAAGAATAATTATAAATAGTTGACAGAAATAAGAGTAAATGTCTAGAATTCGGGTGAAAAACGAAGGACGGAATACCTTGATATTAGATTCCCTCTATTTACCCTACTATGCTATGATAATGAAGATAAAAAAAGGATTATTTATTTTATTTATTACAAGTAAATGTCATACAGTCATAAGCCTCGATACGACATCTCCACAATAAATCTAGGTAAGTCGTATATCACTTTTTATAACAAACTAGGCCAGCAGTTCGCAATATATTTTTTGTATAACTTCATTCATCATTTTTCTTGACGCCCAATTTTGTGGATCTAATAACATTTTTCTTGTTTGTCTTATATTGTTTACCTATATTTTTTCCAGATAATAGCGAAAAAGATAAGGCTTTATAAAGATTTGATCATTTCTGGTAAATTTAAGATATTTCTATGCGGGAACTTGAGCATCCCTATTGAATTGACAAAAATAATTTACTTCAACCAGTGACACGTGACATGTGCGACTTTTCCTACGCTGACGTGACAGAATCCTATTTGAATAGTAGAACAAAAAATATTTCTTATGTAAGCGTACGTTTAGCGGTAGTGTTTTGTACGCCAAAGAAATACAAAATAGAGTGGAGTATTTATATTTCTCCTTTTCTTCTTCATCAGCCTTACATAAGATGATATATGAATATACTATTAATAATAATAATATTTTCCTATTCTTTAAATACGCTCTACGTGTTTAACCTGAGTGCCCACGCAAGCATTCCATTCGGTCGGTTTATTTTAACCCTAAAAGTCTAAAATAAAAAAAATAAGCTGGAAATGTCGATACAGCAATATTACAATTTAATTTCTAAAAATGCCTCTTACACGAAACTGAAATAATCAGTTGATAACTAGGTCAACAAACAACTTAAAGTGCAAAATTTTCAACAAATGGGGTAATGTTGACAATTTTAGTCCATTCCATAACGAGGATGATGCGGGTCGTGGTAATAAAATTAAGGCTTTGTTTACCTCCAAAACAACGTCAAGGAAGTAATAATATTGAACGGTGCCTTAATGACTTAACTGCCAGAAATGAAATTTTCAAAATTTTCAAATTACTTGCCTTAAGTCTTGCCTTATTTTCTTGAGAGTTACGAAAAATGTAAAAAAAGCCCCTGTGAAAAGGGTATATACAATTTATATAACGTATATAATTATTCAACATTATTAATATGAGTTATAGGGAAAGGGTAAGTTGTAGGTACTAAACGCGGGGTTGAGCTCCGATACTCAACACGCAATGCCTTCCGAACTCAGTGGAAAGTGAAGAGCGGAATGTTTTAACACTAGGCGTCTGCCTACCCTGCTACATGCGAGATACAGCAGGAAGCTAAAAAAAATGATAACATTCATTTATTAGCTGATATAGGAATAGCGGGAGCTTAAGTAAAAAGTAGGTTTAGTAGGTTTTTACTTACGTTTACGTCGTACGTATTCTTTAAATGAATACAATTGAACTTAAATCAATTAAGCTTGAAAATATTTAAAATTATTGACATAATACGTAGCGTGGGCAAAAACGGTTTCAGTGGGCCCCTAATAGGATTAGGGGTTTTATTACTACCAGCAGAAATATCGTTAGGAAAGCAATTTTGGCGTCAGATATTGGCTATTAGCGCGCGACGTAATGTCTCTTCGATATTCATGTATAGCGATCCAACTTGAGCATGTTTGTGGTTAATCCTATATAAAGTTAAATCTCTAATGTGAATTTTGTGAATATAAACAGCTCTATTATCTTGTTTATACGAGTATTCAGTACATATTTGCCATATTATAAACATATTTTGTGGTCCTTAACAAATGATTTGTTAGTTATCGACATTGTGGGTAGGTATATTAGAGGTTAACTTATAATTACAAAAATATGTAATTTCAAGCAATGATGATTGATTGCGGCACTCGATGGTTGTAGGTTCGATTTCTACTCGATATTAAGTACTGTCATTTCCACGTTCTTGCAACAAAACAATGCCTGGTGTTGAGTTCCGCCACTCAACACACATGGTCTCATTAGTTTCATCGAAAGTGGAGAACGGAGAGTTTTACCACTAGGTTCCCTCTGCTTATCCTGCTGCATGCGAGAAACAGGGTGAAATTGAAAAAAAGGAGGGATAATCATAAAAACACATTAAGTAAAGAAGTAGTAGTTTTAAATTTAATGCACAAGCACAAGAACAAGTTCACAATGTATTTCATATTAGACTTTATAACTATTGATTACCACAAACGAGGTCAGAGCAGGATCTCATTAACTTCTTAATTATTGCTGTGGACGTGACACGCTTGCCAATTTTTTAAGTTCTCCATAATGCTTAATAGCTTGGAAGAGCTCTCGTGGATTGTAAATCACGCTGATAGCTGAACGAGTCAATTAGTGATGTGTATCGAAATCTGTCGACATTCCATAGGGATGTGTTTTAATTTGTCTGGACCCAGCTCTAGTGATGTTTTATAGGATGTTTCAGCCCCTGTTCCATAATTACATGGCACGTGGGGCTTTGCATCTCACCGCCGTACTCTCGTAATTGCCGCGTGAATTTTCGAGACAATAGCTCTGCCCAATCAGTTATGGTAATGAACTCGACGTATCAATGCACCGGATATTGATTGAGAGCAACGAATTTAATTTTGTACTGTGGTTATTTTATTATTGTGGATGATATATGTAAGTATAGTAAAATTTATTAATGATTGAGTTAAGTAATTTTAATTATTTTCTTTTTAATATTTTCCAGGTTATTTTATAAGAAATAGTAAAATATTTATGTCATACAATTACTCCAAGAAGATTTTATTATCATATATTTTTTATAGCATCATTTTCTATTTTGTACACAGTAAGAAACCTAGTGTTAAGGCACACCGTTTTACAATTTCCGCCGAATTCTGGAAGCATTGCGCGTTGAGTGACGTAACTCAACTCCGCGCTCTGTCTCGATACCAAAACGAAGAAATAAACATATTAATAATTCATTTCCTCAAATGGGAACCGTTAACAGTCACACGCTTGTGCCCCTGCGTCACTTCTGGCCTCAATATCTTTAATGTGATGCGTAATAAATTCAAATTACTCTTTATAATAATTAGAAACTCTTGAAAGATTATTTTTTTTACGGATATCCTCATCCTTCAAACAGGGTAAGGGTAAGCCGTATAATTTTCTAAAATTATTATATATTTTTTTATGAGAACCTAATCAAACACTTCATTATAACCCATTTTAATTAACAATTTCGAGTAAATTGCTTTTTCTAATAGAATAACAAAATAAAGAGTAATTTATGTACGAGTACATAATATAATTAACGTAACAAACTTTACTCGCTCGTTATATATGAACAAATGTCAGGCTAATGAAAACATCAACGGAACTGGAATTCCAGCTTTCCTAAACATTTATTTTGATCCCAAGGGTGCCCTTCCACATAACATCACTAAAGTTATCACACGATTCGTTGGTTTCGTGCTAATGAAATTAACCTCCATTTGCCTCGGAACGAGACGCTGTAATGAGATGTTTCTGTAACTACACGCGTGTTAGCCGCTGGCAATGACTGACTCTTGCGGGAATGAGTGACTCCTAACAAAGTCATTTTGGCAGGACGAGAACCTTTGTAGGCTTTTGTTGTGTTACATTATTCCTTGGCTTAGTGACGCAATGATACAGTATCTGTCTGTAAGCGCAATGGTTGGGGTTTTAATTCCCAATTGGGGAAATTTATTGTTTTCATTTATTCGCTTTGGTATTCATCTAAAGTGTTGAACTCTGCCACTCAACACGTAATGTCTCGAAAATTGGGGCAGGAAGTGTGCAACGGAATGTCCTAAGATTCCCTAGAACAGAATGCATAGTAAAGCTAATTTAATTTTTATTTATTAAACCTTGAGAAGTTTCGACTAAAATAAAGGAAGAATTAATAGATAGAATCGTATTATCAACCAAAATTTAAGTCCATAAATAGAATTTAGTACTCTTCAAAAATCTGAAACAAAATACATTTTTAATTAAAATATTCTTTTCATTCTACTTTTTATCTTAGAAAAATATTATACTGTTCTATATAAATTGTTGGCGACGTGACGTGTCCAGATATGCGGTGGATTTTGAGATTAATTAAGCTTAGCAAACGAGGCGTTCTTTGCGAGTTATATTTTATTTATTCAGAATGTATTTTTTTTTCATAAATGATGAATGGAAGACGTCAGGAAAAACATTGTAAAATTTTATGTAGTAGTTGTTATGTAAAGATCTATAACTAAATAATTTAAATATTTTATAACGAAAATGAACATATTATATATATTTTGTATATCTACAAAAGTGCCTGTAGTAAAAAGACTATATAAGATACAAATGGAAAACCTACACTGAAATGGTTCGAATCTTTTTATTTTTGTTGTGCAAGAGATGCTTGGTATTGATAGCAGCTGGTATTCACAGATACATTTTATCTTCTGACAGAATTTCAGAACAAATTTTTTTTTTTCTTTTCCATTCCATCCATGGCTAGATCCATTTTTTAAGTCAATAATATTGCCTTTCTCATCCTATGCTAATAATGTTTTAAAACCAAGTAGGTACACACAAGAACATAGTTTTTAACAGCTTATACTATCAAAGTGAATTTCAAAAGCACTAAACATAAGATAGGAGGTTTGACGGCGCCAGTGATAGTTTTCGACAAGTTTCCGATGTTCTTAAACACAAAGCCTTTGAACATTAAGTACACTGCGTGCATGAAAAGTAGGGCCGGCAAAATGGTAATATTTAGTAATAACCTGAGACTCTGTCTTGCTTTTAGGTATCTACTATGGAGGAACTTTAGCCTTTTGCCGTGGCGGTTTTTCTTGTAAGTAACCAAAAGTTTTTTTGTTTAAGTTTAAGTTATGTTAAAACTATTTAAGAAAATATGCTTAAAAAAAATGTTTACCATAAGTGGAACAAGTGGTACGATTGCATAAAATAACATGTTTATGTTAGTTGCTAACTTTGACTATAAAACATTTTTTGTACACTATAAATATAGTGTACAAAAAATAACAAACCGCTCTTGGTGGGTGAAATGTAAGAGACAGAAAATAACCAGGAAATAAAATTATAAGCAAATCTATAGGAATATAACTTAAAATATAATGCCTAGAATAACATTTATTTATTTAACAAAAGTGAAGAAGTTCAAATCGACATTTTCAAACTTTATCGCCCATTAAACTAAAAACTATAAAATTTAGTCAGCTTCATGTCATATGATTCAAATTTGAATGGGACGTCCATCGGTACATACAAAAATACCAAACGGTGAAAAAATACGCAACATATTTTTTTCAACATTTTATTGCGCAAATACGATATTCTTTAGAAAAAAAATAGACGTTTATTAAATAAGTTAAAATTAAACAGTTTTGATAAAACTATCATAACCTCAAAACAATGAAACTGTCCAAAACTGTTTTAGTCTTACAAAACGATGAAAGTAACTATTGCTTAGATCACTAATACGGAAGTAAATCCCTTTGAATGAAGATAATAATACTTCAAGTGCAGACGTGAAAGGGACCAGGCCAGGGCTTACTTCAGTGGGGGGAAATTCAGTGGTTACTTTTATGAACCGTATATTGCTTTTAATAATCTAATATTAAAAAAATAATAATTAATAAATTGAATTCTACCATTTAAATGTACAACTTTAAAAGTTTTATTTTATGTAACATAATATTAAAGTTCCTCGTATTTTTCTTACTTTGGGTATAAATTTTAAGGAAAACGTCCCGGGTCTTGCCGCGGGACATCGCCTTTGTTCTACTGGTTTAACATTTCTTATCTGTACCACGTCTTGCCGCTATCGTAGCTTTGACCAGCTATTATTTCAAATTGTATCTGTAGCTTTGAACCTTTGCCATGGAGATGAGTTTCGAATTGAGATATTTGATAAAATAAATATTATATATTTTCTTTTTAATGATTATTGAAATGTATTATTGATTATTGAAAATAAATTAATTTTTAACAAAAACAAAAACCGACTTCTAACAACGAAATAAAAAGTGAAAAATAATTATACAAAGATTTTATAATGTTGAAGTCGGTGTCAAGTAAAACAAACAGGCTTAGTAATTAGATATTGTAGTAAAGGTGTTGTAGCATTAGCTTGAACTTTATTTAAATAGGTATTATTTTTGTGCAAAGTTACATTTTGGTATATTGACAAGAACATACATAAAAGTATTCGGGCGAATTGAGAATCTCCCTTTTTTGAAGTTGGTTGAAAATGAGAACATCCTCTTTTTTGAGGTTAGTTGAAAAGAAATGCAACGATCAGGAATCTCACCTCTGACATCAATTTAAAAAGTTTTTGCTTGTAACTATTACAGTATAATCAATTTTTTACCAAACTTTCTAAATTTTCACCGGATCCCATAGTTGAAACCTAACCAAACTTTCACCAAATTATCCTTGAAGTGTATCCTTTCAAATAAAAAAAGAATCATTAAAATCCGTTGGCGCGACATTGAGTTATTCGTCTATTTGTCGCGCACATACCTAATGCAAATTTAAGACTTATGTGATTTTCTCATAGATACCATTGTCAGACATGGACCAAAAAAAATGGGACCATTCGGGAAGCTTCACCTTTCAAACAAAAAAAAAATTTCAAAATCGGTTCACCCAGTCAAAAGTTATGAGGTAACAAACATAAAAAAATATATATAAAAAAAAATTATAAAAAAAAAAAAACAGTCGAATTGATAACCTCCTTTTCTTCCAGACGTCGGTTAAAAAGAACTGTATTTTCCCTGTTTTTTAACTCCTCATATATGATCATATCAGCTTCACGCTGTATCCCGCACACAGCAGGGTAGGCGATCGATTCGATCCCCTCGAGTGGGGGGGGGGGAGTTTAAATATTTGTTTCAATTTATATTTCCATGTCTTCGCTCTGGTGTAGAGGTAAGAGCTCGACGTTGAGTTCTACCACTCAACACGCAATGCTCTCAGAATTCGGCAGAAAGTGGAGAACGGTCTTGACACTAGTTTCTCTCTACCTACCCTGCTGTATGCGGGTGGGATGTGAGGTGTTTTTTAATATAATGTATATAATTATACTATAGTTTATATACTACTACTAGCGGCCCGCTCGCGGTTTCACCCGCGTGAACTATGTTATTATTAATTTCTGTCTCCATGACTACGTCCTAGTGATGTCTATACAAAATTTGAGACTCCTAGCATTTGTAGTAACGAAGTTTCATACAAACTTTCGACTCCAAAAACAACCCCTTAGAAGTCGAATATTGCAAATTCCCGTCTTAGCGAGCACCTACGTCCTATAAGTAACTCCTATGCAAAATTTGAGATTCCTAGCACTTGTAGTTTCTGAGATTTCGTGATGAGTGAGTGACCTTTCGATTTTATATATATAGATACTGCACTATACTAAGTTACTGAAGTGACTTTTGTAGGGTAGCCAGAACAAATCACTCCTTCATTTATGTGGCGCATAAAACATTGGGCTTACGGAGTATTCACATGCGGCCAATAAATCATACGAGTGTGGTTTGGGTACCAGTTTCAATTTAACTTTAGCTAGGCTACCAGTACGTGACGTCACTGTCATACTGTTCTGAACAACTTAGAATTTATACCCTGATTGTGTGTTTGTACTGTTAATTTTATTATACAAATGAAAATATGTTAAAAATAATAATAATAATAAGTATGTGAATTTTTTTGCGCAGACAATTTCAATATTTATATTAGGAAAATGCTGCAGGAATAAACGAATACTATAATTATTTATACCATTTCACTTTGTTTGTAGAAATTATGTATGTGTAACTGCACGGTTAGACTCAGATCAATTGAAAAATTAAAAAGAAAAATAAAGGCATATGAATCTATTCTAAATTTGTAAATCATAAAATGATAAAAAATAGAAATATATTTAAATATACATCTAGCAATGAAAACAGAAACTAAAATAAGACAGCAAAACCTCTTTACATTAAAATAAATAAAATCATATTCAAAGGAAACATTTATCTCATATCTCTTTGATGCGACTCTTCATTCATTTACAGTTTATCTTTTACTATTTTTACACGTACTTTTGCATCTAGTACGTTTAAACAAAGATTTATGATTTACAGTATATAGGTACCTAATATAATTTATAGAGGCAGTCGTGGCGCAGAGACACTAGGGTGTGACTGTAACACGACGGTTGTGGGTTCGATTCCCACCCGGGACAATTAATTATTTATCAATATTTTCATTGCTTCGCTTTGGAACCAAAGCAAAAGGACGGCATTGACTTACGCTACTCAACTCGTATTGCCTCGAAAAATTCGGCGGTAAGTGGGGAACGGAGTGTTTTAACACTAGGTTTCCCTCTGCCTACCCCTACTATGTACGTGATACAACGTGAAAGTAATGATATAATTTAAGAACAAACTTAAACATAAATCTACATACATGTCAAGTTGATAACTTCATAGTTCATTTACAATTTTTACAGTACTCGCATAGAGTACACTCGAACATAGATTTATGGTTTACATACGCAACCGAGGCGAGGTAAACAAAGGCTAAAAGCCAAAGCCACATCAGTATTAAGTCCATTAAGAGCGCACCGCAACAATCGGGCCGGTGGCGGTGCCGGTGCCGGTGCCGGTGTAATGCAGCGCAGTCTGATGGAACCATCGCTTCGACCGCCGTATTTACTGGAGTAAACTCTGGTTCGCCTTTTGACTGGCGGGCGTATTTTACAATGAATATAAATGTATTGGTTCGACTGTCAAATCTAGTTTTGTGCTTTTTCTTTGTAATTGGAAAATATAGGATCAAAATAAAGGATTAGTTGTTTTTGTATATTTCTTTTGTTGTAATTTGTAATATAATAAATTATTTAGATAATGAACTTAAATGTGCCGAAAAATATCAAAATAATATAAGTAACAAATAAAAGTAAAAAATAATATGAAATAATTTCCTTATTTTATCTACGAGTAAATTACAAGAAATTTCATTCAAATATGCATAAAATTTTATGTCATCTCATTGTTCTGTAAATATTTAAACGTCGCTATTTATTTGAGAATACAAGCATACCGACATTTCAAAGGCAAATTGTTGAAACATTTTGTCGTGGCAAATCTGCGACTTCCTCTAAATGGAAATGTCTGTATGGCTTAGCCTGGAAAGTGAATAGCCACAATCATACTAGAATCGTTACATAGCACTATAATCCATGCTCTACTACACATAGAGTCAGCGATATATTATAGTAAAGATATATCTATTATTTATTAATACTTTTACTATTGCTAAATAGTTTTAATAAGGTTTTTCCGGTTTATTATAATCAGAAGAGTTTCTGGAGCTTCTTTGAATAAATGAAAATATATGTATACTTTATATAAAATTTAAATTATACATAAAATTCATTTCAGTATAATATATTATACTCTAATATAATAAAATAAAATTACAAATAAAATTTATAAATTTGATTCATTCTCTTCATTGATAAATTTAGATAATTTCATACACCAAACCAAATTAAAGTATAATAAATAAAGATTCAACAATAATCTACACTTGCATTGCCCTAACGAAGCAATGTCCTCGGCAGTAAGCCCATTGGCTGGACCGCACCATTCTCGGTGTCCAGTCACAACCGCAGTCTGAACTCCGATAGGACTTGTCTCATCTTATGCTCAGAATTTACTACGGACTACCCGAGCTTTCCAAAGCTATATTAAACTTTACTATCCAATATAGCGGGCCCTTGTTGACTTAATTGGCTTAATAGTACGTGTGTTGTGAAATATTTAGATATTATTATTATTTTCATATTTTCTTTTTAGCTGCTAGATGTTTTTAAACTAAAATTTGTTTGTAAAATAAATGAAAGGGAAAAAATAATAGTATTTCATTAATTTTCTCTAAATATCTACTCCTTGCGAGGTCTGTGTCATTAATAAAAATTGGAAATTCTCAATATCTGTCAGGTTACAGACAGGATTAATAATAAATATATTTTTATTATTTTTTTTTTCAGCTTCATGGTTCTCATGTTCTCATGTTCTCTCTAGCATTGCTATATCCATGAAGCTAAAAATAGGATTAGTTGCAGTAGATACATTCGTAAAGGTTCTAATTAAATAGCATACCTGTCCTTCAATTAATTGTAGATAGCAATTAACATATCACCTTGCTTGTCCCTTTCAATATCATGGATTCCTTAGTTCTGTCATCTGTTTATGAATAAAATGCGTCCAATCGTTTGTAGGTGACGGCTTAATTGGTATAGACGTAAATTGTATCTTTACTTCTGTATTATTTTTGTGTTTTATCTTTTATAACTTGAACGAGTA
The DNA here is from genome assembly GCF_056956725.1 of Heliconius melpomene rosina. Lineage (NCBI taxonomy): Eukaryota > Metazoa > Arthropoda > Insecta > Lepidoptera > Nymphalidae > Heliconius > Heliconius melpomene. Next base: position 7,890,009 of record NC_140405.1, read on the forward strand.
TATATACGTTTTAACATCATGAGAATGTTGAACTAGGTGAAAATTGCATCCGAAAAAACAAAGTAAGTATCTCGTATCTCGAAAATTGAGCTGAAAGTTGGGAACGGAGCATCTATACACCTGCTGTTCATCTGATGCAGGATATAAAAAAAATATCCAAATGTCCATTGGAGTAGTGTGCTATGAAGATTTTTGAAACAATTTCCAAAATTGCAATAACATTTTTCTTGCACACCTAATCTAAAATCCGGTATTTTTTTATATTGTGGGTAATACGGTAAGTAGTAAAATAATAAGGTCTTTGATTTTAACAATTTATGTATTTTAAATGAAATTGCGTATATTTAATATTATAAATTTTTGGAAACTCAACCTTCGAACACTTCGCTGTTCATAACTGCAAAGTGTTCGAAACGTCGAGTTGACTGACTGACTGCGTGGTCACGGGTGGACTGAATAGGCATCCATCTGTCAAGTTTCATCGAGTAAGAAAATTTGATGCTTTTGTAGAGTCGGAATTGAACCTACACATATCTCATATGAAATAAATGCTGTTACTTATATTTACGAAAATGTACAGATAATCGAAATTACTTCAATTAAATTGATAATACATTGTTACATAGATTACAAAGTAAAAGCATACATTTTGCGGAAATTAGAATCGTCCTCGTGACAAACGAGGCACTACTAATTACTATGTCAATGCTAACATTGCTGACCGTTGTCACTGTAAATTGTCGCGGTTTGTAATGCTTACTATACTCTAATAACTATTATATATTTCAAAGTGCTTGGTATATACGGCTAAATAATCATATATATATAAAAATATTATTTTTAGTCAAAGATAAAATAGAAAACAAGCCTGAATCGTTGATTTTTCACAATATATAAAAACATATAGTTAAATTCAACATGAGACCAGTGACGCAGGGATACAAAGATTGATTGTAAACGCGATAGGATGTGGGTTCGATTCCCACTCGAGGAAATGAAATATTTAATATTTTCATTTCTTTGAGAGCAAAGAATGCCGACGGCCCCTGGGGCAGACATGTCTTAGAGTGGAGACCCCGTACAAAACGACCGGTGGGACGACCCGCTGCCAGATGGACCGACGACATAAAGAGTTTGGCGGGAAGCGAATGGCTCCGAAGAGCTGAGGATCTAGTGTGGTGGCGATGGGCGGTGACAAAAGATGGCTGCTGATGATGATGATGATAAAAGAAATGAATATATCAAAATATTACCAATTTTTATGTATTACAATTAAATTTCATCTCCTTGATCTTATGATAAAGCCGTCATTTCTGTTAGAAGAGAAGAGAAAATTTTACATATAACACAACAACCCCTTTTACCAAAATACTCTCAAAATATGCAATTTATTTTCATTACAAGTAAAAATCTACAATACACACGAGCTATGGACTATGGTGCATTATTACCAACATATGTACTCGTATATGTAGACATGCCGGCTTGCCATGACAACTAGCGCGTCTCTGCGTGCCGCGTCGTTAATTACACGCTGGAGCGAACCGAAACTATTGTAAATTGGTGTTTACAATAATTAAGATAGTAATTGTATTATGTGATTTTGAAGATGGTTTCTTTTAAATGGAATATTTTTCATCAGCTTCAAGCTTTATACCTTGTAGAGCAGGGTAGGCGACTAGGCCGAGGGAGTACTAAGATACGCCGTTCCTCACTTTCCGCAGAATTCTGGCGGTCTTCCGTGATGAGTAGTGTTCCCAAGTTCTCTCTGCTTACACTACTATGTGCAGGATACAGCGCGAAAATTCGTCTTAAGAATTCTCAAGTAAACCAAACTATATTTATATTGCAATAAAAACAAGATAAAACAATAGCAGTAACTTTTTATATCTGTCCGTCATATTGATCGTTGTTATAAAACTCCCCCTCGGCAAGAAGTCCTGGATTTATCGAAGTTACCCCATGTAAATAAATAAAGTGGCAAATCATGCATTTCTTATAAGAGGTTACCCAACGAGTGAGTGGGTTGAAAAAATCTATTGACATTTATATATTAAGCTTTATTTATGAAAATATTAAAAAGATGGACTCCAAACGTTATTAAGATTAAATTTAGTAGAAGACGAAATATAACACTTTAGGAATTAGCAATTATTTGGGAATAATACATTTTCGACAATTAATCATTGAGTCATTGGAAGGATTGGAACTGGTTATCTGACGTTATATTAAATTGAATGTTGCACAAAAGTGGTAGCTAAGTCAGTTTTTCTTCCTCCTGATAGAATTTAGGCAGGTGTAACATGACCACGGCTGCCTTCTGAAAATCATAATAAATATGTATTAAATTTTTAAAAATATATTATTTATATGTTACACTAGCGGCCCGCTCACGGCTTCGCCTGCGTGAACTACGTTATTATTAATTTCTGTCTCTATGAGTACCTATGTCCTATAAGTGACGTCCATGCAAAATTTGAGACTCCTAGCATTTGTAGTAACGAAGTTTCATACAAACTTTCATCCCCAAAAACAACCCCTTAGAAGTCGAATATTGCAAATTCCTGTCTTAGCGACCACCTACGTCCTATAAATAACTCCTATGCAAAATTAGAGATTCCTAGCAAATGTAGTTTCTGAGATTACGTGATGAGTGAGTGACCTTTCGATTTTATATATATAGATATTTAATAAATCATTCATCATTTCAATATTAATAATATTGAAAAACTGATTGTTAACATGCAAATTTTTATACACGTATTTCTATATCTATATATATAAAAGGACTTGTCCTCACTGACTGAGGTAAGACGCACGCACAGCCCTAACCGCTGTGCGTAGAAACGTTAAATTTGGACAAAAGTTTACTTTCGTAATCTGGACATCCACTAAGAAGGGATTTTGAAAACTTGCAACCCTAAAGGGGTGAAATAGGGGTTCAAAGTTTGTATGGAAAAAAAATTTAATCAGCACCGATTTTTATAAAATTTGAAATTTAGATTTTTAAAAGTATTTAATTGAACACGTGTTTCATCGTTTTCTAGAATTCTCCCCCTAAGGGTGCAAATAAGGGGTTGAAAGTTTGTATAGGTTTTTTTTAAATCGTCACCAATTTTTATAAAAATTGAAATTCAGACTCTTGAACGTATATAATTAAACACATGTTTCATGGTTTTCTAAAATTCACCCCCTAAGGGTGCAAATAAGGGGTTGAAAGTTTGTATGAGAAAATTCTTAAATCGCCACCGTATTTTATAAAATTTGATATTTAGACTCTTAAAAATATTTAATTGAACATATGTTTCATGGTTTTCTAGAATTCACCCCCTAAGGGTACAAATAAGGGGTTGAAAGTTTGTATGGAAAAATCTTTAAATCGCCACCGATTTTTATAAAATTTGAAATTTAGACTTAAAAATATTTCATTGCACACATGTTTCATGGGTTATTAGAATTCACCCTTAAATACGCAAGCGAAGCTGCGCGCGTCCGCTAGTATTCAATATTACCCTAAGACCATACAGCACAATACAAATGAAACAGCACAATAGTCAAACAATTTATCTAAGTCGCAGATTCAATCAGATTAAAACACATTTAACATTGGATAAAAGTTCTATTTGGGAAACGGGAAAAGAAATATGGCGCAGGTAGCGGGGTTTCAATTCAATCAGCTCCCTTTGGTGCCTTTCGCCGCCCATGATTTGATGAGATTGTTGAAAATCAGAATAGCTTGAGAAAAACTTAGTCTATAGCCTGTAATGGAAATATCGTGTCGGTGACGGTAAATGGTAAACTGATGTTGAAATACGATTTGGATTCTTTCTTATACTATAGTATTGTAAAGTGCTACTAGGGGTTGTATAATATTTTTTGACATCATTGCTCCATAGCTTATATATGTACTCAACGATGTAAACAGTAAAAATAAATAGAAATTTGATAAGAAAATGTTGATATCTGAAATTAATATAAAAAATAACAGTTTGCTCTTTTTCACATTACAAATACACGAAAACTCGAAGGAGTCTTCAGGCTATGTGTATACTTCATAAATAAAATATTTAACAAGTCTTCAAAAATATGCACATAGTAATATTATTTATTTGTCTTTCAATGTACAGTTGATGGATGAGAACAGTCAGAGACCGGGATGGTTGATGTTTTATGAGGGAGACCTACGGAAAAGGACTAGACTTATAAGTGCAGATTCTACAATTTTATAAAAATATCATAAAATTTTGCAAGTTATAAAAATAATAATTGGTCTATAATTTACATTTATGTACTCTATAGCCAATCATTGAAGAGTGCACCAAAAGGTTATTCAAGGAGACGCTTGAAATCCTTACATAGAAAAGCTAAGCCCTTCCTTTCATATACCTAACGACAATTCATGTATGTAATTGAACTTGATGGCTTTACAATGACATGTGATGGACGTTTAAAAATGCTTGTCAATTTGCGATCATGCGATTGCAAAATTTTTATAAGCACACTGTAGCAGGGTAGTCTGAGGGAGTTTAGTGTTAAAACACTCCGCCTTCTGGAGGCACTACGTGCTTGGCGGAACTCAGCCCCGTATTTTGGCCACGACATCAGAGTGAATCGTTTACAGAAACACGAATATGCCCCTGTATTTCTGGGTATGATTACAGTTTAATACTGAAGGGGGTGCACTATGCAATGAATGAATATTTTTTTATATAAGAGCCAAAACGAGAAAATATAATGACAAATCAATCCATCAGCTCATAAGGTTTTATAGCTTACTGATTAAACATGGTATTAGGCCCATTTCAGATAAATTTTCATATTGGTAATGTTGAGGATTATTGACATAATATTTTTTTTAGTTATTTACAAGGTTAAATTTAATTGCAAGATGTATCAACATGTAATTTTTTATAGTGACACCATTTATTACTAATCGAATTTCATTAACATAAACGAACAAGATATGGTGATAATAGAAGATAAATAAATTAAAATGATTTTCACAACACTTCTATTTATTTGTGGCAGAAATTTCCGAAAATTTTGTAAAAGCCACGATTTGGTCACGAGTTATTTATAACAACTGTATTGTTACTGTTTTTGTAATCTAATGAAATATAGTATCGTAGTATCCATTGCTAGGAGTGCAAACAGCGAAGAGGCGGAGCGGGCCAGCTAGTCTATTTGTCAACATCATTGCGATTACGTGAATGTCGTCCAAATAAATTGGATCCAGTTTAAAGACTGCTAGATTTACTTTGCAAAGGATGTTTGCATCATTGTGCGAATTGTTTACAAATGATAGAATATTTGTCAGATTTTTTCAGCTATCTATATTAAGCGTCAATGTAGACTGACGAGGACTTACAGAGTATTGGGAGGAAGAAAGGAAACTCAACAATTGGAAGCTGTATTATAGTGCTATATATATAAGATATTTTTATATTTATTTATTTATTAATATGTTTTAGGCAGTTTTGATTCTAGATCTACCTTATATGATATTACCCTTGCACTACCTATATTAAATTGGTGTGGGATTAAAAGGTGACGATGGAGACATCCTCAATCTTATAACAATAATTTCTAAGGAGTTTAGTTACGGATTAATTGATAACTTAATATACGTATATATAGCTAAGTATTGAACCTAAGCGTAGCATAGTCGATTACAAATAATTAATATCTGACAAGAAACTAAAGTTGTGTGGAGAATGAGATATATTGTCCACAGCAGTTACAAAGTCGCAGATGGCCCAGATGAAGCTTAGTTCATAATTAATACATTGAGGTTATGGAACTGGAACTAAATATTATTTTGAAATCCATAATTTATATAATTAATTTTCAAATCAGTGTTTTCGATGTTTTAAATTAAAGAGGAAAATTGTATAAAGTGAGATTGTCTTTTTTTGCATATTGTTACTATCATAAATTTGAAATATATATGATGGTTCAGAGGTTTGAGTTTCACATCTTCTATTGTCTAAAAGATTTCCCCTAGTACAAAATGGCCTCAAAGCGCGGCATCCTATCCTATCCTATATCTTATAAAACAAAGTCGCTTTTTGTGTCTGTCTGAACTTTCTAACTCTTCTTCTTCTAAACCACCCAACGGATTTGGATGTGGTTTTCACCATTAGGTCGAGTATTTCTCAGGGAAGGTTTATATATAGTTTATTATTTGTACATTCTTATGTAAATTAACATAAATACGATAAATGTGTATAAAGTCCTACCCGCTGAGACACTTTGGCGCATGCGCTGCTTTAATGGTAAATACTACATGAAAAAAATGTACTGGAGTATTGTTCCTCTTAATAAGATCTACAAAAAAGTCCGCGATGGCATATTCATATCTTTTAAGAATAACGTGTAGTGATCATATTTCTGTCTAAAAATAGTAATTTCAATATATTTTTTATTGTGAGGGATATTTTTCCATAATGGTATTAATCCTTATCCTTTAGAATACTTTATTAAATTTCGACGTTAAACGAAGATAAAATTTGCTTTTTAAACTATTTCGAAATTGCGAATAGTTTTAGAGAAAAACGCATTTAATTATTGACACATCACGCCGTTCACACATCAACTGTATCGAGTCAAGTTTCACTTATCCCTTACTCTCATATAAATAAGTATATTAGTTACGTTGGCCATTTAATGTAGATCAAAACTGTCTTTTCTGTTTTTCATTTTAATAAGTACTTTAGAAGTTGTTACAATATCAAAAAATCCTTGCTGCGAAACGCGCCTCGCGACGTTATGCTTATACAAGCGAGTCCGCCGCGCCCGCCTGCCTTACACGCATCGGTGGTTCAGTGGTAGAATGCTCGCCTGCCACGCGGGCAGCCCGGGTTCAATTCCCGGCCGATGCATTCTATTTAATTTTCGTCACAGGCAGCCACGTAGTGCTTGCTTTTCATCAGGGACAGAATACCCTCTTCAGCATTAACTACAAGCTCGAAAAAAAAAACCCGCCTGTCTTTATAGCAACGAAGATTTAGATGCGTTTGCACGTATTGGATAATTCGAGTTGAATGTATTATTTAATGTCATTTAACTATCTAAAAATAGTAATTTAAATATATTTTAATAAGTACTTGAAAAGATTAGTATCACAGATATAAAATTACGGTACCTACTAAAAAATCCTTGCTGTGTAAAACAATTGGAAAATCCTTATTGAAACTACGAAAATGCGGGTTGCATTAGGGTTTAATTAATTTTCACATTATCTTAAGTGCTTTGCAAACATACATTATATGAATAATCCAGTAGTAAAAGCGGGCGAAGCCGCAATAGGGTCGCTAGTTTATTAATATAATGAAATCCACAACAATTATTTTTTTTTTTTGTGTGTTCGTCTGTGTGTTTGTGCATTTGGTGTTACTGTTATTTAAATCAGCTCATAAATCAATAAAAATTACTTCAATTTAGATTATTGCATGCGATAAAATAAGTGTTTGATTTAATTAACTGAAACTTTACTTTCCGATGTTTGGATACTGGACTCATAAGTGATTTAGATGAGAAAATTAATAATTTTGTAGTACAAGCTATATACTATCTATTATCCATTTAAGTAGATATTGATATATCTTATTGATATAAGAAGATGTAACTTTTTTAATACTTTTTGTATTCTAGGAAAACCTCCGTTACCTTTTTCGACATACAATTTTATGGGCCACAAAAGGTTGTTACATTATTTACACCGACCGTATTGAAACCTCATAAAAATCCTTCCGTAAACTGAATATTTTCACGCCTATTTACCCATAGATGGGTCAGAAAGCCGATTATCGGTCGCTTAAGGATACGAAAGAGCTTTTGCGTGTAATCCACTAATATGAACGACTTATGAGGGATCTAACTTATAATGATTATATGAATCGAATATATTTTCATATACTTTTCTAGTAGTTGAAGCGTGCGACGTAGTTTAGCGGATAAGTAATACATAATGGTCAAAGAAACAGAAAGTAATAAAAAGGATTTTTACGTTGATTTAGTTTGGTATGTTTCTATTAAGGTAAACATATTATTCGAGATAATATGTATAAATGAAATAATTTTGCTTTTTTTCGCATAAAATGATGTCTACCGATGAATATATTAGTAACTAATTTCTGCACGTTATATTTTTACAGACCACTCGTGATGTATGGCCCAGTAACCCATGTTTTGGTATAACAAACAGTACAATTGGATACATAAAATAACTTCAGATATATTAAAAAAATATTGTAACTTAGGACAGAGAGAGAGAGAGACTCTCAGTTCTTATTATTCTGAAAAAATGAAAAAGATGCTTGATAATGATATTAAAGATTAATAAAATTGTTATAATGTTTTCTTAAACTGTCTTCAAAGTTAATTTAAATTTCTGCTAAAACTTATTAAAGTAAAGCGAGAACAGGCTTCAATACTCGTATATATTAATAAACATAGATAATAAGCTGGGGATTGAATGCTCACTGTTGCATCGACAATCCTCCTATCTCAGAGTCTCACGCTTTTCTGCTGTGAATTATCCAATAAATTTAATGAAAATTTATGGCTGAAGTTACTGATGTATGAAAATTAAAGATAGAATAGAAATATATTACATATATTTGTTTGTAATCTATGATCTACTTAGATTTTATTAGTTTTAGGCCCTAGGATTAGATAAATAATCGCAATTGCTAGTCAAATTATAATTATTTTGTGCCATTGTATTGGAAAGCTAAAGTTTTTTATTTTTTATTTTTTTGGACTTAAATTTTCTTTGTTGCTATGAAGTTTAAACTTACATAGGCCTCCGTGGACACCCAGCACAGACTTCATAAATGAATAAACGTAAATTTACTGTTATTTCATTGTCTATGTCGATATTTCTAGAGTCACAATTCTATAGCAATTCCACAGAAGTCAACGCTAATATATTTACTTAGGCTAGACCCAAAACGCTAAAACAGTATAACCTACAAAAACCTTATTTATGTTAGACCCACAACTAAGTTACCATAACCTAAAAAAATACTTTATTAACTACTTTAATTAACCACTGTCGTGTAAAAATTAAATAATTGAATGGAATTACACAAATTGATTATACAAATTAATTGAAAAGGTTCCATATAGCACAACGTGACATGATTACCCTAATCTCGTCGACTCGTTAACGAATAAAACATTTACAAGGACCGGGACGCGCCGTGAATATTAAACTTACCACCTGAAAGTTTATTTCATTAGCAAATCTTGACTGATGTATAATATTATAATACATGTTCTAAGGGTTCTCTTGTATAATAATCAATGGTATTATGAAGATATGATAAATATTTTATAGTGGTAGTATAGGTAATGGAAACGATTTTGTGATTTAGATATGAATAAAGTTACGTAGTGTTTTTGATTCTTTTCTTTAATAGGACTTTTTGTATTCGAATTTTATTTTGATATTCAGCTTCAGGCCCGCCTATAATAGGGTCGGCAAAGGGGATCAAGTGTTGAGACACTCCTTTCCTTAAACCCATTATATTTTTCTCTACAAATAAAAATTAAAATAAATATATTTGTAAGTTATATCCATTTATATTAATATACTTTACTTAAAAGCTCTGATAACATCATAAAATAATCCATAACATCTTAAGTATTCAACGATTGAGCTTTCAAAGTTATATCTAACAGCGATTCCTCTAATAAAGCTTAATTTAATTCGTTTCGAGTCGTGATTACGTAACATATCCACTTAAGGGGAGTTCGTATTCGAATGTAAATGATGTAAATATTTTACTATTTCTTGATTATGGAAATGGATTGAGGTATATTTTATACTTTGATATATCTATCTTCTATCTTTTATATATCTTTTATATTTTATATGTATAATAAAATTGAAAGTTATTGGTGTCTGTGCATGGAAGATATTTCGGAAAATCTATTTCTAGCGACTGGCTAATATAAAGATTTTTTTAATGTTTGCCTGTTTGCCCAAATTAATATTATCTATATTATAATAATCAGTATTATAAACTAAATACATTTGAGCAATCTTAACTTAAGAGTAATAAATTTGAAAAATGGTTGTAGTATGATTCAAAAATGGAAAATATTTAAATTTTAATAGCATAAAATATTTTCTGGCACTCTAGAGACATATTGTTTAAGTTTTGCTTTTCAAATATTTCGAATATTTTTTGCTAAGTGAGACGGGTGAAAAGGATGCGCTATTCTAATGGGATTTCCGTGAAACGCGGAGAGTCCTGACGACTCACTGTGCGCCACTTTAAAACTGTATGCTTTTTAGCTGTTCTACTTTAAAAGGATTTAAAGTGTGTTTTACCATTCTTGTGTAATATGTTAATATTTATTGTAAATATTAAATAAGTATCTTACAGTATTTTTCCTACTCTTTCGCTATAACAATTTCAGCATTAAATATTTATTTTAGTATTCATATTTTTGTAAGGTTAGATTCATCAAGGAAATTAAAGATTTAATATTTTCATTTATTTACTGTGGTGTCGAGGCAAAGCATGGCGGTAAGTTCCACCACCCAACAGGCAATGCCTCCAGGGTTCGGCGGAAGGTGTTCTACCATGCTATATGCGGGATATTTTATTTTTATATTAATGTTCAGTTAAAAATAGATGAAATTAAAAGCTTGTTATAATGTCAAAATATTTTACCTACTTACTTTATTTAAAGCTTCAAATATAAACACAGCAACAATTGCAATTCCTAAATAAAAAGATTTGTGTAACAAAAAGCTATAAAAACTTGAAATTGCTCTTGGCCTATTGTTACAGTCTCCAAGCTGAAGTGCTCTTATCCACCAGACAATATGCATATTCACCGCACCTTTACAATACGTGAGTACAACGATGGAGTATACATATATTACATACATACATATCTACTAATATACATATAAAGATTTATTATTATATATCTAAGAAGAAAACATAACGGATATTATATGAGGATGTTATTCTATGGATCTTAAAAACTTAGTCTAAACATATTTAGACAAGTATAAAATTGTTAATTTTTGGAAGATATATTCTTGGAAGATTGGTATTGGTTTGCGTTTTCGTTTCTTAATGAAATGAAAAAGCAATTTCGAACGAGCAAGCTGGACTTTCTACAATTCAAGCTTTTGTTAACCGTAAATACCTGCTTTAAAACAATCTGATTTTATAAGGCAGACATAGAAGTTTGGCATGTGTAGTGATATAATATTCCGTTCATCACTAATTTGGATATTAAATAACGAAATGATAAAGAAAACAGTTTCAAAACTGATTCGTCATCACAACAACATGCTAGTTTTATATATTACTAAATATCTCATACAAAATATACGTAGCATCTCGAGTTAAGGCAGCTTCTTAAAACGATATGTAACGATTTCCAGCGTATGGCATCTTCCAATAACAAACTGACTTGAACCACCTCGTACCGTTATAACAAACCCCAAGGTCTACTTAGATGCCATTTATATTCATATCACCATGTATTTACATTTCATCCCGCAAGTACCGTTCGTGGAGGACCTTTTTCTAAGGGCTTCTGCTTTTCCAGTGAAATCCTTCGGTAAATGGATATAGGTAAAGGACTAATCAGAAAGTTTGGATATATTTGTATGAAACTTGTATTGTAAACCTGAGCTTAGTTATTATTAATATCTGTATTTATTATTATTATTAACAAAATTATAGTATATGCTGTTGTTTATGTTTAAGGCGTATTTAATAGATATTTAAGACAATTTTGTTGAAATTTAATATTAGATACTGCACTACTGATAGAAAAATATCTTTACTTGAAATGTGACATTTGCAAATGGTAATGTTAAGCTTAGTAATAGTTATAATAAAAAATCTGCTTCACGCTGTATCCCGCACACAGCAGGGTAGGCAGGGATCCTAGTGTTAAGGCACTCCGTTCCCCACTGAATTTTTTGGAGACACTGCGTGTTGAGTGGCGGGACGCGCTTTGCCTGGACACCAGAGCGAAGAAATGGAACATTTAAATAAAAATTTCATTTCATCGAGTGGGGATCGAACCCAAAACCAGTCACGTTTACAGTCACACTGTGCTCCTGTGCCACGAATGGCTTCATAGTTATAGTAACTTATAATTTAGTTGATTGTGATGAATAGAGTGGCTTTCTGTTTTAGTTCTATGCAAATTAACATGCAAACAAGTAGCAGGATCGTGACGACGAATACAGTTCGGAAAATAAGTGGAAAAATGAGGGTCGTAGCTGATTTAAATTTTCGCAAAATACATTTACAATGTCATTAAATATTTAATTGTTTATGATATTATCATTTCATATTGTAACTATTTAAGATAGATGTTCAAGGCATCGAGATACATTACAATTTCAATATTTTTGTGTTATCTCGATTTTTAAATTTATATCCTTTTATTCTGATATAGAAAGTAGTAGGCTAACATCACTGTAATCTTCAATTATGGCCTATTTAAAAAAATACATAGTACCTAATGAAAAACAATGTCTCATTTTATTTATTCAGACCGTAAAACAAATACATTGTAAATATTAACATTCCCCCTACTGCATTTCAATTCAATTCACAATTTATAGAATTTTAATTTGTAAATTTATTCATATTTTTTCTTTAATAATATAAAGGAAATCATAACACTGCTAGGTCATAAACATACGTACAATATCGACAATACAGTCCACTATATGAATCTGCATCCATATTATATAGAAGTAACAAGAACTATTTCTTCAGAAGAGCCTCGTACAAGACAAGACCGATATGAATATTGCATCAAGAATTTAATATTACCCATAAGCAGTTGAAATATTTCGCGATAGAATGTTATAACAGAAAATAACTTAGTGGCTCGATTTATTTGGTTCGCCATATTGAACATTAAAGGGAGTATATTTTCAATTTTATTGTGTATTAAAATTGTTTTTTTTTTTTTTTTTTTTAAATTACGAATAATATAAATCTGACATATACAGGACGAAGCGTCTGCACTCTTTTTACGGGAGCGGCATATAAGGAAAAATATTTCAATTCTTAACCAAAAAAAATCATTAAAAGACGTCAATAGTTTAGACGTACGCAGTTACGAATAGATACAAATACGAATAAATACTAAACGTTAAGTAGTATAAAAGAGATATAAAAATAAAACATTGAAAAAAAGAAAAAAAACGAGACAACCAGTTACCAGTTACCCATATTGTTAGAAGGTGATAATGTATTTAAGGCAATATTACTTACAAGGAAACAACGTTACAAAAGCAATTTTGGCATCGCATATTGGCTATTAACGGATGTTGGTGATGTTTTTGAGTTTTGCTATAAGGATGTTAAAACTTATCACGTTTATATACAGCTAGGGTATTTAAAAGTTAATTATAATATAGTAATAGTAGTCAATTTATTATAAATAGATATAATTTTTAATAATATATACGTACTTTTAAATGTAAGCGCAGAAAATTAACTGGTAACACAAACAAATATTTATATTTCAGTGGGAATCGAATCCATGACTTCAGGTTTTTTATTTACAAGGTTTTTTCAAAGGCCAGTCATGGCAGAGGGGCACAGGCATGTGACAGGGTAAACACGACAGGTTGTAGGTTCGATTTCCATTCGAGGAAAGGAAAAAAAATATGCGACGAATGCCTCCAGAATTCACCGGAAAGTGGGGAGCGGAGTGTTTTAACACTAGGCTACCTCTGCCTACATGCGGGATGCATCATGAATTAAAAAAAAAATTGCACAGATTAACAATATGTTGTGATATAAGTAAAACCTACTTTTATACTAATTTACGCGCCCTGGGTGTTCCCAACTCAATTTTGGTACAAAAATATGGCAAGTTAGCAAATCGTCAGCACACCTGCGCATGAAAAACGTTTCTCCATTTTCCCCTAATACCTTTAATAAATCTTAGGAAAGTTGAGAACATATTCATATGTAAAATATATTATTACCAACGAAATTTATGTTTTAAATAGGTAATTATATGAAAAGTATAATAATATAAAATATTGTGAGAGCGGCCTCTCGTGGCGTAGGGGCACAAATGTATGTGAGCGCGACAGTTAGTGGGTTCGATTCCCATTCGAGGAAATGAAGTATGAAATATTTTAATTTCTGCACTGGTACCAAGGCAAAGCGCGGTGTTTAGTACCGCCATTGAATATGCAACTGAAAGTGGGGGACAGAGTATCTGCGTAAAGCTGAAAAAAAATTATATTAAATAAATTTGAAATTGTTGTTTAACAACTGACTGTTATTTTCGCGATTTTGTATGAAACAAGAATTATTTTAAGCCTAGTGCACTTGACTATCGAATGACGTGCGTTTAAAAACACAATAAAATGAAACATGTATCGTAATAAATAACATGTACATATTAACGAAATTATTTCACAAATGTGACATTTTGCTTATTACATTTCGGCCAATGCGGAGTTTGTGAATAATTAAAATTGTTGAAATGTTTGTATGGACGTCGACCGCATTATTTTAATATAAATATGAATAATAGTCACCTATTTCAATTATTGAATTAAAACGACAAATTGCTATCATTATTTTAATATTTAATACGCTAGTTATTTAATTTGAAAAATATTTTTGATGTAGGCATTCGGTGTGTACGGCCAATGTAAACTGTAGTTGCCAAATCTGTGGTCGCTCATTGGACAGAATCGAAAAATACGGAATGCTGTTTTTTTATGTATGGATTTTTTATTATTTTTTTTATTTATAAAAGTTCCAATGCTTCATGATATTATGTGTTTAATATTTCCAAAACAATAAAAACTGAAGTCTACAATGAAATATTAATAATGGGAACCCAGATATTAAAAGTTTTCTTACTATAATTAGGTAATTGGCTTAAAATTTAAAAAAAGGAGAAAAGAAAACACTCGAAAAGTATACAATTGTACCTCAAAGCCTCGTATCACCCATTAATCATAGGTACAACACGTTTTTTACTACCAAAGGGTGCTTTTGAATAGCACCCCTTCCAAATATTGGTTTTTGTCCTAACGTCCAGTAAGAGCAAATCCTTGTTTTTCCATTTATAATACGCGCACGTTCGCGATATCTTCACGTGGAAGCCTTTACTATAGTGTATTATATCACAACGTCATTAAGCCCTGAATATAAAGTGAGGGAATGACAAAACAGGAATTAATTTCAGATATGTCGCACGGTACGTTGAACACCCTAGTGTGGACATACGATCGTTTCAATTAGTTTAGAGTAAGAGTTTACCATTAATATTAATTTTATTGTAACATATTACAGTAAAAAATAAATAATGTAAAAAGTATACTAATGGCATTATAAGCACTGTATTTTAGTTTCGAAAGACACAATATGTTAAAATATGTAGGTACACATTAAAATAGTTTTATATGAAAATCTAACAGAAATAAAAAAAAACACAATTATAATATTTTGTAAGCTTCTTAAAAATTGTACTTATTTTTACTCAAACATTTTGAAATAATAAAAAAACATAGCATACAAAACAAAATGCAACCAAACACAAAAATATTATTCCACTAAGAAGTTAGAACAAATTCAAATAAATTATGCGAAGTTGCGGCACAAGTTGCCCAAACTTTAGAGCCGTGTGTATCTAACAAGTGCGATAACAGCCACGTCTGCGGGGAATGTGAGGAAATTCGCTCAATTATGTCTCCCCAACAGCTTTTTAGCTTGTTTATCAATCAATCTACGATCTGTGATAACCGCACCTTATATAAATAAGTGCTATTGTTAATGCATTAGCTACACTTATTATTCAATTATGTTGATAAAGTTAATTTGCTTAGCAACGATTACTTGCAGTTGAGTTATTACTTAACAAGAGTATACAGTTTTCGAAATTTTGAAAATTAAATGTAATGTACGTCTTTCTTAACTAAATATTATATATATCTGATTGTACGTAATGGTTTTAAATTCGGATTTGCCAGAATCATTTATTTGTATACATTAATTACTCTTTGAGTTCCCCAAGCAATCTCTATAAGCATATAATATAAATATTTCCAATAGAAAAACTTTAAATAACTTTTAATATTTATAAAGAATCTAAAAACATAAACTATATTTCTAAAATGAACGTACCTACTGTTAATTCAATTAATTGGAAATTTATTGAATGTGATGCACTTTGAATAGAATTATGAATTAATTTTCATTACTGGCGAGCGCTTTAGCAACCCATAAACATTAAAATTTAGGCCAAATAACCGACGTTACATACGATTTTATTTGCACACAAAATGTAATCTCAATAATTGGATTTATATGTAAATGTATCTATTTACTACCGGCATTTATCGAATGTTCATTTTGCCGAATTCAATGGTAGATAGCGTTCCGCGATAAATTGTTAATGTTAACTATTTGTATAATTATAATAATAAAAAAGTTTTTTTTTGTTAACTCTATGTTGATTTTATAATTACTATACTAAAATTATTTTTTGTACATAGTAATATATAAACTATATAAATGTGTATATAAAGACACCAAAAAAAATTTTTTTGTGGGTTATTGTAATGTAGATATTATATGTAATAGTCTCCTTTCCACGAATTTAACATATATTTTTAGATTAATTATATGTCACAGAAAAACATCAATGATCGTCGTCGTATATAAATCGTCAAAACATTATAAGCGTCTCGATTCTAGCTAGAGTCGCGTCACTTTCTATTCTGCTTCACGCCATTCCTCGCATATAGAAGGATAGGCAAAGAGAACCCACTTCCCACGAAGATTCGAGACAGCGTGTTGAGTGACGGGATTCAACTCTGGACTATGTATTACTAAATGGCTTCATGTGTGATGCTATTTCAAGTATTAAAATAAAAAAAATGTCATCTTCAAACTAGCAAGGTTCATGAATTATTTCAACATCCCTACAAGTAGCGAAATTTGTAGCACACTCTTGAATTTTTCTGCTCAAGATATTATAGTGAGATACCAATTAGAACTGCTCTTAAAACGTATAGTTTGCCCTTGTAGTATGCCTTGTAGTACATGTGTACATATATACAGCGTGTTTGGTTATTGCGGCACGCGACTGACACGTGCCAGGAGGAGAACACGTCGTTAGGTACCTTCCTCGGGGAACACTTGGTTTTTTATTGACTTTTTGGTTTTGTCGCACTCCTGGCTATGTTTTATGATTTTTAATTTTAATTTGTTAATTTTTTAATTATTATTAAATAAAATCTCAAAATTCAATTGTAAAGAATAAATTGGAATGGACCAATAAATGCAAAAAACGAAATCGTTTTTTTATTGAATATTTTAGTTTTTCTATTGACGATTATATTTTCTTCTTAATTTATTTATATATAACGATATTATGTATTAAATGTATGTTATTGTATAAAAATGCAATTTTAGAAATACAATAATAATGTGCAAACCTATTTTGTACCATACACCAAAAGAAATAAGAGGGTGAATTTTAAAATCTCAACTTTGAAATCTCAAGTGTGTAAACTGTATATATCTTTAAAGTAATAAATATATAAATATTGAATTTTCATTTTCAATTTGTACCTACATCAAAATTCACATCTAAATTGGTAAAACTGAAAAAAACTTTACTTTTATAATGATGTATTATAATTCTAGCTTTACCAATAAAAATATAATATTTTCGACCAATCAAAGTAAGCGTATAAACTCCTTTCACATTACCGAGGGTTTAAGATACAGTAATGGCTTACATTTGTCAGTGCCATCGACCCGACTCATGATGGTGTTCCATCCATGGTGTCACCTGAAAATCTTGATTAATTACTAACTGCCCAACCTATTTGGAATCGCTATCTGGTATATTATATGGGTAGCGTATATAGTATGGAGATTACTTGCTCATTAAGTTGAATATTATGTTATTAATATCTAAGTAATAAGCGTATTTACTGTAAATGAGGCGAGGAAAGCTGCTATTTCAATATTTCGTTATATTTTTTTGTTATTTTACCTAATCTTAAAACAAAGTCACGGCTACATTCAGAAGGTATGATTTTTTTTACAATTGAATACACATAAGTAAATAATCATCAACATTAATTAAAGCAATCATCACAAATAGCTTACGTTTTCAAAAAGGTTAAAGACTTAATTTTCCAAATCTACATTTTTAGCAACAAACTTAATTTTTTTATCTGAGTTAAAAATATTATCACCCACCAAATTCATATTTATAAACAATCTAATTATCATTAAATGAATCGTTATTCCCCAACACCACAATCAAAATAAGAACACTTATGAAGTGACAACGGAAAGTTTCCTTTCCTGAATAATGGCTGCCTACTTCCGGTGATATATTTCCGCTATCTCCCCGGCAACATGGCGTTCGCGTTTCCGCTTGACCGTTATGGTGTGTTAATCGAGCATTAAGTCTGGCAGATGAAAAACTATCTAAAGACAACCTTTTGGGAAGATAATTTCCATATTTATTATCACCTACTTCAATATTTATAAAGGAAGTATTGTACCGGGTGGCGGTTTGTACCCCAGAGTATATTTACAAATATTTTGTGGTATGAAGATGACGAAAATTTGTATAATATTTGATAATGTCTTTGGATAAGTAAAACATGGAACCTAACACAGCTTCGCCGCGACGGCCTATACAAGGAAGGCAGAGGGAACCTAGTGATATTTTTCGACGAGTTCTGGAAGCATTGCTTATTGAGTGGCGGAACCGCTCTTCCTCGACACCAGACCAAGAAAATAAATATTAAATATGTCATTTCATCGAGAGGGAATTGAACCAACAACCTGGTACATTTACAGTCACACGCTTGAGTCCCTGCACCACAACTACCCATTTAAGGATAAGGATATCTTTAGTAGCGAAATTTGTAGCACATACTTGGTTTTTTTTGCTCAAGATATTAAGTAGGATACCAATTAGAACTGCTTTTAAAACGTATACATTGCACTTGTAATATGTAGGTACATGCATACATATATACAGCATGTTATTTATTTGCTTATTATTATAACAGTACATACATATTATAATAGTAAAAGAAAGCGAATAACTATGTAATCTTAGGGTATTCAGCGTAGTAGAAAATTCTTATAACAACAACTTTACTCAGCCAATATGATCGACAAATGAAGTTGGGTCGCAAATACTAGAAAAATAAATATGGGATAATTCTTAATGGAAACGTCTACTCATCTTTTCCCTTATAATAAAGCTTCTTTTGCGTGAAATATTAATAATAAAAGACAAAAATAATTTTTGTAAAGAATAAATCTTCTAAAGTTTGAAATGTTCAGTGTGAAAGTTTAAATATTTGGCTGTTTGAAAAATGGAAGTGCTCAATCACATCGCAACAAGTAAAGTTCGTGCAACGCAAAAAGCTTCGAAATAAGCTTTTAATCAAATCTTTTGTGAAAAAAGTCCTAATATTCTCAAGAATAATACATCATTATATATGAATTGAAATTTTGCTTAAAAATAATTAAAATATAGATATTTTGATCATTTTCGAAAAAAAACTCAAATAACATTTGACATATATAAAGAAACCTATTATAATATTTGACAAATTAGGTATAATACATATATTATGTCAATTTTAAATTACACAAGTGAAAAGTCCCCCCATTAGAATCTCAGTTTCATACCAGACATTATTGTTTGGGCTCCCTTGTCTGCCATCTTTTGTTATTATTCTAGCTTGCCTCCAAACAAAAGAACATTCTTGTAGCACAAAGACGTAATTATAGAGACGATGCTATGAAACTGATGCTTTATAGGCTATATATTTCCAGACTAATTGTATAATAAATTATTGTTCACATTACTTCGTTGTAATATTATTATTATACTGGAATTTAGCTATATTATATTGATTTTCACCATAAATGTATTAAGTAAGAATTCACAATCTATTCATATACTTTTATTTCAAATCTGTGCTATAGGCAGTGTCGAACATCGAATTGACCTTCTATATGTCTTAACTGATCATAAAAATAAAAAAAATCAGCTTCAAGCTGTATCTCACACATAGCAGGATAGGCTTAAGGAACCTAGTGTCAAAACTCTCCGTTCCCTACTTTCCGTAGAATTTTTAGAAGCATTTCATTTAATTTTTTTTCAACATGTTGAGCAGCGGAAGTCATCACCGGGATTTTTGCCTTGGTATCAGAGGGAAGAAATGAAAATACATATTAACAAATTCAATTCATTCTCTCGAGTGGGGTCCGAACCGACAACCGTCGCGTTTCAGTCACATCAGTCGTCTCTTATGCCTCTGCGCCACTGCGACCTCATAAAACTATAAATAAGTAATATTTTTTCTTAAAACCAAAGCATTAAACCAGGTAACGAGGTAGCAAAGAAATCAATTCCACTTACCGTAGTTCATCAACCTATAATTCAATACGTATTGTTTCATTAAGAAGTCGCTTGCAGAAAATACACGCAATAATACTTTTCATACCTGTAATTTAAGAATTTTCTTTTCCTTTTCCTTTTCTTTATTTCTTTCTGCTTGTAATTCAAAAGTCCTTATGTCACGGGTGAAGCACGACGTAAAATAAAAATAGGGTATCTTTAACCACTAACGAGAAATAAAATATGAATCGAGTCTTTTATCTATTTTTAGTATTTGTGCGGTAATTTTGTGCGTCCTATTTGTATGGTGTATTTTAATCAGATGATTTATTTATACATTGAAATTTTTGTTTTTTATTTATTTATATAAATAAGCTAATATTTTTTGAAACCTATTTTCTACGACATCATTATTTCAGAATAGAAACCTTTTAGAGGGAGTGCTATTATGGTAAAAGAATGTAATTCTTTTGGAGTACGTATAATAAAACCTATTAAAATTGTATTTATTAATATTTCACTAGTGTTTAAATTATCAATTAACAGATTAACCAAGAGCGATCTCATTATATTTTTTAACGGTTGCTCTCTAGAGATTTTGCACAATTTACTAAATGAAATATTGCACATATTACCCAAATACAAGACTTGAACCCACTACCAATACGCACATTTAGATAATTTTTAACATTGACATAACATAGTCAAGTTAAAATAAAAATAATTCCTCCATTTTCCTCTCAACATTAAATACACATAAAGGAGTCGTACATTCAAATTCAAATAACGTAATGGGTCCCAACAACCACAGTTGAATACAGTACAAAAATGCCTCGGCGGCTTGTGGCTTTACTTTCTACCGTCCTGGCACTTATGTAAATACGACCTATATTTTCTTGTAATGGCAACGCTCTGACATCAACCGATATGTGAATAGGCCAAAGCAGTGCTAATATACTGGTAAAAGGTACTTATACATATATGTGGGTAATTGCTGTATAATTCTTGGAGTTTTGATATGCCAAAATTAGAATTTATGAATTTTGCTCTTCATTGGTGCTCTTGATTTTAATTTTAGAGGAAATTCACACAAATCATATATATACCTTAGCTAATATTCTAAGTTAGTGGCTAATTTTAAGTAGGAATATTTTTTGTTGTACCTACAATCCTTACATACCATATTAGACGACTGTTTCATTTGTAGTAACGAGAGTTAACGTAAGGTCCTACAAGCAAAGCTTAGTCTGTTATGAATATTATATTAAAAACTGTGTATATAACGCCATTTACCATTCCCTTTGAATTGTCGTACGTGTTAAGTTGGAAACATCATTTATTAATAAGGTTGTTAGAATGTGTAAGAGCATGTGAGATACACCGAATAAAATTTTTACATGTCGTTTTCTTATTTATGAAAATATGTAAGTTTATTGCAGGTTAAGAAATGATAAATTTCTCTGTTGTACATTTTTTATTCAGGAACACTTAATTACAGACCGTAGAAATAGTTCGATATAGAAAGCTGAAATCTACCCTCATCCTCTCTCTCTAGCAGTACTTTTGTTTGAACGGAAAATGAAATGTTTTATCAGGCCTATATGAAAAAGTGGATGAACTAAATCTTTTTTCATTATAAGCAGTGAAAATCATGCTTAGCATAGAGAAAAATATATTTTTAATGTAAGAATTAAAACTATGACTATTACAATAACACACAGATACACTTAGATTATCTATTTTAAAAATATATCTATATTTAATTTTATTCATATTCCGCCCGCGAAAATTGGTGAAGTTTCATATATTTATAACTTAGTAAGTAAAATCTTTTTCGGCGTATGCATGAAAGAGCATAATTAAAAGTCTTCTTAATTAGGCCGAGGCGGCACAATATGCTCCAAAGTTATAAGACAATAAAAAGGAAGTAATTAAAACATTAACGTTCAAAATCGGATGCTTTTGTCCGCTCATTACAGGGCTCAACAAGTTTGACTTAATTTCTGAAGAAGACTTTTTCATTTTATATTTTGAATATTGTCTTATTTGAAATATTTTTATGTCTTTACGCATCTCCTGTATTTGGACGCGGAGAAAAATGAAGCCTGTAGTAGAGACTTCCATTCCATTCCATTACACGATCATTTCTGAACATGAGAGATTGAAAGGACTAACTTGACCTGACAGACCTCATTTTATCATCCCTAGGACTTCTTCAGGTACTTCTTCGAGTACATCACAATTAAAAATAATAATCCTTTTTGAATTGATTATAATTTTTTTATTTAATCGTGGATATTTTATTTATAGGTTTGTAGAGATATACATATAGAGGATACGTTTGGAATGTTACTGCATCTTTCCTAGCTTAGTATTGAATGCAGGATGACGAAACTCAGCGAAGCACTTTGCGTAATCCTATAGGAATTACCAGTAATCGATTACACTGAATTATTTATGATGGACCTAAAAGACTAATTGATGGATTAATACGAATGTTTTCTCTAATTAAAATATGAACCTGCACCTTATACACTACTATATCGTATATTTGACCACAAGTTATTATGGTGCAGTGAAACAGTGTTTGATTGTAAGTTTACCTAATGGGTTCGCACTCCATTCATGTTCAAAGTATTTCTTTTATTTCTTTGTCTCGATAAGAAAAAAAAACAATTCAGGCAGTTAGAAACTAACTATATTAATAAGAAAATATTTATAATTAATATAGAAAAAAATAAAACCTATTATACTAGCTACAACAGGCATTTGACGATTAAATGTCAATGAACTAATCAGCAAATGGTTTCTAAAACAATATTTACACAGCGTACGTAGGTAGTAGCTGGAGTGTATGGGGTCAATAGCTTTCATTCCAGGTCTGCAGCAAAACTGAAAACTAGCCGCTATTTATTCAAATTGTTGGACGTCCTCACGTTTGGGGACGGTTTTAACCCAGTTACGAACAAGTAGCAACTCCAACAGATGCTTCATTCATATTTAGCGGAAAATAAAATGTGTTATATTTTTTGAAATATGACTTCTGTAAAATTTTATTATTTAGAAATACCTGTATAAAATTTTATAACTACAATAGCAATATGTTGATTTTATTTTAAACATTTTTTTTATTACATAACGTCGATAGATATGTATATACAATTAAACATATTTACCTAATAGGTAATGTTAATTAATTAGCTAAAGCTTTTTATTATTGGGCAAGTAAATATATTTCTGTCTTTCACTTGTACGATATCGAGCATCGTCGTGACGATATACGACATCTAATTGGAACTGTCTTACGCTCTGTCGTTGCGGGATTCAATCACTGAAGGGGCAAATGTTTAATATGTACGGTAGTATATACTCGTATATAGCGGCATGGTCAGGGCTTTTCTGTCTAAAGCAATTATAGTGGGTTCAAATTCGTTTCTGATATTAGTATGCTTATTAAGTTTTTGGGTTTGCGAGATTAATTTAGAGATCTTAAATCTAGAAAGAAAATCTTTAATCTAGAAGAAAATTAAAAATCGTTTATCGTGCTTCTTAAATAGACCAGAATAATTATTTAAATATAAACATTATTTATTTTAACACTACACGACAATGATAACTGTCAGTATATTAAATATCAAAACCGAGTTGGATAGGCTTAAAAACTTTACTCACTTGATGCAATTATGACGAAATATTACTGTTTTTTTTTAAATTAATCTTTTTTATGTAAAAAATGTATTTGGGAAAATATTACACGTTTTTCTAAAAGCGATTTTTCTTAGTCTTGCTTGCTATGAAAGCTACCTTGAACGAGGAGATTCCGCCATAAAGTGTATATATATTTATGTACATATATTACTTGTGTTTTTAGAGTTCACAAGTATTTTTATAATATCAGAATATTACTTTGAGAACGGAACCAAACGTTTGTTTCGCTATTTACACACGTGCGTGTTCCCACGCTGCTGCGCTGTTATTCAGCATTATGCTAATTTTGTGCACACACAGTGTATTATTGTTTCTAACTTTTGTGCGTGTTGCTGCTCCTCGTATACTTATGATCTATGTATTATATGCTTGAAATATGGATTTATTTAAAAATGTATTTTTTTTTAGCTTCACACTCTATCCCGCATGTGGCAGGGTAGGCAAAGGAAGCTTAATAACTTTTATTAATAAAACAGATCCTTGCATATTTAAGCAATAGGATCTCAACAAATTCTGGGGGCATTGCGTGTTGAGTGGCGAAACTCAACGCCGCGGTCTGTCTCGTTACTAGAGCGAGGAAATGAAAATATTAAATATTTCATTTCCTCGAGTGGGAGTCGAACCCACAACCTCTTTGGCATTTGTCCCTTTAATATTCAATTTAGTTTTTTTCAATATTATAATACTCTTAATTTAATACATTTATGTACTTCCTGTAAACGTAGCATTGTGAATACAATACATTTATGTGGGTAGTGTGAGTAGGTCATTTGCCGGATAAATCGGATTTAAATCCTTTTAATACGATATATTATGTAGAACGTTGCAGAACATTTGCGACAACTATTTATTGTGTTACATTAGTTGATTAACAATGGTAGAAGTATCACGCTTAAAAGTTAAATCTGATAAATAAATATTTATTTGTGTATGGCAAAAGTCTAGTTAATTAGATCAATATTATATGGCCCCTATAATATCTTATCTTATACATATAATATATCTGTTATTTTCTTACATATATTTAATTTTCAAATTCACTGCATCTCTTTTTAGAACCTAGTGTTAAGCGTAGTGTATTCTGCCGAATTCTGGAGGCATTGCGTGTTGAGTAGCAGAACTCAATACCGCGCTTTACCTCGACACCAGAGCCAACATGGAAATATAAATTTAAGTAAATATTTCGTCTCTTAGAGTGGGGATGGAACCCACACCCCCAACCAGTCGGTTTTACAGTCACACTCTGTGCCCTTGGGCCACGACTGGCCTCATAACTCTTTTTATAGATTTAGAATATGTAGTTATACCTATTATTTATCATAATCAATATGATTACTATATACAACAATACTCAAACATTTCAACATACCATTTCTAATATTTTGTATTACCTTATAACTAATTTTGATTATCTTATTTTAAATATAAATTATTAATATAAAATACAGTAAAAGCTTTTGTATTTATAATTGCAATACAATTAAGAAAACAATATTATACTTTAAAAGGATATCTACGTTGCTGCAATATTTCTCATTCGTTTTATTTTTCCTGTAATGATGGTGTCGATTTTACCAACATAATTTTAAGTAAGAATACGAGAAAATATAAAGGAGATACTTAAATTGTGTGTACCGTGAAGCATCCGGAACATTATTGTAATTATCTTAAAAGGTAGAATCGGAATAATGGTATAAAACACCATAATATTCGAAGTGTAGTACAAGTTGAAACATTACTGCGACTATAATATAAAGTATAGGTACCTAAGTATAGGTACAAAAAGAGTATTATTTGAAAATCTTTTTTAAAAACAAGTTTTTATTTTTTTTAATGGTGTAGGAATATATATTTTACATTTTTCTATATATTTTCTTTTTTCTATATATTTTACAAATCAAGCCATTAATTTGATACCTATAATTAAGTGGATTGTGCAATAGAATATAAATAATCACATAAAAGATAAGACAGATAAATAATAAAATTCCATATTAAAATACAAATGATAACAGCGTCAATATAAAAGAAATTAAGAATTAGAATTTTAAATTTACTGAAATAAAATTAAAAAAGAACAATAATTAAGTAATTTTAATACTAAAATGTCAGTATATCAACAAATATAAAATAAAATATCTTATAAATTGAATCGCACCAAGAGATGATAGACGAAGGGCGCATCACGGGGCCGTCTCATTTGCCGCAAACAGGAAAGAGGCGGTCTACGCCACAATGACTAGCGACGCATTATTTACGATAACCGACGATATATTGACTTTAGACGAATGAATTGAATAATTATTCAAAGTTACCAACGCCAACCGCTTTATCCTGGTTTAATAAAGGGTCATCAACCCGAACTAAGATTTGTTTTTGAAAAGACCATACACCCATAGACGAAGACCAATTATGAAGAAAAGTATTTCTGAGCTTTGTAGCAAATATAAATTGTATTCTATTTATTTCCTCAAGTAAAAATCTGGCTCCCACTTGGCTTCATTTTTGCTATTAACCCAAAATATTATCACAAAGCTCATATTTATAACCATAAAATTCTTATTCAAAATAAACGAACCAAATTGGTTATATAATGCTACATAATGAAAAACTAGGACACAATACAATATTGCTACTTTTCATGAGAAAAATGCAAGAATTTACATAAGGGAGAATAGAAACCAAGGCAAGGCAATGCAGGCTTTCATTTCGCCAGCAAAATTGTTAAATGGAACGTGTCAAATCGTCTTATTCCGGACACGCACGCCCAGACGCGGCGCAGGCAGGCGACACACTCGCAGATTGTCTATTATTTATGGCAAGCATGTGACCCCTAGCATTCTGATGCTTTCCCTTCAGTTTATTCCAATCTCGCCAAGTTAAAGAAATATGACGATATTATGGACCACCCGAGCTATAAGAACGTCGACCGCGGTCAGCTCGAAAGGGGTGATTTTTTTATTTGCCTAAAAACTCTAAAGCTCGTAATGCTCGCACGAATGAATGAAAATTACAGGGAGGAAACGATGTAGATTTTTAAAAACAAGTCGTACTGAGGGAAAACTGTTGGGAGCGACGCATAAATTAAATTCCGGGATGTTTTGTTTCGTATTGCAATTTTTCGCGTAACTACCTACAATGAAATTTAATATCAAAATGCTCGTCCTTTTTATGCAGCGAGAAGTATTTTATAAATGTTTTCTAAGAAATTGAGTTCATTGTCTGTAAATAGCAGCATTCATAAGAGATAAACAATTTAATGCTATTTTAATAAACTCTAGAATGCAGATATAAATTCTTTGTTTTTTTTTTCATGAGTAGTCTTATTCTGGTAATATAAAACGTCTGTCTGTTTTAAGGCACACGAAGGTTTATCTTTTTTTAATTTTTAGCGTCACGCAGTATCCTACAAATTTCCATTTTTGGGAACCTAGTGCACTTCCATTCCCCACTTTTACTTACCTACTATAATTATACTAAAATCAATTAAACTATCTCAATTCATCCCTATATACATATAATATGCAATAAATAATACTACTAGAATATACGAGTATGTATTAAAGTCGTTATGTAACAAAGTTGATCTTTTCTGAAGCGGGGCGAGGATTTTTGCAAGGACCGCATTCGAAGTTACCAGCACTTACATATTTATGAGTTTTGTTCCAACCGTACCTTGATATCTGAAAGAAAGTCAAACATTAATGAACGCTTTAATATTCGGTACGTGTGAATAAAGAAATGGATTTTTACATCATAATAAAGAGACCAGACCTTTATATAAAAGGCATTGGAATGTAAATTGGACGAGAACTGAGACTATCCAAGTTCTAGGATGGAAATTAAATTAATTAACTTTATCGCATTTTATCAACGATGTACTTAACTGCGTTTATTTTAAAGTTAAAATATAAACTAATTTTACTACTAAATTAATTGTCGTATGTTTAGTTTCAATAATATTTTACTTAACATAATTTACATTTGATATTTTTTTTAATATTTTTGATATATGATTTTTAGCAATGAATAATTCTTAGTTCATACGTATTGTAGAGCTTAATCCTTTCGGGGACGTAGGGCCCGTAGAAGGGATTTCGACTGCTCTCAATTTTGGGCAGCAGCCTCCAGATCTTGCCAGCCCAGACCAGTTAAAGCTGCTTCCTTAACCGATCGCCTCCAGGTAGGTGAGGGCAGCCAGATTTTCTCTTGTTGACTGCGTGCCACTAAGACCTTGTATAATAGATCTACTTAGTCCTTTTTTTTTTCTTAGCGTGTTATAAACTTAATAAATCATTACGTATGTATAACTTTCTATAGTAATAATTCTGCTTATGATATAACATATTTATATATGTTAATATTTTTACCCTTGATTCACATAACTCTTAATATTATCTTAAGGGAACCTAATACTAAATTCATATAACATGGTCAGTTAGCTGATTAGTTATGAATTACTGGGCGATTAGCTGGTGACCACGAGTGTACCGGAAATACATTCACCGGAATAGGTTGGCCGTAACTCAGGGAGTGAGCATCCTGTAGGTACACATTCGATAGCCCTGCATGTATTTGAATTTGTTATTAAAGCTTTACTTTACATTGGATCAACATAAAGATCGATACAGACTGACTTTTTACATAATAACATACTTATTATACTTATGTAATAATGAATAATATTTGTGAGATATTACATTTAAAATGTGATACATGTTATTATTTGTATGAAATTGTATGTTTAATTTAATAAAAAAAAACAATATTGTTTTAGATAGATACATGGGACCGAAATTCGAAATTATGAAGAAGTTTCAATTCATTTTAATGCCCTATAAATTATTTGATAATTCTTCAGAAAATGAATTATGTGAACCTATTGTAAATAAAAAATGAAAGCGCCTGTGAAGAATATTGGAGCAAAATCCGTATTCTGTTCTTGTTGCTTCTATACAAAAGGACAAAATCGTCAAATTTTTTTTTTTTTTTTGCATAAAATAGTATTTATTGTAATAATGCATATTTTGTTAAATTAAGCTTTTAATTATTCATGTAACGTGTACGCTCGCTTGTAGAGTCCGTTTTGGTAAGTTCTGGAATGGAAAAACTTTTTTCAGCCCCAAATCTTTAAAGGCTCATAAATAATTGTTACTGCAAGCTGTTACGCACGAATAAAGTTCATTCTTCTTAAGATTAAAACGAAGGGTCAATCTGCACGTAGGTAATTATGTTACAGTACAAAAGGTAATTTAGGTTTCTCTACTGTTGCGTAAATGTTTGATATTTTTGTATGATATAAAACAGTGAAATTATTATATACAATTATTGTTATATACATTTGTAATAGTAAAAAAATATTTTCATGGAATATTCAATTTTTCTATTTATATAATTTTAAACATACTCGTAGTAGTGTTGTAATATTATGTTATGGTAACCACATGACTGATTAAACTCATACACGCGCCTAACAAGTCTCAAGTTATGGAAACTTTAGTGTCTATTTTGAAACTAAGGTAAATACAGTTAATTTTAATAGAAGAGCCGTTTTAATAAATGAAATTAATATTATTTTATTTAATATATCTAAGTAATTGGTGTTTCGTTATATATTATATAGCTAATAGTATAAATCTAGACTGGTCCCATTAGAATTAACTTGGTTTGTATAACAAAGTTGATTCAATTGGGATATCTGGCTACGCATAAAATGTATATTATAAGTTTGCTTAACTTACTTATGTGCTATAATTTTAAATTATTTAAATGACAGCGTTGAGACTTTGCGGATCCATACTAGCTAACGCCTTTGGGAAATGCTTGACACAATGCTATCATTGTAATTTTAAATCTAACTTGGAAAAAATGTAAAAAATGTATAAAATGTTTTCATTTCCATATGTAGCTTAGAAAAAAGCGATGTTTTGAGTTCTGTCAATGAACATACGAGTATAATGAGTTTAATTCTGGAAAAAGAAGAACAGATTAAAATAAAACAATTATTTTATTAAATATAGTTATAACACAGGCATCCGAATTGCTCTTAAAATGATTAGGAGTATTTATAAAAAAATAAAAGTTTCAAACTATAAATATCAACTAATGTAGGCAGAGATATTACTGATGTTAGTATATAATATATTACTTCTTCTTTCATGCTCTGCTCATTTTAAATACATTTTATAGAGTACAGCCAACACCGTGTTTATATTGTAATATACGCGTCTATTTAGTCAATAACGCCGTTGAGGGCGAATAAATAATAATATAATTAAGTTTTCAGTACAAAAATTATTTAACATGAAATTTTACGAACAAATATTATTTCGTAAATGTAATTTATTTGGTAAATTATTTCCAGCTGTTCTATGAAATGTTTCGTAAACAACAATATCTAGAAATTGTTACTTACAATTTGCGGCTCAGCTTGGTGCTTAATTTAATAGTTTATCTTGAATTGCGCAGTTAGTGGTAGTGAAATAAATAACTGAGGTGTCCCTTAATGTCTTACGGTCACAAGTTTGTTAATGGTTGGTGTTTATGAGACGGAAAGTGGGCAAAGGAGGGTCATAACACTGGTTTCCCTCTGCCCATATTGCCATACGCGAGATCCAGCGTGAACCTATAAAAAAATATCCTTTTTTATATTTTTTCATAAATATAAATCTGGAAACCAGGGTAATTATTTCAATATTAATATTTATCAAGGTAAAAGCAACGAGATATTAAATTCTCGCAAACTCTAGCCGGGTACTTAAAGTAATTCAATTCAAACGCCATGTTAAAAATAATAAGACATCAGCTTAGCTCTGAGCGTAAATGCTAGAACATTGAAGGCAGCGAAGGCTTTATATCTCCAGGGACCCGTAGCGCCTCTACGACCCGTAGCGACGTAGCGGCTACCGTAACGAGACAGAACTACAACCGTCGTAGACCTGAATGACACCAATATCATTTTATACAAGAATTCAGTATTAGTTGTCTCTTTAGTAGAATATTAGATTTTCACTACTAAAGAAATTTGTATATAATTTGAATGAATAATTGAATTATCCAAGGAAGAAGATACTGTTACATACATTTCAATTACTTATTTAGAACGCGATTATTTTGCCATATTTATAGAAAACAATACAGAACCTTTTGTGTGTGAATCCACTCCCACTAAGCCAGTTTGTTAAATTTATGTATTGGGTTTTACCAAATATAAAATGTACGTCGTTTATATAAAAAAATATATAGTTATTACCACAATTATAACACAACATAATTTATTTAACTATATTACATCAATTATTACTTAAATTATAAAATTATCTTCCAATGTAAGTAAAACAGACGCAACTTCTATACAATCGTAAGGCATCCTGCTCGAACGTAATCAGTATCGCTCATCGCCCCACGCAACCGGTAGTTGGATTTCTTGAACCGTGAAATTTTATCAAGAGAATTAATCTCGTGAAACTTTCCCCCTGGACATCCCACTCTTTTCTCTTTTTTTTATACCCGACCAAATTGATTTCAGTTTTTTTTTTCATAAAAAAAGCGAACAGCAAGAATTAGCTTTGTAGTATTCGTATTATATTTGATTAAAGTCATCATGTAGCATTTTGTCCTCATTTCCGTTTATGTATTTTGCTATTTTTAGATAAAGAGAGAAAATAGAAAAAATATTATTTTTTATCATTTATGTTTATATAGGAGGTTAAATAATAGTTCATTCTCCGAGTGGAAATCGAATCCACAAACGTCGCGTTTGAGCCCCTGCATGCGTTGTTGTTTTTGTTTGATCTTGACATCTCGCATAAAAACAAATATTGAATTTGAGTAACATCCTGTTAAATATAATGAAACATTTATTGAAAATTGCATATATTATTCATTATATAAACAAAGTTTACTTTTCTAAAAGCGTGTTATTAGAATTGAAATTACAACATGTGAAAGGCGTCAGTCGACTTCCCCTAACAATTTATAAAGCACCCTATTCATTTAATCACCTTTCTTTTGAGCATTGAGCCATTTTTAATCTTTAACATTTATTTAGAAGATATAAAAAGAATATTAATTCTTGTTTAAGATAGTGGATTCGATATCGAGACACCCAAGTCTCGAAAGTGACGCGAAAAGTGGATAATGGTATTACTTAACACTAGGTTCCCTAGGATTCTGCGTAAAAATTATAGTTAGTAAAAAAGCTAAAAATATAAAAAAGTGGCAAACAATTTTCATATACACTAATAATAATTTACCTGAACACATCAATATTAATAGTTATAAAATAAAATATTTAATTATTTTTAAAATCACTACAACAAATGAACACGAAACTTACAGAAATGGCAAAGATATCGATTTGTTTTAAGCAAAACGTATAATTAGAATACTGCAAATCGATTCTTGAGTATAAATGCCTGTCTAATTATTTCACGATGTCTACATCGCAGTTCGCTAACTATATTAAATATTCTTGATGAAACAAAACAGGGTAGTCGTATGTTAAATTGTTGATTATAATATGTTGCTAGTATGACCCATATGATATGAGCTCATTGCTGGACCTTGAAGTCGAAGAAATTAATATTTTCATTTCGTTGCTCTGATAACGTGGCACAGCGCGGCGTTAAGTTCCGCCACTCAACACGCAATGCTTCCAGAATTCGGCGACTGTGGGGGATGGAAGTGTCTTAATGGGAATATAGTATCTTAATTACTAGGTTCTCGGGTCTTCTTTGCCTACTATATGTGCGCATAATAGGTACAGTGAAGCTAAAAAAGGCTTAATAATATTAGGATATAAAATATTATTAATTTAATAAAGATAAAATAGTAGTACTAGTTTCGTACTAATTTTTGCCAATTTTTAATTTGTGGAACCCAACTTAAATTAAAAAAAAAACAAAATTGTGAACGTTGAACCCATGATTATTGCGTGTAGTCACCAACTGGGCAATGCTAGAGTTAAAGCCATTTCTTCCTTTTTATTATGTATTTAACAAAAAAACCCGAAAAGGTTTCCATACGAATTGAAATAATTAATAAGCAACGTAACGTTTGTTTTTTGCTTTTAAACGGACAATATATGGAGCACGCTGCTTTTGTTCAAGCATAAAGGTCTCATAAATAAGGTTGAATGTGAATATTTTATAAATTCGCTTCCATTATCGGATGGGGTAAGGATATCCGGGACGGCACGATTGGGGAAATCTGTTATGTCTGTCTCGTAGTGAAATAGTGATTTGATGTTTTTGAGATCTAAAACTCTATGTTTTCTATTATTTTAATAGTTTGATCTTAGATCCTTTGAAGTTAAATCCTTATATAAAAAATTGTTCAAAATATTTTCAATCTTAACATAACGTTCACTTACTCCTGTAATACCTATACAAGTTCATCAGTAATCGAATATTTATCATTTTCGTTTATTTAAATGGTTTTTATTTAACAAGTTATATTTTTAATAGAAAATTAGTAATAGAGATTACTTTACAAAAGTTGTACAATATTTTAAATGAGACTATTAAATAATAAAAATCTGTAATTCACTAAAAAGTTTTCATAAGTTTTAGTATCTAATGTTATTTTGTTGTATTTTTCGTTTTATATGTATATTTTGCTTACAAAAAGGAATTGAGAGGAAGCTATTTTGGAAACATACGATATTCGGAAAGTGCCACTAAATTTCTGAATACGGTTTTTTAGGATCGCCTCACTGATCCATATCACCGGCGACTTATAAAACATTCATGATGCTACACTTTACTCATTCATGACACCTCGGGATC
The DNA here is from genome assembly GCF_056956725.1 of Heliconius melpomene rosina. NCBI lineage: Eukaryota > Metazoa > Arthropoda > Insecta > Lepidoptera > Nymphalidae > Heliconius > Heliconius melpomene. The sequence goes on from NC_140405.1 coordinate 7,923,929, forward strand.
CGATCAAAGCCCCCGGACAACGTGTTGGTTATTCTTTCTCAGTGTTTAGTTCCAGTTGGATTTTCAAATCGTTTAAATAATAAATGTTCATATGTTTTAGCTCTAAATATTAAGATATTTTTCTAAAATATAATGTGCATTTAATTTACTAGTGTGAATTTTATAATACGATAGACTTTTTTATTTATTTTTAGAAAAAATAGTGAGAGTCTGCATTTTTAACCTACCTGCCACACGTACTGAACGGTAGAGCAAACCGCTGTATTTTATCTTGTTATAATGTGGTATCAGATAATACAATAATTGTATTCAGTGGAACCACACGAACGTTAAAATTATAATTTATATTCATATAAATTTTCACTGAAGGACCTTTCCAACTAATAATTTGAATATCTTTGTATTTTATAATAAAAATATCTTCTACCTATAGAAGCTAAAGTTAATCTGCTTTATTCCTGAAATTACATAAATAAAATGAAAACTTGGAACTTTTCCAAGCATCAGTCAATCGCCTGCTTTAATTTGACATAAATGTCAAGGAAAACATTATTGCATAAATAATATCAATTTCCTTGTCGAGTATTTTCTTAAGCCGAGCCTATTTTTCCGGTCGCATTGCGATCCTCAAATAACTGAAAATCCGCTTCGGGACGTCTAGAATTTTCATTACTAAAGGGCGAGATCAGACGCAGAATCGAGAATCCTAGAAGGGCGGAGATTATAAATGCAACCTTCTTATTGCCAACTTATCAAGAAATATTTAGAGGCACAACAGAATGTTCAATTACTTTGGCATGTGAAAGGCGCTGTTGCCCAATAGCGAAACAAAGATCGGCATTTTCTTTCAGACGGTTAATTATAATCTGGCAGTGCATAACAGAAATATTCCGAATAAAATATTAAAATATTCTATCTCAATAAAATATTTTTGCAAAGTTTTATTTGAAAGTGTTGTATAAAGAGGGAGATGAATAGCTTTCATAAATAATTAGCAGTATTACCGGTATTTTTGAATTCTTCATAATTTATTAAATTACAACGTTCTTAAGAAACGTCGTCTGATAAAATGATTCGCAACTTATTTGCCGTCCTAAGAGAAATTCTTAATTAATTAGCATCCTTTTATATGGAATGGCAACGGTGAAACTATTTATTCGTACGTTAAAAAGGCAACTCCATTAGTAGAATGAGCGTCGGGGGATGAATGGAGGTCATTCAGGAGATGTCGTGTGTCACAAAGGAGCCAGGGTGAAAAGAAACAGAGGTGCGAACTGGGGGGGCTGATTCACCTTTATGTGGAACAATGATTGTGACAAACATACGCAATGCGAAACAGAAATACAAATGCAAAAAAAGAAAGTTTAGGCAACACATCTTTAATATAGCTGGTGTGATAAAACAACTTCCAAGCAATAAACAATTACAAAAGACACTTTTAGAAGAACCTATACATATTTTTCCTTCTTTTTTTAACTTATTGTCTCGTAGCTTTTCACGAATGAATCTATTTTCAGAATATGTAGGGACAATTGAAGCATAGAAGCACTTGAGAACACGCTTAGAGAACATAAACTTCTAAAATTCAGTACAAATTTTTAATTGACCACGTGCCTATAGCTAAATCGATGCGGAACGTAAACTCACAATGGTCTTATCCTAACGCCGATTTACTGCAGTCGAATACGGATATGCGATAACGAATGCAATTTTCCAGTTCCTGAACAGAGTTTAGGCGGGCCCTACGGTTCCAGCATCTTTGCTCCACCTGGTAAACCAAGTCCTTTTTATGTCCTTGCAGATCTTATCTGTGGGAGCCTAAAGCTTATATTAGAACAAAATATTGGAAATGGTTCCCTAAACTTCAACTAAATGGGGGAACTGAAGAAATATTTCGTATACGTGACGAAACAGTTTCGCGCTGTGAGAAATTTGAATCTTTGATACTGTAATCATTCTAATTAAGATCTGTAGAATGTTGTTTTTAATTAATTGATTTAATTTCTTTAAAACTCGCTGATTATTTTAAAGTTGTGTTATTTTTCGTTAATATTATTTTAATTTTAGGAACTTTTGATAGTATACGTTTGATATTGATATACAGGTTATAGTTAAACAGGTTAGTTAAACCACAGTTTAGAATATTATTTAATCAAATTAATGTTTTTACAATATAAAACAATGATTCCATATAAAAAATTAAAAAAAAAGAAAATATCAAAAATCCAAATTAAAATATAACTATAACTATTTACTTATAACATATATTAAAAATAGTACCTACCTAAATTATATATAAGTTTTATATGTGTATATATGAATACTAGCTTTGACCGGCGGCGGTTACCCGCATGTTCCAATGGAAATAACTATGGGTTGTATGGCATATTCTAAGTGCAGGAGGTAATACCGACCGCAAATACAGATACAATGGGTTACATCGAAATTATGAATTATCTGACACAAATTAGTTTTTCAATTTTAACTAGTTTTAAAATCAGGTTCACGCTGTATTCCGCACACAGCAGGGTAGGCAGAGGGAACCTAGGGTTACCCACTGTGCTCCACACCTTCCGCCGAATTCTAGAGGCATTGCTTGTTGAGTGGCGGAACTCAACGTCGCCCTTCGCCACGACACCAGAGCGAAGAAAAAAAATATAAATTTATTATTTTTTTTAACCAGTATCTCCTAATATTAGCACGTTCAACTAAATAAATTCTTCAGCTTTATATTATTAGTGTAGATAATATAATTGAACTGTTTTTCTTAATAGCAAAAAAAGGTAAATCCCGTTTTCAATACTAACCGACAACGGAATTTCGTACAATGATCACTTAAACGAGTATTTCAAAAAATCTTTCCGTACCACATGTCAAAGCCATAGCTTTCGATTTTAAATATTACAATGAATCGATGGCCCCCTTCATTACAACCTTATGTGGGTGGATAAATGTATTTGACAAAGGAACTAATACACTAGGGATCACTATTATTATATTAGCAGATAAGCCCCTTTTACAGAAAAATGAATCGGCAACGCTTTTATGTAAATTAAATTAAGGGACAATAATAACTAAGTCCGCTATTATTACCGTAGATTAGTAGAACTAAATTAGAAAATAGATTTGACCTTTACAGCTGTTAGTGTGGAATATAGATATAACATTCAATTAAAGATATATATATTTTTAAGTAGATAGAATTTTGGAGTAATTTTTTTATGTGTATAATAGATATATCCCAATTCCCAAATCTTGAAATTTATTGTTTAAAAAAATATTTTTATCTTCTAAAAAAATGTAATTATAGCTTACTCGAGTCGCTCTAAAATAAAATTGTCAAAAAATCACGCTCAGTTTAGTGCTTGCACAAACAAAATATATATATAAAATCAAAGTAGCAAAATCTTGCTAAAACATGTAAAGGTATCACGTTCCAAAAGTATATTTGGCATTAGCTAGGAAATCGATGAGGCGTTGGAGCTCCCTCCGCGGAAGTTTCTAACGACATAACCGCCTGCAATTGATATGCCCCCAGAGTAGGCCCATTGTAAAGAAAGGAAAATCCCGATCCGAAAATCTTGGGCGAGTTAGGAGTCTACAGGAATCATCAGTATTCTTCCCGCGAGCCCGCCCGGTGTCGGGTGCCTTCCCCCTTGCGGTGAACTCCTTTAGTAATTTGACTTTGTTGTTATAACTCAGTTTTAGTTGTTTGTCGTTGTTGCCAGATTTATTAGTTTAATGAAACGCGCCACTTAGGGCACGCGATTTGCATTGCGGTTGTGACACATATGAATGCGGTAATGCAATATTTCTGAGGCTATAATTAGTATGGAAAATTACTTCATTTATTGATATTTGTTTAATATTACGAAAAAATAAAAGATTTAAATGAAGAGCTCATTAAATATTATAAAAAAAACTAAGAACTCCATTCTCGATTTCTATTCCAAATAAACAAACTCCTGTAACTGGACTAATCAAAAACGATATGATCGGCTATCGTCGAGTTTTGGATTGGTTCCATTAAATCACAGCATTGTCGTGGGCAATCCTATTGAGCTTGAATACCGTACACCGCGTTGGCTCCATCAAATTGCATTGAACGGACGCTAGAGCACTCATCGACCGTACCCAACGAGCTGAGGGTAAAAATTTGAATAGAATATACGTACAGGGAGAAATGAAAGGCCGGTGACGCCCACTGCGCTCTTCAGCCATACTTCCGACCACTCGGACTTTGGTCACAATGGATCGGCATGGACTCGATCTGATATTGAAATTGGAACTAAAATTATGCTGATATTTCCTTACGTTGCTAATCTAAGATTAAATATTTTAAGTTAAATATTAACTATGGTAATAAAACCTATTTCATAAAATCTAATTTAAATTAACCAAATAAAAAAAATCTCTCTATATGAAAGTTACTTAATTAAATGTCATAATAAGTCTGATTACATTTTATCCACGTATTAACAACATTGTTCCGGCTTTAATATCGTTAACGCAATTTCATTTCGAGAGGCGAGAATAAAAATAGGTTACCATGCAAACTTCCGCGCCTCTTACGTGACTGGACTTAAGCAGATTGTTGATGTTAACTTTAAGAACTTTCAAAATTATCCATAAAATATATAGGGTTAGTCAAATTTCGTTCGGTCTGTGTCAGATCTGATGAGATGTAGTTCAATGCATTCATAGTCACGGAGGGTTTGTCCCTCGAATTATGACCCTCGTGATCGTTAATGATGGCATCCCTTATACGACGAAATAATGTAGGTTACTGTGCAAATAGATCTCTGGGGCGATCGGCCTTTGCGATCGACATATCTGCTTTGTAAGACAGATGGACTTATACATATATGTCGATTAGTATTTTTGTGAATTCTGAGCAATTCATAATATTTTCTTCATATTTCATTCATATGGTATATCTAATCAATTTTTAAATCAATAAAACAAATAATGGGAAATGTAAATAGTAATAAAGCTTTAACTGCCAACGTATTAATGGGTAATTTAAAATTACAATCGAAAAAAGAATCAGGATAGTAAGTTACCACTATTATTTTTCTGTGTGTCTGAAATAGTATTGAAAATAGTTTCATATAAGATTATAATTTTAATATTTTATGCATTTACTTTGTTTTTGTGTGTGTACACATAAATATCACTTTCTTGGAAAACGATTCTTTATTTTGTCGACTAGTTATCTATATATAATCTTGCATTTAATAAGACGTTATTATACATACAGTATTAGTAATTCAATAATATGTCAACAAAAATACTCGTTTAGTTAAATAAACAATATTTCTATGTTAATCCCATTATATAATCCCATATTTTAAATTAAAATTTATAACCATCTAAAAATGGGTTTAATTGTGCATATTATATTAAAGTTATGTTTACAAAAGATTTTTGTGCACCATAAAATAGATGTACGTCTCGTCTATAAGATAACCCTATGCAATAGATGCATGCACAAATCATTTCTCTAACAAATGCATTTAAGAAATTCTTAGCCCATGCAAATTTGGACTATAATACATTGTATTAAAGAATATTTGAGATTGTATTTTTACTGTCAAAATAAGATTGTCAAAATCAAACTTTATATTTGACAGGGTAGAGTAAAATATATGAAATTTATATATAGGGGGACAGATAACATGGTGACCTACATCTCTGGAGAGAGACTAAGTAGCATTAGTGGTGTCTACTGGGAATAATATTTATAGGGTGCATTATGCACATGACATTTTTATGTTTTCGGCATTGCGTACGGAGAATTGTTGTGGAGATTCCTTTTCATTTGTCGATTATAGATTGCGGAAATTGTTGTATGGAGAATAATTTTATTTATTAGTCTATTTTTTGAGTCATGTTTATTTTTAATAATAAATTTATGTATATGTAGATTGAGGTTAAGAAAAAAGACTTGAATATCACTTTTTTCAACTTATTTAAATTATGTTGAATTAAAATATGATTTTAAGTATTATTACACTTAAAAAAAACTTTTAAATGTATAATATTAAAATATATTTCTAAATTATTTATTTTCATTTACTAGCTCTGGTAGCACGTAAACACACGACATTAAAGTCTCGATAATTCAGCGGAGTGAGTGAAAGCTATGAAGAGATATATATGAGAGCATTAAGTTAAAAAAATACTGCATAAGCGTAAGCTAAAAAAATAAATATTAGTACAAAGTAACACAACAAAGACATTCATTCATTGTCATCTAAATTACTATTTGGATTTCACACTTGTTATTTGCACATGCAAATCAACTGTTTTTATTCCTAAATGAGAAGATCGTAAGACAAAGGCGAGGGTTAGAGTAATAAACACAGAGCGGTTGACACATTTACAGAAACTATTAACAATATGCAGCTGAGCTCTATAATACATACAGACAGACACACACTCAGGCCAAAGTCACTTTTGTTTTGAAGTATATATAGATGTAAATCTACTTGCTTGAATTGGAATTTATTAACATGCTATAAACATTACAATGTCAAAGAGATTTACTGTTAATTAATTTGAGTGGAGCATATGTTTGGAAAATTATAAATAAATAAATTATAGTTAATTTTATGATTTGTTTGATTGTATATGGATGTATTGTGTCAATTGAGTGCTTAAAAGATCTTAGTGTGAACTTAATTTATTGAAATATTTCTTAATTTAATAAATATAATATTTATTTTCTCCTATGATTGGAATGTAGTGCCTTCGCAAAAACACGTAAACCAGGCCCAGTCCGAAAGTCGTAATAAAATAAAATATTTCGCGTTTTATTTATTTTTATATTATTTGGGTGAGCCAAGCCAGGGTGCGCCAACTAAGCTAGGGAAGGAAGCTATAAAAATATCAATAACAAAGTAAATATCAAGTAGCACAAATTAAAACAGTCATAAACGTAATTCTATTAATACCAAAACATACTCGTATTTTAAAAAAAGTTAAAAATTAACAAACCTTTTGAAAAATAAATCACCTACAAAGAATTTTTAATTCAATACAGCGTCATACAAAAGCCCAGAAATCCTTTTAGCGTCCTATAAACACGGGTAGCTGGGCGATGGGCGAAAATTGGTAAAAATCAATAAATATCGCTACCCCTCTAATGCAATGATGGATCGCGCCTCACTTATCTGCTGGCGACATCGCGTGTACGAGTAGTGTACACATTTTTATTCCTTTTGGTGCCCAAACTATAATACTTGTACAGACTGTAGCCGCGGTGTAGGAAAAACAGCAAAGCTAGCTTTATACGCAAAGCATATTATAGAGAATTTGATTTTTTTCCTATAAATTCCACATATCTATGACAAGATAGGCAGAGAGAAGTGTAGAGCCTCTATGAAGATGTAAATCATATTGGATTACACATAGGAGATTTATCATGACAACATTCAGAAGTTTTTTCCCATTGTCTACTCAGCTACAGATAATGCGCAAATAATTAGAATATCATTAAATCAGCTTCACGCTGTATCCCGCATACAGCACGAGGTAGGCAGAGGGAACCGACACAGTTAAGACACTCCATTCCCCACTTTCCGCCGAATTCTGGCGTCATTACGTGCTAAGTGACGAAACACAACGCCGCGTTTTGTCTCGTTTGCAATAGTTTTAAAGACAGTGTCGTTTGCACGTGTTCTCCTTGGATGTAGACCTAAAAATATACATTTAGTTAATTGTAACTAGGTTTTTTTTTTATTTACTCACAAAGAAAATGAATTGTACGCGCTAAAAAGCTCATCTTTCAATCACTCATCCATACATAAATGCATTGGATGGTATAAACAGACTACCAGAGCCACGTGGGAGAGTAGACGTATTGGTTTTGCCAGTCTGTCCATTGAATGCACCTACGAGCCTGTGAAATATATACTTGCACTATAGTACAGGAATTTACATAAAGGATTCAAAACATATTGTAAAAGCTTGGACAAACTAAAACCAAGTTTGATAAACGATATGATACTTTCGAGTTCTTGATATCACCTTCACACATCAAATGCCTTCGTGTCTAGGTGTCATACGAAGGGTGACCCTGCTTAGGAACTTAGCGAGACAACTAAGCTTACTTGATTTATGTATAGTACTCACGCAGTTGCCGTGACTGCGTTAGAGTATATTTTTGGAAAAACCATTTAGGAAATAATATTTGTTTTCAATTGTTTTTCTTAAAAAAATATCTTTCTTGTAGATTTTTTACAATATAAGAAAGAGTACAACTTTATATTGTAGTTAATCATAATTAGTTTGTCCATTATATGAATTTGTAATACTGTTTTTGCACTTTACATTTGAAATTACATATTTATAAAGTTTAAAAGTGTTCAATGTATTATTTTTAACATTTTTTCAAAAGACTTTTAAACATAGTGAGCAATAAAAAATAATAATGTTCCACTACACACTATGAACTCTCGTTAAAAAGTAATATTTTTTACAGCTTCACGATGTATCCCGCGGCAGAGAGAACCTTTTCTCTTAAGATTAAGACACTCCATTCCCTATTTTTAATATTAAGAAATATTTTCATGTCATCGCTTTATTTATTCCTTCGAGTGGGAATCGAACCCGCAACCATCGCGTTTACAGTCACACAAGTGGCACAAGCGTGCCACCATGCCACGAGAACAATAAAATATATAAACTGTATGCAAAACATAAACATTACCCGGTAGTCTGTCTGTCTGGACATAGACAAAGCTCGGTGATGGAACTACCGTCTAGTCGGCAACGTGACAAATCTGATGAAAAACACGGGTTGGGACGATAAATACACCGAGTTATCGCTGTTGATTTAGTACTACATTTAGTAGATACTCTTCTATCTCCTATATCCATATATGTACATACATTCTTAGTGTCTATTTGGAATTACTAAGTTTTTTTCTATAAAAATAGTATTTATCAAAAATGTTAAATAGTAAAGTATATATTTATACTTATATTTACTTTACTATTTTTTTTTACATTAATCTGTTGAGAAGTTGTTTTGACGAATCGTCAATGCAGTACAATTTTCTTCTTTATGCTTAAATTATGTACAACTTAAGTTAATTTAAAAAAAAATGTTCTCATTTTTGGAAGATTTTTATAACTTTAATACAGTTAAGTTCATGAGTAATAGAGTCTGTAGTCGACAATGCGCCGGCAATCTTCGAAGAGCTAACCGTTTATTGTTATGTCGCGAAGTTTCGAAGTTGTTCTCAAGTTGCAAATTGTGGCAATTTTGTATACTCAACTAGACCATCCTAAATTTCTCCATATTGCTAATAGGGTGATAAGTGTACCTACGAGAATTATAATATAAAAATAATATTACTATTATTTTATACTAAAAAGCTGAAACTGAACCTTTTGTTGAATCTAAAGAGACTGTCATTACTTAAAAACTTTTCCAACCAACATCAAAGTTCCCCCTTTTCATATAGAATATTCAAAAAACAATAACTGTTTACAGGAAAAGTCTCAAAGGTTTTAAAATCCTGAAATGGTAGTAATAATACAGGCAAAGCACTAATGTCTATAGCAACTGGGAACCCATAGATAATTCCCCAGTCGACCCCTCAATATGAACCCGTTCGAAGTAACGACTCCACTATCGCTCATGGACACATGCGACTGACAGAACTGTTATTACATCATTAATAAAATTACAAAACTCTGGGCCCATGTGCCGTTCTAACATATAGCCCGGTCGAGTCCAAAGGGTTGGTGCATCGCCTTAATTAAATTTGGGCAATCGTCATCGCTAGTTTAAATTGTTACGAGTTTGTCTCGCAATCATGGTGTGAGAATTGAGTGAATTAAGCTGAATCACGTTTGTCACATGTATACGGATGGACGCCGCCATTTTAATTATACGATGAATATTATAATATTTTTATAAGGAAATATGTATTAAATAAAAAAAAAATTGTGAACCAAAACGAATATTTCTTACTGTAAAATGTACTCTTTGTACAAGAATTGTACAAAGAGTACATTTTTCTTCTAAACGATGAGCACATATTAAAACTGGAGAATATCAATTAAATCAAAGGGGAAAACTTAACAGTTTCAGCGTCGAATGCTATTAAAAAAGTAAAGAACATTATAAGAGATCCGATGAAAGGCCTACTAAGGGTACAATATTAAAAGGCTTAGAAGTGTTGGGCCCGAAAAGCCTCTGAACATGTCTGTACCTCGCCCACTTAAGCACAGTATTAAGGGCACTTTGGGCTTAAGGGCGGCCGTATATTATCCAGACCTTTTTCCTACATGAGAAGAAATTTTATATGCGTTTTATGCTTTGCTAATTAGACCGAGCCGCGTTAAATTTTAAGTAGGTAATTATGGACTCTCGGAACGAAAAGCACAACGTTACTGTACATTGACTGTATAAGGAATGAAATTGGTATTTGTATGTAAAAATATCTTTATATTTTTTAAATTAATTTAGAAATACGTAGAGTAATTATTCTATACATGTTTATTAAAATCTTTTTTTATTTAATGTTTTTACATTTTTTTAAATATTATTTAATTTATTATTATTTATTAAATAAATATATACAACTAATTGTTAATTTTAAGATAATTAATTGACATATTGGAAAATATATGTCAATCAACATAATATGTTATTATAATTAAAATTAAGTAACATAATACATTATTATCATCATCATCATCATCATCATCAACAGCCATCTTTTGTCCACTGTTGGACATAGGCCTTCCCCAATTCTCGCCACCACACTCGATCTTCAGCTTTTCGGACCCATCCGCTTCCCGCCAATCTCTTCATGACGACATGAAGAGACATATTATTATACATATCCTTAATGCAATATTTGAAATATCTTTAGGAAAATATTGACATTCCAATGAACCATATGTCCATATAAGTATATACAGTGAACTCTACGTACCAACTGGCTCCATTACCAAAATTGACCTCAAAATCACCACACCTCCGAAATCATATTTCTGTTAATAGAACAAAACACCCCTCGAATGACGGACGCTACTTAATAAAGCAATTAATTCTTAATTGAATTATATTCGTCACTGACTCGCCGAGTGCCGGCTTTCAAAATACCTGTTCATTTGATGACTAGAAATAATTCATTGCTTCATAGAAGTGAAGAGTGAGAGTTGAAATTTGGCGTGCAGATAGCTATTATGATGAAGGCATCCGCTAAGAAAGGATTTTTGGTAATTAAGCTTTTAAGGGGGGGTGCGTTGTTGAATTTTATATTAAATCTTTTATAGATAATTGATTCGTTTAAAATTTTATGATGTTGTTTTAAAATACCGTGAAGATGCGCAGCAGTGTGTTAAGCCAAGTTAAAAAGTTGAAAACATGCAATGAATTAATATTATCCCAAATGAAAACAGAATTTGGCAAACACATAGATTTCCCATTCTTTTGTCAGAGAAGTCAAGAACGATTTACCTATTATTTAACTTGGCTCTCATTTTGCATATAAATTTTTTTGATGAGATTATATACATATATAATAGGTATATCATATCAATGAAATAAGGTTAATATTTTTCTAACCATCTAATTTTTATTTTAGCTATTATATCATCTTTATTTATAATTTGTTGATTTTTAGTTTGAATAATAACTTGCTTGCCTAACTGAATTTTATTTATTTAAAAACGTGTTACGTTCAACGCATTGATGAGCAGAAAGCCTCACTTTCACTCACCCTATTGTTTCATAAATAAACGTATCTTTGCATATAAATTTTACACTCTAGCCTCATATAATTTTCTAACGGAAGAAACATTTTCCTCGCCTAGCGCACCACCGAGAGCGTTGATCAGTTAACTTTTAAAGCTCATTAAAATTGATGGTTCATTCAGATCGTGTAAATTTCCATGCTGGCGGAAAATTAAAACGATACCCGAGGCGACCGCGCCCCCACACACCACATACTATTCTATGTTAAAAAAATATGCGAAACTGAACCAAAAGAGACGACTTCACGTTTATTCATACATTTACCTCGCTCTAGAAACTTTATCGGTTCCATAGATTTTTTTATTTTATTAAAAAAAAAAAACATGGTGCAAGTTTTATAAAAATTCGATCGAAAACTCGACACGATTTCTCTATTACAGGCAAATTGTGTACATGCAAATATTCGAATGATCGAGCAATGTCAGTGGCCCGAACTGAAAACCTCGCGAGCCGAATTAAGGATAAAGGATTGGAATTTATGATCGATAAACAATTGTTTAACCTCCTTTTTTAAGCTATGTAAGCCACGTATTTAGGTACTGTTTGTATGGCACAAATAAAATAATCCTGAAAAATATTCTGCTAGCGTTTTATAAAATTTTATAGTGTTATTTGTACATTGGGGATTGTAAACGTATTTGAATGTTATATAAATTGTCTAACAAAGCGAAATGTTTAGTAAACTAGTATAACATATATATGGATGTACTTAAAAAAATATATGGGATTTTTACACATTAATCTCACATTGCTCTTATAAAGCGCTAGAACTACTACTAGAACTTAGCAGTTAGAACTCTCACGATATTGAATATCTTGTATTTCGTTAAAAAAAATAAACAAGATAATATTTAATATTTTTTTCTTTATATTTATTTTTACTTAAATACCCCATTTAAAGTAATTTATATAAATGCTCATAGACTAAATTGTTCACAATACAAATTGAAGACAATAGCTTATGGAGCACCAGTCAAAAACAATGCTGAAATCTGGCATGTGCGAGGCTTTAATAAGGTTAACTATGTTATCTGACATTTACAGACGGACCGACGGACCGCAAGCGGATGCTAAATATCCAATAACGTACTTACGACGAGTGTCGATGTGAGATTTGCAGCTATATCACAGAATGTAGAATCAGGTAGAAATTAACAGTGCCCTTTATGAAATTTTTGGTATAGTAATCCTAACTGAATAAGCTTACCAGATTTAACTTTTTATTTTTACAATTATATTCATATGTAATTTTAGTTAGTAATTGAATACAAAATTACAAAATAGATTAAATTGTTTCTTTTAAGAAAATGAGGATAAGATAATTAATTTCAATTATATCATTCTCTACAGACCTTGAATATCAACTAAGATAGATAGATTTGAATATATTTATTTAAAATTCTTGATGACATTTCTTTTTAATCTCTGTTCTATGTGAGTGGTATTGAAATATATTGACAATGCTCGGGCACATTACATTCGTTTCAATTTAATTTCTCTTTATTTATTCACCGTCGTGTGGTCGTTGTTTATTTGATATTTTCATAGTGTACTCGTACGAGTTGTGAATGTTGTTGACTTTTGAAATTGAAACAATTGAAGTTTCGATAATGACGTTTAAATAGTAAACGTGAAAACAATATGTCGTGCAATTTTTTTATGTTTTCTATATGACAAAGTTATTGTATACGCTAATTGAATAATTGCAAATATTTGAATAACTTAGTTATTTATTTAAGTTGCACTCGATAGCAATGTATGTCGATCTTTACATATACATACAATATATGCATATCGTTACATATTACAATCTACATGTAATAAGATTTAATTTATAATTTCAAAATAAGTATTAATTTTATTGCAATCTGAGCATAAAAAAATAACTCTCTCTCTCTCTCTCTCACAAAGTATTCGAAAAGTTGTTCATTCTAAATATGAAATTTCTGGAAACCAGACTTTTCGAGTTTTCATATTTAGAATGAAATTTCTGGAACTCACTCCGACTGACTAGATTTATTGAAAATGTGTAAAAATTGCAAAATCAATGATACTTTGAGAAACCTCTAAGATATCTGACTATATCAATGAGATTATTTGAAAAAAAAAGTCATTATCACATTTTTCAAGTAACTGTGCCATGGTAAAAAAATAAAACCTCCATCAAGTTAGTAATTTTTATTTTATTAAAAAATAGGTATTCAAACACCGATATAAAATTAAAATAGGTTTTGATTATTGTGACCATAGTAATTAATGTTGCCATAACATAAACGTATCTGCACAAAAATAGGCCTTATCATTGTGTCGTACAGATATTATAAATGAAATATTCGAAGTTGTCATTAGCAAAACTTACATTATTGCTTTGCTATTTTAACTGTTACATCTATATTAGCTATAAATTTTACAGATTTGCATCGAAAAAATATTTCTATGTGTTTCATAATACTTTAGCAATAATACAAGAAGATATAAATTATAAGCCAAAATACAGGAAAAATATATTGTACATACTATTGAATTTTATACATATTTATAGAGCTAAATAAAAAATGTTAACGTCTAAGATTTAATTATGAAATTAATGACGAATATGTAAAAACAACGAATGCAAATGTTTGCTTTAAATATTGGAAGCTTGCCTGATCCTTACAATAAATCTTTCAATTGAACAGTGTGCCAAAATAGGAACTAGAAGAGATTTTACATGTTATTTTTTTTAATAAAACTAATAATTCAAATGACGTTACACTAATAAAATGAATATCATGAAAATAAAGAAAAAATAATTATTTAAATTTTAATCACGTAATTAAATCATAAAATTAGAAAATAAATATATAAGTTTACCAGTCTAATATTTTTTAGGCATTAAGATTTGATTGTACATATTATTTACAAGAACATGGCCACACTTAACGTATTTAGGTACTACGTGCATAATTATAATTTAGTGGCAGATCCACTAAATTAAATAAAATTCAACATACGTAAAGTTGAGTGGAAAATATGTTTTTAATATTATAATTCACGTGTTTCCTATTAACTCTATAATACTAAATAAAAATATTTTGCAGATAGCTACAGTCAACGCTATATGTGGCCATAGGACGAACAAATTAATTATAATATAATAGAAGCCTCACATTATAACAATACGTACCTACCGATGATATGCAATGATACAATAGTGCTATCTTTTATAACGAGTGACTATACATATCACATACCTTACGTAGATTAAATTTTCCTTTTCGTAAAAGATTTGAATTTTATCTCACAACTCCAATGTTACTTTGTTATAATTTAGGAAACAAGTTATGGCACACGAAATTAGAGTATCTATTATATGAAATTAAATTTATTAATACATTAGTGCCATTTTGTTAGGCTTACGTTATGCTATTCTTATATATGCCAGCTATTTTCGCGTATGTGGATTTATCCATTGATTTTTTATATATATTTTTTAAATAATCATAGCTACATTTCTTTTATATGACATTACTAGAAATTTTATCTAAATCAATATTTACACTACTGTGAATTTTCAATGTTATTTAAATTATTGCCAAGCGTTTACATCAGTTTAGACTTAAGCTAATGATAAGTAGGTCACAAATTCGTTTACTGATATCCGACGGACTACATCATATTGTTTTATTCACTAAATAAACCGATAAAATCTAAACTTTTCTTAATTTTTTCACATTTATTATAATTATAATAAGATTTCTAAATAATCTTAAAGTAGTTCTGTACATAATTTACAAATTTAACATTACAAAAGACTAGCTACGATATTTATAACATAATAAATATTTATGATACGCAATAAAGCTTCAGTACACAAAGTTATTCATATAAAAATTAAGCAATTAAGCTCAAAAATAATATTTCACTGTGAAAATTAGTAAGAAATAAGATATTATTTGAGTACTGGACACAAAAAAAATCTCTATTTTTTACACTTCACTTCACTTCACCTGGAAACTTCACTACAGTGCACTTTAATGGTCTATACGTCTGTTTGGCACAGGTCGCCGAAAACCGGCAAGGCGTGATACTACCGCGTCACCGAGTCTACCCTCGGATGTGGAGCTGGGGGAGGATGAATAGGCGCATGGGAGCCTTGCGTCCCGTTTAGGACACTTTGTCCATGTTTGAAAGACGTCAGCCGCGCCAACGTTCTAGTAGGATCGTTGTCAAAATTAGGCCGCTCGTATTGATGCTTAGGTCTTTGTCTTTGCGGTTGCATAGCTTGCAATTCATCATAGCCACCGTCATCACCGTAATTGTCATCATCTGAATCATCTTCACCGAATGCTCTATACGTTGTCTCTGATTCGGAATTTTTTCTATAACTTCTACCAATTAATGATTGTGTCACATCTGGTTTGACGTTCTTATCAGTTTTTCTCTCTTCTAAGCTCTGATTATACCTGAGTTGGGCTTTCTGAGTTTTGTCTAATGAAGGCAAGTCATAAAACTTAAGAACGTTTGGGTGCCCTTGAAAATATTTTTCGCTGTATACGTTTCTGTTATAATATCCACCATTACTCGCAGGATAAAGTTCCTCTTCTGGTGCGTAACGATTGTCGTAATTGTCGACGTTTTTACTCCCAGGAGGAAACCATCCCTAATAGAAAATAATAATAATAATAAAATACATTTTTTTTTTCAGCTTCACGCTGTCTGGCATCCAGCAGTATAGCCAGAGAGACCATAGTGTTAAAATACTCCACTCCCCAATTTCTGGCGAATTCTGGAGGCATTGTATGTTGAATGGTGGAGCTCAAGGCCCCCTTTGCTTCGACACCAGAGCGAAAAAATAAAAATATTAAATATTTAATTTCCTCGAGTAAAAATCGAACTCACAACCTGTCGTTGTCGTGTTAGATGCGTCTTGCATAGTCACATGTTTATTGGGCAAAAGCACCACGATTAGCCTCAATTAATATATTTTTTATAATATACATTTTTTTATCAATTAAAAATAAATAAAAACTTACCAAAGAACTAACACACTGCCTTGTGTTGGCTACGAGTGTAACCGAGGCATACGCTGCGGGCGAGGTTGCGGTTTTGCTTGTATTCCATTCATTGCCATTTACCCTGGAAGCCGTTACTTCGGCATATTCGGGCAACTGCTGGGCAACTTTGTCATACTCAGAATTTGTTTTCTCTTTGCTTTGATTTGTTTGACTATTGGACATGCATAATCCTGGCTGATTTTCCATCCACAAAAGTGATTCAGTTTTAGTTACAGTGTTTTTGTTGTAACAGCTACTAAGTGGATGTGATAGGGAAACAGCCGCCTTTATATTCATTTGAGTCACCAAGCTTGTGCCATTTGAATCTAAAACAAATTAATTACTTCATCTATAGAAAACTTACTATTATATTTTATTTAAACGATATCCGGAAAATTAAGGATTATAAATTCTACCCGCAAATAAAGTGAATAAAATTGGCTTAAAGGTAACTGGGTGAATCAACAAACGAATTGCCTCGAGGAAACAAAATAAAAACATTTACATTTACTGAGTTTTTATTTTTCGGATTTGTATCATTCCTTTGTGCCACGAACGTGAATGTAAAATGAAAGAGATCCAGTGCTAGGAAGAGAGGGCTCGTGCTACCTTTCAACTTGAAAGTAATCTAGTACCCTCCCGCCCCTCGCATGGTAAAGCCTCCATCAAACAAACGCTCGGCACCCTCGCCACCCTACGACACCCGTGGAATGTTTTTAATTTTGAAATTCTGATGCTGATTCTAGGGAAAATGTAAGTATTTGAAAGTAAGTGATGTATAAAGACGTATTGTTTACATATACATAAACTTTCACCTTCACATATTCGAATGTTTATTTCTTACCGTATATATTTGGCAGAGCAGACTTCTTTGCAAAAATATTATGTCTTCGAACATAAATGATTCCTCCAATCATAACGATTTTAAACAAAACAATAGCCCCAATCAAAAAATAGAACCAAGTTTCCATTACAAAGTCACCAGCAACAATCGATACTTCTCCGTTTACGGGATATCTACAACGAAAAAGAAATTTAGGAAAAGGAGATTATCAATTCGACTGTATTTTTGTTAGTTCCACTTGACCTCGACATTTAGTAGGTACAGTAAACAGAGGAAAGTAAGTGTTAAGATACTCTCCGCCGAATATTCGAGACATTATTGTCACACACAGTGTCTTATTAGCAGAGAATTTAAATAATTCATTCTCCGATTGGGAATTGAACCCACAACACTCACATTTACAGACAAATGTTGTGCTCCTGTGCCACAGAGATTTTGATAATATAAAGGCATATCTAATTGTGACTTAATAGCCGATATAAATCAAAAATAAACTTTCATATGATGCTTAATTACCTTGATAATGGGTCTAATCCAACAGACCGAGAGTCGATGTTTAAATACACTTTTTGACAAAATGGCCCCAAGCCAACAATAGTTTCAGCGGCTATTTGGACCGAATAGCTTACACCCGATGTTAGATTAGTCATTATCAAACTCGTAGCCTGATGTACAGTCGTATTTATGGCTACCATTGACTTATTGGCTGGTATATCAAGCCAGTTCAGAACAACATTATATCCTATAATAGCTCCATTTTGTAAATGCGGTTCGGGAGGATGCCATTTTAAATGAACTGTCGTAGTGTTATAAATAAACATTTCAATATTAGTTGGAGGGCCATCGGGAACTAAAACAATGAAAAATATATATTACTATAGGTTACAACTTCTATAAAAATAATTTTAAACTTTGGTTTAAAAACCTACCATCATCCAGTGTTTGGGTTATTTTAGAATTTGAGGGTTTTCCTTCGAACCTTTTGTAGAATGGCACAAGGAAGAATTCATATCTCGTATATTTTCTAAGTGAAGTGATTTCATATCCAGACACATCATTCGAATGCAATATTGTTTTCATTTCATATTCAGTAGTTTTATTGTCAAGTGCTCTAAAATATATAAATAATCCTTCTAAATGGAAGAAGTTTAATATTTCCCACATGAGTTTAATAGTTTTAGAATCTATAGGTGTTGCTTCTATTAATTCGACGATATTATCTGTCATAATGTTCTTTTTGAATTCAGTATTATTAGAATATATTCCTCCTTCCCATAAAATATTGCTATCTTCACCAACTGTTACAGCTTCTGATATTTGACTTGGTGCAGATAGTCCATGAGAGTTTTCCGCTCTGACAATAAACATGTATGTTATACCAGGGATTAATGATTTCACTATAAAATGTGTTTGATGGACTCTCTTAGACACTACAATCCATCCCCGGGAATTTCTAGGAGTATTATTTCCCAATAAAGTTTCTCTCGAAAACATTTCTACTTGATATCCGAGAATTGAAGAGGAACCTATTTTGTTATTTTGATTCCAAGTTATAGTTACACTTGTGTCTGTAATATTATAAACTTGAGGTTTTGTTGGTGGTCCTGGTAGAGCAGAGGTATCAGCTGCTCTAAAGAAATGAATATTTGGATTAATGGGACTATCAACGAGTAGCACTCCGCTCCATACATATTTTCCATGTTGAGACGAAGCGACACACGTGTAAGTGCCGCTGTCAATTTTATCTAAATCTCTTAAAATCAGTGTACCATCACTAGAGATATTCCTTCGATGATTTTGTATTAACGCTTCTCCTTCAAAATACCAAGCAATAATGGGTTCAGGTTCTCCAATTGCCGCACAAGGAAAAACAGCCATTGATTTTATAGGTAACGTTTGGTTAGAGGGACCGCTTGTTATGATTGGCGGTGGGCGGTCATCGTCTGACGTCACGGTTAGTTTTCCTCTAACAAACGAACTGCCAGCAAAGTTTACCGCCGAACACACTATTGTGCTTCCACTAATATTTTTATTTGTATTATTGATCGTCAATATTGTTATACCATCTGATACCGACGAAGCGTGATATTTTTGTATCGATGTACCAGGTAGTATGATAGTTCTATTACCTTCGATACTCCAATACATAGTCGGTTCTGGTTTGCCTGTAGAGGCACATGTAAATGTGGCTGTTGAACCACTCTCAACAATTACGGAATGTGGCTTCATTGTAACTGAAGGAGGTTCTGAGAAAATAAAAATGAGTTATATTTATCTACATAAGACTAATATTTTGATATCGACTATTGCCATGTTAAAAAATATGTATAAACCATTTTACATATACATATGCCATTGTACATAATATAGATATTTTATGTACTTATATGAAAAAAAAAGTGACTTTCTTTCAAATAGAGCTTTACATACCGTGAACGGTCAAGTATCCGCTTGCACTAACTGCTCCTACGGCATTGTCAGCTTCACACGTATATTCTCCCTCGTCTGCTAAAACAACATTGTCGAGCCTGAGGCTCCTATCGTCAAGGACTTTGACACGCCCTAGTGGCATGTTACCACCGCCGGCTGTCCTCCTCCAGAGTACGTCAGGTAGAGGATCACCTCCCACTCTACATTGGAAAGTTACACTTCCTCCAGTCTGTGCCACAACATCCTCCGGGCCAGCAATTAAATACGGCTTAACTGCATAATACAAATTGATTTAAATTAGTATATTTAATTATTTTATTTTATACTAAAATTGGATAAAGACGAAGTACTTATTAATAAATTCCTGGTGATAATAAATATTGTTAATAACTTACTATGAATTCTTAAAGTAGCAATTGCAGATTCCCTAGTACCAGCTGCATTCCTTGCAATACATTGATATCTGCCAGCATCGGTTTGCCTCGCGTCTTGTATTACGAGACTGCCTCCGTCTACTAGATGCATTCTAAATAAACAATAAACGGTGCTATAATTCTTAATATACAATGAAATTATTAATTACATATTCATTACTTTGAATAAAGCAAAAGTAACAAAGTCATTCAAATATTGGGCGGAATAATTGAATAGGAAATTAACATTTAATAAAGGGTCCGGTGAGTCACAACTATTCAGATTTTTACTTGATTGCTTGTCGAGCTCTTCAAATATCCCCTTCCTTATGACTTTGATGTACTCTCCCTACTGTTAATTATTTTCATGCTTCGCCATACACACACTATGCCCTCAAGATGTAACCTAACGCCATATCTCATAAAAATTCATAGACAACGAATGGAAATGAATTGGCAATAAATTTTTTGACAAAATTCAATTTGAAGTCAGCGAAGATTGTTATTAAATAAAAAAAGGAAACATGTCCCAGCTACGAGTATATTGAATTAGGTGTAAATTGCGTAAAAAATGTTGTTGATATTTTACTACACGTAAAGTTTAAATTACCTGTTTCATATTTAGAAATATAATGATATATTTGGGCGTCCACAGTTTTCTATAATATAAAGAGAACCGAAGAGCGGAGTGTTTTAAAACTGAGGGATAGAGCGTGAAGCTGTATTTGTATTGTTATTATGTAATGAATACAAATACAATACATAAATTATATTCCTCCAAAGAAATTTGATTATATGCTACTTTATTCAGTAGAGATTTACAAGACTATCGCGTTTCCACCATCCCATTTAACTCCAAGTGCTCTTACCAACTACCCTCGATTTTACGTTAAGTGCGCTCTGTCGAACTGGCGAGTAACTTTCATTTGATATCCCAGAGCTCTACATTTTAATATATCTGCCAACTTTACTAGATTTCCGCAATCCGAAGTTAGTTCCTAACAGTCGTTTAGTGTTCACATAAATTATTCATCTGACAAAAGCATTCTGGTGTAAGTAGCCATATTCTATTATTTCAAGTTAAATCTTACACACATTCATGTATGTTATAAATTACCTGGAATCTCCATCGAAATGCAAAACTTGGCCATTCTTCTTCCAATAAACTGTTGGTTCTGGAGAACCTCGTGGAGGGGAGCATTCTAATATCACAGTTTCCCCTTGCGCTGTCTGAGTGGTAACTGGTCCTAAGCGAAATTCCTCTCGAAGAACTACAAAAGTCGAAAATTATTTAATAATAAAAATATATTGCAGTCACAGTTACCTTGTATAATATTTTGTTATTTAAGTAAAAGTAAATCTTACCAGCAACGTGTAGTGTAGCGTTTCGACTCCTTGCAGTTCCATAAGGATTGGTGGCCTCACACCAGTATACTCCAGCATCTGAATGTGCTCTTCCATGTGTTGCTCTAAGGAAGAAAAGTCCTCCAGCAGGTAGAAGACTTCTGTGTGTGTCTGATACTACGAGGACACCAGCTTTGTACCATCTTATTGTTGGTGATGGAGATCCGCCCGCTCTGCAGTTTAATGTTGCGGGTTGATGTCGGGCTACCGTCACGTCCAGTGGTTGTTCTATAATATACGGCGCTTCACCGCTGCTCATGTAGTCATCGCTTAGGCCCCCATTCACTGAACCTATTGAATAAAAATATTTTATAATAAAAAAAAATATAATACCTTTTTTCGTATGTGGTTACATTTTTTATAAATATAATTGTAATTTAGAGAGAAACCATAAAATTTGCGGAGATATTTATCATATTGTAATTCACAGAATTAAATACGATTTCATAAAAAATTACAATATTATAAACACAATATTACTATTCTTTTTAAATTACTACTAGTATTAATATTTTACGATTCCATTTTGTTTAAGTCTTTATAATAAAGTGTTTATAAAAATTCCAAAGACGTAAACAAAATAAAATTATAACACAAGAGCTTGGCGGGTTGCTACTGTATTATAATTAAAATTTATTTTCTTTTACAACATACACTTTGTACTCTCACTTAAATTAACCATAAGTGTGTTGTCATTATTTTAAATTTATATAACAATGATTCTTTCTAGGCTTCAGCATATTATATGAATGGGTTGAGTGTGTCATTCTCAGCTACTTTAAAGCAACGAACAATAATAATGAGCTATAAACACTGGCTGGGGTCCCCCAGGATGCTGTACTGGAACCCTCACTATTTTGCTGTGTTTACAACGAACGACGCAGATGTTAGTTTTTGACACTTGAATTGATGTATGTCCATTGTTGAGCCTTAAGTTATTATTACGACATGAAAAAAAAACGATTTCTGAAAAAAAAACACGAAATCCGGCTAAAGTAACCGCCCGTTATTATACGCGACTCTATTTTGGAAATGTATCAGAACAGGGATTATGTCCATTGTACAAAGTAATAGTGTTTATTTATTCACGTGGCCCATATCGTGTGATGTAAAGATACGGCTAATCTATAATTGAATCTTAGTTATTTTTTGTTATCTTCACATTTTTGTCTCATATCGATATTTGAGATAACTTAACAAAATTTTTTACTTTTCCCTTGTAACAACACATCAAAGATTTCTTAAAAATCTTATTTATGTACATATTAAACCAATACAGATAAAATGCGGTGAATATCAGCACTATAACAAGTCAAAAAGAAACCGAAATCGATATAAATAAAATTTAGCGGAATGCGCGCCCATAAAATATTGTTTATGTTGATCTCGATACGTTATTTTATCGCACATAAAACTCACTTTATTGCTTAGTTGTGCGTTTGAACTATCGATTATATAGGATAAATGAAAATCCTCGATAAAGTAGACGAAATGAGTATCATAACGTTACATCCGAAAAATATGAAACTAAAAATAAATATAACTACCGTCAAAAATTTCAATTAAAACGGTTTGTATACAGGAATGCTTTAACTTTTTATATAAAAATAGTTTTATACAAAAAATATTTTTTAAAAAATATTACTTAGCTTTGAAGGTATTACTAAAAATTTTTGAATATTAAAAAAAAGAGTCTCAATCAATGTTTTCGTAGCGACGACATCGACTTTACGGCTAAGGGAGTGATATTTTATTCGCACGCGTGTAGTTATGTAGCTATTGTTCAAAAACTTTTGTTAGAAAAAAGTTTGCGAGGGAGCGACTTGTCCCCCAGCTAATTTATACTACTTGCACATGTTGACACGCGCCGAGTAAAAAAAAAATAAAAAAATCGGTTATAACAACATGGCTTTTACATTTAAGCCGCCACGCTGCAACAAACTCGCAATTTAAATCTAAAACTAACGACAAATGTTAAGAGCCCACAGCAAATTGACAAGCTATATAACCTGAAAACTACTAAAACTAAAATGTACAATTTATTTCACTACATTTCGCGGCATAAGAGTCAAATGAACGTATCTACATTTTCTAAATTTTACAGGAGAGCAAAAATACTGTGAATTACAACCTCAAATTTTACCGACTTATTAATAGAGGTAGTATTTTATTGGTGAAATAAAAATATATATTAATTTATTGTATACTATTAGAGCTTTAAAAACCATAATAATTGTTTATTTACATAATCTTACAAATACAGAATATATATTTTTTGTAGATACGTTCCTATTCCACGATTTAGGCTAATAGTCCCTCAACTAGCCACTCTTTTATTTTCTCATATCAAAGAAAACTCAATCTGGTTCCTTTTACCAACCAATCACTAACTTGTCGACGTGCGTTCACATCAAACGCGTGGTCGCTCGTTTGATACTATCAGGCTACTTGCCGTGTTACATCTTTATTCGTTATCTATATTTGGCTGATGAAAATAAATGGTGGACTCACTAGTTACATATGTTTTTATATAAAGTTTGTTTTTTATAATATTGTTTAACTATTAATCTTAAGATAAAAAATAACAATAAATAATTCCCCTAAATGAGGTGGTACATACAACTATCGTTTTTACAGACACTTTCCAGTGCGCCACGGTAGCCTTATAAACCAATTTAATTTTAGTTAACTAGAAGTTCGTCGTGGCCCAACAGCACAAGCGTGTGACTGTAAATATGACGGTTTTGAGTTCGATTTCCACTCAGGAAATAAAATATTTAATAATTTCGTTTCCCCGCTTTGATAATAAAAAAGCGTGGCATTGAGTTCTTTATTAATATGCAATACTGAATCGAAAAAAACTAGAAGTGTAACTGTAATTCAGCATCCTTCCAAGATGCAATCTTTCTCACCGTATATAATTTATTCAGATTATTATCTAGTGTCAAGTATTCAAACCTACGACCCTTTGTAATTCGATATTCGTTTGAACTGAATATCTAATTCTAATGACAGTGATTGGCTCCCTTAGGAGGCAATCATGATTTTTGGAATTTTGAACACGTGTGCAATCTTTAGAACCCTCCTTGCAATACAACTCCGGGCTGTAATTACGCTATTTTGTATTATTATCGTCGATAATTGGTCAGTTAACACCGTTTTTATTAAAATATCGTTCGATAACATTTTATTTTATTATTTAATATTTAACTATTATTAAACATGAAAATACAATTGGTTTAAAAAAAGCTTATATAAACGGTATAAAAATTAATTATATTAATTATATTAGTCTCCTGATTAAAAACTTTACAATCGGCAGTGAGCAATAACTTCAAGCCGTATCTCGCGAGTATCTAGTAGCGTAGACAGAGGGAACCTTGGAGGGAACCTAATGTTAAGACACTTTCGTTCTCCACTTTCCACCGAAAAGTAGTAAGAAAAAGATTGTTTAATTTTTATTTAACAATACAATTTATAATCATGACTAGTCTTTGCCTACAACTTGGTTTATGTGGACTATAAGAAGTAAAATAGGAAATCCTGTTTTTTGTCGTGTCTGTATGCAGTTCAACAATTTTAAGAGTTAAATAAAATGTTAAAAATAAATAATTAATAATAACTTGACAAATTTTAAAATATTAACATTTTAAGGTTCAAGGAATGTCACGGTTAATGAAATAGCACTTAACGTTTACGACACAAAAACGCCCAAGTCGTCGCGTCGCACATGTGTTGAAAATTAGCCGTTTTGCCTCAACGGATGGACGGATTAGACTAATATGAATTTCGTGATTTACAATGTTTGTGTTGTAACGCGCTTCTAATGTAAAAACAAATTGTTTACACAGTTTCAACTTTCACGGGGACTTGTATACCTGCGTGAAACAGAAGTAGCTATATGATAAACAATAGGGTTCACCTAATTTGGCTTTCCCTTCAATATTTTTAAAGGATTTTAATCCTTAAGACATTGATTGTAAGATACATATTTAAAAATTAACGGAACTTTATTTTACTAAGGAATCCGGAGTAATTGATCCCGTCGGCGACAGTTGTGACATATCTTTTGTTCCTAGTTTGTTTATGCAGCATTCAAACGCGTGGCAATTTGTAAAAATAATGATATAAATGGGGATTAATAATTTGAGAAGTTTTAAGCATTTATTTTTTCTTAACATGAATTGCAAATAAATGTTTAGCATATGTTAAGCCTAAATATACAGGTAGTTCGTTTTTTGTTGGAACATTTGATAGAGCAAAAAGTAAAATAAAAGACAGTATAAAAGAGACATCCCGCTTCTGTAGTGTCTCCATTAAAATCGGTAGATAAATGAGCATACTTTGCAACTTGAAAATTATCTGATCGGCAAAGTGCTTGAAGGATGTAAAAAAAACACATAGAATTCGGCCGTTGCTTATTAGCAACGACATCTGCGCTAAGGTCGAAGTGATTTGAGGGCCTTAGAAACAGACGGCTAATTTACTGCCAACGAGACGTACCCTTTTAATATCAACTTCCGCCTCTTAATTTCAAACGATGGCATATGAAATGGTCTATCGATACTGAACAGTTTATTATAATAGGGGTTAAAATATGTCAATATTCATAAAAGTTACTTTTGTCCGAGCTCAGATCTGAGATACGATTCATTTTTCATATATCTCATTGTATACAATGACTTCAATGCAAGTCCATTGTAAGGGTACCCTAGCGATTGATTCTGGTTTTTCTGTTTAATTTTTTCCACATATTTCACGCGGCATCCATCACGCATTAGATACAAAAGATAGGCGTCGTTTAACATTAGCTTAACTTCTTTACGCTTTAATAATCGCCTGGGGCGAACGCTTTTTTGGTCACCGATTCGTGAACCGTGGTATAATGTAGTTCCTTCATGGTGACAGAACTAACTGGGTGAATGGATAATTTGTGAGCTCGTATTTATAGTCTATCGTTTATAAAATGCATGCAATAGACAGATGCTTCTCTAAATCACTGCATGTGTGTTTTAGAAAGCTAATGACTTTAACTTATAAGTTACGGTGTCCCCTGAATGAAATTATGCCCCAGAGAGCAATTTTTTAACGTTTTCTTGTAAGACAAGACATTAAATGTATAGGGGACTATAAATATATTTATCTGTTTTCCACATTATATGTGTGAACTTTAAATAAAACCAAAAACAAAATCAGTGCATATTAAAAATTAATCAATAAATGTGTCCTTACTTGAAGCCAGTCGTGCTGCAAGGGCAAAAAGTGTGGTTGAAAACGCAACAGGTTGTAGATTCGATTCCCATTCGAGGAAATGAAATATTTAATATTTTCATTTTCTTTGCTCTGGTATCCAGAATTTGGCGAAAAATGTAGAACGCAGTGTCCTAATACTAGATTCCCTCTGTCTACTCAGCTATGTGCATGACGCTAAAAATAATGTTTCCTTACTGTGCCATTAATATACCGTTGAAATCTGTCAACATTTTTATTATTACTGTAGTAATCTAAATATATACTTACTTTCAGAGTACAATATCTTAAAATAGGTATACATTTTTCTTAACTAAGTGGTTCCACAAATCTAAGATGGTACGATATGGCACTAAATATCGAAGTGTAGGGGAATACGACCCCATGGGAGGGCTGCTATTAGCGCTGGTTGAACTTTGACTTCCCCGTGAATTCTTTATTTCTTCACCCAGCATATGGAATGTGTTTTTGATAGAGACGAACGAATACTTATTATATTTTACGAGCGTTATTATTTTATACTTACTTCGAAAAACATTGTTAACGTTAAAGATATTTGGTATTGAATGTGAAAAATAAAGTTAAATAATGATTATTAATTATATATATGACAATTTATTCTCATTGAATTATTTTTATTTTATCTTACTCATGTTAAAATGTATGGAGTAGCAAAAGCATTTGCCCCAAGTGTTACTTTAACTTAACCTAGTGATATCCATATGACTATATCAGTTCATATATATTTTTTTACTAATCGATAACAACAACAACAACGACAACAATTTAAATAAAAAGCCACGTGTGGAGCAAGTAAAACATAGCAAGAATGCGATTGTAAACCCGGCAGGTTCTGGGTTCGTTTTCCACTCGAGGAAATAAGTATTTAATATTTTCGTTTTCTTAGCCTTCAGAATTCGGTGAAAAGATATAGCATGAAGTTAGAAATATATAAAGGAAACTATTGTATGCAGTTAGTATCTTTTAACTGTGCTAATACTGTATCATGAAAGTGAAAATTATATACTTAAATCTTTTATAAAAATTCAATATTTCTAAGGATAACAGGATAAGGCACTAACCGAGACAGAAGAGTCCCAGGAGAGAAGTTACCACAGCCAGCGTATCCATGCTGGCAGGTTACTGCCACATATCCAACTCTTGATATCCCACGAGGAAATTGATCATGATTAGTTCTTAACAACTATCTGGAACAAAAAAAAATATGTTCAGTAAGAAATATATTTTTAAACACATTACAATATATAAAATGTTATAAAAGCTTTTTTATCTTTTGCTTTTAATCATAACTAAATTTAGGACACCGCATATGAAAAATTGCATATGAAACATTGGGCTTGAATTATTATAATTTAATATTTGATTGGGGCCATCGTGGGTTCGATTCTCAGTCGACAGAATGAATTAGGGGGACGAGTGTCTTAATACTAGGTTAATTCTGCCTTCCCTGTGGGATACAGCTAGATGTTAAAAAAATAATAAACTTATACGTATATTATACATATTAAATTGCATCACTTACATAAATATAAAACTCTAAGAGATTAATAAGAATTATTTTTATAAGAATATTTTCGTAAATAAAATAACTTAGGAAGTTAAATTGATTTTGATAAGCAGTGGACACTTTCAGAATCCAGCTATAACGTAAACAACTATGTTACGTTTAACGTATTAAGGAGACTGTAAACATCTGTTTATATGAGATTCGAAACTCCTAAACTCGTCACAGTAACTATTCACAGATCTATTTCTCATATATCAAATACTTTATTTAAGACGAATAGATTTATATATTACATGTCGAAATCAAATCCCTTTTAGTAGGTCACACACACACATATTTTTAAGTTTCTAAAATCTTTAAAATCTTATAAGATTTTTGACATATTGTAAAATGTAATGTAAAAAATATTATAAGCTTTAAATTAGAAAAACATAAAAAAATTATCACATAAATTTTATATTTCTCTATGGCTATTTACTCGAACCGTTCTCGGAGACATAATTATTATTTTTTTCACTATGGCAACACAAATAATTGTGTTAAAGTTAGACAACTAAACACGCAATTTCCGGAATTCGGACGAAAAGTGGCGAACAGAGTCCTGACACTATGTTCTCTTCGCCTACCCTACTGTATGATATGACTAGTTAAAATCTCTAATAACACTCACTTACTGATACATTTTAATTTCTTATCGTATTTTCAGTAAAGTTAAAACCAGTAATTCATATACATTAGATACATAAGACAACGAGGCCGTCGTGGCGCAGCGGCTAAACGGTGTAGCTGTAACACGACGGTTGTGGATTCGATCTCCACTCGAGGAAGAGAAATATTTATTTACGTTTATGTTTCCATTTCTTCGCTCTAGTGTCGATGCAAAGCGCGGCGTTGAGTTCTGCCTCTCAAAAGGCAATACCTCCAGAATTCGGCAAAAAGTGGGGAACGGAGTGTCTTTCCACTAGGTTCCCTCTGCCTACCCTATTGTGTGCGGGATACAGCGTGAAGCTGAGTAATTTATATTTCCATCGAATCAAACACATCCGAATCAAGATGTACATCAGCTACATAAATCTAGCTACCTCATAATTTACACCATGTTATACGGCTAATGGAATATTTAGTGGGGACATAATATAATTTATCACCCTTATAATTAATTTGTAGCCAATGTTGCTAGACTATTATTAAATTTATAAAAATAAACCAAATAAGTTTATTAGTATACAATAATGCTATTTAATATTGACAGTGGTGTCGATGATAATTGACGTTTCCTTTTACCCTTTCACATACAATCGATACGCCTCGATGCTTATACTAGTACTAGAGCAAAATCGGTTTTATTACTGAGTTGGTGTTAGTATAGGGGCCGGCGAAGATGCAAGAAAATTAAAGTAAATTATTATTAGAGAGCATATTATTTTAGTTTCATAGGTAGACAGAGGGAACCTATCTGTTAAGAAACTCGGTTCCTTATTGAGACTGTTCCGTTCCAAATTTCCCATCAAATTCTTGATACATTGCATGTTGAATGGCGGAGTTCAACGCCACGGTTTAACCCGTTACCAGAGCAAGGAAATTAAATTATTAGATATTGAATGCTCTCGAACCCACAACAGTGGCATTTACAATCGCCTAAATATATATTTTGGTAAATTTTACATACTATAGAACTGTAATAATAAAACGCCAATTCTGTCAATTGTAATTTTGTCGGCCTATCATTATATACGAGTATTGTTCCACGCATGCATGACCCTCATTTAACTTTTGACAGGTTCAAATTACTCAGCTCAACTACCTTTGATATAAGCTTCCGTCATTCGCTGGGGCATTGCACGACTACTAGTACAAACTATATTTTCAATATTATATATAGTTAGTTCTTATTTTTTACATTTTTAAAGTGTTATTCCATATTTAGGAAATACAAAAAAAAAGGTACTTTGTAGAAAATATTTATAAAAACCACGTTCAATTTTTTTATATATATTCTAAAAAATATTTATAATTCTTCTTTACAGCTGAGAATAAGAAGAAGAGATAAATCTTCACTACTTTTACTTTCACTAGCTAAAACCTTAAGCGTTTTACGTCTAGCGATTAATCGTTTTTCTATTTTCTTTCGTTTGATTTAAGTAAAGCCATACAAATTTAAACTTATTAGAACTAAATAAAATTATTTACAAAACTAATATTTTTCATAATAAATAAAAATAAACATACTTAGAAATTACATATAAATAATCTATATATATAAAAGGACTTGTCCTCACTGACTGAGGTAAGACGCACGCACAGCCGTAACCGCTGTGCGTAGAAACGTAAAATTTGGACAGATATTAACTTTCGTAATCTGGACATCCACTAAGAAGGGATTTTGAAAAAATTTAACCCTAAAGGGGTGAAATAGGGGTTGAAAGTTTGTATGGAAAAATTTTTAAATCGGCACCGATTTTTATAAAATTTGAAATTTAGATTTTTAAAAGCATTTAATTGAATACGTATTTCATTGTTTTCTAGAATTCTCTCCCTAAGGGTGCAAATAAGGGGTTGAAAGTTTGTATGGAAACATCTTTAAAACGCCCCCGGTTATTATAAAATTAGAAATTTTGACTCTTAAAAATATTTAATTAAACATGTGTTTCATGGTTCTTTAGAATTCACCCCCTAATGGTGCAAATAAGGGGTTGAAAGTTTGTATGGAAAAATCTTTAAAACGCCACCGATTATTATAAAATTTGAAATTTAGATCATCTCTTAAAAATATTTAATTGAACATGTGTTTCATGGTTTTTTAGAATTCACCCCCTAAATACGCAAGCGAAGCTGCGCGCATCCGCTAGTATTAAATATAAGTACTTATTTTTCAATAAAAATAAAAAATATTTAAATGACTAAAATTTAAAAACGACTTAAACCTAACATAAATTTGTTTGTACGAGTATATCATACGTTTTTATACCATGTAAATATTTTTGTTCGCCACTTTTTATAGGGCAGTGATAAAAATATCTCTCTATAATAAGATGCTGCAGTAGCCTGCGATAAGAACGTTGGGATACTCGTACAAGGTATAAATATAAAGAGATTACGTGACAGCCAATAAAGTGGCGTGACATATGCATATATGATAAGGCATAAGTATATTCCTGTTTTATGTAGACCGCCACGTTAAACTGGAGATTTTAACTGTGTAATTTTCTGGATTTCACAATTTAATTTAAATTTTATGAAAATAATAAAAGTTTTGCTCTGTGAATCCGTGTAGAGTAACTTTATACTTTGGCATTTAAATATTATTTTATACATTATTAGTTTTTTAGCTTCACGCTCTATTCCGCATATAGCAGGAAAGGCAATCAAAGCCTAGTGTTGGGACACTCCACTCAACACCTTTCTGCCGAATTCTAAGGGCATTGCATGTTGAATGGCGGAACTTCTTCCTGGAGTGGGAAAAAAATGCTTTTTGGACGGTTCCTTGACCTTCGATGGACTGATTCATTCTAGGACAATAGTCCTAGGATATACGAATACTTACTTATTAATTCTTAGTTTATTTCGTAGAAGAAACTAATTTGTTATAGGAAATAATACCTACATATATATATATATATATAGTCTATTGCCACGTTAACAATAATTTACTAGACTTACTCTCATCACTGTAACAATTTTAATCAACAGTAATACGTCGGACCGGTTAATTCATGGGATAATGTGTTCAAATCGTACTTCATTAGTTTCATTTCAATCGGAAATCGAATCGAGTATTAAATTTTAGATGGACGACAATTGTTAATTATTAAATTTCGTCTATGGTAATTTGGTACTGTAAAAATTGTATTATTTTTTTAATAAAACAATCTTATTATAACTTAAATTAATTCTATGAGAACATAAAAATTATTTATTACTAAAAATCTTTAAATGATTTCAACATTTCTAAAATATCTTTTCATATAAAGAAAAACAAAAAAGAAATTATCAATTTTTACATTATTATTTACGACTCTCAAGTCAATCCCACAATAAATAGTATAAAAATAAACAGCTATTAGAAAATTTATAGAACAGAGTACTTGCTACTACGTTCTCACGAGGCACACATGCACTCTGAAACGGTTAACCAAAACAAACGTGGCCAAGGTTAAGTTTATAATTTATTGCCACTTGAATGCTGACGGGACGGCAGTTAACAAAAAATTGTATCGCTCAATCCAATAAACAAAGACCTATTTAGTGGTCCGGCGCGCCGAAATGGCGGAGACGATGGATGGAGTACTTAATCATAGGAACTAAATATAAATAAAGATTGTAAAAATGATATAAAAAATGGTAAGGCAATCGTAAGTGAAGCTTAGTTAGAGGGTCAAATAAATATTGTTTAAACTTAGCCTAGATAAATCAAATATAATCAATAAACGATTAATTAATATATTTTTGTATTCTACAAGCTTTTTTTAAAACTTGCATTTGTGAATTACCAGTACTTAAAAGTAGAAATTTTATTCTTTATTTTAAACAAAATTTCCGTCTAAATAAGTTTGTCCCATCACCTCTCTGTCATTTATTTCTAATACCAATATTGAAATTTTTCGACTATAACAACATCGTTAGTTACTTGATGGCTCTCCAAATCATAATGCGGCTGTTGACATTTTACTTTTGAAGCACGTGTAAAGATAACTTTAGCACATCTAAGTTGGGCCTCATCATGTTTATTTTTCACATACGACTAGCTGCGTCAACAGAACTTATTAACATTCTTGATAGCAGAGACGGCTACAACGCTATATATACTAAACGTTATTTATTCTAACAAAACGTAACAATCTAGATGTGCCATATTTACTCTCACTCCAAAAATGTTTCATAAAGCCAACATACCAGTAAATGAATTATGGCAACATTATGTAAATGTTTGAGCAGTAGCCTTAAAAGTAAATAGAGAAATCTCACGAAACCTGCGCCGTGGAGATCACACGCGGTGATTTTATAAACGTGAATGCTATTGTAAAAATAAATTAAACATGTTTTTCAGAGTTTGTTTTGACGACGACTACCATATTTGTGGAGTCAAGGGTGTCGACGTATATTGGACCCACACGGAGTTGTTGAGAAACCTTGTGAAATATTATGAGTGTTCTACTTCTAAATTGATTAATTGTAGGTTGTGTGGTAGAGATGAAGCTCGGCAATCTAATTTGAAACGACAAACACCATTAATTGAGGGGAGTTATTAGGGTTCCGTACCTTAAAAGGTACGGAACCGGTACCTTTTTTGTGCGTTTGTCCGTTTGTCAAGACCATTTATCACGAGATCGCGTGGAGGTATGAAGCTGAAATTCATATCTAATATTCAGGTGGTCTCTGAGTGGTGGCCATGGTCTCTTGAAAAACAGAAAAATGCAGTCAAAATATATGTATCGACTTTCCTGCATTTTGTGTGAAATTCCCGGCATAATCAAAACCTTCCTGGGTATGCCCGCAAACTTAATTTTGTCAAATTTTATGTGTACTTGCCATTCTGAAATTGATACGGAAGCCTCCGTGATCTAATCCGACTCGCACTTAACCGGTATTTTTTTCATTAGTATCATAGCGTTGATTTAAGCGTTAACGATCTTGTTGATAGTTAATTGAAATGGGTGAGGATTTTAGCTCGCAACATGGTGTTTGGGTATAGGATTAAGTTCGTCTGTCTTTTTTCCATGGGTGCGCGTCGGTGCGTGCAGGACCAAAAATTGCACAAGTTTTTTTTATCAAAGTTCCCGACAAAGCATTACTCGTCTCACAATAGTATATTTTTGTTCGTGCGGTCTCCGCTGACAGTTCGCGTGATGTATTAGGCTCTGGTGGAGGATTATTTTTACCCATTTCACGAAGTTTGCATGCATCTATTGTGTAGACCGGAAGCGGCGTCACAAAGCATCTACGAAATTATTATCGGGGGTGAGCTCGTGAATGATTAGGGATTTGAAATACAATACCTATTTAAAAAGAATTCTCGAGTCTAGGTATAGGTACCAATGTGTTGTTTACGCTGAGTGGTTAAGTATTGTCATATGACATTTTTTTTTTAGTTTCATGCTATATTCTGCACATAGCGATGGTAGGAAACCTGGTAATCTAGTGTTAAGGCACTTTGTTCTCATTAAGACACCTCAGTTCCCTACTTTTCTCCGAATTCTGGAGGCATTGCGTGTTTGTTACCTTAATGTTAAATCTTCATTCAACAAGTTAAATGTTTATATTTAGAATACTGTCTATATTTAGTAGAAATTCATCCAATAATGTCGACAAGCTGTGAAATACAAATACAAAATACAGATATTATTTTAAACCAAAGCTAATAATATATTATACAAATAATTAATGCATTAAGAACAATTAATAGAAAAATATTCTATAGAATATTATAGCCATAAAGATATTGTACCTATAGAGAAGTGAAATAACAAATAGAACTGACAGCAACTTTGAAGTTTGAAATAGAAATGTCACAACGCAGAATCGAGGAAAAGTTTAGTTTACGATACTGCGATGTTAAGTTTGTCGAATCTCGAATCTACAACATTGATAAAATTTGAAACGAATTTCAAAGAAATCTTAGGAAACTGTCGACATTTGAATCTTTTTACATTTATTTCTAATAAAAGCTACTTTAAATATTTTATTGAAATAAAATAAATATATTATGCTTCGCTTTACTTTGCAGAGTAATCATAGAAAGCTCCTACTTTATATATCACGTTTAGTCAAGACAAAGATATTATAATTATTTTACGATTTAGATTCTCATCAACTTACCTACTACTAAACTACGACACCATCTTTAATCCGACTCTAATACAAAAATATTGAATTTCTAATCTTTTACATTGTGAGCCAATTTGTAAAACATTCATTGTTAGAAAAATATGATAAAGTACCTAATTTTAATATACAATGTACAATTATGTCAAAACGATAAACTTATAACATTAATTATAATCGATAACCTCCTCGGATAATCTTTGTGAACTTTAAGGAATTTGATCTAATGCCTCCCACACATGATGTATATGGACCGTCTCTTCTATAATAATAATAATTAGTCGCCTGCTTCTTCACTTCTTGTCTTATATACATATTATTATTATTTTTAGTGTATTTTAGCTTAACGTTACCGTTCCGTTCCCAATAAGACACTTCCGTTGCCCAATTTCCGACGAATTCTGGAGGCATTACTTTTTGAGTAACGGAATTTAACGTCGCGCTTTGCCTCGTTACCACAGTGAGGAAAATCTCAAATACTTCTTCAGTTCCTCGATTGAGAATCGTACCCAAAACCTGTCGTTATCCTTGTACCAAAAAGAGCCTAACCGTAAATGCGACAGGTAGAGTATCTAAATGAAACAGAATCTTTTTTTATTACATATTTCACCGAGTGGAACTTGAACTCACAATCATCACTTCAATTAAATATTTAATACATTAAATTTAACTATCTCACCGAGCGTTTCGTGAAACAGAATATTTTATGATAGTCGAAAATAAAATTATTATTTGGAAATTATAACGCATAAAGCTTTGCCATTCGCAAATTTTACAGTACTTTTGATGAAAGTTGCAGATAGTATAAAGGCTTAGTGAAAATAAAACTAGTAAATATAAAATATATATGCTAGGAATTCTTTTTATATTTAGCAAACTTTTGTCTCGAACATTAAGCGATGCGTGGATTTCAGTATTATTAGTAGGTTCCCTCTACCTACCCTGCTTTGTACGTGATACAGCATAAAGCTAAAAAAATGCATCTCCTTGTAAAGTAAGTAAAGAATTTATTGTTAGTTTATTTATATTTTTATTGTGAATTGTACCAGCAAGGCACCTACGGTTGTGAAATACTGTGGGTTCTTAATCCATATCAGGGCAGGCAGAGGCACCTAGTGTCAAGACATTCCGATCCCATTATAATAAACTTCTGATCTTGCCTTGAGTGTAAAATTCTATGTAATAATTCTTATTTTCACAAAAACCTTTTTATTTTATTTTTCTTTTAAAATGCAATTTTTAGGTTACTCTAGTACAATAAATATATTTAAAGTTCGAAGTAAACTAGTGACCTCATAAACAAGTTCTTTTACAATATTCTCTCATTTCATATTTTTCATAGTTCACAAAGAATATGCCGCATGTAGGTGAAATAACTTTATGGAAGCTTCAAGCTCACGCTGTCTTTTGTTGTATGCTATTAAAGAGTTATTGTTCTTTTTATTTTAAATTTTATATGAAAATTTTGAATTTTTATTTGTATTTTGTAGGAAAATATTCTTCAAAACTAAGTTATTATAATTTATGACCTCAAATACAAGAATAATATGCCGCTATGAAAAAAAACTATATACTATAATATACGTATATAATATTTACCTTAGATAAATTTAAATTCATATGTGAAACAACAAATTTTATTAAGCTTTGATGTTAATATGCTAATTTAAAAAATCACGAATTAAAACATGTCCAAATGAAATAATCAAAGGATGTAAAACTTGAAAGGAAATGTAACTCATACGTACGAATATATTAATTATTATTTGTCGCTAATTCCACATGAAAAACTGCATTTCCGCGAATATTCATTTGCCACGCGCCTTTGATGTCATGAGGAATTTCTTGGCTCGACAGCTGACTCATCGTTAAGTTTTATTTTTATTAGCATTCTACGGCTTAGACTAAGAGCAAAAGATATTTGTGAATGTTTTTTTTTCAACATCAAGCTGTTTTCGTAGTATCGTTCTTAGAGGGAATATAGTGTTAGGACACTCCGTTATTTCCGTCGAGTTAAAATAATTTAGATAATTTAGTTTAATTACATCACTAACGATTTGTCGCAGTTGTTTACTAAGTAATTAAAATAATTCCGTTTTCCGTAAAAATCAAATATCCTCATGCGACGTGAACGTTTACATATTCGCGTGTTTACGACGCCATTAGCTGGGAATAATGAACTCTACGCGATGCGCTTTGTTCTATATAGGATCTATTTTATAAGTTACCTCTTGTGATTTAGATTTACTTTTGTCGAGGGTGGGCTGTATTCTAACTTTGATTAAATATGTTCGCACTAGATAATTCTCGGATGGGCGCCAGACTAATCTGGGATGGGCACCAGACTATTCTGGGATGGGCGCCAGAATAATCTGGGATGGACACCAGACTATTCTGGGATGGACGCCAGACTAATCTGGTATGGGCACCAGACTACTCTGGGGTGGGCACAGACCACCCGGTACCCTCTATTCCCATATTTCTGTTAGCGTTTGGGAGCACAGCGAAAGCTACATTTGTCCTTTGTTATACTCGTGCGTGCTTACAACCGCAACTAAACAGCCACATACGATTGCACAATGTTTGACCACATGTTTCTACCGTCCCACCTCGCGCTATCAAAACATTGACCCTCTTATCCATAGCCAAGTACTGTAGCACTTTAATATATACAAGTGTACCTTTTATTTGCTTAACCCATTAGCAGGTACTTAAAGCTATAGCGTACGCCATTAAAAAAATATTTACCTCTCAGCCGTCTGTCTCATCGATGCGGTGAATTTTATGTCAATAAGAATTCAATTTTATCAGCTTTTGTTTCTATTAACGCTACTATTACGACTACCGCTTGTTTTTTGCTTGGTCGCGCCTTAAATCGTTATGGTCATTTATTAGGCCCCTTTTTTGTTGAAAGGGACGTTTTTAAGCATAAAGGGTGGGCATCCAGCAATTAAGGAGCTGTTAGAGCTAAAAAATGTCACCCTTTTAGAGCCTTTGCGGGTGCAATGTCGAAAAAAGTAGTCATTTTTTATCACCTGGCCTGGAAGTCACAAAATGTTTATCGCCACTCGACGATACGTTGATTTATAGCAGCATGAGGACCGGGGCCCGAAATGAATTAGATTATTTAATTGGTCATTTATTTTCCGTGATAATGCTGGCTGCCCTGCCCTGAACGTATGAGCTCGCTAAAGTGGCATTCAGTTGATAAGCTGAAATCGTTTTTTAATCTATCCCCTTATTTTTTATACCATCATAAAATGGATTTACACATCCGCTGGTAGTATATTATATAGTACAAGAATATATTTTGAAACTAGTTGTTGATCTAACTTTAGATTTATTACACGTAATTGCTATGAAGGCGCCATATCTCATGTATTATGGATTATCATCGAGAAATATGAGATACTTTAAGACAAAAGGTATAAAAATTGTACTAAAAAAGTGGCTAATGACCGGCTTACACTTGAGGCCCACCCGTAACGAAAAATTAAAGGCTTATCTTAAATTATGCTTAATTGGAGGGTCCAAAGGTACAGATTGAATTTCAAAGCATTGATTGATGGTAGTACATCAACAAAATTTACGATAAAATTCGTACGTAATCGATTAGCTTTTTATATAAAAATTGGCCACTTATATGCAAATGAACAGTTTTTAGTTTTTTTCTTTACTTTATGCTGTATACCCCACACAGTGTGGTATGCAGAGTGAACCTAGTGTTAACACACTCCGTTTCACATTACCCGTTGAAATCTTAATTGCCTTGAATATTTTCATTTCCTTAATTGCAAGTCACTGATCTATTTATTAAGCATCTATTTATAAAAAAACATACAAAATACACATTTTTAGGTACTTTTTCCATTTATGCATATTGAATG
Organism: Heliconius melpomene rosina; assembly: GCF_056956725.1. NCBI lineage: Eukaryota > Metazoa > Arthropoda > Insecta > Lepidoptera > Nymphalidae > Heliconius > Heliconius melpomene. Next base: position 7,963,322 of record NC_140405.1, read on the forward strand.
AAGAATTTTTTTTTTTTAAATTTAATAACTAAATTTAAGGTTTATCATGAATTATGAAAAAGATACCATTAAGTACTCTAAAATCAAAACAAAAGTTCATAAAATTAAATCCGCATTTCATCGACAAATACTCGTACAACGTATAATTATTCCAAAACTCAGTATTAAAACCTAAGCAATAGAACGTTCATTTAAATAGCAACACATAGTTACGTCGCTGAGTCCAATGCACAATAAGCTATTGTTTCCTAAACCACAAACAATGGTATCACAGTACCCATTCTTAATTCCCACTAAATCCTCCGAATTGGGTACCACTAAATAACCATTCGAGAGCACTCTGTGAATTTAGACACCCTTGTAAGAAATAGAGTATCATTTTAATTGATTTCACAAAAACTTGGAACACTAAAGAAAGAGAGAACAAGGGCTCCTTCATTTTATGTGGCAGCTGTTTGCAGAAACAAAACACTACTCATAAACGTGCCACTCAACGTTTTTACAACGTTTTCAGGCTTCGTGTAATTCTTTTTATGTAGCCTGTTAGTTTATAGTCCAGTCTGTAACAATTTTAGTTGCAATTTTTAAAATGCAACTGTATGCTGGATATGCTTACATAAATGTGGTAGTGAGGCCAGGTTGAGGTTATTTCGAAGGTCTTTGTGAAATAATGATATACCGAAGCCTTTTGCTCTGAGTTGCTATTTTTTTATAAGCTTCACGCTTTATCCTGCACACAGCAGGGAAGGTAGTGGGAACCTAGTGGTAAATAACTCCATCTCCATCTTTTCGCCAAAATTCCAAATTCTAGGGGCATTGCGGATAGAGCGCCAGAATTCAGCGTCGCGCTCTATTTCGATACCAGAGCGAAGAAATGAAAATATTATTATATCCTCGATTGGGAATCGAATGCACAACCTGTCGTGTTTTCAGTCACACGTTTATTCTCCTGCGCCGCGATTGCTAAATTTATTCTACAATTCATGCTAAACCCGAATCCTATCTCTAAAAAGTCGTTTGTATAGAAGTCTATACAAATCATATTTAAGAATCTCGAACCTATAATTTCTATTAATTACTGTACTATAGAATTGAATAGTAATCATACGCTGTATACTTAACTTTCTATACATATATACATAAGGGTAATCAGAACGTCACCCAGCAAATTCTGGACAATCTCAATAGAGCAAAATTGAAACGGCCATCCGTTGTGGGCGAGAACGAAACAGTTAATTCTAATTATCGCCGTATTCTGAGGCGGAATTTTATTGCTATCTCATTGGGGCGCTCATTACGGCCGAGGACGTAATTGTGCTCTATTGTACTTGAAATACGTCCCGCCGCCATTTTTCTGCGAAGCGTGTGAAAATGGAACGTTCGCCCTAATTCGCAACGTTCACGCTAGCTTACCATTCAAAATTAATGAAAAAAAGTTGGGAAATTTCCGATATGGTGGATTATCTGCCGGCTTAAAGATTAATTATTGCTTGTTCCCGGCGAACAAGTTATATTTAGCGATACTTTGAGTTGGTTGGTGGCGTCACAGATTTTCAGAAAAGTATTTAGACCCATACATATTTAAAAAAAAAAAACAAATCAAATCAGCTTCTTGCTGTTAACCCGTATACATCAGAGTAGCCTGAGGGAACCTAGTGTTAAGACTGTCGACTTCTGCAGGCATTGCGTATTGAGTGGCGGAACTGAACGCCACGCTTTGTCTCGACACCAGAGCGAAGAAATGAAAATATAAATGTAAATAAATAACTTTCACTTTCTCGAGTGGGGTTCGAACCCACAACCACCCGCGTTTACAGTCACACTTTCTGCCCCTGCGCCGCGATTGTTCTAAAACAACCGTGTATTCTAAAACAATTTTAAAGATTAGGAACAGGAACTATATTATACCATTATACCAAAATACGATATAGGTACAATGTTTATTAAAATAACTTGCTAATAGAATAACAAAATAAATGGATCCCGTTATTGTTAGTTTATTTTGGGAACACACATTCGCCTTAGACAGCCACTGATGGACTCTAAAGTTTCATCGCGGGATGTCGGAGCGATTAGCGCCCTGACAGCTAATTTATATACTCAACTTACTGTTCTATTCCCGGAGGGATGCGACCACAGACGTTAAATCTCATAGATATACCAAGTATGGGATAAAATATAAATAATAATTAATAAACAAGCACTAAGGTACAATTTAGTTATAGATTTTTCTTTTGATGGACATACAAACATTTGGATTTTACTATTTTATTTTTCTTATATTTAATATTACAAAAATACTTAAAAAAACAATTATTTTCAACATAATAAAAAAAAAATAACGTCACGTCACGTCGGCTTTAAAGCATTGTAACTAAATACTCGATATAATTGTTCAATCGGATTAAGATTTTTGGTGATGAAAATAAGAGCAAACAATAACAAATATGAACTGCACCAACATTATTATATACAAGTACAAAGGCAGCAGCTGTGCAACGCTCACACCTCATTGCCTTTTCCGTGACATTGCGTTGTGCCATAAAAGATATCAAGTTTTGCAATAACATTAGTACATTAGCTAGATTTATTGATATCGATACATTTATTCATAGATAGAAATTTGCTAAAATGATGAAATGAATCTATTAAAATAATTACTACGAGGCCAGTTGCTTAAACGCAACAGATCATGGGTTCGATTCCCACCCAAGGAAAGGAAATATTGGATAATTTCAATTCTTCGCACTGGTGCCGAGGCACACGGCGTTGAGTTCCGCCACTCAACACGCAATGACACCAGAATTTGGCGAAAAAATTGAGATCAAGGATACAACTACAGGATTCTCCTAATAAATTGTGAAAGAGTTCAAATCATCAGCTTTCTTCAGCATCAGCATCATACACAAAATAAAAAGAAACAAAACAACATACAAAACGAGCCATATCTCATACAAAAATAAGCAACACCGTGTATAACACAATCGAGTCCTAATCCCAGAAAATATCCCTTACGTCCATGAATATAAAAAAGGCCGCTTACGAAGTAAAGCCGAAAGAAATGCTCTGCCGCCTCTAAGATTACCATAACATCGGTCGGCATTGTTTCAATGGTAACAACAAATTGTATTTACAACCCTTCAGCGCTAAATCTGGCAACGATTTTAGTAAGGACTGTTGAGACAAATAAATTGAGTTTAGAAGTTTCTTATTGTATCTTTGTAATCGATTCCTTGAATTCGATAAGATTTGAGTTTTCCATAATTTTAGGTATAAGAGTACCTACTTGAAAAATGTCGAAATTTGTCATGAGATGATTTAATTTCTATTATCATATTATTATTATAGACCCAGGTTATATATATTATAAGGTTTTTTATCGTTTATCCTGGCAGTATAAAAAAGATTTATTTATTTAACTGAGCCGGTTAACTTTAGTAAGCGTGGAATAATGTGTTTACAATTTTTATTACTTTCATATAGAAATAAAGCACGCACTAAATTAAATTTCATTATACTAGTTTCTAAGAAATGAGGCAATAAAACAAACATTAAAGTGGACTAACAACAGTAACCAATAAAGAAGTTGTTTTGTACTAACAATTAATTAGAAACATAAAACTGTGAAAAGGCAATATCTTAAGTAACCTATTTATGCGTCACTTATCATTTTTACTGGGGCATAAATTTAAAGAATCGTCGCCCAAATGGATGTGCCATCTCCCTAAAAGCGCGTCTGTATATCGCATGCTCGTAAATTACGAGACGACATACTAGAATAGCGTAACACCCTAAAGCCATGGGAACCGACGACCCCCGACAAAGAAAATACAAATCCGTCCCTACTTTCCAATCAAAAAGATATCAGAAATCTTTGAAATCGATTCGAAATGCCAGTTTAATAAACAATTTGTTAATTCAATATCAATTTTTATTATAACCGTTAACTGTATCATTTAGTAAATGTATAGAAAATGAAAGTGTAAACAAAGCTTTTAAGAAGAAGCCGGAAACATTGGGGATTTTTCCCCGCGAACCCAACAACAATAGCGGCCTATAATACCTAGGCGTGGGGAGCTCCTTTTGTTTAATTAATTATCTAGCGGATATAATAATTAAGCTCAAAAGCAGGGCTGTAATTACAATCTTTTATGTAATATTAATTTGAAAATATTTTACATATCAAAATGTAATTTTATGTTTAAGTACCCTTCGTCACTTGCACGTGCACTAAAATAAATAAAAAAATAAAAAAAGGAAAAGAATCAGTACTTGCATAGCAGTACCGATTATAGTTTATTATTTATGGGTCTACTACGCACAACCACAAAAAGTTATCGATTAATGTTTTGGTCTCCATTCAGTTTTTTTCCTCGTGTGTTTCTTTTAAAGCTTCACTATACATACACAAATAGATATTTATATTTAGTAGAATAAAAATAACATAAATATAGTTTTCTAAAACATGAATTTTGACTTAAGTTAAACGTCCTATATCATTGTAGACAGTATATTGAAATAAAATGTTCCATTTGTGGAACCAGTAATCGATTATGACGCATTCGAATCTGATAATATATCTTCAGCACGCCAGCATTTAATTGGTGATGGATCACCACTACCCTGACAGATGTAATTCACCAGTGTATATCACATTTCGTCCACTGGTTCTCTCCAATCGTGCATATTCGATACGGATTTATTATTTTCGTCTTTTCTCCTACCCTCTTTGCTTCGGAAACGATACGTAAAATGACGGAAGATATGAAGGGCGGTAATGGGGGAAAATTGTACTTTATTCGATTTTGATAGACTTAATGATGGATTTAGGTCCCGCTGTCACTCAAGAGATCTGGCAGCCTTTAACGTTGTTAGCGGGGGTTTATGTATTTTATATAAATTGAAATACACGGAAGCGACCTATAAAATATGTTTTAGAATAATCAACAAGTGATAATAAAGGACAATTTACTTTTAGATTTTTATTTTAGACTAGTTTCATATTTTATTTTTTTTCAATAGAAGTCTAAAAAATATAACATCATATTTTAAGCAGTAAAAGAACATAAACACCGAAATTCTAGCTGGGTGTTCTAAGCCATAAAAAATATTATGTTTTTTAACCTCTTATCTTATCACGGTCGTATAAAACTACTGAAGTTGCATTAATATATTTGTTAATGGGTAAGTGATAAGCTGCTTGAAGTTACTTACGAAGTGCCAGTTTTGTTTGTATTTATTAATTAGTTTAATCGTCAAGACATTCGAGTTAAGGTTTAATTTCATTCACAACATCCTCAATATCGATATCTAACCGAATGTTTTTAATATCGATATCTAACCAGTTGGGAGCGATCGCCCTATTATTACCAATTACCTTCTCGATAAGGGATTTATTTATGACCCCGGCGGCCAGGTTGCTTAGAGAATTAAAATTCATTGTTTCTTATCCTCAAAGTGACCGATTTACCGAGGTCATGAGATATCTTCGCTTTATCTGTGACAAGAATAGGCTTTTAAAGCTGAGGGTCGCTGATAGTGAGGAGAATAATTACGTGACCTATTCGAATTCGAAATGTTACGGCCTTAGTGCTTTGAAAAATTTATTGTCTAGTTGTCGATTTAATTTAATTGGACTTAATAATAAAATATACAACGTTCTTTTATAAGGTTTTTCATTATTTAAAACATAATGAAAAATAAGTTTTTTTTTTATTGTCTCCAAATATAAATTAAAATCTTTTAATTTATTTAATATATATTTTAAGAAAATATTAATCTGCTCTACAAAAGTTCAAATATAACATAAAATCTTTTAACATATGGAATTATTAAAAATTCTAATATTTAAGGGCCGGACGTCAGCAATTTCGTATGCAAATCGCTAAGAAAATAACCGACATGCGACATGTGTGTTTCGTAAATGTACATGTAAATATAACGGGCGTTACTTTTTGCTTCCTGCAGTTTCGCGAAACGCGGCGCTAAATACTGTGACCTGAACTAGCTGGGTTAAGTAAATATACGCCTTTACACTTTGTAAGACAGTATTGTATGTTAAACACACCAGGATGTTCGGGGTGGGTAATACAACCGTATGTGATGACCTCGTTGACACTACGTAAAGCAGAGAGATACTAAGAATTCGGTATTATTGAAAAAAAATATATAGGATTATAGAACTTGTATAATATTAGGAGAATTTTAATATAACTCACAAATATTATTATTGAAAAAGTCTTGATAAACTGAGTTAAACTATTTAAGCTTTTTTTAGATTATATCTTTCAAATTATTATTATGTAGTAATACTTAAATTATAAGAGTTTTAACAATTATGAATTATTAGTATATAAAAAAAAATACTATATATTTTTTATGGATTAAGAGAAGTGTGTCACTACCTTTACAGACAGGATCAGAGCGATTACTGAACGGTTGTCGCCCATTCCCAATTCTATTGTAACTGTGTCGTAGTATATCTTACATTGAATTTTAAGAGCTACGACTAAAATAGTCATTTTATGTTCTAACAATGGTATTTATCTACATCGATTTTATAAACAACTTACAATGTATCTATGTCGAAATTAACAATTTAAATATTTTTTTTCTTTTTCAGCTTCACACTGTACGCCGTATATAGTAAGGTAAGAGAAAATAAATAAATCAAATTCACGCTGGGAACCTAGTGTTAAGACACTCCGTTCCCCACTTTCACAATTTAATGAACACTCAGTTCTCCACTTTCTGCCAAAAGCTTGAGGCGTTATATCAAATATATATAAACATTCCTTCTAATGGAAATCAAACCCACAACCAAAACTTTTATAAAGAGACTGATTCTACAAAGACACTAGAAGAACAGTGATTAGTCCGGTTAGAAAATCCCATATATGTCTATATATTTACTTTAAGTCATGGCTAAGGAACATCAAAGAATGAACTGGAATTAAAAACGCCGTACATTTAATTCATTTGGCTAGGGACAGGACCAAGTATGCGAAGTTGACTGCCAACCTTCACTAGTTGGAGAGGCACTTTAAGAAGAAGAAGAAGAAGATATATTTACTAGCTTTTACATGTGAACATTAAAAATACCAAGAATTGTGTATGATACATTTTAATAAGGTATTGTAATATGATACATTTTTTTTCAATTCAATTTCAATCTGAGACTCGCGTTTTCAAGCAAACAAATTCTACAGCTTCAACATAGATTTACTGTATAACTTTAAAAGAAACGTCACATATTCTTCCATGTTTCACAAGTTAAAAATGTAACATTTTTTTACAACTAACATTAATGCAATAGTGGAAACATGTTGGATCGTATGACAAAATTACCAGAAGTAATGTTTCTATTTGTGACTTCGAAGCTTCCGGCTTTTACAACGTCAACGTAAAAAAAGTTTTAAAATATGATATTTCAGTTCCAACTTCAGTCGTTACTATAGGACTATGTCAATTTGTAATAATAACGAAATACAATATTTAATTGGTTTGCGGGTATTTTTGAGATTGTACTTAAATCCGTATGCGGATTGAAAAAAATCTTTATAAATTAATCTGATGGTCATCAATGGTCCGGCCATTGAAAGATAATGTCATCGATAGAAATCCCTTAATAGGATTTGAAATCGTAATTTTACGTTCCGTAAATATGCTACAGTGATAATATTGTTAGACATTAAAATATTTTACCTTCCCATAGGCAAATAGAGTGAACTATTTCGCATATGGGAAGGTAGACAGATGAAACTTAGTGTTATAAAAAATAGAGCCCAGCCGCTGAGGCAATATGCAAAGCCTCAAGAATTGCGCAGAAAATAGGGAACGGATGTGTTCATACCTAATTGGGAATCGAATTCACTACCATCATACTTACCCCCAAACACTGTTTTGTTAGCGTCAAACAAATAACAAAATTCCACAAATTTGAATACCATTACAATCGTATGAAAAAAAAAACAGAAATTTATATGCAAAAAGTTAACGAACTCATATAAAAATGTATTTATTCATGTAATAGTTATTGATTTTACTTTTCCAATATGTAAAAATTAAATGCTGGTCCAAAAACAGTCTACATCGGCATAGATAGGTAGGTACATAAAAAGTATTTTATAGTCAATTTTTGATGACCACGTAATCATGTTAAAACATTTGTCGAACGTTGAATGAACTTTTACGTGGTACACGTTTAATATCCGTTAGTAGTTCAAATAGCTCGCCAGGGATTAAAATGAATAGCTGACGTCAGAATGGGATTGATAGAATAATATGTTGTTTTTAAAAGATTTTTTATTATAAAGGTCACTAGTGGCGCAGAGGCTCAATTGTAAACGCAATAGATCGTAGGTTCGATTCCCATTCGAGGAATTAATATGAAGAAAAAAGCATTATCCTTGCTTATTTAACCATTTCGGATCGATGTCATAGTGAAAATTATCCGCGCAAACGTTTGTAAGGCGATACCTCTTAATCTCCTTCATATAAGCTTTGATAAGGCAGATCAAGTGCTTATTCTGTATAAGAAACTAGTAAGCTGTACTTATGATCTCTTAGTATTTTGAGAAGTGATTGATGGTGGTAGAAGAACTATTTATATTTATGTAATAAAATATATCAGAATTATATTTTTAATGAAATACATATAATAAAATAACTTAATGAAGATTTTCATAATGAAATGTTATTTTTTTTATAAAATTACATTATTTTCCGAGGGAAAGTACTCTATATCGGCATATCGCGAGTTTGGCAGCGAAATTCAATGCCACACTTCATTAATTTAGACAGGGAGAATTAAATAATAAATATTGTTATATTAACTTCACGTTGTATTTAGCATAAAGCAAAGTAGGCAAACTGTGTTTAAACAATCCTTTGAGTAATTTTCGAGATGAGACGAAATTAAAATAATTAATTCCTTCCAGTAACAATCTGACCCACAAACTCTACGCTTTTAGTCGGAAGCTGTGTCACTACGCCACGACGGACAAAATTATTACTTGGCTGCGATTCGAACTGATAAAAACCCTAGCTTAGTGTCAAAACACTTAGTTCTTTACTTTTGTTTCTGTGTTTATTGATATGCTGAGTAAAATAACCCAATTGCATTCGATTATACTTTATATTCCAAAATATTATATTATATTCTTAACAATATTTTTATTATATGCCTATATGTAAACTCAACATGCCGATTTATTAATATCCATTGTTTGTAGAGGTAGTTTGTAGTCTAATTTGCTATGGAAAATGAATCAATTGACACGATAATGTTATTACTGAACCTTCCATAAAAGAATGCTACTATTTCTTTTATGATACTCAAATTTGTACTCAAATGGGCTAATTGCGCTAATTGTAAAGAAAATGGTAAGGTGAAGTTCAACTTTGATTAGGATATTATACACTTTTTTAATATACAGTAGGTTGTGATATAACACTACCCGATGTTAGTGATAGTTAAATATTCATATAGAAGAATATTTATAACTCAAATATAAGAGTTTTCATGGAACAAAAGAAATTTTAAAGCTCTGTTCAATTTTCGCCCTGATTTGAGACATTGTGTTGTTTGGTGGAACTCAACGCCGAGTTTTGTCTTGCCAAAGTATGGGGAAATTAATCAGTTACTATTATATTTTGGGTATCGAATTTAAAACCGTTACTTTTACAGGCAGATGTTCTACGGTGGCCGCCATAACAAATACATATGTATAGAAATATATAGATATTAATCAAATTAGAATTTGAAAAGATTTGTTAATTAAGTTGTATGAAAACATCTTTGTCATCAGGTAGTTTTTAATAAGCTTTAAATGTGAAGCAGAGTAGTACAAGCTAGATTTATAGAATTTGGCAAAAGAGAGCATATAATTCTCGACATATTTGATGTCTCAATAAGATCAAGGTTTAAAGTGAATCACGCTAGGATTTTCCACAATCTCAATAGCTTTCTTCAAACTTACCACTCTTTTTTTATATAATTATATTTTACCAAATTGTCTATTGTATTTTGACCTGTATTTTACCATATGGATATATATTAACTTCTTATTAGGGTACATACATAAGACTCGTATAAGACCATACGATGACATTTTTAAATTATGTGGCGGTATAGATCTCTTTCTTTTCACACTAAGACGTACTTGAGCAAAAATGACTATGACGCTTTTAAAAATGTTCGTTAACAAAAGTACAATCGTAATATTTTCGCTAATTCATCGTTTCTGTCCGCAGTGATAAGTGGCGGACGGGTCGGGGCGGAAGTCGTTTTTTTTTTCTTTTCGAAACTCTCGAGAGCTTTACAAAATGTCTTCGAAAACGACTTTTCGCTCTTAAGTGCGTTTTGACATCCCTTTTGCACTTATTTTTACAATGCTGTACCTCTCGAGCCCTCTCTTTGCCTCCATGAAGCTTTGGCTACATTCATTGATTCCAAAATAATGACTCTCATAAACCCGCAGCAAATTGAGATAAAAAAAAACATAATATAAATTCTTTTAACATAGTTTTGTAATTTTATTTGCTAGTTTTTAAAACGTATAAACAGAACAGAAATGTTCATGGCAGAATGGCGATTTAGCATTACATTTTCCGCTGGCTTAAAATGAAAAAAAAAATTGTATCGTGAATGTATGTGAAATGTGAATAGAATGACAATACTTTGCTTATTGCAATTAAGGTAATGGTATACTTAGGGAAAGTATGCTCTACGATACAATAAAAAATTCCCATCGTTTATTATTGATGAGGAAACAGAAAAGGTTCAGGTAATTTAGGTTAAATTAATGATTAAATATGTATGGAGTATATTCAAAAGTTCATTATTAATGGTAATAATGATGAACCCCCATTGAATAGAGAAACAATTATTCTATTGAAATGTTGATGTTTTGTTAAAGTATTATAAAATCTACTCCGAATGCTTAGAAACTAATCCCTTATTATTATTTTTATATACAAAAAAAAATAAAGTGTAATTGCAGGAAAAAATATTAGAGGCATTTACAATTTTACATAAACCATCGTCTTATTATGTAAAATATAATAAATATACAAAGGTAAATATTTTACCAATTTCACAAAAATATTCATCATAATAATCAATTGTTAGAGCTAGAATTAAATTTATCACAACAATGCGCTATGATTGCGGGAAAGGACCTAACCGTATTACAATATGTTTTTAATTGATCGAATATCAGTGAAATAATATGAAATAAATTAATATAAATTATCTAAATATCCCAAATAATAAAACATATATAATAATAATAAATATAAAACAGAAAAGTAAATCAAAAATTAAAAAAAAAAATAGGAAAGCAAATATAAATTTAACTAATATTATATTAGCAATCTTTAATACTTACATAGCAGCCTTATATCCATATACATACAAATAAATCAAATTGTACGAATCACCAAATAAAAAAAAAACCAGTCGATTTATAAAGAAAACACAAAACACAACACACGTTTCAAAACTCGCGTCAAACTCTATATAGAGACGTCCTTCCCCGCCCATAGCCAAAGCTGTACTGGTCTGGCCGGCGGTCTAGACGACGGCACGGGGGTAAATCAACCCTATAGGGATGTACCCATAAAGGTATAATAAACGTCCAAAAAGCGTCGATAGAGGTGATTTTTGAAACAATAGAGTACAGAGGTGTAATTGGTTGTTTTAATTAACTCATGGTATTGCAGTTCATATTTATTATATGTATATGAGTATAGTTTAGAATGCAGCTTCCAATTTTGTATCTGAAATTCATTTTGGTTTATGGAAAATACTTTTAATATTGATATCAATTGATTTGTTGCTTATTTTGGTACATTTTGGTTATTATTTTTAATTTAACATTTTGATATAATTTATTATTATGCTCTCAGGTAAATATACTCGTAAGTACAAAATAATGTTTTGTATTTTACAAATAAAAACGTACCCTACGTTTAGTTAGTCTAGCCAGGTTGGTTGTGGATTCGATGCCCTTTCGAGGAAATGAAATATTTAATATTTTCATTTCTTAGCTCTGGTGTAAAGGCAAAGCGCGGCGTTAAGTTTCGCCACTCTGAATTCGGCGGAAAATGGGAAAGGAGTATCTTAACACTAGGTTTTCTCTGCCTACCTTGCTGTGTGGGATACAGGTGACGCTTAAAAATCTTCATCTTCATTCACACTTTATCTCTCATATATGAAGTTGACAGAGAGAACCTAGAGTTAAACGCTGCGTTGCCTTCCTACCCTGCTATACTCGTATACTGAATACAGTGAAACAAAAGAAATATATAAGTTTAATAATTAATTTCTAAATTGCAATAGCGCTAGCTCATGCTGCCATCAGTAAATAGCAGCTGCTAGAGGCAATAGGTGTTCTATTAATAAAATGTCTGCAATGTCTGTGCACTGGAAGCTGGATATAATCCGTATCGATCAAGTTTAATTTTAGTTCCGTGTCTAACTGCCTACTGTGAAGTTTTGTGCGGACTAACTGTAACTAGGATAGTTTATATCTATTGGAATTTCTCTTGTTATAATTTAGTTTTAATGGAGACACTAGTTTTAATTTTTTTTATGGAGAATAAAATGATAAAACAATCAATTCTCTTTTCTTTTCTAATTTTAATTTAGGAAATATTCTTTCAGATTTTCTTTTATTTTCATAATTTTGTGGAAAAGTATAATTTTCTGATTTCTGTCCATTTAAAAATTATGCTTTATCTATATAGAATTTTAGCCATTGTGTCAACTAGTATTATGTTAATTAATGTTAAATGTGTACCATAGATTATATAAAACCATAATGTACTTAAAACCTATTTATATTTGAAATATAGGATATAAATATAGTTAGAGTTGGTTGAAATAACTAGTTTAATAAGTTACCGAAACGCGCAGACTCAGTTGCCTTAAGTCTTAAAGTTGCTTTGCACTTGACTACTCGGCTGTACATGCTCTACTATAGAGTCAAATTATATATATAATAAAACTTTGAATGTGAACCTATTAATTATCTGCAAAAAGGCTATTAATTATTATTATATTATTTCCTAAAATTTATCCATTTATTATCTGTATATTGTTTTTATTAATGTGTTTTTGAATGCAGTTCTTAAGAATAATTATGTTAAAATATTAATTTATTACTATAAATAGTAACCTATGAAAAAAAATAATTAATTTTCTTTGAGTGTTCATCTTTATGCTATAACTTTTCACTTTTGTTAGGGTTCTTAGAACTATAACAACTAACCTGAGTTAGATTATACTCATATTTACCACGTATATTTTCCTTAAAAAAATAAATGTACAACAAACAAGAAGTTCCTTAAAATCATATATAGGAAGGTAAATTCTTCGACATGTCAATTCTAGTTTTAGCGAGCCTTTACATTATTGATATATTCTCAGTTTGATTAAACAAATCCTATGTGCCTTATACACCCAACATCTATTAACAAGGAAGTTTCTGTCCACACATGTTGCAAATAAAACAGATGCTTGAAACTGTGAATTTCTTATACAATAAATAAATACTAAACAGACACTAAAACGACGACACTAACATAAACCAGATCTAGTGTCCACATTTATCTTTATTTTGCCGTTTCACTTAGCGTCTTGGAACTTGCATCTTAATCAATAATAAGTACCTTTCAGAAACATAAGATGCGGGTGAAATGACAAATTGATGTCCATATGACGGGTGGTTTTATTCCAAGTGTTTAAAGTGGCATTGAGTGATAGAAGAATCATGATATGGCAACAGCAGTCAAGCTTTATGACGCTATGTTATAGAAGGTTTTTTTTCTTATCATGTTCCTAGTTGAATGTCGGACTATTCCATCGATTTTTAAGGCTTAGGTCTTTGATAATAAATGTATTGATTGTTTTTTTAATAATAAAATATCATTTTGATTTAGTTTAGTTTAGATTTTGTTTAGTTATTTATAAAATCAATTATTAACTTGAGGCCAGACGTAGCTCTCACTCTAGGTTCCCTCTGCCTACCCTGCGGAGTGCGTGATACAGCGAGAAGCGTCATCGACAGCACATCTAATCTCAGACATAATTCCACTAAGCTAAAACAGCCTCATATTCTATTCGGGGAGGATATATAAATTTACATATAATATACGTATTTCCCGGTTTAGCGACAACCAAACAACAAAGTTAGACGTTGATTTCCGCCACTCATCACGTAATACCTTTAAATGGACGTAAAGTAAAGAAAGGAGTAACTCAAATAGCTTAAATTTTTCTCTTTGCTAAATTGAGGTATTAAGCAAATATTTTATTATTTAATTAATTTTTACTCTAAAATAAAATATTACTTTGAGGCTACCGTGGCACAGATGCACAGGCATTGTCGTTGTCGATTCCTACTCAGGGAATAATATTTTAACTTCCTCGTTCTAGTGACTGAGAATGACTTGAAAATTCGACGGCAAGTGGATAACGGAAGTGTTGGAAAGTGTCTTAATGGGAACAGAATGTGTTACTGTAATTTTTCCGAAATTGGTTTTTTTATCTACTAATATTTCAATTTTTACCTTACCACCTTCATTTGAATACGAATAGAAGGTAGAGTGAGGCCAACTAAAACGAGAAATCCATTATCTCACCCACCCTATCTAATCAGACCATCTTAACAAACGTACTCATATGCTAATATTGAATATCTCACAACAACACACCTAGATAACATTTAGTTAATATTTTCTAATGACTTTTGTTCTAGGAAAAGCCGCTTTCATGTCCTTTTAGACTGACTGTTGCGTTAACAGACAAATTAATCGTTAAGTTAACATGTTAAACTAATCTAGAGAATAATCCCTGGTGGCGAGTTAAGCTTACAAAATCTAGTAGCTCTATGGAGATTTTAAGCTCGTGGCGCCGTTTACCATATATGGTTGTAAAAAAGATTTTACTGCTTCATTTTATAAAGCGAGTGTTATGCTATATTTGTTCATTTGTTATACCGACGCAAGTATTGGCACAAATATAAAAATAGATATTTTCCTGTAAATAAAAATAGATGTGTTCCTGTGTATAGAGGAAGATAAAATATGTATCTATTTAATATATATTGAAGAAATACGATTTTTAACCAAAATAAATATAATATGTTCAATTATTAGTATTTGTGCGCAGCTTTGAGACTTAACACGGGCATCTCTGAAAAGTGGGAAACAGAACAGTAAAAACCAGTTTTTTAATTTTTTGATTTTATTTTAAGATATGGCTCTGAATCTGAGAGCAGAACTTTGCTCTACCATTAGTCTAATAAAGGCAAAGCCTACCAAATACAATTGATCCTTGTTCTCATACTTTTACTGTCTTACAACAAACAATACAATACAATATACATTATTGCACATAAAACTTACATAAATTAAAGATAATTCTTTATATTAAATTTAATAAATATTTATATTTCATATACATACCTACAACCTAAACTTATAATATTTTTCAATTCGCGTATTCCACAGCTCAGGTGTCACACAATGACATGAAAACATTAACGTTAATTAAAGAGGGTGACTAATTATTTACTCGTGAAATTTTTTGCTCTCGACACCTAACAGCCACATGCCGCGTGAAGTTAACTCGTTTAAACTCTTAGTCTAAGTGCTTAAGTGGAAATGTGCTTTAATTCCTTGTATATAACGTAACGTAAATGTACTTCATGCCAATATTTTTTAAAAAGGTAGAAAATAATGAAATAAATAGGTTTTTTCAGTTTTACCCTTTTTTGTACATACGTCATGGTAGGTAGGTTAAGACACTGATACTCTACTTTACTCTCTCAACGTTGAGATCGATCTTGATATGCCGTTTTAATAATCTGTTATGAAAATGGCATCTCAAGTTGGGACTCGTCTCGTATTCCAGAATAAAGAAACGACAATAGTAATATAAGATTTTCCATCATTCAACCATTACCCCTCCTGCAGTTACAATTAACTAAAACATTATAACTTTTGAAAAAATATATTTATAAAATGCAATAAGATTTCACGATATGTCTACTTTTGTTCACATTATCATAATGCTTAGATAAGCTTATATTTATATAAAATTCAAAACTTTTATACGTAAAAAGGATAAATCGCTCCAAAGCTTCCATAGAATGTTTAATTACAGCAAAGCTGTGTAATCTGCCTGTGTGCTGATAACTCTCGTGAGCTTTGGGAATTTCAAACAAAATATAGAGAGCCAGCGACTGGACAGTTGCGACCGGGTATCTTTAATAAAGATTAAAAGGCACTAGATAGGAAAACTAAATATGGATATTAATATAATTATACTTTGCTATAGTATTTCCGTAGTAAAATACATTTTGTTATCAGCGATACATTTTCCTAATAAACTTTTTGCTTATTTATTATTTTATTAATTATCCCACCATTTTAGGCCGTCATGAATCAATAAGCTCTAGAACTCAAGAATTTGGTGGAAAGTGAAGAACGGAAGTGTTTTAATGGGGAACAGAGTGTCTTGACTCTAGGTCCCCAGGTTCTGTCTGCCTAGACTACTATGTACGGGATACAATGTGAAGCTAAAAAATTCTATTTTTATGATTAAATTATATTTTTATAGCACCAGCAGCTATATTATAATAATTCAATAATTTTTTTTGTTTCATAATATCAAACAGTTAAAAAAATAATTTTAAAACACTGTTCAGGATAAGTGGCTGAATAGTTTCAGTAAGTTGCTTTAAAATGTTAACCTCAATTACATTCCTGAATGTTTACCAGATATTCTGGATCCGTTCCAACTTTCACTCCTACCTCATTATAGTAGTAGTGTTAATGAAATGTCTCTGTTAGAGGGCACTTCACTCAGTACCTTTTAATTCTGTCTCTTTATTGCTTGCTTCGTTAACGCTGAGAGGTTATTTGGCTGAGAGAAAGCAAAAGTCCACGCCATTGTTCAAAAAAGAGGACTAAAAAATCAATGGTGGATTCATCTATTGATTTTTTATGCCATTTTCGTAAAACCATCAATGTTTTGTTGAATTGCAGCATTTTTCTGTACAAGTTCTTATATTTATCAATTCTACTCATAATTCTTTTAATGTCATTTTAAGAGATGTCCAGGTTTTCCATTTGACAATGAACAGCTTTTTATAGAAAAAAAAATTTAATATAATGATTAATGTAAAAAGATCTAAAATTGAAAAAAATAACGTCCCGTGGTGAATGATGACGAGTCCGCTGCTACTATAAAGTTGGAATCATTGAATGAATTTTTTTGTTGACTTTATTGAATACAGTCTCGATCCGAGCGACGGATTCTTTTGTATGGTAAACTATAATTCACTTTTACCTCATATGCGAGCAATAATATATTGTAAAGCAGCGTGTAGTATTTAATACTGGTATACTTTATGATGTTAGTGTTTAACGAACCTCCTCATTTAATACAAATGGTAAGTTTTATTGAAATAAAGTTTTTACTTTTATTTTTATCGTATTTTTAAACAACTGTCACATTCTTCAACTTCACGATGAATCCTGCACACTGCAGAGATACTCCGTTCCCCACTTTCCACCGAATTCTGGAGGCATTGCGTGTTGAGTGGCGGAACTCAACGCCACACTTTTCCTCGACACCACAGCGAAAAAAATGACAATATTAAATATTTTGTTTCCTCTAGTGGGAATCTAACCCACAACCTGCCACGTTTACAGTCACACGTTTGTGCCGCTGCGCCACGACTGGCCTCAAATTCTTCATCCTTAATAAAAGGCATATAACCTAGAAACAAATCTCTTTATTCATATATTTTTATAAATTCTTTAGTAACTAGAATTGTAAACCAAGTAGTAAATCATGGTTGAACTATATAATATAAGTCACTATATTGACTTTTCTTATATTATTTGACTATAAAAGCTTCACCCCCAACAATATGGAAATACAAATGGAAAACATTAAATCATATAGCCTAGATGCCCTCAAATATTATATGAAAATCTAGATCACAAAGAACGAAGTTTTTCTTTCGGTCTGATAGTCATTGCCAACAGAAATATTCAGCTGCCGTCAACAAAAGCTTGTTTCCAATGGTCAACTTATTGTTCAACACGGGGACGCACAATGGATGACATCACGGATCACCCGTCTCCCAACAACAATACTATTTTGGTTTTGTAATAAGTTTTTGAGCCGATCACAGGTTTTAGGTAATAAAATGTTTGTACAGTTTTAAATAACCTATATAGTTTTTTTTAGCTTCACGAATTGTTTGAAATTCAGGCGGAAAGAGAAAAATGGAGAATTTTAACACTAGGTATATACCTAATTGATAACTTTTCATGATAAACATGACGCAGACTGTTTGCATTTTCGCTGTTTTTGTTGTAGACGAATTATTTATAAAAAACTGACATTTTAATGTTAATATTGTATATACTGAACTGGTTGTTTATAATCTAGAGAGAGCTTATCTTTTATTTTCTAATTAAAAGGGAATTAAATATTAAATGAATAAATTTTATTAAATTTTAAGAATAGTTTCAAGGCTTTTATAATTGTTCTCAGCGAAATTTGTCCTTCATTTAAATTATAAAGCTTCAATATTTAATTCAGTATTTAATTAAATAAACAAACACATATTATATAATTTTATATATATGAAGTTGATTCTTACATGTATTCTATAAACGTGGACTTTATCCTTCTTTCTATTGGTCTATTTCTTTCGTGTATTTCCATACAACGTGACAAAGGCAAAATAAACTGTGCTCATCTAGCACGCTTCAAACACAACAAATGATGAACTGAACTGAACTGATAATTCTTCACAGGCCTAAACTGTATGTAACGGATTTACTTTTAAACGTAAAAGCTGCTCTACAATTTCGATATTAAACCCGAGTTTACAAAGCTTCTTTTTTTCTTCTTTTTGCTTAGATTTGTCGTTTATTCGGAAACTAGTAATTCGTCCATGCGTGTGACATTTTTGGTGAATGTGACATTCTCTATATAGTGTGGGCCGATACCGTTTTATTTTGACAAACGGACTAGAACACTCTTTTGTTGTGTCTAAAGCAATATATCAACATAGATGGGACAATTTAAAAAAGACTATATTTTTTTTATATATGAGAATAACTTTTCTATACAATAACAAGCATAATATATTTTTATAACCGCCTACTATGTAAATATGTACAAAGGTATAACTTTTAAATAGTTTTGTAAAACAAGATTAATCTAAAAGAGGCTCATTGCAGATACTTTTCTTTTATTTTTTTCAGATTTAAGCTGTATCGGAACCTAGTGTTGGGACACTTTGTTTCCATTAAAACACTTTCGCTCCAAATGCTCGAGGCATTGCACGTAGAGTAACAGAACTTAACGCCGCGCTTTGCCAACTAGCCTCAAATTTTAATTTATTAGTCTTATTACAGCGTGAAGCTAAAAGAAACTGCACACATGTGCGCGCAATTTTCTTACGAATTTTGTCCCGAATTTCTCGCAATTGAACTATGTAGTTCAATTGTATTTTAATCTCAGTATTAAATAACAAACACACACAACGCAACCGTCAATCAACCAGCCACCGAAACTCCACGTGCTTTTTGAGGCTCAGGTGTCATAGATTACCACCACCATTTTTTTGGATGCAAGCCCAAGTTTTTGAACAAAACGCATTGATATTACAAGTTTACTACAAAATACTTATATAATACATTAAAAAAAAACTCCTAAACAAATGTCAATATAATCGAAACAATTACCAAAATCGTTTCACAAGGTGAAGATTTATCACCTCATCAATAGAATTTCAATTCTCAAGACCACCCGCTTCCTTACTAACGATGTCGTTAGAAACAATACTGGTGTTACAATGCAAGAGTAACGACCTTCATAGCAGACCATTGATAGCGACTCTGGCTAAACAGCCAAAAACAAAAGGCATATATAAATCACGAACCCGCACCCCACGCGTCCCGACGCAAATACAATTGACAGTTTGAAAAATTAAAATCAATTAATAATGTACCTTATTAGGTGGACATAGAATTTGTTATTGACAGGTAAACTTTACATAGTTCTATTGTCAGTTATTCTCGAAAATGCGTTAAGTATTATATAGGTGGACTGGAGCAATAGAAATTACTGCGGAGGAAGGACGACAAAATATTTTTACCACTACGCGTGGCGAATTGATTATTTGGAAGCAGCGGGTACCCGTATTCAAAGTTTTGCGATGCTAATGTCGCTTTATTCTGTTAAAGGAAGCCTTTGGAGAACACAAAACAATATATTTATTACATTTATTTAGAGAGAAACCGAGTGTCTTAACACTAGGTTAATTCCGCCTACCCTGCTATGTGTTAGATACAGTGTGAAGCTGCTTTTAATTTTGCAGTTCTAATTGTATCGATTTTACGTTAGGTACTAATATCGTAGTTATGTATAGAAAAGTTAAAAAATCAGCTATAATACGCTTAGATACGCACCCAACCAGAGAGAATCTAGTGATAAGAGATTCCGGTCTATCCGTTACCATCGACTTTTTCGAGGTATTGCTCGTTGATTGGTGGAACTTAACGCCGGACGAAGAAATGAAAATATCAATATCCTATATCTTATAAAACAAAGTCGCTTTTCGTGTCTGTCTGTTGTTTCTAACTCTTCTTCTTCTAAACCACCCAACGGATTTTGATGCGGTCTTCAACATTAAGTCGAGTGTTTTTCGTAGAAGGTTTATATATAGTTTATTATTTGTACATTCTTATGTAAATTAACATAAATACGATAAATGTATATAAAGTCCTACCAGTTGAGACACTTTCGCGCATGCGCTGCTCTAATGGTAAGTACTACATGAAAAAAATGTACTGGAGTATTGTTCCTCTTAATAAGATCTACAAAAAAGTTCGCGACAGCATATTCGTATCTTTTAAGAATAACGTGTAGTGATCATTTTTCTGTCTAAAAATAATAATTTCAATATATTTTTTATTTTGAGGGATATTTTTCCATAATAGTATTAATCCTTATCCTTTAAAATACTTTATTAATTTTCTACGTTAAACTAAGATAAAATTTGCTTTTTACAATATTTCGAAATTGCGAATAGTTTTACAGAAAAACGCATTTAATTTTTGACACATCCCGCCGTTGACACATCAGCCGTATGTTACTCAAGTTTCACTTATCCTTTACACTCAGCATATAAATAAGTATATGGCCAACGGCCATTTAATGTAGACCAAAGTTGCCTTTATTTTTTTTCATTTTAATAAATACTTTAGAAGTTGTTACAATATCAAAAAATCCTTGCTGCGAAACGGCTCGCCACTCGCCATGCGTCCGCCGCGCCCGCCTGCCTTACACGCATCGGTGGTTCAGTGGTAGAATGCTCGCGTGCCACGCGGGCGGCCCGGTTTCGATTCCCGGCCCATGCAATCTATTTAATTTTCCTCACAGGCAGCCACGTCGTGCTTGCTTTTCACCAGGGACAGAATACCCCCTTCAGCATTAACCACAAGCTCGAAAAAAAAAAACCCGCCTGCCTCTATAGCAACGAAGATTTAGATGCGCTTGCACGTATTGGATAATTGGAGTTGAATGTATTATTTCAGCGCGATATATTTGGTTTCACATTTTTTGTAGTAGTTATTAGTAGGTAGGTTTTTGTTTATAATTTCTTCCGTTTAAAAATAGTCAATTAACTATCTAAAAATAGTCATTTAAATATATTTTAATAAGTACTTGAAAAGATTAGTAGCACAGATTTAAAATTACGGTACCTACAAAAAATCCTTGCTGTGTAAAACAATAGGAAAATCCTTATTGAAACTACAAAAATGCGGGTTGCATTAGGGTTTAATTAATTTTCACATTATCTTAAGTGCTTTGCAAACATACATTACATGAATAATCCAGTAGTTAAAGCGGGCGAAGCCGCAGGAGGGTCGCTAGTATAAATAATAAACCATTTCTTTAAGAGGGGATGGAATCCTTAATTTACTCGCTCTAGCAAAATAAAGCGCGGCCTACTTACTACCTTACAGCTACCAAATTTCCTGGAATCAAGCGTAAAGCGGAAAACGGAATATTTTGGCACTAAATTCCCTTTGGCTTCTCTATGCAATATGAATGATGAAGCTTAAAACCTAAGCAGTAACCACAAACAACCAATTCTAAACAGCTGCAGTACAGACAGGGAAAGTTCACACCCCCTGGACAATTTACCGGGGACTCTAATCTAATTGCCGCTTTCACGTTCAGTTGTCGCCTTGACCTTCCTAAATGCATTTTGCATGTTATCAATTATCAGCTTTGGTATCGTTAGCAGTTTATATCAAAATTTGCCTTGTGACTTCCTCTGCCGAGTTTAAAGTTATTTATTTTTAATTGAGTCTAACTGAGATATCGATATATTTACATAAACATACAGAAGCTTTATAGAACTTATTTTAATTTTTTTTTTTATTTTTTAACAATATATTATCTATAGAAGAGCCTAAATTTGATAAATAAAACATAACTATACCTAATCTAATGAACTGTTTTGTGTAATATGAAAGATCTCAAAATGTACGACTAAATAAAAAAAAATACACAATGTTTTTAAGAAAAAACAACTAGCTTCCTAATTAAAAAGCCCTAAGGAATTTTCATAACTATTTTAATTATATTAAAACAAATAAATAACACAATTAAAGTATGCAAATGAAGTTGTTAAAATTAATTGAATTAACTATTTAAATTCTACAGTTGATGACATTCTACCGACACGACAATCTTTTGAACAAAAATATTTCACTTTAACACCAACTAAACCAACAAACTTACAAATAAATAATTCAACATTATTATTATTACTATTTTATGTTTACATAGAGAAATATTGAAGAAAATTTAGAATGGATATACAAAGAACCAATTTTTTTTATATATATATTGACCTTTTAAACTTAAACATAATAGTTAAATATAAAATTAAAAGATTTTAACATTAAATTTAAATTAACGCTTATATTCTTTTTAGAGAATACTATAATCTTTCTAAACAGCCACAGTACAGACAGTGAAAGTTCACACTCCCAGGACAATTTACTGGGAGCTCTAATCTAAGGCCGTCCTGGTGCAAAGGCTTAAACATGTAATTGTAAACGCGACGGTTACGGGTTCGATTCTCACTTGTCGAAATAAATTAAATTAAAATATTTTCTTCACTTTGGTAACAAAACAAAAGTGCAGCCTTGAGTTCCATCGTAAATTCGGCGAAAAATGAAGTGTCTCAACACTAAGTTCCGTCTTTCCTGTTAAATGCGGGATACAGCGTGAAATGGAAAATATCTTTTGTTAACAATAAAATAAAAAAAGAAATTTGCAGCATGACTCATACGAATAATGAAATAAGACATCCCATTTCGACTATTCTTCATACTCATAGCTGTCTTAATTACAATGTGTGGCAAACAAACATCTGTCAGTAAATCTGTCGACAGGGCTTCGTGTGTAAACGTGAGAGTAATAGTTACTTCGTAATCTTCAGAATATAGGAAATTTTGATATCGCGTGAGGCTCTGTCAGATACTGGCACGCGATCATCCCTTACCGAGGAAAAGCGGGCTGATAATTTAGTGGCATGCTTCCTTAATAGACTTCGGTGGAGCCGACCTGGTCTATTTGTTCTGTAGAATAGTGTTCTGTTTATTGAGGTTTTGGCTAACCGCTGGATAGCTAGAATTTGTTTTGTGCTTGTAGTCCAAGTGGTAAAGAAAAAATTTCGGCAATGTCTATGGTAAATGTTAATATAATTTACCATCCATTACGTTACATTATGTGCAGTAAATTATATTTGGTATGTAATTTATATACTTTTTAAACTAATTAATTGATAATTAAAAACTCCCAACACAAAAAACTCAAAATTGGTTCATCTCTTTGAGAGCTACGATGCCATAAACAGACATATAGAGACAGACCCATACATATCCCCATACACAGACATGTTTTACTTATATAACAAAGACTCTCTATTTTCTTTGGAGCTAAATAAATAACATTTTCAAGTATTCTTTGATAAGAAAGAAAAATCGTTACTATTTTTATGAAAAAAATAATAAATATGTAAATTAATAAAAAGTAATAGTTTGGCAAAAACTCTGTCGTGCAAATTTAGTATGCAATGTTATTATGATTTCGTTTCAAACTTCAATACAATATTTAATATCAAAATTAATGGGACTCTATCACGCTGGGTCATAAACAAAAACAAGTTTTAATTGAAATGGCGAAGGAATTATTAATGAGACAAAGTTAATATAATGTAAAACATGTACTTAAAATAATGTATGGATATTTTATTTTTACTAGTAAACTTGTAGCTTTACATAAGAGATATGAAATTTACGATTTAAATAAGCTTTTATATATTCTTTTTATTATAATAATTCAAGCCAGTCATGGTGCAAAACTCCAAGCTTGCGACTGTAAACGCTATAGTTTGTGGATTCTATTCCCACTCGAGGAAAGGAAATATTTAATATTTTTCTTTTCTTGTTCTGGTAATGATGCAAATGGCAGAGTTGAGTTTCGCCACTTACAAAGACAAAGTGACAAAAGTGAACGCAGTGTCTTAGGTTGCCAGGTTCCTTCTGCCTTCCCTGAAACTCTAGAGAGATAAATGTAATTCTTCCTAGATATTAGAGGGAGTTTTTTTTTTGATAAATTGATATCTGCCTTATATCTGCTTGTGTATAACTCTTCCATTACTTGCCTGACAACACATAGTCAGAAATACGCTGCGTAAAACGCTTAAAATTGGCATGTAGGTTCCTTGGGGAATGTGTCCGGGAGTGCTAAGAGGTATCTTAAAATTCCTATGGGAACGGAGACGAACAGAACTTAACGTTTATTGTTCACGCAAACTAAGAAGAAATGAAGTTGTTAACTCTCACAACTACGTTTAATACAAAATAAGGCTTCTTGATTTAATAACGCAATTGATCTAAATAAATAACTAAAATTTTTGGTATTAAATTGGACTCGAACAAATTTAAATAAAATTCAATTAAAACCATGTAGCTAGTTTTTGGAAATTTATTTACTATAAAGATGTATTAACATGGTATTTAATAACCTATCAACTAATATGATACATTCATTTTAGCAATATGATAGTCTTGTAGCCTTTTTTAATGAATCAATATTTAACAAAATTAAAAGATTTTCTTAGTTCACAGAAAATTCTGAGGCACTATTTTATTTAAATGCTAAGGTTAATATTTACTTAAAATGCAGCTAATTTATTAAAAGACCGTCAAAGGGTCTGTGCTATAATATTTTCCTTTTACTAATAACACTTATTTTTGATGAAACGACTCCGATTTTTTGCTTTGGAAAAATGAACCCTATATATTAGACATAAAGAATTATCTTGTGAGCCACTTTTGTGGATTCCACAGTTACTTCAAGTTGAGTAGGTCTATTTCTTTCACCGCCCATAATAATGTTTGGCGATTTATCAAAATAGCAATTTCGTAATAGATACGCTTTCTTGACATCAGATAA
This sequence comes from Heliconius melpomene rosina, assembly GCF_056956725.1. NCBI lineage: Eukaryota > Metazoa > Arthropoda > Insecta > Lepidoptera > Nymphalidae > Heliconius > Heliconius melpomene. The sequence goes on from NC_140405.1 coordinate 7,988,898, forward strand.
AATTGTATAAATTGTTAGTATTGTTTCTATGGGATTGGACCTTTGCTCCGGTTATAGAACAATGCGTACACCATGGACGCTTAGTCGTGATATAAAGCTTGATAAATGACGTTAAATTTTACTTTCATGTTGCCTCGTCGATTGAACTGTCACACTTTCTTAATGAATTAAGTAGACAGAGCACTTAGCATTGAAATGTAAATAGAAGTTTATTGGTTGATATAGTTGAGAAATTAAAAATATTTGTTTTATTGCATCTTCTGCTTTATATTGATTGGGAGATAGAGAGAAAGGCATTTTTGAGCATATTGCGATAACGAAACCTAGGGGCGTTATTTGGCAGACTAAAGAAACATACTAATTTTCTCAGTTTTCTTTTTTAAACGTCACTATTGCATACAATAATAAGCCTGTCCTCAAGTATTACATAATTATATACAGTTGGCAAAACCAATACATACCTACCAATTTATCCCTAGATTGCTTACTCCAAGATAATTATAGTGTTAAAAATCTTTATTTTTCATATATTAAACGTATTACATTAACCAAAACGTATTTATTTATAATCATACCTTTTGTTATGTTTCTTTATAGTATTCGCTTCTATCTCTTTTATCAGTTTGCTTGTAATGCTATACAAAAATAAATTTACTATAATCAATTTAAAAATGAACTTTATTTTCTTTATACATAAAGTTCACAATTGTAAGAATTATGTTTTTAAAATTTGTATTGCCCAATACTTTTTGTTCAATAGGAAATCTTTAGAGTACAATGGATTTAAATGACTCTATTCCTGACGTCTTTGTTTGTATTGTTCGATGTCCAACGCGTTGGTGTAATTTATATGCTTTTTTTTTATTTCCCGTGTTTTCTGTTTGGACAAGTGGTTAGTATTTTTCAAAAAGAACTTCTTTTTGTACTAATAAATATCGAATACAAATAAGAAGATAATCGAAAAAACAACAAGAGTGGAAAACGGAAGTATCTTATTGACGGAGTATCTTAGCATTAGGTTCCCAGGTTCCCTCTGCCTACCCTACTATGTGCGGGATATAGTATGAAGCTAAAAAACTAGGATTTTGTTGTAAAAGTCTGCACTTATTTAACATTAGAATCGTACAAATTGCTTATAATACCTTAACAGCACACCTAAGATAACTTTAACATTAGATTAGATTGGAACTATCAATTTAATTTTTTTATATGTGACAATGCATTGACGTAAGAAGCTAATTCATTCTCCCTAGTGGAAATATTTTTTTAATGTATTTGTACCTTCCATAATTTGTATCCCACATTCATCAGAGTAGGCAAAGGGTCTAAAGATACTCGGTTTCCCATTTTCCGTTGATTTCTGGAGGCGCCTTCGTGTTGAGTGCACCACTCTATCCCAACCTGCGCTACTACTGGCCCCAAACTCTTTCAAAAACTATATTTATATGACACGCTCTAAGAAGAAGCAGCATTTTTATGTGAAAAGAAGAAGACAATAGAAATTCAATATAATCTTAAATACTAAGGCATGAATTACTGAGTTTGGAATTCCATGAAATAACGATGATAAAGAAAAATAGGTTTTACAGAAAAGTATTCAAGGAAGATTTAAAAAATACTTTATATAGCATAAATAAATAAATACACTATTTTTTTACAATTAAGCTTATTATTGAATTAAGCTTTTTCTAACTAAATCTAAGCTAAGTACTACCACATGTCATAGGTACGAATACATACCTATGACATGTGCCTACATCTATATACTGTTTTATTATATGAGACAAAAAATATAACTGAATTAATATATTAATATATTTCGTACCTGTTCCTGATACTATTTTTATCTGTGATATCTATTTTTTTAACATCAATAACTTTCTTTTGATTATAATAAAGATTGTTAAATATCTTTTTATATTGACATGTGAAATATTACAATGAGAAATTTTATTTTCAATACGTGGACTGACTCATATAAAAGTTTGCCATTTCAAAGTTGGGCTTCAGCTTTACCAGCACTGACAGCTTTCATAATAAATGTGAAAGTTTGAATGGGTAGTTGAAAGGTGAACCATCGAGGCTATCGAAATAAAAATAGTTTTATAACTGAATACGGATTCTGAATGTATAATTTTTTCTCCCAATTTTCTTTTTCAATTTACATATTATATATGTATGTGATATATACGAATTGTTCTACTCCACTATTACCTGAATTAGATTACATTTCCTGTAAAATGTGAACTATTTTATTAACTTTTATAGTCATCCTTATATGTAATATGTGAAAAGGCAAATAATATGCATAATATATCACTGTTCTTAAGGGAGCTTAAAGAAAAAAAAATCTTATTCGAATAATCCCAGTCGAAAAACAATCCAACAAGAATAATTAATTTCAATCTCACATTACATAATATAAAAAATTAAATTTGCAAAATAGAACCATACCAAAAACTCGCAAAACATTCACCTACCTCAAAACTCCCGTACGTACAAACAAGTCCAATCACCGAGTCATTTACACAATGCACAGCACAATGAAAACTTCTAACATTCGTACGTAGCGCGTTGGGCGGAAGTGGTTCCGTGCACCCTCCCCGGGACCGGCAGCCTTACTGAGGGGAGGGCACAGACTATGACCAGACGCGCGCATCCTACCTTAAACATAAGCTATATGCGTGGGCCCAATAGGCAGGTAAGAAATGTTTCACATTGCTACGCTACCCAGAATGTCATTTTACATGGAAAAGCGGTTAATAGAAAATCTTGTGAGATTTGCCGTGGTGTTACAGGGGCATAAGCGTGTGATTGTAACTCGACAGTTGTGAGGTCAATTCGGCGAAAAGTGAGCAACAGATTTGAGACAGAGTGTCTTAACACTGGGAACGTAGTGTTTAGATCTAAGAATCCGGCCACCCTGCTATATGCGGGAAACAGCGTGAAGCTGAAAAAATATATGATATTTATTAACTTGTTCAGCCTTACATGTAGAAGTAGTAGAAGAAGGAGGAGAAAGAAGTAGAAGTTGTTTAAGATTAAGCAGTGAGGACGTACAGACCTTCTATTTCTAATAAAAAAATGTAAAACTATTTGTGTTTTTTTGTCAATGTAACATCAAATAAATTTATTATATAAACATATCTCAACATTATACGATATTCGCCAAATGTGTCTGGTCATTAATAAGAAAATCCTAATTGGCCAGAAAAACAATGAAGCCCATAAGGAAGATGTTCTATTTGCTTTCTTTTCATCGAAAAAAATGGGAACCTTGTCAGCTCAGCTAATATATTTACAGAGTAAGGAAAAATTACCAACAATAAAAAGTAGAGACTCGCAAAATTAACGATGTATGAGTTGACAGCGCAGAAAGCTTATCTCCATGTTTTTAATGGGAAAGAAAGTTACAACGGTTTCCCTTTTTACGGGAGAGCATTAACTGTGTTTTCTTTTAATGAAACGTTCTCTACATTTTGTTTGTACACATTTTTATGAAATGGTTTCCTTTTTCATAATCTTGGAGGAAGATGGGTAATTATTTTGTTTGACTGAACGTACTAACGGTATCAATGTAATGAGGCAGACTAGAACGATAAAATACTATTTAAGGAGGAAAAGTTACTAAAACTTTGATATAGCCTATCTTTAATTATTAACACTCTAATACTTATTTAGAAACCATGACTTGAACCCGCGCCTCCTGGAAACCGTCCAGACATGACTACTAAGCCATAGGTTCTCATCAAGCTATGTCAAAATTCTTATACGCTTGTTACAACTTATTTATGTTGTTAACATAACGACTGGCAACCTGCGCCACGACTGGCCTCAAATAACATATTTCAATTTAACCACGAGGACAAAGCATGATGTAAAAACTAGTATATAATAAACAAGCTTCCTTACAGTCCGTGTACGTATTTATTATGTAAAGAATGAAAGGAATATCTTGTAAATGCAGTGAATATAATGGAAATGCATGAGTTTGTTTTTCTTACTCTCGCTTGAATTTAATTGGCTCTTGCTTCGCATTAGACTAAATAACATTAGTATTCTAGATGCATGTCAGTACTACTAGTGCTTCTGTGAGTATAAAATATTTTATTGTAGTGTAAAGAATATAATATATGTACAATTGTACATAAATAATATGATATTAAGTAAAACCCGGATGTTTACCGCACTTTTCAAAAAAGGAATATTTTTTTCAGCTTTATGTTGTATCCCGCATTTAGCAGGGTAGGCAGAGGGAACCTAGTGTTAAGTGTTAATTTCTAATTTCATCATAAGAAAATTCTATTTTTTTTTATACTTTCTTATAAATTTAAAATAATACAGGAAAAGCAGGAACTACAACTTACCTTTGCCTTATATTTGTTGTATGCATCACAAATTAGCCACAAATTTAACTAACAAATTTTTAATAAGCTACTCGTTTATATATTTTAACTTTGGTCTGAAGGGATTAGGTTTTCAAACTCGAAATATATAATTAATTAAGTATGTACTCAGAGAAGGGAAAGATTTAAGCGGGAAGTTCCAACGAGCAGCCATTGACGTGCCGTAATCCCTCAGCGAGTTGGCAAAGTGTATGGACCGTGAAAAATCTGTATTAACATTGTTATTCTGTAATGCCTGCGTTTCAGTTTTCATGATAAAAAATGACATGGCCAAATACCTGGAGGATAAATTGATTTATTTTGAATGCTGTTTTTTTAACTACTTCTCTAGTAGATGACCAGAAACAACGAAGCAAATATACGGTTTAAAAGTTTAACTATTATTTAATAGCTTAAAATGAATAATATAATTTTTTTATAAATATAAATAGCAACAGAAATGGTAGATTATTAAAATTATTTGTTAACCACATGTCATTTATTGTGTAGATTTTTATCAATAAAATTATACAAAATGAATCAATTTATGAAAATACCACAAACATTAGCAATTAAAATTTCGACCCCCCTCTGTAAGTTTCAAACGCCGTATATAGCGGAAGGTAAAAATTTGAAACAAATTGCGTTGAAACGTAATAGAGGCCCTACTCGTGAAAAGTTGCCATCCGATTACGACGCAAATTCAATATTTAAGATTGATTTGGGCAGATGGCAGGGTTCGTTTTGGAGGGAACAAGGGAGCCTTCGTCGTCACCTTTATTTTGAAAAATTGGATATGTACTTTCAGCACTCATATTCAGTTTTATTTAGCTTATCTTGATATATTTTTTACAATGCATTCAGAAGATTCATATAAATTTTAATTTTAATAGCTTTATGCTTTGAGCAAAATGTCTATTTAAAAGTCCTAATTCTAATTAGTTATTCCACTTAGGCACAGCAGATATTAATTAGATTCGGCTTTAGTTACCTTTTCAGTTTCACGATGTATCCCTCATATAGCAAGGAAGGCAGAAGGAACCTAGTGTTATGTGAACCCTGTTTAATACTTACCTTGCTATATAAATAGATAAAAATCAAAATATCCTTATGATTTTAACTTAAATATAAATTTATCAACCTATGTTAGATAGCCTATCCTATCGCCAACAAATTCGTTTTCTACCCTCCCTTACAAATGAAGCATACGATAATTGCTCATGGGTGTATGTAAAAAAAACATAGACGCACTGTCCAATTCTCTTTTAGTGTCTAAACTGCCTGAGGCGTCCAATTTGCTGAGAAGAATCCCACAGCTTCAGTATTGCTCAACATCATGCACTATTTGAATTTCCTCCAAGGGAGGGTGGAATCAATTTAAATTTTAACTCACACTTAATACACCCTTGTTTGGTGTCTAAGTGGTGTGTTTGAGGCACCCTCTGTTTAGAACGAATAATAAGTTGGGAAGATAACAAGGTCGGTAATTCAGCAAATGTAGAAAACAGAGAACTGGTGTCTTGCAAGTCCTCTATTTATTTTTAGGGGATTCACAATTTACACAATACGTCATCGAAGGGTTAGTGCGAGGATAAAAAATCAAACGAAATTAACATTATATTTATGATTGAAAAAGTTCAGTGACTTTATGAATCAATTTGGTTTTATATTTTTTTACCTTTTCTCTATATCTAACGTATAGCAGTATAGGCAGATGGAACTTAGTGCTAAGAATTTATCCTTCTTTCTGCTGAATTCTCTAGACAATGGGTGTTAAGTGGAACACAAAATATATTGAACTACAAGGTATTTTTTTTATGAAATATTATTAATATCTAAAGTAATTCATGTAATTTAAACAATTAGGTCTTAAACAAAAAAATGATTATAAACTTAAACTTAAACCACACTTGTGAATAAGTTAAACGTAACAAATTTACAAAATGAGTGTCATACATACATATTGTTTAAACAGTTAATTAAAAAACAACAAAATAAAATAACTTGAAATAAATTAAAATTAACGTCTCGTTTCTCTAAAATCTATCTAATTTCCATACTGTACCCAGAACACACTTAACACACTGTAACATTAAAGCTAGAAAGCTAGAACATCTCACCAAATAGAAGTTGTAAATTCACCAGGCGCGCCTTGGCTTGCATCCATTCTCATTTTCTTAGATGACCCTCGTGTAAATAAATTCAGAAGAGCTGTAATGAGAATACCGAGCTCGATGGAAGTACAATATGTTTAGCTAAAATGTTGTTAACACGTGCACAATGCAAATGCCCCAAGGCAGGTGTTCAAATTAAAATTAAACTTTACTTCGCTTTAGGTAGGTGCTGTGTTGCAGTTATGAAACACTTCAAATATTTGCTGGCGTTACAATATTAAATAAAGGTTGGCTTGTTCATTTTAATATGAAGATCTTTATCTACTATCTGAAATTCCTTTTTTGAAATAGGCTGAAAGAAATAACGGAGATGTTTATGATTGAATTCTCTCTTTCTCTACATCAACACACACAACACACATCTACAGATACCAATTTTAATAACTTGAATAAAGCCTCAAATTTTATTATAAAATTTTATTTCTATTTTAATTGTTTTTTTGTGCAATACTTACTTGCCAAGATATCACTTTCTAGAACACCTATCCATTTCTTAAATACTATTACTATATAACACTAAAAACAAGTTTCAATTTCTCAAATACATCAGGATTATTATCTAAATCCTGAAAGCGTTAAATTCCACCTCTTAACACACAATACCTCCAAAATTAGACAAAAAGTGGGGAGCGGAGTGTCTAAATCTCCCTCTGCCTACCGTGCTATATGCACAGCGTGAACTTAAAAAGATCCTCAAAGAAGCGGATAATAATCAGTTTTACCGTAATTTTATCGTATTTATTTTTTGATTCTACCCCTTGGTCTTTGCTGGAATAGTATTGCCGTATTATGCTAAGCGACTCGGGCAATTGCAGACTTGCATTCATACTATTTTCAATTCAACGGAAAATTACGTCATTTGTATGAGAGGCTGTATTGAGAGAGGAAAATTCGTTTAACTTGTTTATCCACTTAACCTTCAACGACATTTTAACGAGGCTCTCGTTTTATAAGTTAGCTTTTTAGCTGTATTAAGCTTATTCTGCTATTTAGATATTCTTGAGTAATTTTAATTATAATCATTTTATATGGACATAAATATTTTTTTTAGTAGGTAGGTAAAGGTACCTTGGATGTTATTTCGACCATTTTTTTAAATTTCTAAATATATTTCGAAAAATACTAAATATATCGTGAAACTTCTAACACAGTTAATTTATTTGGACATTCAATTCTGTTATCTAACCTATTAAGATAAATATAAGATTAGATACTTTTTTTATTGAATTAGTGTAGTATTTAATTGGAAGATGTGGGTATAAACTAAAGATAATTCTCTTGAAAGATAAAGCTATCAATTTTTATTTTGCATGTTATTATTGTTATTTAAATTTGGTACGATAATTAAATTGATAATTATGCAAATATATTTGGTAACCATTATAATATTTAAAGTATGTCTCGGCCAAAGAAATGGTTAACATCATTTGAAAATCTCATAAATAGTTCAGAAGCCATACTAATAGTCCTACTAGCTTTCGTAACATAACGACGTTTTTCTAGAAAACTACTATAGTAGTACATAAGTTAAAAATTCAAAGTATCTAAACATAAAATACAAATTCAGACTTCAAATACTGGAACATTTGCCATGTCACGCGAGTACGCTTCTCGCGACTTGTTTTCCAGTCGTAGTAGACCAGCAATTCATGTTTAAGAAACACGTTATACGTTTCCAGTAGTAGCTTAGCGAGAAAGATAAATGACATGGTGGGAGAACGAGCTAATGATATGTGAATCTGAAAGTAGTTACTTCATAGGATAGGTGATTAATTATGATAATAGCATTTTTTATAATAATCTTTTTTATTGAACCCACTAGTCTCAGGAACTATCGCTTGGAATTTTATATATTACTTAATATTGAAAGTTTTCTCCGTAAGAAAACTATAAGTAGGGATAGCAGGTACACGCAGACCACCTCTTTTATGATATTTCTTCGGACTGCCATTTACCTTTTATATTTCCAACTTCTAAGAATTTCTCAAGCCTTTTACTTGATCTTTATCAATTACTGCCAACATTTTCTTAATACAATATTAAAATAGTATTTTCAGAAATAAATATCACCGTAGCAACGTGGAACAGCGCTTGTCTGTAAACTTAACGATTGCAGGTTCAATTCTAACTCTAAGAAATGAATTGTTTTTTTTCCCCATTCTGGTGAAGTTTAGGCACTTACCACGTACTTCAACTTACCTTACCATTATTTCAAATTTGACGAAAGGGGAAAACTTTATTATGATATTAGATAGATATATAGAAGTAATAAGTAATAATATACTAAGTAAGAATAAATAAACGGAACAGATAAGTCTTAACAGACTTTCTCATCTTTGTCTCTCTTAACGTGTACTTAAACTTCAAAGGGGTAAAAAGAGTAACATTGTTGCTTTCAAATTAATTATCACGGGCGAAATTGTAATACAATCTAAACTTGAGGTCATTACTACCAACAAAGATAGAAAAGATGTTGAAGTTATTTGGTTATTTGACAGGGAAAGTAAATATTACAGAAGAGGAATGAAAGAAGAAGAATTGAAAGAATCTTCTCTTAGGAGGCGTAGTCAGCTTAGCTGATCGAAACGGCAATGACGGGATACAGAGAATGGCAGGTACTAGCGAGGATATCACGGTGAGAATGAAGAAGAAAGTGAACGGTTTGGGTACGTCGAACGAATGAGTGATGAAAGAATATCAAAAAAGATTTATGAAGAAAAAGTGAGCGGGTGATGATAGTGAACGAGGCAAAAGAGGTATGTGGCGTGTAGCGACCGTAGGGTTTGGCGCTCCTTTTTCTTTGACTACCCCCCTAGGAAAAGCGTGAGGGTAAGGTAAGTTAATTTTTTGAATTCTTAATTCGACACTAACTTCAAGAAAAAAGTATATCTTTTTCTAAGAAGCAGACCTAAAGTAACCCAATTCTTAGCATCGCTCGCGGAGCCACCGCGGCTTTACTGCCGTATGCACGTGCTGTCGTATTTATTTATTCAGATTTATTCCCAACGTTGCAAATAGATACACAGTTGCGAATAATGTTGCCGAGAAAATGTTCATACTTTTGCATAATTCTCCACTATGACCAGGTTAAATTTATTGTACCGGCTTGGACATTAAAAAGCAATTATGACTTGAAATTATTGTTTAATATTCGCAGTCGGATATTAAATAAAGTAGTATGTCATCACGCATTATGTATGAAGGCGATTGTTCTGCGTACATTATCGTATATTATTGTGGATTTTTTTATTTATTTATTTTATAACTTTACGTTGTATCCCGCATAGGTATACGGGTGGAATGGGTAAGCAGAGGGAACCTTTTATGAAAGTACCCCGTTCCCCACTTTTTGCCTCATTTTCGTAATATTACGCGTTGAGTGGTGGAACTTAACACCGCACTTTGTCCTTTTTGTTACCAGAGTGAAAAAATGTAAATAATTCATTTCCTGAACGCCTACTATTGTCGTATTTACTGTTAGACACTGTACCGTTGCGTAACGGCAAGCAAGAAAACAAAAAGAAAGTGAAAACAGAACAACTAATTCAAAAATACTTAGTTATAATCAAATAACTGTAAATTCTATTATAGTAATATTAATCTAATGAATTTTCAATGTATCTCCAACAAAGATTATCACGTGAACGCGACAGTCGTGCTTGTTTTGTATGTGATGCCATTTATCTGTGAAATCCTGGTACATGAAACACTACTTCGTAGATAGGTGTGAAATCTGCCCGAAGACATACAACAGAGCAAATCCATGTTTCTGGATTTAGAAAGCGTATAGTGAATTTTAAAATTGTAGGTGAAATATAGTGTCTAGAGTACAATTTAATGGAAATAATATGTGAAATTAACACGTGCTAATTGAAAGATTAAATATTTTATCGTTTTTTTGTCATGGCTTTTTTTTTACAGTAGTAATATAGTTACATGTTCTCTAGAACTCATCCAACTTTTATCCCTCTTAGGTGTATGATATTCATATCTAAAATCCTATTGATATTTCCAACTTACCATAATATACTACATGTTTATCTACAGATACCTAAAAAAATATCCATAATTTTGTTTATTGTAATAAACTTAAAATATATACCTTAATGAAATAGTTTTACCAATACAGGTGAAATAAAAATAGACACAATACAGTCATTCTCTTTATTTTGTCAAGTAAATTACAGCTGGAGGCTGCTTACGAAACTTGACATACTTTAGAATTTATTATATGGCAAGTCATTTTTAACTTTTAAAAGGCCGGGCGTGTTTTAAAGACAAAATGGCTGTTTCATTAGTCAGAGGAAATCTGTTTCTTTCCGCAAACGACAAAAGTTCCTGCAGTCTTTTGAGTTTTGTCGATAAATCACTTTAATATATTGAGACGAAAACCGTAGAATTTAGAGTTGGGGAATTACTTACTGCTATTACGCTCGACTAATGTACACTCGTAATTATTTTACGTCAACTTTGGATATGTCTGTATAAATATAGCTTATTAAGTAAGATTATTTTCAGAAAATTAAGAATATGCTAGCTATAAAATTGCAATATTTTTGAGGTTATTGATTTGACAATTATTTATTTTCTTTATTGTAAGTAACTATTTTAATGCTTTGACTGACGTGTTACACCATACAAGCATTTTATAACTAGGCAATAACAATATTTCAAAGATTTCATTCATTATTTTATATAGGAAAATAGAGTTTTTAAAAGCATTTATTTTTTTTCTCCTAGCATTAATTCCGGCGTTTGCCAGTATCTGCTTTCCAGCTCAACCTACTTCACTTTTTACCGTCTTTAACGTCCTCATTGGTTAGACAACTGGGTCTCATGTCCTGCATCACGACGACGACGCCGAAGGAACACTGGTTGAATACCAGTGCTTTATTAGGCCTCCGGGATGTGTCACTCCAGGGATAGACATAGCAAGGCACTTGCATCTGATATAGTTCTTCGAGTATGGGAATATATATACATATATAAATAAATTTACTCTCGAAATGGTTAATAAAACAAAGTAAAAGGTAATAATTTACTCTTAATGTACTTTTGATTGTTATGTAAATTAGTTCACAAAATGCTATTACTGTGTGTCTCATGTTTAATTTAAATACGTCTGAAATTTAACAAGGTAAGATTACCAGAGCGAAGTCTATGCAGCAAGAAAAATGCGGAGGCAAATTTTATTCCGTTAGTTTGTCGTATTGAAAAATTATACACATTAAATTTGGATATATTTAAAATTATTATTTAAAAAAAACCTATTCACTACTCTAAAAGATTTCAATAAATCTAAAAATATAATTAAAATTAGACTGTCTATGAATTTTAGAATTTTGTAGGTCTGTCTGATATTCTATTTTACCGGCCTACCGAAATATGTAAGACTATAATAATTTGATCAACTAATTTTTCTAAATTCTCTTCGTAGAGTTCAAGCGAGCAGAGCCGCGCGGGAGGCACTAGTTTGTAAATAAGAACAATACTTTAACTTGTACGAGTTGTTACATTCACATCAATTGTCTATTCTTGAAAGTTAAACAAATCGACAGAAGCACTTAGCGTCTTCAGAGCTCTCTATACAAACTTTAATTGTTTTAAGACTTGTAACGAACTCCATCTGTCTATCTGTGGGGACGTGTACGACTCTTCAGTTTGAGGGATGAGAAGTCAGTTTACATTATTATTTGTGTATAAAATATTAAATTAACTTACTTTACTTTACGTACTTTAACTATTATTTTTAAAGATATTTTTTATTTAGGGAACATTCATATCATTAGCGACCCAAAATAACGATACGTAATTTAAGCAGAATTTCACCAGTTTACGATGAGTTCCATTAAATAGATTTGTATAATTCATTCAGGCTATTTTTATAGTACTCTATTATTGAGAAAAATTTTAACTTTTAATACTGCAGTCACTTTTTACGACTTGGAAATGTAATATTTAACTAGTCAAGTCTTATTCTAGAGTTCAAATATCTCCAGCTTACTTTACTGCAAATATATATTTTTCTCAGCGATAACTCAACCTATTTCTCTGCTTCCGTATCTAAAAAAGAATGACCTTTTTTCGAAATAATAAAAGTATTTTAGACTTTAATTTGGCAAGAAATCTTATAAAAGAGTCATACACTGTTTTAATAAGCGTACACTTATTTAATGAAATTGTACTACGCAGTATGTAACGTCCTTTGTTTATATTCGCTATTACATATATATATGAGGGCATAACGATGCTCTATATGATATCAAATTACACAGCGCATGCAGAATAAGCAGCTTAGTTCGTTCATTATGGTAGTATTCACGGAATTCCACAAAATCATACAAATTTCATACAGAGAAACCTTTGTATGAACTATATTGATAATAATATTATGTTTTGCTAGCGCTTTTTGCTGGTTCAGCAAATTGGTGTTGTATAGTTTGCACGGATAGCGCTAGGTTTTTTTAGCTTAGCTTTTGAAGGTAGGCAGAGGGAGCCTGGGACACTGTTTCCATTAAGACACTTCCGATTCCCACTTTCTTACGAATCTAACAAGCGTGTTTCTTTGAAATTAGTAAAAATTTCCCTATAGTGATGATAGCAACATAAATAAATTGTAACAAATATGTATAAGAATTTAGACGTAGACGACGTATTGTTTAGAAGGTATGGGCAGAGCGCTTGGACGGTTTCCAAGGGGCGTAGGTTCCAATTCCGCTTCGTTAAAATGTTTATATCGTTTCCTAATAAGGTAATGTACAAATATTACAATAATTTAAAATACAAACGCATTATTCCCGCGCGGATCCACAACAGACATACACTTAATACAAAAGTAAAAATACATTCTCTACAATTCATAGTCAAGTAAGTACTCACAGAAAGTACAAAACAATATCCTTTTAAAGTATATTAATTAGTTTCGTTGTAAGCAACATTCATTTAATTAGTATTGTTATCTAGAACTGAGCTCGAGACTAACAAGAACTTATCTTGAGACTTCAGTTAACAGACGCTAAAAAAACCTTGGAAACAAGTCAGATGTTACTTATAAGTTAACTATATGTTATAATTATTTTATAATGCCTTATATATTTATTGGGCCCTCGTGGTTGCGGGTTCAATTCCCATTCTGGGGAATGTAATATTTAATGTTTGTATTTCTTGCCTCAGTAGAGCGCAGTACGAGGTACGAGACAATGAGATACGGAGTGTCTTAACTCTATTCCTTTTGTACTATATCCGGAATATAGCGAGCTCTAAAATCTGAGTTCTATTCGCATTCGTAGTAGTTTCGTAGTAATTTTCTTTCGACGTCTCATCGTTTTCGGCGCTGTTATAAGTTACTTTAATCTTCATTTTCCACTCGCGTACACATACCTGCTTTATGGTGGCGGTTTTTAAACATAATTTAAAGCCTAAACTTTAAACCAATTTTGAAAACACCTCAATTACATTACGAACATTGCTGGTGCTTTTTGGTGTTAGATACATTTGTAAGAATTTTGTAACACCAGTACTTGTAACAATTTACAATTCACCGAAGAGATCTCGACTGCTCACAAACATCCCTAATGCAATGTATGGAGCAAACATAAGTTACTTGATAAACAATGTGAAGCAAACATGTCTAAGTACAATAATTACTGGTTATAAATATGTACTACTAAAATTTACAGGCCAAAAAATTATAATTATTAATTAAAGTTTTAATTTATGTACTTTTGTTCGCATTTCAAATTAATAATCTATTTTTCTCATAATCTTCTTTTCTCCGCTCTGGTGTCGAGGCAAAGCGCGTCGTTGAATTTTTCCACTCAACACATAATGTCTTCAGAATTTTGCGGAAAATAGGACGGAAATAGAGAAAGTAGGTTCCCCTGCCTACCCTGCTGTATACCTACAGCCTAAAGCAGGAAAAAAGAAACTAATGAATATTGTTATTACATATTTATATGAATATAAACATACGTACGTAATAAAATTTTTAGACATTTATTACCATTAAAATATTTAAAATGAGACTTATGCCACTTCTTCAATAGCCGTGACTTTAGGGTGAGTTAACACCGCTCCCCTTAATGAAATGAAGACGTTGCCAGTTTACATGCCGTGTCTGGGTTCACGGGTGGCTTTTACCTAATTTCACGTCTTCCATTGCTCCTGCACACAGCAATTGTACGCTTTGGTAAACCGTATTCGTATTCGTATTTCCCATCAACGTTAAGCAAATGATTGGGAATTTTAAAATAAGGAAGTATATGGTTTGTATATTTTTTTTAGAAAACGTATAAAAATGAGGATTTTGAGGACGTTTCTAAAAGAGTTTTACCTCCTATAAATAAAAATATAAGCTTGTAAAATACATAGACAACTGAATTAATATTTCATATTTGAGGCTACAACCACTAGTGAAGCATAAAATATTCATTATGGATTAATTAATCTTCCAAATATCATATAAGCAAATAACTTCCTATAAATAATTAAACTAAACAAAATAAACAACTTCAATAAATATATTTCACAACATATTAAAACTTAACCAATTTCATGTTTTAATTTGTTTTAATTATCAGTTTTTATTACAGCTATTTTGATTTTCGTTCGAACATTTAGAAGTTGCTTGGCGGTTTCATAATCCTAATTAGTGAACTTCGCTCTTCGTAATTGCTAATAATAACTCCCCTAATTTTGAACTTCCTATAAAAATTAATTTTAGATAATTCGATTTTGTTACAAGAACTGTTGTCAGAGCACTCTGTAATCAGTATGTAATTAAGTATTTAAATTATGTGAAGGTGTCAATATTTACATTACATTAATTTTATTTATGGTATTAGCTTGGTAATTGGTGCCCTACGCGAAATGTCTACTAGATTTACGTATGAAGATTTACGTAGAAAGATATGAAAATTCTTTTAAAAGTTCTTGTAATAAAATTGAATATACATAAAAACCATTTGTAGCAGGACAAAACTTTAATATGAGCTAGGGTTCTAGAGTGACGGTGCCTTACGATACCCATCTGCTCGAGTAATACTATATTTGGTTCTTGATCTCCGAACAGCTAGTCTATAACATCCTGAGATTTTAGCTGACGCTTTTAGCTACTACAACGAATAAAGATATAATGATAGTTGCATTGATTTTGTACATCTCAGTGATTTTATGAGCTAAGGTTTAATATTTAGGACTTTTTACTTTCACAAAATTAATATAATGTGGAAGAATAGTGTCAGAAATTATACTTTTACAGCACATCACTATTTTTTCATTACTGGGTATATTTTTCTGTTTACCAATTGTCCTATATAGATAGAAAAATGTATTTAGATTCAATAAAAGTTTCAAGGACAAATAGGTTTACAAAATACAAATAGATTTAATTTTTTTTGAAGATTTCAAATATTTATAAAATATTATGTGATTTGTAAAATTAAAGTTTGAATTAAATGACTATGTAAAGTATAGACAAGCTCGTCTATAGACTATGTCGATACATCGTTTTATACTTAATATTTTTATGTAGTAGAACAATAAGCAAATATATGTATACTTCTCATTCTTGTAATTACCATTTTGTAAAATTGCAAAAGTTAATATTCAAGGGCTCGTTGAGACGCAGTCGGTGACAAAATCCCTGTCTGCCTCTAAATGGTTCTTATTCTCATTAAAATATTCAAAGCTAAGGAAGAAAAGAAATCGAGAAAATTTAAGTACGTGTATTTAATATGTCTTAAATAAAGATTTAAAACTTGTTCAATTATTTAATTGTTATCAAATTGCACATGCATCTTTTTGCATATCTTCTATACGTCAATTTATTTAAAATCTCACCAAAAAAATTGTTCTAAAATTAAAAACCACTGTGGATAATCAGGCACGAAAATTATAACACTAAAAATAATAAAAACAAAAAATTTAAATAATATAAATATTTTTTTTTAAATATGGAACATGGCTACGCTACCGATCGTGCTTGCAATCAATCGTAACTGTTGAAAACTTTAAAAAAATACAAAAAGACTTTATTTTTAACTACTTTGCTTTTTTTACTTTTTTTATGATTGTCACGCGACGGTTGTGGGTTCGATTCGCTCTCAGCTCGGATCGTTGTCATTTCTTCGCTCTAGTACAAAGGCGAAAGCACGACGATGAGCAACGCAATGACTCAATGTAGGGAGCGGAGTGTCTTAACACTGGGTTCCTTCTGCATATCCTGCCAGATGCGGAATACAGTATCAATCTGAACGAACTTTTAAAAATATTGCATCTAAATATCCAAAATAGATCAATTTCAATACTTTAAATACAAAATCAAAATAGCCTCAAAACTCAATTCATATACGATTACAGATCTACAAATGCAATATACCAACCAAAATCTGTCCCCCGGGCTAAACAATCGTTTAGTATAGATATCTATGTTATCTCGCACGTGGCATGCGACTAATCCATCACCCCACAAGCCTTTGATGTTGGACATAATAGTGGGGGGCCCAGCTGCGAGCAAGAAACATTTTAATTTCATTGCTATGACGATAGCTCATATTGGGATGTATTGATATTTAATAATGTTATATTTTATTAAGAATGACAGTAAATATATATTTATTACAAAAAATTAATCAGCTTTACGCTGTATTTAAGCCATCGTGATGCAGGGTCACAAGCGTGAAGGATGTGGGTTCCATTCACACCCAGGGAAATATATTTAATATTTTAATTTCTGCTCTCTGGTAACCAGGTAAAGTGGGGAACGGAAGTGTCTGTTCCTATGTTCCCTTTGCCTACTCTGCTATGTGCGGGCAGCATATACAGCGTGAAGCTCATCAAAAAATAAAATAAAGAAACCCTATCAAGCTGTTTCAAGGTTATTTATTTGTTAAATATATTTAACTAGTGGACCCGAACGCGGCTACGCCCGCTTGAACTATACGAATATTTATTAAATATATTTATGAAATTATTTTCAGTTTTCAATAGAGAGATGCATTAAGCAAGTTCGTTTTGGGTGACATTTTGTAACAACAAACTTTGCAAATCGTTGCTTAGTAACGACGGTTGTTATTAAGATGGCGGAATAAATTGCATGTCAAATTAATAAGTATTTTAATATATTGGTATATATCAAAAATATCACAAATATGAGAAAAAAAAGTATCCTATGTTCATCCCGAGACCCTCAAGTATCTCTATATATATGAGTATATTATTATTATATTACTATATGAGTATTTTATCACAATTAAATTAGCTGTTTGGCCCTGATTGCGTAAAAGACAGACAGACAGACAGACAGACAGACGAATGTAAGAATCTGTTACATCGATACGTTTATCATTTTTTTATCTAACATATATTTCATATATTTATAAATAAACAACAAGATTAAACATAACAAGATCCAAGTACATTCGATTTAGTGTAATGTTTTTATTGTAGTATGGGGTGGACGGAGTGGGGTGTCTCATGTCACATTGTCCGCATCATGTCCGTCAATTACGACACAAGTGCCAATTTCCTTGTAACAATAGAAAAATGTGAGTTTCCTTCATCATATATAATTCAGTGTCATTCTTGCATTATGATCGATATTTGTGTGAATTTTTTAATAATAATAGTCTGGAATGCTTGGCTAGGAATCATCCATAATATATGACAGAATAGTACCTGTAGGTTCAATGATATTTCAATAATATATAACGTCACGCTGTATCCCCCATAAAAGCAGGCAGAGTTTTCTGGAATTTCTGGAATTCTGGGAGTGTTGCTTGTTCAATGGCGGAAAGAGTGGCCTGTTTGCCCCGGCACCAGAGAGAAGAAAATGGAAATATTTCGATTCCCCGAGTGGAAATCGAAGCCACAAGAGCCACAATTGTGCTCCTGCGCCACGACTGGCCTCGCCTTTACATAAAGTAGTTCCATAAATGCTTCCTTAGAACACAAATGAGAATAATAATGCATCTCTACCATACTTTCCTTACAAACGACACAAAATTCAAAACTAAAAGCAAAAAAATATATGAAATGAAGAAAATCCCACAGTCCAACCGTTTTGTCCACTAAAGGATCCTTGGCCAGAATTGCGTTAACAAATCTTTATCGGTCTCAAAAGAGTCTAGCCACGCAGTTAATATACTTTCGCCGTTGGCAAATTCTCTCGAACAATAGCTCGGCTTTGGCTCAGCCGTGACGGGACGGCGTAGTCCCTGACTACTAATGCCTTCCACGACGTCTGGGACATTTATATCTTCCTGACTGTGAAATGATCTAAGGGCTGTTTCATACGAAGTTTCAGGAGTTATACAGAAAAATGTTAATTTATATGGAAATAGTTTTTTTTAGGCAGGATAGGCAGAGGAAACCCCGTGTTAAAACACTCCGTTCCCCATTTTTCGCCATCTTCTGGAGGCATTGTATGTTAAGTGGTAGAAATTAAGACCGCGCTTTAACGACACCAGAGCGAAGAAATGAAATACTTCATTTTCTCGAGAGGGAATCTAACCCAGAACTATTCGTCTACAGTCAGACACTTGTGTCCTGCATCACGACTGACCTGGTATGAAAAATCTGTTGTTATTATTAAAATAAAAAAAAAACTAATTCTTATAGATCTCAAAAATAAAACCACATTCTATCGATAACCAGAATAGTGTTTTAACAAGCAACAATACCCATCACAATATTATAAAATGTAAATAAAACCTACATATTTTTCATATTTTATTTTAAGTTCAATTCTATTGACCAATAGTAGAAACGTACCAAACCATATCATCCGTTACGGAATCTTGTACAAGAATAACTGAACGACACCACGTGACCAGGGTACACGATGCACAAAATGGCACACGGTGTCGATACCTAGAGTATTTGTCGGCTATTAAAGCTTTGTTGCTATTTATATCCGTGTTTTGGAATCTGTTTGATATTCTTTTTATTTTTACTGCTCACGTTGGCAGAGATAGCATAGTGTTAAGACACTCCGCTCTCCACTTTCCGCCGAATTCTAAAGGCATTACGTGCTGAATTGATACCAGAACTAGAAGAAATTAAATCATTAAATATTCCATTTCTTCGAATGGAAACCAAATCCACAATACGTCGCTCTACAGAGTGACAAGTCTACATTTTTCTAAAGTTGAAGTTTCTGGAAGTTCTACATTTCCATTCTCTCTCTCTCTTTCTCTATCTCCCTCCTCCCTCAAAATATACAACTTTGCGATAATATTACGTAATAATAACTTTTCATGTTAAAGATTATACAACTTTTTCCATATAAATTAAAATTTTAAAAGCTTAGATGTTTGGTAGAATAGCTAAATTTGCGTGCTCAGCGTATTGCCCTGCAAATTGATTTCTCGATAGCTTCAGTTTTTATTAATGCGATAGACCCTCGTTCAATCATATTTCATGCAATTTATTCATAATTCATTATATTTTTTATCAAACTTTCATTAATCTTAACCGATGCCCTCGTTTTTCTTATGACCTAAAACAACATTTTACTTTGATTCTTGTTTCTTTTTAAAAAAGAAAAGAAAAAATAGATTATTTTATTTGTATTATTTTACGAGCAAAAACATAAAATAATATTGTAAGATGGAGTTTTATTTATTTATTATAATGATACTAAAATTGAAATATAAATTTTCAATATAAAATTACGTATACCTAAACGAATATTTTTAACTAAACCTGAGCCTAAGCAAGATTAACAACTAAAGACACTGGGGAAGTAATTACAGGCATTATTGGCAATCGATGGGGATCTCTGTAGATTTAGTATTGTAACTTACGAGGGATTTTGAAAACCAACCAGCTTGAGGGACCCTCAGGTTCTATATGGTTAGTAGACTTATACAGTCCATACAAAAATGGCCAGATATGGAATAAGTTAGAACATTAACTAAATAATAGGTAACTCCTGCGATCTCTTGGGGGTTAATCTCCTTAAAGAAAATTCGGGGTCGGGTCTATTAAAATTGCACTGAGTTGTTTCTTAAGCTAAATAATTGATTTCCAAAATACTTTGGAATTGGAGTAGCAGTAAAAGTTTTGTTTAATACTTTATTTTTGTCTATGAATTTACAAGACCTGTTTAATGAAATTAGCTCAAAATTTCTATGGGTTGCCTGCAGCATCAAAACTGGCTAAAAAATCACACTCGTCCAGAGAGTGTTTCGTAGTAGAATGGAATTGGGTCACTTAATATATCAATTACTTATACCTAGCCAAACTATTACTATAATTTTAAACTATAATAGCTTCAGAATAAAGTGGGTAACGCGTACAGACGGACAGGCAAATAGCAGATATAGAAGGGTACAATTTATTTCTATTTAGCTGCGGAACCCTAAAAAAACAATCTATACTAATATAATAAAGCGGAAGAGTTTGTTTGTTTGTTTGTTTGTTTGTTTGTTTGTTTGTTTGTTTGTTTGTTTGTTTGTTTGTTTGAACGCTAAGATCTCTGGATATACTGGTCCACTGGAAAGCTGCATTTTTCAGAAGTGCTATAGGCTATATAACATTACATTACACATATATACTAATATATTTTAAAGTACTTTCTAATTTGACATGCAATTTATTCTGCCATGTTAATAACAACCGTCGCGTCGCTACGCAACCGTTACCGCGACATTTTGATATTCATCCTTATGAAAATAAATATAATAGTCACTATTTACATTTTATCTAGATTGAAATTATAGTTTACTGTATAACATTCTAATAAATAATTAAGGAGATGTCACTGATTCCAAATGACCTAGCCTACGGGCGGCACAGTATGACCGACGCGAACGGGCAGATGACGTTGACGGTTTTATAAATTTTCATACATTTTCAAACTATTGTAAATGTTTATGTAATTATTTGCTGTTTATAATTAATTTAAGCTACACTTTGGTTCTCTTCTTATTTTATTTGATATTGCCCGCTAAAATTATCCTGCTTAATAGAGAGAAATGTTTAGTTATTTCGTAGAGTCGATATCTATGTACGCACGCACGGAAAACTTTAGGTACTTTTTCTAATATTAAGAATATCTATCCTTTAGTTACTTTTAATCCTTTTGTTGGTTAATTTCAATAACTCAGATAATTTTTTCTAATAATGTGTATCTACTTATTATTCTTTTTGATTATTAAACTTATATTTTCTTACTAATTCTATTGAAAATTGAAAATAATTTAATGAATATATTTAATAAATATTCTTATACTTGAAGCAGGCGTAGCCGCGTCCGGGTCCACTAGTCATGTATATACTGCCAAGAAAAAATACATATCGTAATCACTGTACGATAAAAAACGTTTTATGCTTACAAATATAATATAAAATAATATATAATTCATAAGTGTATCGTACTACAACAAAAAAGAATAAAAAAAAAACAACAACAATAATTTTAACAACAAGATCAAGTTGTGAGCAACATGTCAAGTATCAAAGGAATATCCCATATTTAGGATCAGTTCAAAAAAGCGTTATCGGCGGCTTTTTCGAACCATTGAACCTGACTCGATGGATCGTGACGTGAAAAACAGCCCCTTCCTGACTGTTTGCTTTATTAGTTCAATAACGCTCTAAACTTGAAATCTGACATGAAAATGTGTCAAGATTTTATATACTATTTGCCACCCGCAACTTTGTCTGTATGGAGTTAAATATGCTTGCCATAATACTTCCATTTCCAATCCTTTTATGTAAATCATATTATGACGTAGGCTTTATATTCGTAAACACTACGCTGGTAGCAAGGGCTCTATAATAGACCCTCGTTTTTTATGTTAACCGAAAGTGCTCATCATATCATAATTGATGTTTATAGATTTGACAGACTTTTGAGCTTGATTTTTTTAGCATCATGATGTATACTGGACATAGCAGTGTAGGCAGAATGTACCTGAAAACCTAGTGCTAAGACACTACGTTCCCATTAAAATACATCTGTTTCCCACTTTCCGTTGAATTCTGAAGGCATTGGCGTGTTGTATACTGGAGCAACCGAGGAAATGAAAATATGAAATATTTCATGTCCCCAAGCGGGAATCGAACCAACATATGTCGGATTACTCTCTCTCCTTACTTTTCTTCTCCGAATAAATATAGATAAAGATTTTCACTTCATATATCAAGTGTATAAAAAAAGTTGTTATTATTCCAGATCTTACAATACACTTAAGTGTATTCATTAAAGTGAGCAAATTCTTATTTTCTCTCCGAAGAGAACGAGCCAAGTTTCAAATGCTGTTACTATAAAACGGATTTTATCTTTTTATTCAATGAATATCTGTATCCGCTGCGACCGTATCCCATTAATTCAATGTTCGAATGTCCCAATCGTAGTTTTCCTTGCTCTCGTTCAACAAGAGGCTTTTTTTCTTATCTAAAGTGTTTCTGGAAAAGCGCCAGATACTGGAAAATTATTATTTTGACATTGCTTACTTTTATTTAATAATATTTAATCGTTTGATTTTTCTGATATCTTAATGCAGGAAATATAGATTCCCTGAAAATTTCTTGAAATTCTTAGAAACTAATATTACTTACTAACACATATGTTAATAATATTTTTTTAACGTAGCAAAATTAGAACCGGCGCCTCTCGGAAAGCGTTTAAACACTTTGACCACTAAGTCATATATTATCCTCAAGATACGTCGAATTTCTTATATGCTTAGTACAACTTATTTATGAAACAGTTTCCAAGAGGCGTGGGTTCAAACTCCCGCTATGTTTAAATTTTATATATTTTCAAAAAATAAATTGGATACATGTATATGTTTTAAAGAAATGTTACTATAGATAATTAAGACATAAATCTATTATACAATTAATATACAAATTCAAAATTATGGAAAATTGGACCATAACAGATTTTATTTTTCACAGAACGTCACATAGGTGATTTCTGTGTAATTTAAAGAAGCGAGAATGTCCATTAATTGTATATATTTCGTATATTATATAGTTTATATGTTCCTTTGAATCAAGAAGCATAATAAGGTTTACAATTTATCACAATACCGTAATACCGTACAGCTCAGTATTTCAACTCCCGATAAATCAAATACTTGTAATGAAACGTCGGGACTCACCGTTCCGGAACACGTTTTCGTACATAATATATACGAGTATGCATGTTCGGAGAGAATCCTGTTTAGTCATGTTTATTACTTGAGAAAGGAAAATCGTTTAAGGTGTCATTTTCTTATGCAACATGTATAATTAAATAGTAATATTCTGAAATTTGTTTTTTTTTTTTGGAAATTTTATTATATGGAATTAAGGTTATTTTTATTGTGAATTTATTAAAAAATAGTCCTAAAATTTAGACTTAGAACAAAAAAGAATAAAGTATTCTTAATTATACACAAAATATGGGAAAACACAATATAATAAAAATATAATATATTTATAAGATGTATGCAAAGGCGATCTTATTGCTTTAAGTAATCTCTTATAGCCATCCTTCGGTCAATAAAGGATAAATTTAAGGAATGGTTATAACGTTACCTTTAATACGGTTTAAAACCAAATTTAAATTATAGTCTTTTTAAACTAAACAACATTAAAATGTTGTTGACTGTTATCTCCTTGTTAGGAGGTTTCATCTCAATTATTTTTAATTCAGGAAATTACATTAATAAAAATCTAAAGTAATTCAATCAACATGTACCTGTAACACTTCGCTACGACGTATACAAATTACACTATATATGTAGGTAACTAGCAGAATGTATTGCTAATGGAAAACATATGTGAAACAATCTGTTTCACTAAGTACACCTCCAACGAACACTTGTAAAAACTCTATTTTTTATATAAAATATATATAAGACTTTTAAGATTATTTATGTTTAACCCTCTCCAACTGACGTGGTAGTCCCATAGGCACCGCGAAATATAAAATTCGATGTACCACTAATTTTAAAATTTAAGCACCGCTGCTTTCAGTATAAAAAAATACAATATCTTTAAAATTACAATCTTGAAATTGGTACCGAGTGGACTAATAAGTCTCGCACTTAACCCAGCATATAGCCGTTTCCAACCTTGTCCCTTATTTCTGAGATATTAGCCATTGAGTGACGAAACTCAACTCTGCCTCATCTTATTCTGGTAACAAGATACCAGAAATTATTATTGAAAAAAAAATCAGATTCACCCTATACCCCGCACACAGCAAGGTAGGCAGAGGGAACCTTGTGTTAAGATTCTTCGTTCCCCACTTTCTGCCGAAATCTGGAGGCATTGCGTGTTGAGTGGCAAAACTTAAGACACCAGAGTGAAGAAATGAAAATATAATCGTAAATAAATATTTCACTTCCTCGAGTGGGCATCGAACCCACAACCGTCGCGTTACAATCACAGACTTGCGCCGCTGCGTCACGACGGCCTCAATTAAATTATTATTGCTACTTTGAAAAATGAAATTTTAATGTCATACCGTTCATAATCTGGCTATGTTATAAAAATATAACCCTTATTACTCTTCTCTTCTCAACAGCGTAGGTTCTAAGTGCTTACTAGAGCCTGGTAGAGCAAGCTAGGCAAGGCACGGATCAAATGATTTACTTATATCACGTTACTTACACTTGAGCACATATTAAATTTCATACCCACTTAGTAATATGAAATCGTATTTTCTAGAAAAATTGTAATATCTTATAATTCAAAGATATGTATTTATAAAGATAATAATTATGAGGTAGAGTTGCGAGTTTAATATGTAAAATTGTAAATATCAAATCCAGAATACTATTCCGGATGTAGAGAGAGTCTGTAGAGTCTGTAGAGTCGGAGAAAAAGTGACGTATAATATATCTCTTTTTACCGCTAACAATGAGTTAAAGATTAAATAGCTTTTTGGTTTGTTGTACTACACAACAAAATTTTACTGAAATTTCCAACATTCGTGTATAGCTTTTAAACGTTAGAAAAAAATATCTTTACATATGTAAGTAAAAACATATTAAATTAACAGTATATCTTTTTATTGCTTTTAACCTTATATTATATCTTGCACGGGTAGAGGGAACCTTGTTTTGAGACATTTACGTTTTCCATTTTCCTCCAAATTCTGTAGGCATTGCGTGTTGATTGTCGGAACTCAATGCCGCGCTTTTCCTCGTTACCAGAGCGCAGAAATGAAAATATTAAATATTCCTGAAATAGGAATCGAATTCACAACCTTTCGCGTTTACAGTTCATCATATGTTTATATATAATTGTAAGCCACAATATATGGCTAAATGAAAAAGAACATTCACGTCAACATATTATAAAAGGTTTGAAATAAAACCTCCCTCAATATATCAACAGTGTTCCGGCCCTGACCGCACATTTGTATCGGTTAACACTAGAAGCGCCGCCGTCCCATTTTTGTCCCAAACGCAAGTTTGATTCTATATAACTTTTTTATTTGTTAATTTATGTTGATGAAACTTTTTTACTATTACCAATTTTACATCTTTATTTAATTAAAAATATAAATAATTTTATAGCAGTCATACTTTTTGAAAAAAAAATAGATTTACCTAGAACTGCCGCTGGGTCATTTTTGTCCCGCCATTATTTTTTATTATTTGAGGGTATAATTTGACATATTTTCATGCCTCGGGGACGAGGTGGAGGTGAAAGGGCGATGCGGGGGCGGAAAAAAATTGAATAGTAGGTTTAGCAGTCAATGCCTAAGTTTTTAGGGTTCTGTAGCTTTTAAGGAAATAAAAAACCCTTATAAGATCATATTTTTGTCCATGCGTCTGTCTGTGCCTTTATCTCAGGAATGCTTGGAGAAATCGAGTTGATATTCATATAAGTATATGAATATCAACTATATGACTATCTACAGTCCCTTAATTTCCTGAAAAGTGCCCTTAAAAAAAGATATGACCATTTATATAGTAAAAAACGTGTATTTCGACACTATAAAGGGAATCAAATTAATAAGGTACTTTCAGTTAACTTAGAATTATGAAATTTGGCAGCTAGCATCTACATGTAGTACTAGTAGAGGGAAAAATCTGAAAACTATAGTTTTCATAAAATAAGTTAAGTTGTAAGTTATAAATGTATACATTTATGCATAAATCTTAAAAAATAATAGCCTGAAAAGTGGGGTAAAATTGGTGTCAATACTAAATTTTGCCGCTAGTGCAAGTGAGGTATCAGATGAAAGGATGACTGAGCTAGGCTTGAATTTCAGAAAAACACTCGATACCAAATGTGGGCAATTGTAGGGTAGGTAGAGGGAACCTGGGAACCTAGTGCTATGCACTCCGCTGGCATTTTTCGCCGAATTTCGGAGACATTACCACGCAATGTTATAAATCATCTGTGATGTATCACTGATGAAGAATATATTAATGCATTACTTGGCCTAATAATAATATTAATTAATTTCAATAACTTATAAATTTTGTAAACGTTATTCAGTTAGTTGTCATGACCTTAGAACGTATTAGAAATATTTGATTCTTTCTTTGTGTTTTGTTTTTTGGTACTTTTATGTTTGTTAAAGCATAAGAATTGATTATTAAAGATGGTCTACATACTTTACGAATTATTTTAATAATATATTTTTTTGTATTATACCAATAATCAACATAATAAGTAGAATGGGACAAATTTGTCACGACGGCGGTTCTAGGGGGGTCTCAATCTTCGGCACTTCTAGTGTTAAGTATGTAAATGATATGAACGCTTTCTGTGACATGTTATTGTCGATGTATTAAATGAATTATTTAGTAATATTTATATTAATATTTAATCCCATCAAAAACATAAATGTAAAAAGAAAGCCAAGTTCTGTAATAAAACGTATGCTTTCAGCGATAAAAGAAGTGAGATGTAAATGTATGCCAAGTTCAATGGTCAGTCCTGAAATTTATTTTTAACAATACAAAATATTTTATAACAACTGAAAATGCCCATTCTTCTTACAACTTGGAGACTTTATTTATGTGTAATATCTGACTTGGCTAGTTTTCATATGAATTTACAATAGAATCTGAATACAATAGAATAGAATTTGAATAGATTCATTAATATAGATGTAAATTAATTTGAAAACTAGCCAAGTCAGATATTACACATAAATAAAGTCTCCAAGTTGTAAGAAGAATGGGCATTTTCAGTTGTTATAAAATATTTTATATTGTTAAAAATAAATTTCAGGACTGACCATTGAACTTGGCATACATTTACATCTCACTTCTTTTATCGCTGAAAGCATACGTTTTATTACAGAACTTGGCTTTCTTTTTACATTTATGTTTTTGATGGGATATCATTACTTTTTGTACAGAAATTATAAGTAGGAAGGTTCATAATGTTATCAAAATCAAAATATTCTTTATTCAATTTGGCCATTACAAGTAATTTTCCTATAGGAAGCTACTACGGCAAGAAACTCAAAAGTTGCTCTTTTTAAAACATAGTTTAGAGTAAGCGCTTCATAGGACATTTCTCTTCGCCGAATAAACCAAGTAGGACATCATTGTGATAATACACGTCTATCTTAATATTGTACAAATCTACTGCAGCCTTTATCTCGGAAGTAGCTCCGTACGTAGTTAAGCAAAGCATGTCTTCTTTAGAAGAGTAAGGATTCCCGTTTCGAGCGCTAGTGTAGATACTTAAATCATTCCAGTTACGACATACGTACTCTACTATAGTCTCGCGCAATTTATTAGTTTGTTGTATATCAATACGCTCAAACAAAGATGCAATAGCATGGAAGAGACAGCTCCCATCGGGAGGCCTCGGAACAATTCGGTGTAAGGTTCTTGTTTCACCCACAAGCAATTCTATTGAACGACTCATTGTTCAACATGTCTTGGAAAAAATATAAACAATAAGTTTATTAAGAGCCGACGGTACCAATCTGAATTGATATGATCCCAAGGTCGACTTCGTTCTCTGCCATTTTCACAAGTGTTCCTAAAACCAGTAAAATCATGAAACCCAGGCCAAAAAAACCATTAAAATATGAGCGCCTTCATACAATAAAATGTATCTAATATAATTAGATATTTACTTTTTTTATTATAGTCAATAATATTATGTTTTATTACTCTTAAGATGATATTTAATTATATATGAATTTAGATTATATTTATCAATGAATCTCGACTATAGTTTTTATTTTGTTGATTAAATGACAGTTGTCAGATTATAAAGTAATTAATGTATGCTGCGTTTAGAAATCTGATATATTTATTATTATTTTTTTCTAATGTTATTATTTTGTTGGAATAACTCAACACGCAATGCCTCCAGAGTTCGATGGAAAGAGGGGAATTGAGTGTCTTAACACTAGGTTCCCTCTGTCTACCCCGCTATGTGTGGGATACACCGTAAAGCGGATTTATTTATAAGAACGAAGTTCCTTACGGCAGGCTTGGAAGGGATAGGGATTTCGCTGCGTGACCGAACTGAAAAAAATGTGATAGTAAAACCGTAAGAAAAATGCGTGGAATAAAACCGTTAAATGAGACGTGCCCAGGCGCGACAGTCGCATACACAGACGAGTAGTGTATAATACCTTTCTCTTTCTCCCTCTTTCTTTTTTTAGTTGATCATTTGAATTACGATGTTTTTTTATTTTAAGTAATTTATTATTTCCTAAAACACAGAATTTTCTAAATACTTTCTTGTACTTAAATAAAAACAAATCAGCAAAATTTAAGAGAAAAATCAAGAAAACCTACATAAAATTGAGCACGACTTTTTTTACAATTTGTGTCGATTCTACATTAGCCGAAGGACTCGTCGTTCGTCAAACTTCGTTCCTACCTGGTGTCCCACGACACCACATTTTGGTTTTTTTTATTCTTTTGTTTAAGTAATTCTTAATTTTCTCTTTTTTTCTCTTATTTTTTTATTAACAATTACTTAAATTTTTACTGTTAATAATTACTTTATAATTACTTCTGTTAAGATAGCTGGTAGGCTGACAATGTTTCAAAATAAAAATCAAATCAGCTTCACGCTGTATCCCGCACACAGAAGAGTAGACAGAGAGAACCTAGTGTTAAAACACTCAGTAACTAGTAACCAGTAACCAGTCAGGGTTTACAGTCACACTTTGTGCCCCTGTACCACGACTGACCTTACAGATAGTATACTATTATCAAATTTTATATATATTTCTATCAATATAATTATTTTTTAAAAGCTTTTATTTATATTTATTTTTTAGCGTATTTTTTTTCTGTTTTAGGATTCTGTACCTCGAAAGCAATAAAACAGAACCCTTATAGGATCTTATATAGGACTTAGTACTTAAATATTGTAATAACAATTTAATATTATTATCAATGCGACTATCATTGTGCTGATAGTGGTTTCGGTTAACGGTTTAATAGCGAAAAGCCTCGACCAACACCTTAAGAGGCTATCGCTTAGCTGTTGGATCAAGAACCGGATACAGAAGGCAGTATTACTTGAGACGGCACGTATTGTGCGGAGGTTCCTCTCTCTGGAGCCCTAGCCACCGATGGCTTGGACCCTTGTCCCGCCCTCAGAAGAGTGGTTTTTTTATATTTTTAAATGTATCTTTTTTATAATAATTTATATTTAAAAATGTAAAAGTGATTCACTAATTTAATAAAAGTTCTTCAGGTATTTAATATCAAATACGTTAATCGACTATGCAAATACTCTTAGTATAATAAGTACTAAAATGTTTAAATTATCTATATATATAAAAGGACTTGTCCTCACTGACTGAGGTAAGACGCACGCACACCCTTAACCGCTGATGGTAGAAACATTAAATTTGGACAAAAGTTTACTTTCGTAATCTGGACATCCACTAAGAAGAGATTTTGAAAAATTTTAACACTAAATAGGTGAAATAGCGGTTCAAAGTTTTATGGAAAATTTTTTAAATCGGCACCGATTTTTATAAAATTTGAAATTTAGATTCTTAAAGGTATTTAATTGAACACGTGTTTCATCATTTTCTAGAATTCTCCCCTCTTATTATTCCCTCCCTAGAGAGAACCCTTAGGGGTGCAAATATTCATAAATTTTCATAAAATTTGAAATTCAGACTCTTAAACGTATATAATTAAACATATGTTGTATGGTTTTCTAGAATTCACCCCCTAAGGGTGCAAATAAGGGGTTGAAAGTTTATATGGAAAAATATTTAAAACGCCACCGATTATTATAAAATTTGAAATTTAGACTTAAAAATATTTCATTGAACACATGTTTCATGGGTTATTAGAATTCACCCTTAAATAGGCAAGCGAAGCTGCGCGCGTCCGCTAGTAATAAATAATAAGGATGTTAATGAAGGATGTTAATCCATTTATTATATTTTTATATTTTTACGTGAAGCCATTGAAGTCCACATGATGGCAGGCTTTCTCAGGACATAAATTAGAGTCATTTTCAGCTACAAATGAAGACATATCTTATCTTAAAATATACTTGAAAGCATCGTGTTGTTTTAGATGGCTTACGTAAGTAATAGTGAAGTTAGTCTACAAAACAAATAAAATATTTACTAACGTGTGACATAAATAAAAGCAAATATATATAAATAATGCATTGCTCTTATTTTGTTGGCAGGCGCTATGCCTAAAAATCAGTTATCATTATCTTTGATTGCTATGCTTTCATTACAGGTGCTATAAGTAAATGTTCCTAATTGAATCTATTTATTGAAAAATTATAAGAAAATATTTAAAATAATACTAGTTTCGGATTTTTCCCTTGACATACACCCAATTACTTAACCGGATGCTAAATTTCACCATTCTAGATCATCTGGAACTTGGTTAACATTAAGGTCTATAGGTCAGTCACCCCCCTAAAAATTTACAATTTTTAGACGTCATTATCTAAATAACTGTTTGAGCTGTGTTTATGAAATTTTATGCACGTATATAGGTAGGGGGTCTAAATATTTGAGCCAAATATGACAGCTTTAGGTGGAATAGTTTTTGAGTTACGAATAGGTAAAAAGTGGCTTCAAATGGTTCGTGTAAAATAACACACGGTGCTGCTCGCCAGTTCTGAAACCCAGAACTTGGCACGCGCTCCGCGCGTTTTAAATAATATTGGAAAATATAAATAGTATTAAACTAGTTTGTTTGGTTGAACACGTTAATCTCAGAAACTGCTCATTTTAATTGAAAAAAAAAATTGTTAAGTTCATTTAACGAGGGGCGCTATAGGGTACATTAGGTAAATAGATTCCACGTTACCTGCGGTCGGAGGTACCTCACTTATTTAGATTGTGTCATTCTATTTGACCACGCAGATAAAGCCACAGATCAAAGCTAGTCATTACGTAATTGCAAAGTGACTGACCGTATACATAATCGTAGCAGGTTTGGTCCCCACTTGATGGTAGCTTTATCGACCAAGATGCAATGTGCAGAATTCAATTGTTTTAATTTATAAGGAATGTGGAGAACAGAATTTGTAGAACTAAATATAGATGAATGTTTTAAATGGTATATATAACACTGACGTAATTGACTTTATCGTTCATGCCTACAGTTGTGCCCCGTAGCAGGCCTACATATCGTAGACACAGTCGACTATTCACTGCTACGCCGACCTCCCCGCTAGACCCAATAATCATAGAATTTTAAAAATGTTGTATTACTGATATTGTTTATCCTTTTAGAAAAACCTAAGGAAGCTTACTTATGAAAAAATAAACATAAGTTTTTGAACTAAATCTGAAACAAACTACCTAACCTCTAAATCAACTTGAAAAATGTTGAAACTGCATCAACATACTTTGAAAATTGCAACATAGTAAATAGCTGACAGTACCAAAAATACTCCAATACCTGAATAGTTAATCTAAGTAATTCCATCACACCGTACGTATCGATCCTGGTGCAGTCGCGACGGCTCGTTAGATATACGTGTTCCCAATCCAGATTGCCTATTTATACATATTGTCGTTCATCCATGATATAAACACTTTGCCCTGAGCTCTCATGATGCAAAACCATCCTCTGTAATCTACTAATTGGTAACTGCTCAGCCTGAAACTAAAGCTCTATGTAAATTGGCTGAAAAATTTAAAATGAGGCTTCCACTAATTTGATTGGGAAATTCTGAAATGAACTCGGCTGGACGGACTCGATATGAATAGCTTTTGCTACCTAATCGAATACTTACTTTTAACGACTCTTGAATGTTGGTATAGGCATAGACTTTTTTAGTTTGCAAATGATTTTATAGATAACAAAATTATTTAATTTAGTAGCTGTAGAAAGATTTTTATTAATATTTTTTCCTTTTATTTAACAAAAGTATAAAATTATCGTTATACTCGTATTTTCACAAAATTTACTTTTGCAATTATCAAAGTGCAGCAATACCAATAAGAAAATTAAACAATGATGAAATTTATAATTAAATTAGTAAAATAATAAAAAAAATAAAATAAATTTCATTCGATTGTCCAATTGAGGCCCAAAGAACATCCGACTGCAATCAAATGAAACGACAGCCGACAATCATTTCAAGCTGTGGCGTTTAACGCGCCTGCCTAATAATAGGATAGACGGGACGGAACCAGCCAATGCAGTGCACCAAATACAGTGCGGAATACCAATGGAGTTGTGGATATTTGGTATAAGGTTTACTTAGTCGTTTATAAATTATATGGAATTTGTTATTATTATGCAGCTTAATAAAACTCGTATAGCCCGTATATTGTAGGGTGGGCAGCGGGAACCTAGTGTTGAGACGCTCTTTTCCCGATTTTCCGCAGAATTTTTCTTTGCGTTGCTTTTGAATGGCGGAAGTCGCCAGAGTGAAGAAATTAAAATATTCATAAATAATGATACATAGTTAATTCCTCCGAGTGGGGAATGAACCCATAACCGTCACGTGACAGGCAGATCCTTGTGCCATGACGACGCCCTCATAGGTAATTTCTTATTAAAGAAATGTTCTTTATAATTTTCTAAAATATTATAATGAAGCTAAAAAGTTATTAAGCAAAATTCAATGTGCCATAAGCATCTTTTAATATAAAGAAAACTATAATGTAATCTTATATAATATATTAAATATATGTAGTTGTAAGAAATAGCTGAATTTTGAAGGAGCCCCAATATCATTGAAGCCTCACGGGAGGTGACCCGCTTACCGCCATATCTCTAAGTAATACGCCTTTAAAGTTATTGTGCTGGAGCCTAACCGTAACCGATAACTTACGATCGTTATCTGTTGTCGAATAACTTTTATAATATTTTAAGAAAATGTATTTTTAATATATTATATATATTATATATTATAAATTATAATATTCATTCATAAACATTTATTTACTTCACGCTTTACCCGCACACAGCAGGGTAGGCAGCGGGAAACTAGTGTTGAGACACTCCATTCCCCACGTTCCGCAGAAATCTGAGGACATTGCGTCTTGAGTGGCGGAACTCAACACCACACCTTGCCTCGACACCAGAGCGAAGAAATGAAAACATAAATTTAAATAAATGTTTCATTTTCTCAATGGAGATCGAACTCAAAACCAGTTGCTTCTACCTGAGCCCTGAGCCATGATATTCATGCTCATTACCTTAAATATATTTGTCGACTTTTATATGACGACTCCACTATGACTAATATAAAACAGGAGAATGCGAGTCATTCTGTTCACCCGAAGATCAAAACCACTCGAATTTTTCATCACAATCTCTTATGATAACAAAAACCCAATTTCGTGAACGACTTTGTACAGCTCTATCTGCTTTTAAACGCTTGCTAGTAAGACACCCTATTACACGGAAAATCCCTTGATAGTTGAGACTAGTTGCAATGTCAACTTGTAAATATACCAATGTACTAATACCATTATATAATTCAACGCTGAGCAATTCTCGACTTTACACCATTGAAATACGGTGTACATAAAATAACCGGTCGTCACATTAATTTTGTCAGACGTAGTATCCTCTAATACAGACACGTGGCGCAGACGCATCCCTATTTATT
Source organism: Heliconius melpomene rosina (assembly GCF_056956725.1). Classification (NCBI taxonomy): domain Eukaryota; kingdom Metazoa; phylum Arthropoda; class Insecta; order Lepidoptera; family Nymphalidae; genus Heliconius; species Heliconius melpomene. The sequence goes on from NC_140405.1 coordinate 8,023,462, forward strand.
CTTTGTCCCATCCTTTTGATGTGAGCGTCCATGTTTGTCTAAACATAGAGTTTTAATTACAAGCTCATTAATTTTGGATTATTTACAGAGAAGTTATACTTTAAATGGCTTAGTGATTTTGAAATTGTATGATTCATACATTTTGTCAACAGTCAAATTTTCTCTTTCTCTTTCTTCTTTCTTAACTAATTCGTGTAATAAGCTAGAGGACGTGACAGATAATGGTTATTAGGGTATGTTTTTGTTTTGTTTTTAGATAATAAAATTGGTGTCTTATGCGTAAGCGAAAATAGAAACGCTTTTAAAACTAACACTGATGTACAACTTTATAGTGTCTCAATAAAAATGGTGTGTATATTATTAGATATATCTACACAAGTCAGGATTATTCAAAATAATAGTTTATATGAAGAATGTTTACAAGACAGGCAGAGAGAGCCTAGTTAGACACTCCGCTCCCTAGTTTCCAAATTCTGGAGACACTGCATGTTGAACGGCGGAACTCAACGCCGCGCTTTATCTCGAACGAACGAAAAATATTTAGTTTTTCACTTCCTCTACCTGGAATCGAACCCACAACCTATTGTGTGTCACAAATGGTTTGTCATTAGTAATTAAGTGCTCCTCACGTGTTTAAAGACAATAAATACGAAATGATCAAACTGAAAATAAATCTCTAGTGGATCTCCAAACTAAAAAAGAGTGGATTTGAAAAATTAAGTATATAACTTAATAAACTATATTTTACTTTAAAAATTGATATTAATTTCATTATAGTAAATTAAGCACTTGTATAAACATTTCACGTTAGAGATAGTTTTCACTTTTGTAAGTAAATATCGGTTAGCCGTAGATTTCATCGTCTGTACCAAGCTTGTGCAAATGCTTTGTGTACTGAACTATTTGTTCAAGTTCCTGGTTTCCCAGGCTTCCTAACAAAGAATTTAAAATTAATTAAGAAAGCTTACTTTTATATAATTATTTAATTATTTCTTAAAGCTGAAAGTTAAAATATTAAAATAAATTATCACACATAATAATTACGTATGATAATTTTAAAAAGATATATATTCTAGCTTCACGCTGCACACAGCATGGTAGGCAGAGGGAACCTAGTCTTAAAACACTCCGTTCCCCACTTTCATCCGAATTCTGGGGGCATTGCGTGTTGAGTGGCCGCTACGCAAAGACGGCCTATATATATAGGCCTACTAGCGGACGCGCGCAGCTTCGCTTGCGTATTTAAGGGTGAATTCTAATAACCCATGAAACATGAGTTCAATGAAACATTTTTAAGAGTCTAAATTCCAAATTTTATAAAAATCGGTGGCGATTTAAAGATTTTTCCATACAAACTTTCAACCCCTTATTTGCACCCTTAGGGGGTGAATTCTAGAAAACCATGAAACATGTGTTTTATTATATACGTTTAAGAGTCTGAATTTCAAGTTTTATAAAAATTGGTGACGATTTAAAAAAAACCTATACAAACTTTCAACCCCTTATTTGCACCCTTTGAGGGAGAATTCTAGAAAACGATGAAACACGTGTTCAATTAAATACTTTTAAAAATCTACATTTCAAATTTTATAAAAATCGGTGCCGATTTCATTTTTTTTCCATACAAACTTTGAGCCCCTATTTCACCCCTTTAGGGTTAAAATTTTTCAAAATCCCTTCTTAGTGGATGTCCAGATTATGAAAGTAAACTTTTGTCCAAATTTCACGTTTCTACGCACCGCGGTTACGGCTGTGCGCGCGTCTTACCTCAGTCAGTGAGGACAAGTCCTTTTATATATATAGATTACCTATTATAGGCAATCTTATATTAGTCCATGATACCTACAAACACAAATTTCCTTTCATTTCATTCTATTTCAAAGAACAGGTAAAGTAAATAAAGACTTAGTCTCGCTGAATTATTATCCTTATATGCCCCATATGGTTTAAAAAGGAGCAAATCGATGGTGCAAAAAAAAACATTTTCCATGCATTATCCTGTCAAATATCATACCTAGGCCGTTACAAAAAAAAATATCTAAAAACACACATTTTACCTTATTCCCTAAAAACATAAAAATAAAAACGTCACCCCTACATCGCATTACATAAAACAACAGAGAAACTCAGCGAAGCGGCACAAATAGCGGTAATTATTTCAATTCTGTTTCCCAAAGTCTAAACAGCGCTATTTCTTTAACATCTGCCTCTATTTTGTATGCAGGAGGCTGGCGCGCAATTACCGAGATTATTGCTGCGAAGATACGCATTCGCGTCGGATGCCTATTAAATAAACGTTAGGACTTCCTCCGTACCTCGCTGAGCCAAGTGTGTCGTCGAACTTTTTGTACTGTTAGAATATGTTATAACTGAATGTATAAGCTTGTTTTTAGTGCTGATTTGTTTGGAGAAGCTTGTTTAGTTGGATTTTTTTGTCTAATTGGAGTTAGTCTCTTTTTGTATTTTCTAATTGGAGTTATAACTTATAAGGTATTGCTTAAAACTTTATTTCAACCATAAAAGGCGATATACCGCCGCTGCCTGGTCACATTATGTCGATGGATTGTATGTTAAGTGGCGAAAATCAACGCCGCACTTTATCTACCAGAGCGGGGAAATAAGAATAATTTAAATATAAACACTCCTCCCAGTGAATATCGAACTCACAACCATCATGTTTACAGTCAGACACTATTTCACTGCGTCGTTACGATCTCGCTATACGATAATTAGAGTTCATATTGTAGTTTGAAAAATATACATATAAAAGTAAAGAAAATAAATAAATAAATAAGAAAAATAAGAAAATAAAGACCCACTTTCCAACGTCATACGATAGACAAAAACTAGTGGACAGAATGTAATAAATTGTAATAAAATGACCAAATATTCCGGCGTTTTCTAACATTTGAAAATACTCTAAATCCAGACTAGCTGTTATCTCTACAAGGCAGGTGACAAAGTAAGAAAATAAAGTTCTTGGACAACAGGCACATTATTCATGTTTATCGTCCAACCTGGACCCCAATTAAAGGATTTTACCGTCGTTTCTTTTAAATATTGCCATTTTAAAACGTTTCTCTGTTTTTAAAAGCTGCTAAATATGATGATAAATGTTTTAAGGTGTGTTTGAGTTTATTAAGCTTTATTTGTTCTAAAAATAATGTCATATTACGCTATAAAGCATAATAGCATTGCAGAAATAGGGATAGGATTATTTCAACATTCTATTTTATTTATTTATTTATATCTTCAGAAATCTGCTGCATTTATCGGGATTTATGAGTTTTCTGTAATCAAATGTGTGAGTGGAAATCGAACTAATAACCGAATAGTTAATAGTTCGATACTTGTTTACACCACTACAATTAATATTAAATTAAATATTAATTAAAAGTCATATAACTCGACTCGAATTAGTATTTATATAATTGACGATTAAAAACCAATACATATTATTTCCGATAACTTTACTAAATTACTCAAATGTATGCCTAAAGTCCTTCAAACCTAATCCTATCCATAGTGCTATAATAAATATAGCACATCGACAACATAGAATATTAAAGTGCCTACACCGGACTCACTAATGCTGACTGATCCCTTTGGCAACAGAAGTACAGCAAGTATACAGTTCCATTATCCTAAATCTTATTGTGTTAACCTTAAAGACTATAATTGTATGATATTTATATTTTCCGCAACAAAGATAAACCCGGGGATACCACGGACTACCATTCCTTCTAACGGGATTATGCGACTTCGTTTTTGCTTCAATCATTAATTAGACACTGAATTAAAGAGTAAATTCTTAATTAATTATTTATTTTTTAATGTTTATTCGTTTTGTGTTCTATTATATGTTTTTTGTATACACTGAAGATATAAAACACATGTGTAAAATGTAAGAAAAAAGGACTTTTCGATTCCGTGCTTCTGATATTCTCTTCTTCTCTATTTTTTGGCAAACATATGAAGAACCTATTATATGCCTAGGCCCTTTTATTTATCCTGAAATGTGCTATGATACGGCATGAAACTAAAATAACATTTAATTTGGAAAAAAAAACATTTAATTGTGTAATTATAATTTCAATAGGTCCTTTTTTTAAACAAATTAATATAATAAAGAAGTATGATGTTTTATCGTTTCCTATATATCTATGTGGTTAGGAATAGCAGAAGTGTCATTGTATGTATCTTCATTTATCAACTGAGGCCACCGAGACGCGGTGGAACAGTGTTACAGTGTAAATGACTCGAGGATTGTAGGTTTGATTCCCTCTCTGAGCATTGAATTATTATTTTTACTTTCGCTACCCTGGCAAAACATAGCTTCATCGTCAAATCCAGATATTCAAGAAAGAGAATATCTAAGTGTCTTCTCACTAGGTCGTCTCTGACCTCACTAGGTTCTTGTTAAGAGCTATATGGCAAAAGCATGAAGCTAGTAATTAACTATACATTTTTCTAATACATATATGTCTAACTAACATGATTTAATTAAAATACCAAATTGTCTTTATCAAGATGGAGATATAGTTTTTATCTTAAGGGTTGTAATGTAATTATAGCAATCGATGATTCCACCCTCAAGGTGTGTTTGGAGGGTGCGACGTCTTGATGGAATATTTATTAATGCTGCGTAAAGGAATAAATAAAAATATAGGTATATACTATACATTTTACTATAAACACATAAAATGTCATTGATATATACTGAATATTTTCTTTATTTTTTTTTATCAAATTCACGCTGTATCCCGCACAGAGAGAAGGGATATTTTTTTTATTTCTGATTATTTTTTATGAATTATTTTATGTTGACGAAATAGGTTTCAATTATGTTTTTTCTTGCTTACACAATGAGGAAAAATATCCAGTAAAATTAGGTTAATAACAATTTTGTTTAATTATCTCAAAATATACTACACAAATTTTATCTAAAGGTTAGGCTAATCGAAACAGATTTAATTAAAAACACCACTTTTATTTCAGAGATAGAACTCCATTAATATGACACTTGAAAAGAATAACATCATTTATCACAAGCAGACTAAAGGGATTTTCGGGATCGCTTTATTCGAGAATAGAAAACCGCATCTTTCACGCCTCTTTTCAGGATCGTAATGCCATGGATATTTGTATAATGTTACTAATGGATATAACAATACTAACAAAAAACAATTAATAAAAAAAAAATGCTATATAGCAGGGTAGGTAGAAGGAACCTACACATGACACTCCATTCCTGACACACTGCCAAATTGCTGCAACATTACGTGTTGGACGGCAAAACTTAACACCGCGCTTTACCTCAACAAGGCAAACCAGGGCAACAAAATGCTAACATTAAATATATCATTTCCTCCAATGGGAATAGAATCCACAACCTGTCACGTTTACAGTAACACGCGTGTGCCCCTACGCCATAACATCCTCAATTTTTTTAACTAAGGATACCTACTAGGCAGGATTTTTTTCATCCTAAATTACATAGCAATGTTTTAAGCAAAAAATATACGTGAATTATAATTTAAATACAATTAAATAATATTGTCATTATGACATCCTACCTTAATTACGAAATACTGGCACATAATCCGCAAACACGATGCTTAATCGGCCGTATTTTATTATTTCAAAATACACAAATACCTAACCGTAGCGTATCCGACCCTACTCCTCTGCGTGTTCAAATAAAAGGGTTAAATGTTAAGTCTACGTTATTGGTACTTTACTGGGGCTCGAGATCCTGAAAGGACACGGTGGATTTAGGACAATTCTTTTAAACTGAAAAACGATACGATTTCCTTTGTTAGAAAACAAACAATGAAGTCACGATTGTAGAATATATTTAGATACAAAATAGTACTACAATATCGTATAAGTGTGATTACATCGCTTCACATTGTATCTAGTGTATCTCTACAGGGTAGGCAGAGGGAACCTGGGGATCTAGTTTTAAAATCCTCCGAGATCTAAGATCCTCCAGAAGTTTCCATTAAGACACTTCCGTTCCCCAATTTCAACCGAATTCTCGAAGGATTGCGTATTGAGCTGGTTAAACCCAGCACCGCGCTTTGACAAAAGTGTGATACTATTGTCGGGTGAATCAACAAATCAGGCACAGAATCCAGCTGTTGTAATTATTTCATTTACTCTCGTTATTCACACTTTAATTCTATTTATAATTCATTAGTAAGCAGGTGACAGCGTCTGTCTGTAAATTGATATTTTATATTCATAGGCTCAATTTCCATGCGGAGAAATAGATTATTTTCATTTCATTTCGCCAGAGCGGGGAGACAAAGCGTGGCACTGAATTCCGCCAGTGAGCACAAAATGTCTGGAATTTTCTCAAAAAATGGAAATGTCAATGAAAGAATATGATAGCGCGATGGTACCCATCATATACAACATAATATAAACCATCGCACCACCACCACCATCCTGGTTCACACTATGTTGATACATCATTCTTTTGTAAACCTATCATAAATATGAGTAAGAAATATTTAGATACATACAAAATATAGTACCTTAGGGTAGGTACTACGTTCTACTGAAGTCATTACACGCGTAGATACTAGGGTAAAAAAGAAAATGTGTGAACATTACTTTACGTCCCGTTTAAATAACGGCAACAATGAACACACCGCAGGATTAATTTGAACAGTAAAATCACAATAGGCAACGAGTTTGAAACTCTGAGAGCTCGGACCGACTCAGTTTATAGCTGAAATTTCATATGAATCGTTACTAACTTAATGTATAATAGTACTAATAATGTACACAATTTAGAAGTAATAATAATATTTACTTGTTTGGAAAACGTATAAAAATTGTAATGTATCGGGATTGGAACCCGCGCCTCTTAGAAACTGTCCAAGAGGTGTAGGTTCAAATCATGCTACGTACAATAATTGATAGGTTTTCTATATAAGTAATATTCTTTTTTAAGTGTGGAATTACACTTCAAAAATATTAAAAATAATAATATTATTTACTTTATATAACTTTATAAATGTCTATAATTGTTATAATTTTTTGTATATCCATTTAGATCGTTACCTCGATTTCATTTAGGTTAAAAACGCATAGATGACAATCTAAGCCATATTATTCTATAAAATTATTAAAAAAGATGATAGTAAATAATAAATATTATCACATTTAATATTTCTATAGAAAGATCAAACTTCATTAATGTAATGAATACTAGCTATACAAGCACTCTATATAAAACTTAATCAATTCACAGCTAGTCCAGAAGTGCCTCAAAGTGAATACCCGTAATATCCTTAATCTAAAGACACTACTAGTTTACGACCTATTAATTAACTAAATACAGACCAATAGAGCCTTTAGTTAGACGGTGAAGTTTCTCTGAATAGAAAAGTTTGTACGGACTTGCTAGAAGTTTTACCTTTAAAAATGAATTTGATGAATAACATTTTATATTTAAAGTATATAAATGTACAAAGCGAAGGAAAAACGGTATAAATTCTGAGTTTTAAATATATTTTTTTACGTTAGAACTTGTTGAATCGCTCAAATGGTTTATATATTACTAGCGTTTTTCTTTGGAGTTGCTTAATTTAATAATCATTTATACTTTTTAATGAAAAGATTTTAATGGAAAACTTATCTTAAAAATACTAACTCAAGTCCCTAGTAATGTCATGGATATCACATTAGATATAGCAGTATTTTGATTTCATCGGGATACAGTTGAAATATGTGTATGTAAGATGATTGGAAGTTCAACTTCCATTCGGCTATCTTCTATATAAAAAAAATTGAGATGTGTTTCTATTGGACTGATTCCCTGACTTTCTGTTCTTCTGGGCTGGACCTGGAATTTATGGGACTTTCATTAGAAGATATAGAAAGGAAGAGTGGAGCATTGTATGGCTACTATCACAAAATTCTGGTGGAGATATATTTAGTGTGGGAAAATTGCGCTTATCGAGCGCGAGTACCTATTGGCGGAAAGATATAAAATAACCAAAAACATTCGTTATTATTTGCGAGCAAAAACAAATTAAATTCTAAAAGGTGTAAATTACAATTTATTTAGTGTATAAAATATAATAGACAACTATATTTAAATTATCACCTTAAATAAAATTAAGTAAATAAATAGTTCTATAGGTCAGGTGTAGCCGCGGACGGGACGCTAGTTTCAAAAATTTTATGAATTTCTAGGATGGTTCTATAAAAATTGAGATTGCCATATTTCTCATAGATTAAAAGACAATTAAAATTGATTAATACATTCATTTTAGTAATTCTTTGTAAAACATTTAGTCATGATCTTTCGAAGTTCGCTCAAAAGTTTAAAAACTAAAGGCATTGCAATCTTACAGCTATTAGTTAACTAAATATAGACCAATAGATGCAGTCAGACAGTTTCCTATCAGCAAAGTTTAGCTTGTAAGTTACTTGGAGTTTTAGCGTTAAAAGTTTATAAAGCTAGGGAATAAGAGTATATCACACTTAAAAATGTTTATCGTATAAAACTAGCACTACTATATAGAATTAAGAATATTTCATAGACAAAAATATGTTTAAACTAATCGTGACCGTTGCATTTGCTATAAATTAAATTATTTAAAGCATTATTATTTCAAAAATACTTAATTATTTATTTAATTCATTATTTAATTACCAAGAACACTTATATATAAAATTGTTATAATTTTTTTGTTCCGCATATGATAATGTATATGGAGAGAAACATATGTCAAGAAATTCCATTTTCCACTTTCCATACCAATTTAAGACATTGAGAAACGCTGTACGAGAAAAAGTGTGAAGCAGTTATATTTAGAAATTATCTGAGATAAAGCTGAATAATGTAATCATATTAACAAAGTTAACAAAATAATAAGGTTGTGTATACTATAATACTATACAATTCTAGAATTTGCTAAACTTATCAGTCTATGTAATATATATATCCGAGAAGGGTGAAGTCCGATAACAAACGAGCACGACTTCCATCACTAGGTGGCTATATTTGTACCCGTCACGTCCCCACTCGGGACAGTAAGGAATAGGAGGCACTTGATTTATTCGCTATTGCAGGAAAACCTGCAATAGGTGACACATAAGCGAAATTTGTTGGTGGAAATGAATTTCCTTTTGCAATTTTCCCAAACATGAAAAACGCCATCTGCAGAAACCATACTTCGACACGTCAGGTCTTCGAGAAGCAACTAAAATGGTGACATATTTCATTAACTGTCGACTCAAAACAGGTATTAATCGTAAGATTTGCAGAAAATAATCCATTGAAGAAAATGTCGCAGCTATACTAATAAAAGCATAAATAAGAATATTTTGTCAAGCAATTTAATCTGGGAGCCTAGTGTTTAGACACTTCGCTTACCATTTTCGTGGAGGATTTTGCCTTGACACCAGAACGAAGAAATGAATATATTGAATATTTCTTTTTCTATTTCGAGTGAGAATCGAACCCACAACCTGTCGTGCTTACAGTCTTAGTCTTGTGCACTAAAACTTAGTAAAGTAATAAAATTGACTAAATAGTATATTAAAATTTAAACTATTATATTATATACAGTTGATAGTCTCATTTTCATATATCAAGTAAACGTATTAAGGGGATAATATCCTCGTAGCCGAACCACAAAATATCGGGTGGAGCGCAGTAAATCCCTCGCTCCTGACGCTACGCTGTAGCTACGACCGCTACGCCGCCGCCGCGCCGTTACTTATGTGTATAGATCTTATGATAGTAATTATATACATGCTTATTATTTGAAAAAATGTGAAATTATCACTTTTTATATATATATTTTTTCATATTAGTACATATTCCCCATTCATTTATTTTCAGCAAAGCGCATCGTTGAGTTCTGCCTCTCAACAGACAATGAATGTCTTCAGAATTCGGCAGAAAATGGGAAGCGTAGTGTCTAACACTAGGTTTCTCTGGTATATTCTAATAAAACTATTACTTATTTAGCAAACATTAATAAACAATAATGAAAATGATTCTGTTTTTGATTTTTTAATACTGAATAGAAATTATTTGCCTTTAATTCGACAAATTGTACTGTGCGTGCAAAAATTTGAGTGAAACTTTTTTTTTACCAAAACAAAAAATGAAAAAATAAAAAAAAGATAAAAAAATCCGCGAAATCTGAAATTACAGCCAACTATCCACGAGCAGGTGAACTAAATCGATCTTAAAACATGTGCCAATAGTTCTAGAACAGAATTCTAATACCATATGTAAAGCTTAGGTAGGTGTAATGAAAAGGTAGTTAGGTATAACAAATCGCTTAATATTCAGAGCAATTTTTCACAAGTGGATGTCGACGGCCGCGTGACTCGAGGGTAACAAAATTACACTTGCACCCGTCGCAGGGAAACACATTCATGTATGAAGGAAGAATAAAAATGGTATTTTATGTTATTGTATTATACTTTTGTATTTCGGTAACATTTTTAATCAAATTAATATATTCCCTTTTCTATGTTAAGTTTAGTGACTGTGTGATGTTTTGGGGTAGGAACACTCATAGTTTTATATTAATTTAGCGTGAAAAATCATAAATTTTAATTATAAATGTTATGGCATTAGAACTCTAATAGGCAGTGGGTTAATTGTAGGCAGCCAAAGATATACATAACACAAATGATATACCGGTACATATTGGAATATAACCGTAAATAACCTTTTTTATCCATTTATCACGTCGATTACTAACCATTTATTGTTTAAAGCGATATTGACCACAAAACTCTCTGACCACTAAACCATACTTTCTCATCAAGCTACTTTGAAACTCTTATGAGCTTGTTACTACATATTTTTATTTTTATGATCTCGCTACATTCAAATTCTGCGGGAGAGAATTAATATTAAGTCTAATAATTAAGTATTAGTCATACTAATAATGAAGTCTCTCGCGTAAATATTTCTTAAATAATAATTTCTTAACTTAATTTTATATGAATCTTGTCTGTATGTTTGTAAAAAATCTATATGTCTCCAAATAAACAAATGTCATTCAAAACAGTATGTACGCGTGAAAAACCAAATTGAATATTTTATTTTTACGCAACGACTGAAATAGTATAGCAGCAAGGAAGTTAGCACTCCAGTGCACATCTTGCGAACAGCAGGTGCCGAGGGAAAGCCCCTAGATGAGGGGACGCAAGCATTTACAGGATTTTTTGTCGATTTAGACATCTTATGACTTGCTGAAAATCCATTTTGACTATTACTGTTATATTATGGGATAGGAAATACTCGTTATGTAAAGTGTGTATTTTATATATACATATATAATGTAATGTCTGTATCATATTAATTTTATTGTAATTATATTTCTTTATATTATAACTATTTTTCATAGAAACATTAATACAAGAACACAACACTTTTTAAAACTGCAGGACTGTGCTACAACAGATTGCTGATGTAAATGTTTACATTTGATATTTTATAAATTATTAGTTATATTATAAGTTAAATATTTTGTTTTCCTCATACAAAATAATTTTCCCTACTTTTCGCTACGCATCGCTATAAAAATATTTATGAAATGTAATGCCATTAAAAAATTACTATAGTTATTCAAGTTCAAGTTAAGTGATTTATTGTTTCTTATATTACAGAATGCATAAATTGACTTTTTAAAACATATTGTCCGTGCTTAATATAATATCGCATGTTAAGAATTTTTTTTCAACCATTCATTAAAATTTATTATCAGCATTTTCAACATATTTAAAATGCAACATGCAACCATTAAGTTTAAACTTGTACCAGAAACTATTTATTGTGTTGTTTTACAAATAGTTATTATGAAGTTAAATAGTTATTATGATCGTTGTGTAGTGCTAAAGCACCACAAGGTTGATTGAAAGCGGAGAACGGAGTATCTTAACACTCTCGGCTCTCTGCCTTAAGGCTTTAAACAGAATAGTATTTTTTAATTTTTTAAATGTAGCGTGAATTTAAAAAATAAAATGAAATATATAAGACTAAAGTGCTTAACAATATCATATGAGATACATAAATTACTTAAAATTATACCCAATTAATAAAAAATATCAAAGGAGCTGTAAACAGTATTAGATAAATTTCATATAACATAAATTAATCTTTACTTCACTACTACTAGATCTTAGAAGTTTTACTTCGTAGGTTCCCATTTAAATGGTTCATAGACATGCACCACCGAGCGTAAGGTAATAAATCGAAGAAAATTTATTGCTCTTATCTGATAACAGTTTGTCGATATACTTACTTGCAATTAAAACGGCGACGTTTAAAGGAAGATAGAATGAATTATGTATTATTTGTATATAACTAATGAAATTATTAGTATACGGCGTAGAGTTCCGCCACTTAAACTGCAATGCTTTGAAAATTCGGAGGAAATTGGGGAGCGGAGAGTTTTAACACTAGGTTTCCTATGCTTGAAGCGGAATACAGCGTGAAACTGAAAACGCACAAACTTTTTTCTTCCACAAACACGATTTTAATTGTATTATGCATTTACGATGTTACAAGGATATTTTCTCATACTTACTAATATTTACTTACATAAAACTTTTTTATTCAATAAAAAGATACAAATCTAACCATTAGTTGCTTAGATACCATAAATCAATTTACGACCTAAAATTCAAAATAGTTAATTTTTGCTCGTTCCACACTCAACACGCACCGAATCAAAATACAAATTGTTCTGTCAATCACGGTGCAGCCCTCGTATGCGCTATGCCCTATGCAGTTCTTGTTCACTCTGATTTCAAAAGAAAGGGATGTCATTGCACGCTCTCATATAACAACGGATGTTTGTTTTAGAAGCGCCTTTTAAGTGAGATACTGGTATCGATTTTTGAGTTAATTTACCAATTTGTAGGTTTATAAATTTTATTTCACTAGGCAGTATTGCTATGAAAATTTGCAAAACAACTACGACTTTTTAAATGTATTTTTTACTTAACAATTATTATTTTTTTCACATTGAAATATTTTTCAATTTTATTTTTTTTTTCAAATGTTCGGACAAATAATCGATTTTTTGTAAGTAAGATACTAAGAATAGAAGGTACTATCGCATGGCATGCAGGTCGTATTCGTAAACTGACTACCTCTGCGTACCGACATGATTTCATTTCCATGTGAATATATAGGTCCATATACATAAAACATGTGAATATGACTTTAAAATGCTTATTGGGATTGTTCGTGTAAGTTAAGACTTTAGGGATTTAGTTTTCTTTAAGTAAAGTTCATTTTGCAGCTCCAATTCCTTTCCGTATAGCAAAGTAGGCGAAAACGAACTTGGCATTTGGATACTCTATTCACCACTTTCCACCCAAATTTCGAAGCATTGTGGGTTGAGTGACGGAAAACTAAACCCCACAAGTTTTGTTTTTTGAGATTTTTTTGTTATTTTAAGAAATAATTGAATTAAATAAATATATAAAAAAATATAATAAATTCGAATTATGTTTCTTTATATTTCTTGTATTATTTCATAAAAATAACTATTGTCATTATAAAGCATACAAATCTCCACGTTCAATAGAAAATCGATTTATTCGTTCACGTTAAACAAATAAAATCAACGTAAGGGGATGGAACGTTAAACAGTTTATTCGATTAGAAATAGAGTAATCAATGAGCAAAGAATTTGTAAAGCAAACAACTCTAACTCTATCACTAACAAGCGAAATGACAAAGTCGACTGCACGCTATGGGTATTTACTTAAAGAAAACTTATTTCATTTCCTTTTAGATAGCAATGCAAGAATATTATTTTAAAAATAATATCATAAAATCATTATATTTCTCTCTATTTTGTCACATTATTGACAAATTTAAAAAGGTGATATTATTGGTCACAAAGGAACAAGCAATTATTTTGATTTCACCGCTCAACAGACACTGTCTTGATTTTGGGCAGAAAATCTTAATGCTCTTGTCTACCCTCTTATATTCAGGAAACAGTATGAACAAATAGATATTTTTTTGAGATTTTTTTTACACACGTATAAAAATATATAAATAAAATATAGCGCAAAAGATACTTATTATTATGAAAACTGTAGTAACATGTTAATATCGATTTTCAGAATTAAATAAGTAAAATGAACACATAATTGAAACCACAAAAGCACAAATAACAAGAACATGTATTCAATTCCTACGTAGCGTGCCTTTAGGGGCGTAAAAACCTGCGTCGTCCCTTCGCAGAAGAGTAAGGATCGCATTCTTCAATAATGAATTCAGGACCTTAGTATATTTTGAAAGGAATTATATAGCATAACATATTCTTTTTATATTAGATACTCTAGAGTTTTTATATAAACAAAAATATATGTATACATTTACTCTGGAATTGGCTATTTTAACCGACTTCTGTAAGAAAAGCAGGTTATCAATTCGAAATATAAAATTAAATAGTTAATTATTTTTATATAGTTAAGAATTTCCCTTAAATATTTGATGTTTTTATTATTGAAATTATATTTTTATTATTTTCATTTCCTCACTGGTAACGAGGCAAAGCGCGGCGTTGAGTTATGCCACTCAACAGACGGTGCCTCCAGAATTCGGAGAAAAGTGAGAAAGAAAATGTCAAAATGGGAACGGAATATCTCATCGCTAGGTCCCTATTCCCTCTGCTATAAAGCTAAAAGAAAAAATTACATTATTCATAAATTTCGACACAAATAATTATTTTTATCTATATACAAAGTACCTAACTAAGTGTGAAATGAAAATATGTAGGGTTAAATTAGGGCCTAACCGCACGAGCCAAGGGTTATTTAAAATGCCTTACGGTTTCGGCAGTGGTCAAGCCCAGACGAACACCAATGAATTATTGATGGGTACTGGAAGATGAGCTCCATTTATTAATCCGTCCATAAAATGTATGAGCAAGTTGTGAAAAAATGTAAAAATGTATTCATCGAATATGGTGTCAAATCTATCATGACGCTGTTTTTAGCTAGTTGATTTTACGTGATGGTTGTGGGTTTAAATTCCGCTTATTTTTTTTTATGTTTAAGTTTCTTGGTTTAAGATGGTGTATGGAAATTTCTTTACCTCAAATCCCATTTGAGGTAAGAAGAAGTATTTAACATGTTCATTTGGCAACGCCCGGCGTTAAGTTCCACCTCTCAACTCGTAATGCCGTAAAAATTCGGAGGATTTTTTTTTCATGCAAAAAAAAACTTTTTTATCAATATTTTTAAAATCTGATATAAAAATATATGTAGTTGCATAAAATTTTAATTTTAACGCATATTCCGAGTTATTACTACAGTGTAGCTTTCACGTCATTGAGGTATACTTAAAAGCTCTTCTCTGGGAAATTATGACAGATGAAATCCGAAGAGCAAAGATTTTCACATTCAAGCTTACATGATGAAGACGTCTTCAATCCCTTGAGCTTTCTCCCCTTGTCAGATGGGCTTTCACTATTGGATATTTTTGAGGTTATAAATGTTGCACATTTATTATATTGTATTGTTGTATTAATATTGCAAGTTTTCCTAGGTACAAACGGTAATATTGTTCACGCTAAATTGTAATTCTGTGATTTATCCTTACATAAAGATATTTTTAAATCGATTAAAAGTAAGTCTCCTTTTTGAAGTCGTTTAAAAGTATTGGTCTTAACGCATTCTACTAAATAGTATTTCTTTTCTAATTCTATTAATGTTTCCAAATGTTTACTAAACAATTTACATTGAACAACTATTGGCAAAATGTACCTGCAAACAGTAAGAAAATAAAATTATGTTAAAGCAAGGAATATTTAGACCAGAAACTTGGGTGAAATCAATAGTCACGTGTGGTGCAAAATAAAACGTATCAAGCAATATTATTTATTAAAACTTATAATTGAAAATTTTACTTTTTTTTAACTTGTTTTTCTTATATTAGCTATTAATTAATCTATTCATTCTTATTTTTAAAGTTCCGTACCTCAAAAGAAAAAATGGAAAGCAATTTGTAACATAATTTTGTTTTCTATCTGTCTATCTGTTTATTCATTTGTTTGTCTGTCCGTGTGACAAGACTATTTTTCTCCCATAACATGGTTTTTTTTATTAAAACTGTACTAAAACGTTAGTTCGTTATACTACTATTACATACTCACTTTTAGTTGTCTCATAATCTCATAATGTCTCTTCAAAGAAAATAAATTTTGTATATACGATTCTGTACCATCTCAAAGTAGTTTATACTACTTCCATTTGTGGATTTATACATTTTAATATATTTTCATGCATAAAGTGTGGTATAAAATATAAGTAAAAACGCTACCGCCTATACCTTGTACACAGGAAAACAGAAACTAACCTTTAGTTTTAAGTAAAGGAGCAAACAGCTCCGGGGTAAGTAAATATGCTGACGAAGGATAGAGGCACGGACACACCTCGCCGTTTGTATCTTGGTCTTATATTTACCGGTTTTTATCTGTCACTGACAGCCGAAGGGACAGCCTTTAAGTGAACCCTTTGATGATGTTGACTTTGAATATGTTTTTTGTGGTTTATTCGGTATTTTTATAATATTTTTTTTATTTCAATATTGAAATTAGTTAAGTCTTTAAGTAAATACCATTGAAGGTAAATAAAATAGATGTGTTATATTTTATTTATTATGAATAAAAGTAGCAGTTCAAATTAAAATATTACATTTTTCCTGCGTGTAGTTAGACAACTAACTTTGTAGCATATTCGATAATTGTCTTCATCTTTTCCTTTTTTTTTAAATTGTGGGCTAGAAACGGAACTTAAAATCTAATCAATGTTGTTTTCATACTTATATTTTTCAAAAGTTATTTTAAAAGTTAAAAGTTAGCTGAAAATTTACAGTGAGAATATTTTTATATACAGCTTTAACTAGCGAAAGCCATCAATTAGAATATAAAATAAACTCAATTCCAGCATAATTATATTTTACTTTCATATTTTATTCAACTTTTTATAAAAAGATTCAATAAAAAAAATATAGAAAATTACCTCTCATAATAATTAAACATAACTCAACCAAGAAAATGTTTTTCCCATACACTATTATAGAAATGAAAAAAAAAGGATGCATTTTTTATTAAAAGGTAATATAAAATATAAAACGCTGTACACTCATAATGTGAGGGGATCATCCGTCAGCTCGATGCATCGTCAGCTGAACTGAACGAGAGGGTATTGTCAGGCCCTCTGAATTTAACGTGGGGGAAAGTAAAGTAGACAAGGAACTTATGTATTAGAATTTTCATATTCTGAAAGTTTTAATATGGCACATAATGCGTAAGTATAATAAAGTGACGGATTTAAAAGTCATTTTTAATATATGAAATATCTATTCTATATAAATAAAATATATACAAATATAACATCGAATTAAGATTCAAGTCTACGGTCCAGCATATCTCAAACGTCATTGTTATTTTTGTAGATAGGTTTCTTATTTTAAAAGTTTCATATAACTCGGGCTCTCTCTTTTCTAAATTAATCATTCATTTAGTTATATTTTTTTTTGTTATTTAAATTAAACTTAGAATTAATACATTATTAAATATAATTATTTTTATCTATGTATGAATGATTAATTTAGAAAAAAATAACAGAAGATACTTCTAGAAATAAATAAAGTTAAATAAAAAATAGTTTAACCAGCCAACAAGTTAATTCGAATACTTTATTAAAATAAGGAATAAAATGATATATGACTGTATGTTTTCAAATTTACGCTTTCAATAAATGCCAGAGCTGGTTTGGCCGAGGTCCAGTACATGAATATAAAAATGCTTAACCTGTCAAACGTTTTGCCAAATAGGTACCAATACATAGTCTAAGCAATTTTCATAAATAAGATTGTAATCAGAAAAGTTCAGTTTATTTAACTTAAGTATATAAATTATACAACAGTTATAAAGCTTATAGAAAAATTCAAGCAAAATTCAAGAATTATAGAAAAATATCTATATATATAATAAAACTGTAAGGGGGGTAAAATCTGTACATTGAATATAAACTAAAAAAAACCTTTCCGGGGGACTTTATACAAGTAATAGAAGAGAAAAATATAATTTTTGGAATTCTTGTCTGTCTGTCTGTCTGTTGTGACTCTTTAACGCAAAAACTACTGGACGGATTTAAATGAAACTTCTTTTGTCGCATAGCCATTAGTCTTCGCCTACACATAGGCTATAATTTATTTTGATAGCCCGAATACCTGATGTGAAACCCTAGCAGCCCGCCTAATCTATAAGAGATATCAATACAACGCTTTAGGAAAAGTTATTTAGCGTGATGAGCATTTTCTGTTGAAATAAAAAAAAATTGGATCCAATTTTAAAAAATTGCCAGAAAAGATATAAAAACAACACTTTTCTACATTCCCATACAAAAGATCCGTATTAATACTTAAAAGTCAATTTGGACTTTAATACCGTACTATAAAGTTTAAATGTTAGTCGCTGGATTCCGGGAAGGCAAAACAATTGACTGACGTTAGTATCGTATAAATATTATAGCTCCAGATCCCAGAGTCGCCTGGACTATTAGTCTTACATGTAGTTAAGACATATGCTTACATATTATATGCTTACTCACTAATTTGAAAATAGGATCCTTTAAAAGGTAGCAAAAAAAAAACGGTATATCTCTTTCTGGGCAAATGATGAAGCCATCGGATTGATCTGGTTATATATGAGGGATCTTTAAATAGTCCGTAAATAATATATTTAAATTTTAAAGAACCTTTAGGAAGTTTGGCAGAAGTAAAGGTACACGTGAAAGAATGTGAAATATACATTTTTTACTTTAAAACATATATAAAAACGAGAATTTCTATTTTAATGTAACTGGAAGTGTGCTTTAAGTTGGCACTATCTCTGAAGGTTTTTTTAAGTTAGAGAGTATGCATACAGTCTTAAGTACATATTAGATTTCAGCTTTGCTAAAATGATGTAGGTCTGGGGGCCCTGGGATCTCAGTCTTTTAATGTCAATATTTGTCAATATTTCTATGGTAAAATGTCACTTGAAATGTAAAAGTCTCTTTGTTGTAAATGTGCATCTACATTATTAAATCTAAAAGCCACAAATTTTATAAAATTAATAAAGTGTTGTGTATTTGTGACTTACTAAATATGCCTTCTATAAGGCGGTGGACAAATTTAGGCAGAAGAATCTAATCGTACTGCCCAGAACGTGAAGATTGCAATGAACGTGAAAAAAATCGATTGAGACAGACCCGTAAAGCACGATAGTTTACTACTACTGATAATGGTGCAAATTTGAATCGAGCTCCTTTTTGTTATATATATCAATTGATGCCAGCAGTGCCTACAGCTGTGTTGCTATTGGACCTATGAACTCAGTTAGCCAATATTGTAAGGTTATTGTAAAAATTGAAATTTAAAAATTGTTATTGTAAAATAAAGCCAATAGATTGTGTTGTGTAAATTGATACCGTAACTTCCACCTCCAGAGCCATTGTACTCATTGGTTTTAGGAATAGGAGCATACTCCATATACACTTTTTAAAAAATATTCAACAATACAACGACTGCTTTCAAATGACTTCATTTGGAGTAACAAAAGCAGTTCGGGAAAATTTAATGCTAATTTTTAAGTTTTGTCATAGTATCTGCAGTTGCATGTATGTTAATCATAACTATTATAGTCCATACGCATTACAATACATTTTTCCCTCAACAGTTACAAGGTCAAATATATCATAGAGCAGGTTTATTGTTACCAGTACCAGATAGCGACTACAAGTCTTAGCAAATTTATTTTATGAAAAATTCTCCACAAGAAATCAACCTACGTTGTACACATAACAATTCACTGAAAAGGTCAATAGTTGAACAATTACAAAAATTATTTCACGAATACAATTAACTAATTATATTTTTCAAAAGTGCAATGTTTTAATGCATCTTCTATCGATGAAGTTGCCATTGTTGTAATTGGAGAAAATTTGGAGTAACGTGAAATAATCGATTACAACGTATTAAGGAAACACATCGCTCATATGATGCACTGCAATATCCCATTATATTTTGGCAAGTTGAAGATGGCTATGATTTCCCAATCAAGATGATAAATGCAGGTAATTGAAATATTTTGTTTATGAGATGCTATGTCATCTACTATATCACTTACTAAGCACTTTAATTTGATTGGACAGTTGAATTTAGAAAGAACTTTAAAAGATCTACGGATTTTATTATCAGGAGATTTTCGCCAAACATTGCCAGTGGTTCCACGTTCAAAGCAAGCTGATAAACTGAAATCATGTTTAAAGTCCTCCGAATTGTAGAAACATGTCAAGGTAATATAATATTGCATTTAAGCGAGAATATTCGTGTCATGATGCAAAATGATCAATCTGGAGACATATTCTCTAATTAACTCATTGATATTGGTAATGGCAAACTTCCTATAGATGCGCTGATTGGCTGCATCACCTTTCCTGATCGTTTTTGTCAGTTAACGTAATCCAAAGATGAACTCATTCATCATAAAGTGCTTCCAAATGTTGCTGAAAATTATTTATTCCATGGTTGGTTGAACGGAAGAGCTTTACTGGCTGCCAAACACACTGATATAAATGAATTAAATTTCAATTTCCAAGATGTCATTCCTGGCGTAATGAGGACATATAAATCAGTTGATACGGCTACTAATGAAGATGATGTCGTGAACTATCTACCGGAATTTTTAAACTCACTTGATTTGCCAGGGTTTCCGCCTAACAATCTTCATGGTCCATTTAAGTGGCGGTTGGCGGTTTTTAATTGGAGCCACCCCTTTGTGGGGAAAAACCGAGGGGAGAGTAAAATAGAAGGAGTAGGATAGGTAGAAGAAGGAGAGAGCTAAGGAAAGGAGGAGGGGAAGGGGGGGGGGCACCATTCTTCCGGACTGGATGAGGATGTAAGAGTGGCGGCTCGAGGATCCGGGGTCGCGTACCCGTATGCCCACAAACAAATATCGGACAGATATTAGTCAGGACATCCTCTGGAATAAGAATGAAGAACGGAAAAGCGGTGGGACCTGACGACATTCCGATCGAAGCGTGGAAATCGTTGGGCTCTCTTGGTGTGCTCATGCTTACTGACCTTTTTAACCATATCTTGAACACTGGTAAGATGCCGCATCAGTGGCGGCTTAGCTTTATTACCCCTATTTACAAGGGAAGGGGCAGTGTTCAAGATTGTGGTAGTTATAGGGGCATTAAGCTTATGAGTCATACCATGAAGCTCTTCGAGCGCATGATCGACCTCAGGCTCCGCCGAGAGTGTACTGTCTCTGCGTCTCAATATGGATTTCAGCCAGGATCGGGCACCATGGACGCCATTTTCGCCCTCAGAACTTTGATGGAGGCATACAGGGAAAAAAGGAGAGCTCTGCATGTGGCCTTTTTAGATCTGCAGAAGGCCTTTGACTGTGTGCCTCGTCAGTGTATCTGGTGGGCATTGCGATCCAAAGGGATCCCTGAGGCCTATATTGAGATTATCAGAGGCATGTACTACGATTCCGCTTCTATGGTTAGGACTGCTGTTGGCGACACTAGACCCTTCCCGATTACAGTGGGGGTTCACCAGGGCTCGGCTCTTAGTCCGTTCTTATTCAATGTAGTGCTCGATACTGTCTCGGCTCACATCCAAGACCAGCCTCCATGGCTGATGATGTATGCCGACGACATAGCACTCATTGCCGAGAACCGACTGACGCTGGAGCGTAAAGTGAACCTCTGGAAGGGTACGCTTGAGAACGGCGGTCTTAAACTAAATGTGTCGAAGACAGAGTACATGGCCTGCGGGAGCCGGGACTCGAGCACCATCCTTATAGGTCCTGAGCCAGCCGTTAAGTCGGAGAAGTTCAGGTACCTTGGATCCGTTATGCACGAGTCTGGAGGCATCGATCACGATGTCCATGGCCGGATAAGCGCTGCCTGGGCCAAATGGCGGGAGGTCACTGGTGTGGTCTGCGACCGCAGAATACCGCCCAAGCTCAAGGGGCTGATATACAAGAGCATCGTCGGACCGGTTTTTTTATACGGCAGCGAATGTTGGCCAGCACTATCTCGGCACACTCAGGAGCTTCACGTCACGGAAATGAAGATGCTGAGGTGGATGTGCGGCGTAACGCGGTCTGACCGCATACGCAACACATTCATTCTATTTAGTCTTGGGGTCCGTGATGTAGCGGATAAGCTCCAAGAGCGTCGCTTGAGATGGTTTGGCCATGTTACGCGCCGGCCTAAGAACTATGTCGGACGCAAGTGCCTTGCTATACCAGTTCCTGGGACGCGACCTTCCGGACGCCCAAGGAAGCGCTGGTTGGATGTCGTGATGCAGCACATGAGAGCCAATGGTCTAACCACCGAGGACGCAAAAGATCGTGCAAAGTGGAGTAGTTTGACTAGGAAGGCAGACCCTGGCAATAGCCGGGATTAATGCCAGGAAGAAGAAGAATCTTCAATTAAAGCTTGTATGTGTAGTTGTAATTTTGCGAAACTTTGTAAAGGCACACGATTAGCGATAAAAAAATAATGAATAACGTAATAGAAGCAATCATATTGAAAGGAAAGTATAAAGGAGAAGACTTTTTGATGATGCGGGGCATCCCAATGATTTCGACTGACATACCATACGAGCTTAAAAGACTACAGTTTCCAGTACGGCTTGATTTCGCAATGACTATAAACAAATCCCAGGGGCAGTTATCAAGTGTTTGTGGTATTAATATAGAAAACTCATGTTTCTCGCATGGTCTATTGTATGTTGCCTGTTCCCGTGTTGGAAAACCATCTGCTCTGTTTGTTTACGCGCCAGATAACCAAACAAAAAATAACGGGTACCATAAAGTTCTACAATGAAAATGAAACTGAATTTAGAATAAGTAAAAATAAAATATAATAAGTAGGTATCATAATAAGATATCGGAAATTGTTATTTTTATTGTAATTTTTAATGAATATTACAAGAATTTAAAGTGATTTAAGTTTTTTTTTTTGATATTATATAATTGTTGACTTATCAACTTTCTTTATTTTTTTATCTTACTAGCTGACCCGGTGTCCCGAATAGTAGAATACATATTAAAAAAAAAGAATCGACTGTAAGGCGATACGAAGTTCGCGGGTCTGCTAGTTTAATATAAATCTATTTATAGTCGTATCATTATCAACTATTACTTATAGATATATAATACTTCTCTTTAACCATATAATTTAAATTTTACCTCGTCTTCTCAGTTTTCAGTATAATATTTTTTTCTTAAAAAACTCCATGGGAAGGCAACTACCAGTTTACTTTCTACTCTTCACAGCCAATTCTAAATAACATATTAAAATATGGAAAAATAAATAAAAATAGAAATATTATCAGTCCAAAAAAAAAGTCTTTATAACTTTCTAATTTTTTACTTTCAGTTACAGTTGAATAAGCTTTTGTGTCGTTCTACTTACGCGTGTAACACAATTACCACGAGTCCAGTAAAGGAAGTTAGCGTATTCAGAACGAGCAGTCCGTGAAAAGGGCAGACGTGTGGTCACCCTTGCAGGCTAATGAAAATTCTTTGCGCAAATATTTGAACATACTTACATACATAGTGACAAGTTTAATGGAATTGATGTACTCCTACATACTTGTATAGAAGTTTTTGCGTTGCTATTTCTATTTTTATAAATATTAAAAGCCGTGATAGATATTTTTTTATAATATACTATGAATGTTAATTGCTACAACTTGTTTATTCAAGTAAAACCCGAACTTATTTCTGAAAGAAATATAGAAAAACAGCGATATATTTCATTAATGTACGATTGTTTATTTCTTTTCTCGATCTCATTTTCCGTGCAAGTAATAACTTATACTTGGATTTTATCCAAACGAATCTTCGGAATGCTCTTGAAATGAAGGAGGGTGCTACATGACCACTAAAGGAACTTTATACGCTTGTCTAATTCGAGCACCACCAATAAGGAAAGTTTTATTTTATGGAGACTTCTTATAGTGATAGTTCAGTCGCACATTTATTATGCCATTAACATATTATATTGATATAGTCTATTGCCTTGTATGAAATAAGGCAGACATATGAAACCATTTTGGTATATTATACTATTTAAATATATTAAGAAATTCCTTCACATTTTTTGTTCTTCGTTGAACTTTATAAGGCAAATTAAAATTTTAAAAAAGTTTAAATTTTGAGTTTTATTGTATTTATATCGATATTTCCATTTTGTTTAAAATGGCTTTTAGTAATTTCACTCGCTATGGGTTAATTTTCTTTCTAGGAAAATAGGAAATATTGAACGAATATAACAAAGATGCTTAGAAAAAGAGCATCGTTAGTTTCCGTCACACAGCATGTAATATATCTGGGAGGAAAGAGAAGATTGAAGTAATTTATTGTTAAGTATTTTATATTTATGCCGCAAAAAAGGAAAAGAAATAACAAATATATTTTATATTTATGCCGATAAATATACCCAAAACTAGTACCTCTTCAAATGAAATAGAAGCAAATAACATAAAATAAAATTATGTTTCTTTTACATTTTGCATTTAGTTTTTTCGTGTTGTAAGATTCGCGGGGAACGGAGTGTCTTTACACTAGGGTCCTTTTGTCCACCCGGCCGCAAAACGTGGCCAAAAAGCAGCAAAAAATCAGCAGCAGCAGTAACTCGTAAAATTACTACTGCTGCTGATTTTTTGCTGCTGCTGATGTAAAATTATACTGAAATTACCACCACCCCCATATGACATAGATATATTTCAATTCCTTAAGACCCAAAGAAAATCTAGGATCAGTTCTACAGCGGTGGACTCCAGACGATAGGTCATTAGTAATCGATAATGAGCAGTACGTGCTTAATGCGTATCGAGGGCGACCTAATTGGATTTGCAAATCAATTAATGTTGAACATCGCCTCATTATACGTACACACAATATTGTAAAGTCAATAGCGGTCCGGCATTCATAGCTAATTGATTAGTTGCTGGAGTGATTGGAATCACCTTACCTTACGGTATAGTTATCTATCTATGGGGTCAGTTGAGCAAGATAGGTGGAGAGGTGCTGTGGGAAACGTGGGATTACAGGTTTAAATGATAATATGTATATATTTCTGAGATATTCCTATATTATTATTTTTTAGCTTGCCGCTATATTCCGCCTATTGCAGAGGGAAACTGGAAACCTAGTGTTAATATACTCTGTTCCCATTAAGACACTTTCAGTTGATTTTTGGAGAAATTTTGTGTTGAGTGGTGAATGTCAATGCCACGCTTTGCTCCGGTACCAGAGCTAGGAAGAAACTATTATGTAAATATTTGAATTCCTCTAGTGAAATTCGAACCCACCGTTGAACTTACAGTCACGCACTTGTGCCTCTGTGCCACAACGTTTAATTTGATAAATGTTAATAAATAGATAGATAGAATAAATAACTTAAAAATATATCCGGAATATTTTATTTTGAATTTTAAAAACATGTATAAGCCAACATGTTAAATGTATATTAAATAATATGTATATTCGATTAGTGTTAGCATTCAATTTTTTTAGGCTTAAAAGAAATTATTCCGTTTGTATTTTTACACACTATGTAATTTTTTTATTGAAAAACTTACATTTTAAAATGTTGTTCCTATTTATTGTTATATTTAACAGTATTTATTAAACCAAGGATTTGTTTGTTTCAAGGTAGAGCTACGATGAAATTGAGTATTAACACAGTTTCATCTAATGTGCATACATGCCGTTCAATACTAATGATATGTTAATCACTGTCATTGTTACATGACATGTAAAATTATGTTTACATAAATTAATCTTAATTTTAAATGATAACGAACTGTAAACGCGACGGTTGTAGGTTTTATTATCACTCGAGGAATAAACTTTTAGTGGAAATTGTTTCCTCTCTCTCTCTATTAACGAGCTAAAGCGTAGCGTTATAAGGCCTGAATAAGGGAATGGTATGTTTTAATACTAGGCTACCAGGTCCCCTTTGCCAACCCTGCTATGTGCGGGAAATTTTCTTGAATTTTAATTTTAACAATATGTAAAATCATTTACTTTCATTATTGTAATAAGCTTTTCCTTCCCTATATAAATAATACTCTAAAAGAAATGGATCAATTTAGTTCGAAATAAATAGTTTGCAAAAAAATCTACCAAAAATCAATGTTTCTTAGTTGAAGATCCCCTTCCCTTTATCGTATCCGTCTAAATTTAACGAATCAAGGCAATATAAAATATATTTTTAATATTTTTTTTTGTATAAACATTCTTAATTTATATAAACACATTGCATATATTTGTGACATAAAATAAGGTGACTGAAATATCTTTGCCCTAAATAAAGTTCCCTGACGTGGAGGGCAGCCTCGCAATATTCTCAATAAAATGCTGTTGACCTTTCTCTTTGTACCCGAGTATAACGATATGACCTCTACATTCAGCTAAAAATATCTTAAAAGTGGAATATTTCATCCATCAATCTCTTTACTGTCACCTTCATCCTGCGTATCATTGAAGAAGTGGGGTTGGTATGGCAAAAATGAGCTTTAAGCTTATATTAAGCTTACTTGGAGTTTGAAGATATGGAGAAAAACATTGATATATTATCATATTTATAAATTCATATTTTAATTCATAAAAATATAAATTTTAATCAATATTGATTGAGGTTAGTCGGACAAGCATGTGAACGGTAAAGCGACAGTTTGCAAATTCGATTACCCACTCAAGGACATGAAATATTTAATCTTTTTATTTCTTCGCTCTATTGTAGAGACAATGCACGACGTTGAGTTCCGCCACTCAAAAATGATTCCAGAAATTGGCAGAAAGTGGGGGGCGGATTCTACTCGTATGTAGAATTTTAGTAAAAATATTTCAAAGGTTTCAGGCGTTAGGGCTTTGGATTACACGCTCGCGTTTTAGCCAATCAAGTTATATGTTCACATACCGCCGCTCTGAAATTTTTATACGGCTGTTACAACTTTGTTGTTAGCACCTCGCTAGGAAAATTTTTATAAAGTTTTGGAAGCCAAATTATATTACGAATGGCCATTTCGTTGGAGAACATGTTATACAGTTATTTTATAATATCTTAATGATTATAATCTTACGTCAGTGATTTTTTTTTACATAGTTAAAAAACTCTATTGTCTGATAATGATTATGTGCAATGAGTTTTGAGCGAAGGTACCCAATCGTACATGAATCGTTTTTTTTTTTTTAAATCCGTCTGTGTCCCTAGCGGGGTAGCCAGAGAGAACGGAGCGCCATATGCTACGGTCTCTGGATACCTCTTTCACCTCGTCTACTTTCTTCAACCTCTTCATACATGCCCTCCGAGAAGTCCATGATGACCTACCTCCAGTATCAAGAGCCAAGGCCACCAGTGGCTAGTAGTCCAAAGTGTGAAGCTCCCTCACGATACTCCTCTTAAGCAATAAAGTTCTTGATCTACCAGTTCACCGATAGTCTCTTAAAACGTTCATCGAGGCTTTTCACTATTAAGATAATTATTATTAATATAAAGATATATATATTCCAATCCCACTATGATAGCGCAGATTACCTAAGAACAATGGAGAAATACACAAAAGGTAGAAAAACAATATATCCTCAACGTTTAGATATACACATGCCTATATATGTAAAGCATTTAGCTTACAGCAAATTGAACCATGTCACATCTACTCAGCTATATGTATATAGGGAGCTTAAAAGCATAGGTCAGTGCATCAAATATCGACGATAATTTGTGTATTGTTCGCTAATACACACTCTGAGCCAAATGGCAAGTAATTATCCCTCTCTCAACGACTTATTGAATGCTGCTTTTGCCATAAATTACGTAGAATATAACAAGTACTTTGAATCGAAATTCTGTATAGGGTAATAAGGCTTCAAATGTCAATCTTTTAATATATATATATTGGTAAACTGTTTTCTGAATAAAACTATGATAATATATGATAAATATCTTTATACGAAATTTATGTTGTGTTATCTATATTACTTGTACATGAATATTTCGCTTTTTTTAGTATCCCGCTTTTTTAGCTTCACGCTGTATCCCGCACATGGCAAGGTAAACAGAGGAAGCCCGAGAACCTAGTGTTAAAACACTCCGTTGCCATTAAGACAATTCTATTCTCCAAAGCGGGAGGCGGAATTTCTTTACACTAGGCCTCTGCCTACCCTGCTAGATGTGGGATAGAGCGTGAAGCTAACTCCCCACTTTCCGCCGATATCTAGATCTACATAGATCATCTACGTTCTACCTAAATATTAATTTAGTTATTATAGCATGTTATTTTTGGATATTTGTTACTTAAACCTGCATAATGAATAATTATTAATTATTAATAATTATTAACATTTGACTTAAATATTTCAATATTAATAATGTAGAATTAGTAAATTTAATATTTCATAATTATATTAGTCCCTAAAACATATAAACGAGTTAGCAATAAATTTGGTCCATCGACGACTAACTCTGAAACTTGGATCAAGTTGTTCTAATTAAATTATAGAGGGGTTCAAAGGCAGAATGCATAACATCTATGCACCGAGTAAGCTATGGAAATGATTTACCAAGTTCTAGAATGTTCGGTAGAATGGATGGTACACGATGGGATTGATTAAGCATGATAAGCCGCAATCGAATGAGGGGGGAGTTTGGTGGTTACCACTGAAGATGTATATTATATGTATATATGTATGTATTTGAGTTTCAATTTTTCCTCCTCATATGATCATTGCTCTAGTAACGAAGCAAAGTGCGGCGTTGTGTTCCGCCACTCAACACGCAATTAATGCAAAAGTTCGGCTGAAAGTGGGGAGAAGAAGGATTTAGGAGCAAGTTTATATATATTTTTTATTTTCATATCTTTTTCGGTATATTTAAAAAAGAATCAAAACGAATACAATTCGATTGACATTCCTATTTGTAACCGCTATATTGTTAGCATAAACTATGTGCTCGGCGCCGTCTCCGTGGCGCGTGACTGATGTTTTTACGCGGCCTACTTGCGACGTTTATTGCACCTTTACTTAGAACAAACATCATGGAATATATATATGCATAAATGTAAGTAATATATAAACAAATCCACAAAAAAGATATATATGAAAAATATAATTATATCATATGAGGAGGTTCAGAGGTCAACTAAAACAGAATTTAATCAATACCATTATTCGTTATGTTCAAAAAAATAGGCTTACCCTATAGAAAAAGTACCTATGTTTTCAATTCAAGATATTTTTTTCTAGCTACACACTCCAGCATATAACTAAATAGGGGAATCTAATGATAAGACACTCTGTTCCACTTTCCCCCCAATTTTCAAGACATTGCGTATTGAGTGACGGAACTTAACACCGTAACCAGAGCCAGAATACACATATAGGTACACGTCAATTTATCATAAAGCACATTTAACACTTCTATTTTTTTTTTATTGCAATAGAAAGATCTCATGTTTATATCGCATACGTTCGCGTTTTATGGGTAACTGTGATGAGTTTGGTTTGAATACCGTAAACACGTACAGAAACGTAATGCAGCTAAGAAGTTAGTAGCAAACCTGACTTGCAATATCACTAAATATTTTATGCCAAGCCACCTTGTGGCCTTGAGTCTCTGGAACTACTGTACAGATTACATACGATGTTCTCCAGAAGAAAATTTATAATTATTGATGAGAGTAAAAGTTTGAAAAATATGAAAGCAGAACGTGCGTACTATTAAAATAATTTACTTAATCAATACAATTAATAGGTTGTATAGATCCTCTGTAAAAGTACCTACTTGATACGATTCTTTCGACTTTTACACAATAACTTTTTTTTTAATTCCTTAAGATTTTTTTACATCCTCACGTTGTATCCCGCGTGTAGCAGAGTAGGCAGTCCAGTGGCCTGACTAGTGTTAAGACACTCCGCTCTCCACTTTCCGCCGAATTCTGTAAGCATTGTGTGTTGGATAGCGGTAGTCAACACCGTGTTTGCCACGTTACAAGACCAAGAAAATGAAATCTTCGAATGAGAATCGAACCCAACAACCTGTCGCATTTACAGTAGAACGCTTGTACCTCTGGACCACGACTGGCCTCAGAATATAAGCATCTTACATAAGTGTATTCAACATTTACGATGTGGTACGTTTCTGAACAGAAGTTATGAAACGAGGAAAGCTGTAAAAGGATGATAGCTTTCACTCACGTACTTCCTTCCGTGGTTTGCATGCTACGATTTGAAATCGGGCAAATAATAAACCTGTAAACCTGTGTAAATATGTATAAATAAAATATTTTACTTCGTTATGCCAAATTTTATTGTTCTATATAAAAATAAAACTATAACATTACTGTAAATGTTTATATTGTGGCGCAGAGGCAAGTATAACTGTAAAATCGACTGGTTTTGGGTTCGATCCTCAGTCGAGGAGATGAAATATTTATTTAAATTTATATTTCCATTTCTTCGCTCTGGTGTCGAGAGCGCAGCGTTGAGTTCTGCCACTCAACACACAATGCCTCCAGAATTCGGCGGAAAGAGCAGAACGGAGTAGAACCCTCTGCCTACCCTGCTGAGTGTGGAATACAGAGTGAAGCTGATTAATTTGATTTAATTATTTGATGTAAATTCTTATTACCAAATTCATAATAGGCTAATTAGATACATACAAAAAACGTGCAATCCAATTTTCAAACTCCTCTGTTTTATACTAGCTTAAAAAGGTATGCTTTTCTGTGTATAGGTACCATATTTCCTACATCATAAAAAAATTGTAAAATATAATTTCTTATTAATTAATTGTTTATTACAGCCGATAGACGAAAAAGATAGCAAAAGTCATTCATATCGATTACAAATAAATAAAAATAGAATTATCTATAGATATTTTGTTTTCTTGATAAAACGATTATACAAATATTTTAACAAATTATCAAATAATAGTCCCAGTATTTAAATTTTTAAATGAATACTTATTTATCTGTTTAATCAAATGATAGGTAAAATCTCAATTTTTTTCTGATTCCGTTTTAATAAATGAAAAAAAAACAGCTTCCTATGCATATATACTTTCGAATGTGTCTTGCTTGTCTTAATTGCTAACTACCCATTGTAGTGTCATAGTTGTAGATTCGATTTCCAATACGAAAACCTATTATTTTGTTTTACCTGTTGACATCCTCCACATGACATTTATAGCTTGAATCCAGGTGAAAAGAACAGAGTGTTATATTTCTATTTAAATAGGCAACCACCAGTCAACACGAAATAACGGAAATATTTTAATGGGAAGGGAAACTGTGATAACATTTAGGAGATTATCTGCCTTTATTTGGCATTGTCTACGTTTGGCTACTAGCGACCCAGTCGCAGCTTCGCCTGCTTGTAGTGTATAATTTATTTTCTCACCTGAATTACTCATAATAATTAATAATATAATCTTAAAAATTTAAGAATATCCATATATTCAAATTTCAATCATACATTAAAAAATTTCAGCCAATTCAATAAAACATTTATTTTGTAAAATATTATCGTATAAAATAATTTGTCTTGACATAACTTTTTTATTTATAAAGTGATTTAAGTAAAACTAACACGAACGTTAAGAAAAGCTTTCCAAAATAAAAGTAAATATTAAACTTAACCGATTTAATGTTATGCAGTTCATTTAAATCGGTTAAACCGTTTCTGAGATTAGCGTACACAAACACACAGAGGCACAGATAGAAATTTTAAAAATCATTGATTTGGGTTCAATATCACTTATAAATGCCTCCAGTACAAGAGTATATACGAGTACAGATAAAATATAGATAAGCGTTATCATGACGCAGGTACAAAAAGTGTAGATATCGATTAATGTGGTTCAGTTCGTATTTAGGAAGTAATTGTATATATTTTTCATGGTTAAGGACGTGAAACTGAAGATATTTTTCGTTATTTAATAATATACAAATTTGTAAGATATATATATAAGGATTTCTATCTATATATATATATACTAGCGGACCCGGACGCGGCTACGCCTGCTTGAAATATAAGAATATAATTTCTATAGAAATATAATTTCAATCTAGATGAAATGCTAAAAGTGACTATTATATTTATCAAAATGACGCGGTAACGAACGCGGTCGTGTAGCGACGACGGTTGTTATTAACATGGCAGAATAAATTGCATGTCAAATTAGAAAGTATTTTAATTTATTAATATATATGTGTAATGTAATACTATATAGCCTATAGCACTTCTGAAGAATGCAGCTTTCATACAAAACAAAAACAAAGTAAATCGGACCAGTAGATCCAGAGATTTTAGCGTTCAAACAAACAAACAAACAAACAAACAAACTCTTCCGCTTTATTATATTAGTTTAGATATATCAGGATAAATATATTTTTATAAGGATTTAGTTTTTATCATGTATTAGCATTCCGTATAAAACTTATATTATTTTTTTCATAAAAGAAAAATTAAAACACTTTGTAGGTATGAACACTTTTATTATTCTTAAAAAAAAACATTACATTCCATTAACTGACACCCATACTAAACTAATTAGTTTAACTCTTGTTTATATACTAAACTATTGGTAATTACATTCGTATATCCTTGCACATCCTAATACGTTAGAGCTCTAAAACTTACAATTCTAAAACGAATAATTCTCGATTTTTTTTTAAATTACTTAAAAAATGAGATTACGTTTTGTTATTATCATTAATTCCCAAAAAAAATTTAGGAATTTTCACTCAAATACAAGTTATATCAAAAAATATAACTTTACAAGTGAATTAGAAAAAAAGATAGAATATAAAGTTTATAAGCTATAATTGTGTGCCAATATATGCGTTGCAATTAGGACAGTAGTGCACAGCTTTCTTGCAGACGTCCGTACAATATGGTATAGCGACGCATGGCCAGCATCTAAAATAAGAAAAAACAATAACTTAATAATTATAAGACGTTTTAAAGCAGTTTTTACATGCTTCAGTGGAGAATAATTTTATATTATTTAGTATTTTTTAAATTACTTAAAAAAATTAGTAACTAGTGGACCCGAACGCGGCTACGCCCGCTTGAACTATACGAATATTTATTAAATATATTTATGAAATTATTTTCAGTTTTCAATAGAGAGGATGCGTTAAGCAAGCTCATTTTGGGTGACGTTTTCCAACAACAAACTTTGCAAATCGTTGCTTAGCAACGGTCGCTTACTCGAATCGCTCGACGGTTGTTATTAACATGGCAGAATAAATTGCATGTCAAATTAATAAGTATTTTAATATATTGGTATATATCCATAATATTACAAATATGAGAAAAAAAAAGTATCCTATATTGATCCCGAGATCCTCAAAAATCTCTATGTGAGTATTTTATCACAATTAAATTAGCGGTTTGGCCCTGATTGCGTAAAAGACAGACAGATAGAGTTACTCTGGAATTTATAATATAGGTATGGATTCTTGGTTTTGATTACTAACAGCGACAAACTAAGTTCTGTTTATCTATAACAAAAGTGCTTAAAATATGTAAAAACTAAAAAAAAAACTATGAATTAAAACAGTTCCTACTAACATGTTATTTCCAAAACATTGACATAGCATCGTTATAAATAGACAAAATAAACAATATCACCTATACCAGATCACGAAGCGTCGAAATAGGAACAGATAATGTATATCATTGACCACAGACCATTCAGTACATATTAAATATTAAAAATAAACGATATAAAAAGCCTATTTTTGCACTTATCAATTTCTAAAGGTAAGCTCATTAATGCATGTATAATAGTGAAAGAACAAGAGTTAATTATAAAGGTATTAATAGAAATAATAATAAAGCTTCTAAAGTGCTATATATATCTATATATATATATATTATTTTAATAAATAATGCTTACCCCATTAGACACAATATGCCAGCTATGAAATGAGTTCTGAACCAAACTGATCTTTCAATTCTTGTAACAATACGCTCATTACACGAACTACACACCATTGCTACAGGCTCTATTCCTAATGCACCTGCTATAATTATAGGTGGCGCGCTCACAGGTTGAACTGTTACTACATTTCCATTATATTCGGCAGAATCATATTTTGGTGGAGAATTCGGTGGTCCTGGGTAGCCTGGTGGCTGTGCAAGGTCTGGTCCAGGAGCCGCCTTTGTTATATTTGCTGAAAATATAGTATTTGCGTTGTAAATTAATTAGTATACGAAATGATTAAAAGTTGGACTCATGTGAAGAACGAAATTTTATTTATTTATTTTTAGCGTTCGTCTTTAACTTTTTTTCTTTTCTACATTATTGATTACAAGTATAATATCTAACAAATCATTAACATCCACTAAAAACAATTTATTAATACTTCAATCGATCTAACTGTCATGTTAATAATTAAAGAAAGAAAGAAAGTAGAAAAGAAAAGAAATAAGAAAATATATAGATATATTTAGTACAAAAATAATATTATAAGCTAATAAAAAAATATTCTTACCTTGGCCTTCCATTTTACAAACAACGTAATATCACGATTGGATCGCAACTAATTTTAGATATCAATATCACATAATATATACAAATTCGGGTACAATTTTCGTGCAATTTTATCTACGATATGGCTGAGATAGTATTTTGGTTATCAATACAGAAAATAATGTATGCTTATTTATGTAGTATTTCTTCATCTTCTAACGTATTTCTAGCTTTTAGTAGATCAGACATGAAATACCTAATGAAATTTCATTTTATTTAAGACCTAAGAACTATGTTTTCTTTTTCTTTTCAGTTTCCGTTTATCCTGTATATATCAGGGTAACTAGAGAGAAGTCATTTCTTCATCTACAGAGATGTGCTACTGTGACCTAAAGAGCTATGTACCTATGTATGTAATTGATGTCTTAAATTAAAACCGAAAAAACTTACTATTATTATTATAAAGATAACAACTTATAACTGTAAACACTGGTTACAGTTTCAAATCAAGGCGGGATTATATGGGAACATATTATTTTAATGTAGCGTTGTTTTCTGTCAGTCAACACACAATGTGTCGAATTCAGGTGGAAAACAAAGAGTGGAGGGCAAAAAAACAAAGAAAAAAGTCGATTGCGCCATAATAAATACATTTTACCAATATGTAAAGAAAACATAGTATGAGTCATATTGATATTTTTGTACAAACATTTATGAATAAACATTGCCTAAACAATTGAATTATACATAGAAGTTAACAAAAGTAATAAAACTGTTATTATAAAATGAAAAATCTGCTTAAAAATTAACCGTAAAAAATATATTTATCAAATGAAACTATTTTAGCCGGATTAATCGTGTATATTTAAATACAAAATAATGAATGGAAATATAAATTTAAATAAAAAGTTAATTATTAACAAGATAATTACAGTGGTATACAAAATTAAATAATTTACATAGATCTGGTTGTAACATTATCTACCAGTGTTCTTTGAGATTTGTGTTATCAGGCAGACTGCCTGTCTTATCATCAATTAATTGGTCTGGATATTTGAATTGGAATGTTACTTTTAGCGTCACGCTGTATGCACAAAGTAGGGTAAGTGTGGCAACTTAGTGCAAGGACACTGCGTTCTCCATTTTACGCCAAAGTCTACAGAACGACGGCGGAGCTCTCGATTTGTCTCGACACCAGAGCGATGAAATGAAAATATTAAATATTTTTTTTCCTCAAATGGAAATCGAACCCACAATCTATCGCATTTCACTCGCAATCTATCGCATGTCACACTGAGCCCCTGCGCCACGACTGGCCTCAAAGTTTGTAAAAAAAGAATTCAATGCTGATGTAACAGACAATTTTTTTACATTAGTCGCTATTTTGTATTTTTAGTTTAGTAAATGAATGGTATCTCTATTGAGTTTTGTCACAAAACAAACAATGCTTTGAAAATTTGGAGAAAAGTGGGAAACAGAGTATCTTAACGCTAAGTTCCTTTTACCTATTCTTCTATATACGTGATAGATACAGCGTGAAGATGAAAAATAAAAGATAATGTAAATAATAGACATGAAATAAATCGATGTGTTTATTATTAAGTAAGAATTCTTTAATTTACTTAAATAATAATTATGTAATATTATGCTATTTTAAAAATATTATTACATATTTCTATACAATTAAATACATACTAATTATTACAAGTAATTATTAACTTTAACATAGTTTTCCTTACCAATTCAGATCATAATTAAGTCTAAATTAACTGTAGATACTTACAAATGTAAGAAAATTAGAATATCACTAACTTCGAATTTATTTATACGAATAATTATAATTTGACAAGTCAATCGTAAAATATATAAGATGTAAATTATATGTAACTATAATTGTGTACCAATATAAGCGTCGCAATTAGGACAATAGTGAACAGCTTTCTTGCAGACGTGCGTAAAGTATGGTATAGGAACGCAGGGCCAACATCTAAAACAAAATAAGAAAAATAATATAATGTAAAAAACTGCTCTCCCACTCTATTCTACTGGAATTATTAAAATACTGACTTTACTCATCAATAAAACACAATTTTAAAATCAATCAACTTTGAATTCGCAATTAGAATTTACTTTCCAAATCCATTATATTTCTTCTTCTTTTAATTTTTGTTAGAACTATTATAATAACTAATATAAGGATCCAATTAATATTTTTTGAAGACCAATGCCCAAATATATTATATTAAATTATCTAAATACAATTTAGAAAGTAAATACTCGCACTCCTTACCCAAAAAGACAGAATGCACCAGCCCAGCAATGAGTTCTGAACCAATTCAACCTGTCTATTCTTGTAACGATACGTTGGTTGCAAACGCCACACACCATTGCTACTGGCTCTATTCCTATTCCATGGATAATAACAGATGTGCCATCGGGCTGGACTGCAATAGTGGCAAGTTCAGGATCAGCAGCGACAAATATAGTCGTAGGATTTGGTGGTTCTGGGTAGCTAGGAGGGTCTACAGGCATTTGGTCAGGTGCCGATTTTGTACCTTTATCTGAAAGTGACATCATTTTCATAAAGAAGCATTTCAAAAATATTCAACGTTTGTTCTAATTTTACATATTTATAACAAAATAATTAAGTACTAGAGATATAGGAAACGTATAAAAATTTGAACGTATTGGGATCTGAACCCGCGCCTTTTGAAAATTGTCCAAAGGACTGACTCTGACCACTGATCCATACGTTCTCATCAAGCTAGGTCGAACCGTGGAATTTTCATACGTTTTCTAAATAAGTATATATATATATTTTACCTTGATTTTCCATTTTCACCAATATTCTATATCACTCCCGAAATAACACTAATCAGCTGTAGATATGAACATCACATAATATACCTATTTTAATAAAATTTACCTGAACGTTTATCTACGATACGATATTCGGTTGTGCGTCCAATGTATAAACTAGCGATTGTGATATTATAAACTATGGCATTATCTATTTAAAAACTCTATACATTGAAAACTAAGGTTTCAGCTGATTTAATATAACATATTTTTTTTTTATATGGAATAGGCTTGCGTTTGACCGCATCAAGCATTTTTGTAGCAATATTGTCAAAAAAAATATATTATAATATATTAGTATTGTTTTTTTTTTATTTACAAATCCATTTAAAAAAACATTAAATATTAAAGTAAGTTTGCTAAAATACAATAGTGGAAACTGCATTTATTTTCGTAAGACCGCTTCTGAGATTAGCGTATATAAGCCCAGATATAAGGCAGCCGTAGATAAGCCCAGAGGTAAACAAACAAACCGACAAAAAAATTAAAAATCATTGTTTTGGGTTCTAGGACATGGATAAATGGTCCTAATAATAGTTTTTCTTATATATCTTCCATGTACAGATAGCGAATAGTTACTATTTTATTTTATGTATAGTTTGACACAAAGCCCAATTATTCTGGCAATTTAAATCGTAGTAATCTATATTTTCAATACAAACACGTGAGAAACTCTGGACAACAGTAGAAACAGAATCGATGATCCACTAAACCTAGAGAAAGTAGGAAAACAAATTAATATTATTTTTGTAAATTATATTTGTGCATAACAAAAATATCTTAATATAAATACATGTAAAAAAGTGTAAAATTTTAAGAGGGTCAAATACCCAAAACACATGGATTAGTCAGTCATAACTTCATCTCAATTTAGATACATAGGATTATACTTAGATATATGTATATATATTAGACATCTATTTATATGGTACATGTTTAATTCTAAATGAATTAAGTTTGATGTCAATGTTGCTAAAGTGGCATTATCTATATTTTATTATTTTATTTTTTTCGTTTATTAATTAAAATAAACATATATAAAAAGTAGTCAATAGTATCATACGGAAAAAATCGGAATCGAAATTCGGAATTAGTTTCAAAGTTATCCAAATTGACTGTACCGTTCTCAAAAAAAAATACAAATAACAAAAACGAAACTCTTACTTAAAACATATATTAGATTTAAGTATCACGTGAAATATATTTATTATTATTATAGCTTTCATTCGTTATAACATTAAAAATTAAATAATTTGTAAAAAAATTAAACACTAACAAAAAAAAATACCAAAAAACTGAGATACAAATGCAAAAGAACAATCTTAGTTCTCTCTTTCTCTCTCTTTCTAATCGAAATAGGTTAAAGTGTATCAATAAACAATAATTATTATAAGGAAGTTGTAGTATGATAAAAACGAATATTATATCATCCTCGGTATGTGCCAATATGCGCCTTACAGCTAGGACAGTAGTGTTCGGCGTCGTTGCAGGAGTCACAATAAGGAACGCAAGTGCAAGGATAACAGCTGAAATAGACGAAAAAACAATTATTATTGGAGCTTTACTATCAATAGACAGAGATATTTTTTTTTAGTAAATTAATTGTTTCTCTTTTTTTCTCTTCTTTTTATACAAATTTGTAGGTATTGAATGCCTTGTGGGAAATTACCCCCAGTTGGAAACCTATAATTACACATCCGCTCTGAAATGTAGCATTCATAAAAATACGAGGTTTAGAAAACCTACAAAATTGTAAACTGCATCTAATGTGACAATACTATAATTATACTGTCACTTAGCGTAAAAAAAAAACAGTTAATTATTTAGGAGGCCAGAAGTGGTGCAAGTGTGACAGGAAAGCCGACAGGTTGTGGGTTCGATTGCCACTCGAGGAAGTGATTTATTTAATATTTTTATTTCATTTTCCATTTCATGCTTGGAGAACAAACAAGGAGAAAAACAAACAAGAATTCTGCTGAGTTGTTGTATAGCTTCTATTGTCGATATGTTAACCGACTCAATTTTTATTATTTCTATATTTTTCATATACAGAATCGATTTTTTTTTATTCTTTTCTTATATATAGAGATTATTTAAATAACTTACAGGATGAGTAGTATATGTGTACATATGTTAAATTTACGATCCACTTTGGTAACGACACTGGTATTGCAGGAAGGACAGACCACAGCCGTGGCCTTGGGACCCACAGGTACGACGCTCATGTTATATGGAACTTGAAAAATTGAAAATACACCTTGAGAATTTAAGAATTAAGTTTTAACTATACAAATGAACATGTTAGTATAAATACAAAATAATTACATATTTATGTCTTATTTTATGTTTGATATGAAATAACACAATTATTGGATTAAAAAGCAACAATAAATTAATACCCATTATTGAAGAAAATCCATATTATCATAGAGTACTTAATAATGATATGAAATCATACATAGAGTATATAATTGATCGCTAAACATTCGATAATATGTAACTTTTGACATAAGTTTTTTATTTGTGAGCCATTAGTAGAAAAACAAACATTAAATGTTAAAGGAAGCTTGAAGATTGCGTTAAAGAAAGATTCGAATAG
Source organism: Heliconius melpomene rosina (assembly GCF_056956725.1). NCBI lineage: Eukaryota > Metazoa > Arthropoda > Insecta > Lepidoptera > Nymphalidae > Heliconius > Heliconius melpomene. Next base: position 8,063,498 of record NC_140405.1, read on the forward strand.
TGAAAACTGCATCTAAATCAGTTTAACCATTTCAAAGTTTAGCGTGAACAAACGCACAAACAGACAATAAATTTAAAAAAACTTCGTTTTGGATTCCATTTCATTAATAAAGGCCTCCAATAATATATTTTTTACACATCTTCTTGATACAAATACCGATGCCTTACGATTTTATTATAAGTATTAATATAGATATAGATGTAAATAATCCTGTGAGTTTAATTTTAGGAATCTAATCACGCACGTATAATTTTAGCTTTATATGTCAAAATGTACACATAGTAGAGGAATAGTACTCCGTTCCTCACTTTCCGCGGAATTCTAAAGGCATTGCGTGTTGAGTGGCGGGAAACATACATTTCAATAAATATTTCATTTACTACTTCCTCGAGTGGGAATCGAGCCCACAACCAGTCGCGTTTACAGTCACACTTTATGCCTCTGCGTCACTGATGGCCTCGAAGTACATTAAAAGTAAACAATAATGAAACATACTGGTACATGTGTTGATTGAAGAGTAAACAAAATCGATATCACTATTTGAAATATTCTACAAAATAAATATAGACAATTTATTAGTGTTTTTAAATAAAAAATCTTATATAAATTACCTTTACCTATATTGCTTGGAATATAATAAATAAACACCACTTTTACGTCGATTAAAACCGACTTCGCCGCAGTACGATCAACAGGCAACTAAAAGCGTCCTTGCAGTTGCATGCCCTTCGTACTCGTAGTTCACTAATGCAGTTATTATCATACTAAGTTGTTTAGTATAGTACTTTATTTAATATTTCCTAGTAGCCAGTAACAACGTGCGCGTGGTGCACGTGCTAGACGACCTGATGAGTAACCATAACAGTCCAGTTATATTGTAAGAAATATTGAAAAGACGCTTTAATGAGAAATTCGGTATCATAGGCATTTTATATTAGGTACAGGTATATAAAAATAGATCTGTAATATCTGGTGAAAAACTATAGTGGCATAAGAAAACGTATGTTTAAACTTAGTGGTCAGGACGCCTGGACGGATTCCAGGAGGCGCGGGTTCGAATCCCTATTTTTACGTTCTTATTTGCTCTGCAAAGTTGGAGTGTGTCACTTGTATCTTGTGTGTGTGATATCTTTATCTTCTACTCCATTTCCAATAGCTGATAAGATAATTATTTAAAAGATACCCAGGCCAGGATACATGCACCTGTAGCTCCTCTGATGTTGCACGGGGTCGTGGGCGGCGGTGATCACTTACCATCAGGTGACCCGTACGCTCGTTTGCCTTGTCTTTTTCCATAAAAAAAGTAGAAAATAGACATTATGGGTAATGTATTTAATTAGATAAGTAATAATACTGTTTTGTTAAAAATGGTTGTGTTAATGCCTTTATTATTTTGTATATTTTTTTTACTGCAGATTATATTTATTATTATTATAGATATTTGTCGTCATGGACTTTTATTAAGAACTTTCAAACTTTGATCGTGTCCACGATTTCGTTGAATAAATAGATTAGCATTACACCAAATTAGAAAATGATGCAGTTTGGCACAAAGCCCATTACTTTGGCTATTTAAATCGCAACAATCTATGTTTTCAATGCGAGCTCGTGAGAAAATAAACTTACGATAACAGTAGAAACAGAATCGATGATCCACCAAACCTTGGGGAAATAGGAAAACAAATTAATATTATTTCTGAAAATTATATTTTTACATTAAAAAAAATAACTTAATATATTTACATGTAAATAAGCGTAAAATTTTAAAGGTTAGTCATAGATTCATCTCCAGATCATATATGAGTATACTTAGATATATTTATATTAGGTACGTACCTATTCCAATCTTCAAAAAAATAACACAATTAAATAAAAAACAAAAGTTACATACTTAGGGGCAAAAATATTTATAACTACTATAAGCCTACGTTACAACATTTTAAAATAAAATTGTATAATTATAAAAAAAAATAACATTAACATAAAAAATAATAAAAAACTAAGTTACGAATGCAAAAAAGTAATGAAGGTTAATCTTAGTTCTCTCTCTATAATTGAAATAAATAATAAATATGAATAAACTATAATTATTATAGAGAAGTCGTACTATGCCATAAACGAATATTATATCATCCTTGATATGTGCCAATATACGCGTTGCAACTCGGGCAGTAGTGATCGGCGTTCTTGCAGGAGTCCATACAATAAGGAATGCAAATGCAAGGCCAACATCTGAAATAGACGAAAAAAAACAAATTGTAATTCTTCTTCTTCTTTGTCGTTTCACTCTTGACAGAGCGGTCGTGGTCGTACATTATAGGTTGGTGGTGTGCCACACAGTCCGACGCCATTCTAGGTGGTTGACTGGTGCACTCGCAGAGAGGGTCACTGAGGGCAACCTTCACTTGGTCTGTCCATCGCATGGCGGATCTACCGCGTGGCCTACCGCCAAATTGTAATTAATTGTCAAAACGGAAGGTCGAGAGAGAGTTGTTTCTCTTTTTATTCGGCAAAATTATAATTATTGGCGGTGTTGTAGCTGCCATCAGCTCGAAAGGTAGCATTGCTGAGAAAATTAAAAACAAACCTCTGGCTCTATAATATTATGTATGTAGGTATCAGTCATTCGCAATGAAATGTAATAACATTCATTAAAATACGTGGTTCAGATAACCGTGTCATTGAAAACCTAATCAATTGCAAGCTGCATCTGGTGTCATATAATAACTATTGTTTTGCTCTTATGTATAAATTCCCTTCGACTTAATTGCAAAAGTATTGTAGCAAAAATCACTGCGTTCTTTTCATTCATCTTGCATCAGGTTCAGTGGCGGTACCCAACGCTACAATGGTAAAATATACTTAAAACGAAATATTCCTTAGAACTAGATACAAATTCACAGCCCTCGTTTACTCCAATTGGGATATGAGTTTCAAACACCTGTACTTCCTGCGTAGCGTTTAGTTCCGCCGCTCAACACGCATTGTCTATAGAATTCGGCGGAAAGTGGAGACACAATGTCTTAAGACTAGTTTCCCACGTTCCCTCTGCCTATCCTGCTATGTGCGGGATCCAGCGTGAAGCTGTATTTTCAACACACGCGTATACGTACATTGTACACGTTGATTATAACAATAATAGTGTCAAATTTCTTAGTAACTCTATACATGCGCAAATTAAAATTGATATAGGTACACCTGAATTGACCTTTGAAGACATCCCGCCTCAAAGTCGTCTCAATTACCCGTCAACTAATTATTATTAATTGTAATGGTAACTAAAACTAGAGTATAGCCAGTAAGAATATGTACCTTTTTTGATATTTTTTTTAACTTCACGCTGTATTCCGCATAAAGCAGGGTAAGCCAAGCAGTCTTAGTGTTAAGACACTCTGCTCACTTTCTGAGGAATTTTAGAGACAATGCGTATTGAGTAGCGGAACTCAACTCCGCGCTTTGTCTTGTAACAATAAAATGAGAATATTAAATAATTCATTCCCCACAATAGGAATCGAGCCCGAAACCGTAACGTTATATTTGAAATAGTATTTTTTTAGCTAGCTAACCATTTCAAGCTGAATAGTAAAATCAACTATAGCACATTGAAAATTGGCTAGCAATCGTTGGCAGTAATCAATTGGCTAACGAAACTAATATATCAACAAACTTCAATAGAAGAACATACCAAATTTAATCTGATAACATTGTTTGTTTGTTTCACGCTGTATTCCGCACAGGGTAGGCAGAAGGAACATGGAAACTTAGTGTTAGGACACTTCCATTAAGACACTTTCCGCCGAATTCTGGAGACATTGCGGTTGTGCCCTTGCGCTACGGTTGGCCTCTATGAGAGAACATAGTGTTTTGACACTATACCGACACATTCCAAATGACACGTAATATTTAAAAAAAATCAACATTTAAATAAACTACACTTCTGTGGGTGATATGTGAAAATAAACAAACATTACTAAAATAATGAAAATTATCGAAAATGACTAACATTACTTTTACTTTCATAAAATTATTTAAATAACTTACAAACAAACGAATAAAATGCAGGCAATTATATGTGTTCTTGTGTTAGATTTGTGATCCACTTTGGTGACGACGCTGGCTTTGCAGGAAGGACAGACCAAAGTGGTGGCCTTGGGACCCACAGGTACGACGCTCATGTTATATGGAACTCGAAGAACTGAAAATACACCTTGAGAATTTAATAATTACCGTTCGTTCGTCCGTAAGAATTATCGTTCCCCACTTTCCGCCGAATTCTGGGGGGCATTGCGTTTTGAGTGATTAATTATTAGTGACTTTTAAATAAAATGATATAAATCTCAATCTACCTGTCTGGCTTATAATTTAACAAATAAACACCTCTTTTATGCCAATTAAAACCGACTTCGCCGCAGCACAATCAACAGGCAACTAAAAGCGTGCTTGCAGTTGCCGTCCCTTCGTAGTTCACGAATGTAGCTATTATTATGCCAATTTGTTCAGTATAGTACTTCATTTACTACTTCCTGGCAGCCACATCGTACGCGTGGACTCTAAGATATTTCAGCTTATCACATATTTATTTTTATCGAAAATATAAGTTAATAACCCTGGGAAGCAAATATCAAATAATATTATTTAAGGCTCCATTTTTTGTTGGGGCTAGTTGTGGCGCAGGGTTACAAATGGGGGTGGGTTCAATCCTCACTCGATAAAATATTTTATTTAAATGTATATTTCCTAATAGGAACGGAGGGTCCAATACTAGGTTCCCATGTTACGTCTACCTACCATGCTATGTGCGGGATACAGCGAGAAGTTAATAGACCTTTCCTCGTATACTTTGTATATATCTTTTGTTTTGTTATTGATAAAGGCAGTATTTTAACTGGATCCCTTTTGCATTTTTATGTTGTGAAGCATTATCTCTTTTTAGTCTTGAAAAATTCGACGAAAAGTGTGGAATGGAGTGTTTTACCATAGATAGAAGTTCCTCTTTAACTACTATTGTTTTTTTATGTTATTATCTAATAATTTAGATTTCGTAAACTATGCTTTTAATTTCGTTTCGTTAAATCTTACATAAGGTATAAAAAATATACATGGCCGATCGCGATAGCAATAACAATAATAAAGGAGGTAGAAAAATAAAACAAGAAAATTTTATCATTAAATTTTAATCGTACATAACAATCTTAATATAAATTATATGTAAAATATAATTAAAGTACAGTTAAGTAAAAAATGTTATAAACTGAAAGTAAAGATGATGGACCTTGAAAGATTGGCAAGAAACAGTGTTGATGTTTTCAGGAATAGTTAGTTGAACTGTTAAACAATATTCAAATATTGTATTCTTTTATTCACATCTTCACTTATTACCGCAATGTTAAGAAGATTCTTTCTCTAAAGAATTAAAAAAAAATCCCTGAAGAAATAAAATAATTATTTCATTTATACATTATTTGAGGGTCACCTCCTAAGAGGCGCACTTACAATCAGACATAATTTTTTATATCGCATAACATGTTAAGCTGTTTCTGAGATTAGCGTGAACAAGCGAACAGACAAAAAAATAAAAATTATTGTTTTTGATTCTATTACGTTATTAAATGCCACAAATAACATTTTTTCTTATACATGTTCCATGTACCATGTACCGATGCGTTACGATTTTATTATAAGTATAGATATAAATAGTAATATTACATGTAGGTAGATGCAAATAAAATTCTGCATAACACTTGAAGTAGGTACTTATAATTTACTTTTGTAGTAAAATCTATACTCGTATACTATAACATAATAAACAAAAAACATATTGAACGTATAAATAATAATTACAAAATATTTAAACGGCATTAACAATAAACAGCATAGGTGCCATAGTAAAAGAATAATTATTGTTAATCTCAGTTCATTATCTAATTGAAATAGATAAATAGGAGATCGATATAAAATTATATTATACGGAAGTGCCAGTACGGAAGTTATCCTTGGTATGTGCCTAAATACGCGTTACAGCTCGGACAATAGTGGTCGGCGTTTTTGCAGGAGTCCATACAATAAGGCACGCAAATGCAAGGCCAACATCTGAAATAAACAAAAAAAAATTAAATAAAGCCAGGCGTAGTGCAAGAATATAAGTGTGTCTATAAGCGCGATTGTTATGGGTTCGATTCCCACCCGAGGGAATCAAATATTAAATATTTAGTATTTTTTATATATTCATTCTGGTGTCGAGGCAAAACGCTATGTTGAGTTCCGCCACCAAACAGGCATAGCCTCCAGAATTCAGTGGGAAGTGGGGAGCGAAGTGTTTTAACACTAGATTCCCTCTGCCTACCCTACCCTATCTGTACAAGACATCGTCAAACTGAAAAAAATGTAATATATAAAAAATATAATGATGAATATTAAATAATGTAATACATGTTGCTGTCATCAAATACATTTTTTTTCAAATAGAGTACGGTCGTTAAGCAATTATAATGTCATCGTCGAAAAGTACAAAATAAAGTAAATATACATAAGTTTTAACCTATATGAGTAACGAAGTATTTGGAACAATCAATAATTTTAATTGTTGTTTAGTTAATTTCCTTCTTTTTCTTAGATCTATTATTATTCAAAATATTAATAGCTCTAACAAGTTATTTTATTTTTAGTTTTTAATAACTGTAACTTCTTAATTATAAATCTTTGGACAATGTTAAAGTGTCATTCAGTATGTGCTATTTCCTAAAGAAAGGCAGACGATAGGAATTGATGTTTTAAGATATTTCTCATTAATCTAAAACTACTCCAAAAAAAGGACAACGGTTTGGTGTCGAGACAGAGCGCTGCATTAAATTTCGTCACTCAACACACACTGTCTCCAGAATACGGTGGAAAGTGGGGGAGCGGAGTGTCTTAACACTAGGCCCAAAAAAGATATATAAATGTTGTAATTACATTAGGCGAGTAAAACATTTCTTAAAATCTATATTTGTTCGTAACACACATAGATAATATTCTAAGAAACTCTTTAGCTTGCTTAGTACTTAAGATAATTGCCGAGACTGTAAATTGATTGTTTTAAGTGTTCTTTTTGTTTAAGAAGTTTATATGTAGAAGTGAAATTATCGTAAAATTATAGGAAACGAATATAAATACATTTAATTTATATGTCATACTTATAATCTTTACAATGAAACAAAATATTCATAAATAAACATGATAGCTGTGTCATTAAAAATCTTATCAATTGTAAGGTGCATGTGGTATAAAAATATTATAATTATAATGCTTAAATAATTTAAATAAAATCGTCATTTACCGCCCAATTCTGGAGGTATTGTGTATTGAGGGACGGAACTCAACTCCGCGTTTTCCCTTCGACACAAGAGTGAAGAAATGAAAATATAAATCTAAATAAATGTTTCATTTCCTCGAGTGGGGATCGAACCCATAAAATAGTCATATTTACAGACACACACTTGTTCCCCTGCGCCACGACTGGCCTTAAATATTTGTAATGTTATTTTAAAGATTGTTTGTGTGAAAACAAAAATTAAATTTGCGTTTACAACTTTACACCATAATATGAAACGTTAGATTATTTTCCTGTTGCAATTTGCTAACGCGACAGAACTAGTTTAGTAAAAATGCACACAGCCTTAAAACATAGTTCTACAAAAAAAAAATAGTCCAAACGTAAATATTTTTCAAAGCCTTATTCTAAGAAAAATTGGCTGTTGTTGATTAAAAGCTAATATAGAAAATGTAAGTAACATAAATAGTAATAAAAATATATTTTTAGTAAAATAACTTACAAAAATAAAAACAAAAGGCAGGCTATAATGTGTGTCCGCGTGGTAGAGTTGAAATCCACTCTGCTCACGATGGTGGATCTGCAGGAAGGGCACACGAGAGTGGTGGGCTTGGGACCCACGGGTACGGCGCTCATGTTATCTGAAATTTAAATGTGCATTTTAATAGCTTTAAAAAAAAGAGAAGTAGGAGAAAAAAATAATGGTAGTGGTATACGATGACGATGTGAAACCAAAATTTATTTTTTGTTTCGATGCTATTTTTTGGAAAGAATATTATTTTTATTGCAAAACAATAGAATTTAAGTTTTTTCTGCCTACCCTCCTTTATACAAGATACAACGTGAGAGTAGAAAACGAGTGTGATAGATAGTAAAAGTAAATATTTATTCACAAAATACTCACCCGAAACTATGTCAAACTAATAAAAGAAAAATAATAGATGTAGAATAAAATATTCTTAAAATTTAAATGTTATTCTTAACAATGTAGTATGGCGTAACAATTTCTCTTTTATTGGAAGCGTCGAGCTAGGTGCGTTCCACATAACGCGAGCCGCTGTCACTTTTTATAACACACTTACATAGACCGACCTCACCTATTACAGTTATTTTAAGCCACAAAATCACTTTCGATTTTATAATAAACTGTACACCACTAGGAAAATTAAATAATATATATAAAAGAAACATAATTTACCTTTATTTCTTTTAATTTAATCAATGAACAGCACTTTTAAAACGATTGAATCCGACTTCGTCGCGGCACAATCAACAGGCAACTAAAAGCGTGTTTGCGGTCTCTTCACGAGTACAGCTATTATAATGTCAATTCGTTTAGTAGTTTATTTATTATCATTTTTAATATGTTTTTCTATCTATAACAAATATATGTATTATTTGTTAAAGAAGTGTATGTAAAAGTATTAATTTTATTTTGATGTAATTTTAATGTGCGGTTTCCAAGCAACGCGGGTTCCAATCCTACTATATTTTTTTTTCTTATAAATTATTTTCCTTAAGTTTTCTTAAGTGTGGAATAATATATATTTTTTTTTAAATAATTTTATTGTAGTATAAAAATATATTAATTATTGTAACTATAATATTTACTTTATTACTCACTCATTTTATTACATTTTTTTATTAAAAACACACTCATTCATATAAAATGAACGAATACCAATGCTTGTTGATGATTCATATCACCTTGTGTCGAACTTGTGACGTCATCTAAAACCGTGATTATAAAATTAGTCTAGAAGCGCTGTCATAATACGTTGCAAGTAGTCTTCAAATAAATAACAGAAAATCGTGAGCTCCTTCAGAATATAGAATAAATTATTATAATAATTATGTATTTTATAATATAGATATAGAAACGTTTATTTACCTTTTCATATGTAAATGTTTTAGTTCAGTTCAGTTCGTTTATTATGGCGGCAGTTGAATAAATGTTTTAAAATATTGATATAAGGCTATACCTACAGCGGCTATATGACAGATTTAAAATGTTATAGTAAAAAAATAGTTTTTGAAACGCCATAGACAAACAACAATATAAAGATATTTATAAAGAAAAATATATTAAAAATGTCCTAGAATAATAATTACACACAGTAAATACAATGACCTCCATTAGGTACTCTGACACGCAAACACGAACATTAACTTGTATGCTCTAAAATTTCCATATAAATGAAAACATTTCAATATAAAACAAAGCTTTTTAAATATTTTTTTTTGTAATTTTTAATGTAATTATAAAAATATTATAATATATTTATTTATTCTGTAATAAAAAATAAACTGAAAGACTATTAATAGTTTAGAAACTGTCATCATTTCAAACGTAATTACTCCACGGACAGATCGTTATACGGAAATATTCATTTACTTTAATATATGGATACAAATTAATGCTTATTTATTCCTGCAAAGCAATAACCCTTTTATAATAAATAATAATAAAAATAATCATATAAATAACATATTAAGATAAGAATAATGATTTTAATTATTATGATTTTAATATAATTTTTTTTAAAAGAACACACACATAATGAGAAAAACGTGATAATAATAAAAGAAAAAAATAATAATTTAAAAATTTTATTATCTTAAAACTACCTTTTTGTACATAATTATAGTTATAGTTTTATTATTAAAATAAATAATTGATCTATTCATAAATAATTTGTAAGATATTTAGTTTTTCGAGACATCGCGTGCTCCGCGCTTCAGAAATGGGGGAAATTAAAATAATTGAAATATTAATAATATAATAATTTTAAAGTGTTATTCCATACTCAGGAAATATTCATTTAGAAAACGCATCATTTTGAACCTGAACCCTCCCCCTTGAACCTATGACTAAGAAGCGAGGGTTCAATTACAGCAACGTTAATAAAATACATTTTCTAAGTATAAACACCCCCGAGTGGGGTTCAATAACAAAAAAATAATTATCTACATTGTTTAAATTGTCTAGTTAAAACACGTCGATAGCTTAATTCACTATTTCAATTTTATCAAATTCAGAAAAGACAATTAAAATTAAAATTTCATATTTCACATTTCACAATACTTTTTCAACCAACGTAAGATCCAATATACGCGTTGCAGTTTGTGCAATAGTGGTCGGCGTTGTTGCAAGAATTAACGCAGTAAGGCATGCACGCGCACGGCCAGCATCTGAAAAACACAACAAGAATTTTAAGTATGGCGTTTACATGTGAGGTAAACATTATCATATAATTTCATTACAGGGAATGATACTAATTTAGATTAGGTACTATTAAATCAATTATACATGAACGAAGATTAAATTATAATATTAATTTGCTTATTATTTAAATATCTCCATATAAAAAAAATAAAACACAATTACGATTTAATCGCTTTTTTAAGACAGTCCGCTCTCCACTTCCAGCCGAATTTTTCGAGGTATTGCGTGTTGAACTCACCGCCGGGCTTTTTTAAAATATTAATAAATAATAATTAATTCCCTCAAGTGGGGATTGAACCCACAACCATCATGTAACAGTCACACCACTGTGCGTCTGTGCCACGAAAACCTAGTAAATATTTTGCTTATCAAATATTTTAATTTCGTGTTATTATCTTTATGTTTTACATATAAAATAAAGATAAAACGCTTAAGCCTCTTTTAAATATTGTGAGAATAACAATAGAACAAAACAAAAGACAATACGTAAATCTAAGACAATCGAGTTTATTCTTGAAAAAGTACTTTGAAATTTTATTGATTCTGTGATGAGTCAGTTTCAAAATAAAATAAACATGATAATATGTTGCCGTACGAGCTTCACGGAATTAAAATAGTATTCTATTCTTTCGCCTTCAGTACACCTATAGTGTATGAATAAGAATAACTAAAGACCCACATTATTTAAATATTACATATGCATTATTTATGTAAATAATTAATATTTTTCCAAAATAACTATATTCAGTGATGCATATATTAAAATTATTAAACAATACAGTTTTCTAACTTTATAATTTCAATGATTTCACTACCACTATCTATTGATTCTGAATTCCTCTTTTAAACAAAAAATAATTTACTTTAAACGTAAACAGTTTTCCTGTCTAATTGAGTCACCATTTTACAGATAAGAGAAAAAAAGCTAAAAAAAAAATATTACTCACCCAACAAGACATAACAAAAGAGCACATAAGTGAGTTCGCATGGAAGGTGTCGTTTCAATTCTTGTAATTGTTGGCTGTTGGCAGGACCTGCATATAACTTGAGCTGGATCTGGGCCCATCGTATTTGCTAATACTACTGGTATTACAGTAGTTCCTTGAATTATAGTAGTATTAGCTGTCATGGGATGTGCGTTCACTCCTGATAAAGTAGGCTGAGTTGTCGTTGGATATCCAGGATAACCTGGATAACTTGGACCAGCTGCTCCGGGTGGACCAGGATAAGGAGGAGGATCAGACTGTGGTCTTATAAAAGCCTGATCTTTCATTTCTGTCACTGAAAATGTAATAAATGAGATCTAAGTTAGGAAATTATTATAGCAAGTCGATTTATTTGTATTAATTTCGCTACGTTTTTGTCCGTGCAAATTCTACAACAGCGCAATTACTTCTAATCACTAATTTAGAATTTAGATAACACTTATGAAAAATTTTAGTTCTATATATTAAATGTACACCTATAATAATGTCGAACAAAAATGGCGAAATCATTAGTTCATTCACTATTGGAAAATTACCACAATTTTCATTGTTGCAGAATAAAAAATAAGGAAGAAGTTTACTTACTTTTTGTGTATTTTTTTAAGCACTCAGTATCACGATTGAGCCACGACTGAACGATTCACAATTATTTCACATAAAGTACTAGTTGTCGCGTAATATCTTATATTTTTTGTGGTTCCGACCCTTGTAAAATATTTAATAGGGAAAAATATTCTGATGTACTAAAACATTTTTTTTCTTTTCTCTTTTACTAGATTTTAATACAGTAAAATATGTTATTCTAGATAACATTATCTTCCAGTCTATGATATGTATATAATCAATTTATGAAATACCTTTGCTACTCATCGTAGATTCTTGTCACAGTTTCTGTCGACTTGTTTATAAAATTGTTTAAAATACTGAATAAATATTATTGTTCGATAACTGATTGTTTTTGTAGAAAAAGATCTATGGGAAAAGGTGAATGTTGTGGATTCGATTTCCACTCGAAGAAATTAATTATTTTAATTTTGCCACTCTAACAAGGCAATCTGACAATGTTTTGATACTCGAAAACGTAGTGCTATGACCCTAGGTTCTTTTTGCCTTCTCTTCTATAGGCTGAAGTTGAAAAAAACAAGTTTATAGCATATGTATTTTATATTTACCATAGCCACTTTGAAACTCAACCATAATTTGGCTTCTTCCCAATAACAGCGAGCATAAACTGGAGAGTTCAAATGCCTTTAAATGTATTTGGAGTATTGTAATAAATCTTATAGAATATAGAAGCTCTTTTAAGTAGCAAATGAATAAAAATATAATTCATTATATACAATTATAAATTTTAAAAAAAACGTAATTCGGTTTAAATAAAAAAAACAGTTTATTCAAACAAAGCTTACAGCAATATTGCAAAATAAATATATACATATACAAATATATACAAGTACATTATACATTTAATGTTAAATACAATAAAAATGGCCAAACTAGTTTTATTGAATATTTCTTACGGATCTCTGAAAAATGATAATAAGTTGTCGATAATGTTTATCTAACTGATAAAATGATAAAATATAATATTTGGACAAATATATTTTTTTGACTGTATTGGTATGCTGAAAGGCATTTATTTCTTCATTGTTCAAACAATAATGTAATTTTAGTCTATATTATTTCCCAAACATTATTATTGCTTATATTTCTTTTGTTAATCATAATGTAAGTTAATAATATTATTATTTTTTAATTAATTCCGGAATAATAGAAAACGAATGTTTTTTCGCATTTTCAATAAGTTACGTAAATAATTTCATAAATATTTTGATATTCTATTAAAATTATCTACTTTTGATGGAGCTCTCCGAATGTACTACATATTGAAAGATATTATTAGATAATTTTACGAGCTTCTACATATGGTTACAAGCTCGCAGCATCAATTAAATTTGCAACCACTAAGTTTGAACCTTGCTTTAATATAATATACAACATGTTAAGCTTATTTCATTACAATATTTACCTCTTTACGCTAGTTATGGGTTCAAACCCAAAATCCGTTTTTTTTCTGTTGTTTATTATTTGAATAAAATAATATAATAGCATGTCCGGCCTATAGATAAGCTACGAATGAAACACTTGACTAAATCTTAGAGGTAAGTCATATGGATATGGAAAACTGGACTGTAAACGCAACAGGTTGTGGGTTCGATTCTCACTTGAGGATATGAAAGAGGCGTTGAGTTCCGCCACTCAACACGGAATATCTTTAGAATTGGGCAGAAAGTATCTCAACACTAGGCTCCCTCTGCTTACCCCGCTACATGCGGGATAGAACTAACCAAAAAGTTATTAAGAAAAAAAACCAAAAATTATTGTTAAGAAACATTGAAAAAAACTTTAGCAAATCACATAAAAATGTAATTAATTAACTAAGTAATTGAAGAAATACAAAAACAACTAGCAAAGCAGAAGAGCAAGTTAAGCGGAAAATAATTGAATTTCACGACCTTGGACCCTAAATACCTTTTTAAGGCATGACTTGGGTGGAAACTTCTGACACAGTTATTAATGCTAAAAGAAAGAAGTTCCAACAGGAAATATTTCACGGTGATCTTTTTTTCTTTGCAAATTTACCGGCGCTTTCTTAATATTAGATTTACTGCGCTAGTCTTCTCATTTATACTAAAAAGTAGGTGAAAAAGTAAATCTTATAATGAGATTCAATTCTAACGGTGTTGAGAGGCGACTGATAGTACGTCACGGGTTGTGCCACAAGAAATAGTCATAAATTATACACTTTAAATACAGGTCACCGTGACGCAAAGGAACCTTAAGGTTCCACCACTTAACACAGCATCACGAATGGACTAAAATGGACGATGGGGGGCCACTCTGATTTCCTGAGAAATGTTATTCACAACGTAAATCTTTATTAAAAGAAATACGGTAATGTATGTATTTACTTGTACACATACTCGTACATTCCGAAATCCGCAACCCACATTTAGTATTTACACTAGTACTATTTCTAAACAAAAACACAACCTGATATTATATAAACTGGGCGGGCTGTTTAGAGGTCGGTCGCTATCACAGCCCAGATAAGTTAATCTTGATGGAAAAGCTATTTGACTAATGCATCGCGAAATACGAACAAACCGACAGCCCAATCTATCACTTAGTTGGACAAAACTTTGATGTTGTTCACAAATTATTGCGATTTCGAAAAACATTTGGTATCAGACATAATTGAATCATTTTTTTTTATATAGTAAGGCCGATCTACGATGGTTGTAGATTCGATTCCCATTTACGGGAATGAATTATAATTTAATAATGTTTCTATTTCTTCGCTCTGTTACCACAGCAATAAGTGAGAGTTCCGCCACTCTACACGCAATGCCTCGAATTTGAATTGCTTTCGAATCGTCTACTGTCACCCACCTCTTCATACATCCGGGGGGTTCTCATACTTTTTACGTGACCTTCCTCCAGTATCTTTGATATTGTATTTTCAAATAGTCTCCTTTTTCTTGTCTTACCGCTCACTTTTCCTTCATAAAACTTTTTTGCCATTACTAAACTACTTAATTGTAAATACTCGTTAAAGAGGAATAAAAATTTATCGACAACAGACCATCATTCGATAGCAGCGAATATTCTATAGCATTAAATTGTATACCATTATAGTTCAGGAAGTCTTTTGTTTGCCTTACAAAGGTTGAGGTCCAGTTATTATTGTATAGTAACAATAGATATTGAATGATATTTTTTTTAAAAGCTAAGCACTCTAGTCAATAGTATCAGCTTCACGCTACATCCCGCACACAGCAGGGTAGGCAGAGTAAACATAGTGTTAAGACACTCCACTCCTCACTTTCTGTAATTAACAAAAATCATTTTTTTTTTAGTCAATAAATAATCTAAATTTGATAATAACTAAACTTAATTTTTTTAAACTGGACTTATTATAGGATATCATATTAATAAAACAAAGTTTTCCGTGAAATATAATTACTTGTTTATTTAAATTTAGAATTTTATCAAATCATTGCTCTCCATGATTCACAACGTTATCTAATGAGGCTCGTTAGCATGACACACCACACAAATAGTAGGAAATGTGTGATAAAATGAAAATATTGACAAAGAAGTCTTTTTTGTCAGATAAACGTAAATGATAAGGTATTAAGTTTACAAAATTTTTAATCTTGACCTGAGGCCACAGCTCAAGAAGATCATGTAACAGATATGTAACAGAGCAGGCAGAGGGAGCTTAGTGTTAAAACACTCCGCTCTCCGCTTTCCCCAGAATTGGTGTTGGAAGCATTGCGTGTTGCGCGGTGGAACTCAACGCCGCGCTTGCCTCGACGCCAGAGCAAAGTAAATATTAAATATATCATTTCCTCGAGTGGGAATCGAATCTACAATCCGTCGCGTATACTTAGCTAAAATAAGGTAATATACAAATTATTAAACAATAAACGCAGTATAACCTTGCATTACATTACAAAGTCAACACTGGTACTGGTACTGAACGGCGCGACGTTTCAATTAAGTGATTGCCTGCTCGCAGCAGTAGGACAAATAGGGCCTTTGTGTGAGCTATTCAGCGAGCATTGAGCAGGATTGGGAGCTCTGATGAGATGACGTATGGGTGAGGGTTTGTTCGGGGTATATTGCAATTGTAACAGTAATGCTGTAAATGCTTCTGATGCCATTGTGGTGCGGTTAGTGGTGTTTGATATAATGGTTGTAAGTTCATATCACATTTAGGGGAGTGTTTGTTTTAAAAAAATATGTAGAGTTTTGGAACGTGGGTGATGCTTTATATAGGGTCTCACAATCTGTAATACCTTAATTGGTAAAATCAGCTTATGTTACATAGTGTGAGAAACAAAGACTGACTATGGATAATTCAATGATTACTTATTTATTTTTTTCGTTAGATATGGCTTACAGAAATATAACATAACATAGATCTTAATTTTATGGAGAATTTTCTTAATCTTACCCGACTTCCAAAAAGAGTAGAGAATCAATATAACTATAAATACATATTTATTCCCTTTTTCGTACGTTTCCTTTTTATTATTATAATTAATAGATATAATTTGTTTAATAGCACACCATATATTTAAGCGCCGTCAGATATAAAACATATATCCCTATATTATTAATTACTTTAATAATTCTAATGTTTGAAATTAGTAAAGGCGTAATCCATTATCCCAAAAGATTGATTATGTCATTCATCCCGCTTTTGACCGAATTAAGCTCACTAGCTATTAAGGGTCCCATACAAAGACACTTTAAATGCATAACGATATATTATAAGGAAGTAGAATTACATAAGGCCTATTTAACTAATTGTAATTTGATATAAGTTATTATATAAGTGACACATTTGACTGCAATAGTCATGAATTCGAACTCTTGTTGAGAAAATTTTAAAATTTCCTTTCCTTAACATGTCCTCTAAGAATAAAATAAGTTCTTACACCTAAACAATATAAAGAAATGAAAAGTTCAAAATAGATAAATGTAACAGAGTAGAGCAAAGCAGAGGCAGTCCAGTATAAGACAATTTATTCTCCACATTAAACATTTAATTTACTCGAATGGGGATCGAACCCACACCTGTCGCGTTTATAGTCACACGCTCGTGCCCCTGTGCCGCGATATACCTCAAAAACTTCTTATTATAATGAAGACAGCTTACAGTGTTTGTAAAACAGTATATGTTATAATCTGGGTGCTACCTGATGGACCTCAAGGAGTTAATGGTTTCATCCATTAACTCAACCGAGCACTTATGAAATTCATGCCCGCACCCGAACAAGATTACGCAGGCTAGCTGACATGTCTTCATTTACAGGGTTGACAGCAGTAATGACGTTATACCTAATTGTTTATTTTTCAAGTATTTTGTTTATTTTAGTGTGTGAACCAGTTCATCCGCTGCCATATCTTCGTCAATTCTTTATAAAATTTACTGCATTCGTGTTTTTTCTGCTACCCTTGACATTGGCAGTTTATTTTGCGCTTCTCGTCGCAAAATCAGGCCATTAAAAGAAATTATATTTGCAATGATAGACTGCCGAATTTATATTTATGTTTGATATCACTATTTTTGTATGAAAGATTTTGAATTTTTTTTTGGCATGGTCATTTTCTATTTGAAAATGTTAAAAAGCATAAAAAGAGTAAACGTTAAAACATAGTTTTAACTATATTGTATAAAATGTAAGAAAGAATAAACGAAGCTATTATTATGTCATTAAGATTTTACCATGTAAACAAAATTTCCGATTAAGATGCTATTTGCGCAATAATTATCCTAAGTAATAACATTATAAAGAAGACATGTATATTAAATTATGACGTAATTATATAGTGTATGTGAGGGGAAAAAAGAACACGCTATATAAGCTAAATTTGTTTAAGAGTTAACAACCCTATATCTTGCCTCGTTACCTAGACGAACACACCTCAGGCGCTTGCTGCGTCTTACACCGACCATTATAATTAGATCCCTGATCACACACCAACGGCCCTTCTATGTTCCTACTATAGAAGACTCGGGAGAAAGGGGAGGAGGCCTCGCAAAAATGGTAAATCACGCGACAGGTTGGATATGTTCGCTAATGGAATACAGATGTGAAAATGAACAATATTCTAAGGTTTATCGAAATTCTAACAACTTGGCATATTTTGATCTTTCCATGAAATATGACATTCAAAATCAATTTTCGAAATATTTTTAGTAGCTATAAGGCCCATGAATATTTAATAAGAAAATTAGCATAGGTACAACAAAATTAGAAACTTCCTGATAAAGAAATATTTCACGATAGCCTTGCGGGTTCAGACAAGTTCAAGGACGCCAGAACTAAACTTCTAATTTAAAGTTCAAATATACAACGAGAGTAACGCTATATAACATATTTCTATAAAAGTAGTTTTATTTTATTTATTGTGAAATTCATATTAAAATCAGTTACGAATGATTTTAAGCTTTTCTCTACCTCTCATAAAAGCGTGAAGCTTAAAAAAACATAAAATAAGCTGCAAAACTTAAAATAAAAAAATCTTAATCACTTGGGGTGATTGTGGTTGCCGTGCCAAGCTGAAACATTAAACAGATCGTCATTCTCGAGAACTTTCAGCTTAGTTACCTGCCAAGTTAGAAACGGCCCGAGAACTTAATTGGTATCTCTACCTTTTATGGTCCAATAATAAATTAAGACAACCACACCGTGAAGCCCTCCGTGTATTGAAGATCCTTCAACCGACAAGTGCAGGAGTTTGTTTTGTGAGAATGAGGTGCGGTGAAACGATTTTTGATGTACTTTTTTATTGCCATTATATAAGAGCGCCTGAATAAATGTAAAAGCAAATGTTAGTTTTATTAATTTGTTTAATAATTGTAGGGCGTCGTCGGATATAAACTTGTGGCTGTAAACGAGACGGTTATTCCGGTTCTATTGCTGATTGAAGAAATTAATTATTTAATTTCAGTTCCTCGTTCTATTGACGAGGCAAAGCGTGCCGTGGAATTCCGCCACTCAACACGCAATGCCTCCAGAATTCGGCGGAAAGTGAAGAATGGAGTGTCTTAACACTAGGTTCCCTCTAAAAAGAAATTAAACAGTTCACCTCCTGCTATATACTTACAGAACTGAAACATAGATTATCAGGTATTTTAAGATATTAACTCAAAAAGCAAATACAGGAAAATGATCAAGATATACAGGTGGACACGGAATGACGTTATGATAACTGCGGGCGACCAGCATTGTGCACCAGCTACCGGAGGGCACGAACTACGATAATCTTCGACGGACGTAATTTCCAAATTGGAATTGAGCATCTATGGAGACGCCATATGTCTGTAGGTAAGGATATGTAATAATATAGCTTCACGCTCAATCCCGCATGTAGCAGGTTAGATAGAGGGAATCTAGAGTTAAGGCACTTCATTTCTGCCTAATTTTGAGGTGTTGCGTGTTCAGTGGCGGAACTCAACCCGGGGGTTTACCTAGTTACCAGAGCGAAGTAATGAAATATTAAAAAATAATTATTCATTCTTCCGAGTGGGGATCGAACTCACAACCACCGGCTTACACTCACTCGCTTGTGCTACTGCCCCACGATGACCTTTCTTTAAATTCTTCATATTGAAATCTTATATATTGGTATAAATAATTTATCGTCAACTAAAATAAGAAAGACCACATGTCTTTCGTTATTCCAGCACCCTTCAAAATCGAGTATAGTGATTCCAGTCGCTCCCTATAGGTAAACAGCGGAGCCGAACACCTGGGATCAACTCCTGCTATTAACTTTATAAGAGCAACATTTACCGTCGTCGCACAATTCCAAGTAATTAAATGTAAATATTTGACTTAAAAATATCAGATAAACTAGGACTAGATAATAATAGGTTATTTAACTTTGCTAATTTTTAAGTAAACTGCTATTTATATACGTTTTAGCTAGTGATAAAACGTATATAAGACATACTTTTTTACTAAAAAAACTATTACAAAAATAGAAATCCAACAATTTCATAACAAAAACTAATAGATGACAAAAAAACTAATTCATGTCATATGAAGCTTTAGTCCACAAAGCCAACACCTAAAAGCTCACTCTCTAAAAAGGTTAAAACAAAAAAAAAATTCAAACTGTCCGGAACAAATTCGAACATTTGAAATATTTATGACGACTACCGTCATATCTCTGGCTCCGCACGCACTTCCGCTACATTGAGCTAAACAAAAACTAATGGTGTCACGAAATATATAAAGTTTAACCCTCGCCCTTGCTTAAAAATGACAACCTGAACGCACAATTTAAAGTTAACAAGATAACATAATTGGTAGATGGAAATTGGTTTCCATTTTCTTTTGTATTTCGTTAGTTTAGTACAAAAAAGATATTGACGAAATTCTTAAGAAAATAAAGTAATATGTATTATTAGTTATATGTATTATTATTAAATATATATACTAATTCAATACAAATTAATGTGTAATTAATTTTATAAAGTCATTTATAGAAAGTATTTCATCTCCTTCTTTCAATTTGTCTTCCAGAGGAGAGATGAAAATATCTTTTGTCATTCCCCGAGTGGAAATTGAATCCACAACCATAACGTTTGCAATCTGACTTAATTCCACTGCGTCATAACGACCTTCTATCAATATTGCCTGCAATAAATCAATTATAAAAACAACATTTTCACTTTCACTTTAACACTGATTGCTACAACTACTATAAAAGCCTTAACAATTTATTATATCTAAATTATTAGCTACGAACGCCCCATTAAAGCGATTCATTAGATACTGAGGGTGTTAAAAGGTATGTTTTTCATTCTATATATAAACGTAACAAAAGATAATTTTCCCGTTGGAAAATGAAGCCATAAATCAGGCGAGCACTCGCGGCGTGACGTTCATCTTATTGGCGTTATTGTTGTTGTAATAGATTGTAAGGAACGAGAACGAGAACTAGGTTTCATGCATTCTGTAAGTTATAGTATAGAAAGATATAAGTTGTAGAGTTATTTTTCTTTTTAATTCAAATCCGGCACTTTCAATATATTTCATGTTATAAATGGTAGATAATGATGGGTTATACTTTGAGGAATATTTTTTGTTGTTTTTGTTGTTAATTGGCGAATAAAACTGCTATTTTCTACCTTGAGCACTAATTCCGCCAACCACTAAAATAAAAAAGACGTTAAAATAGTTAAATAAACTAATTTCATATAATAGACGAATAGTTAGTTAACTTCATGAAATGTATTCCTAAGAAAATTATCAAAATACGTTCAATACTCAAAGCAAGTGTTCCCAGTTAAATTGCTTCGTGGCGAGTAAACATTGTTGGATCCTGAAACAATACCGTCCTAACTTACAGTGGGAGTTGCTAATTGATCTTATACACGGACACTTGGAGCTCCAGACCGAATTTGTGAGCATCACTTCCAGGCATTGTCTAGTTCTATAATAGACACGTGTATTCGAAGATCTTTCTTGTCAATAAAAACATATATATATTCACTGTTTTGATAACAAAATTGCTGTAATATAATTTTTCAAAAACAGTCATAAAAATACAAATACATTCAATAATAACTATAACATCAGTGGAACGAAGCTTTTCCCAATGACACTAACCAAATAAAAAATATAAAGAAACCAATAGTCAAATGTGTGAAGTTAAAAAAAAATACTCTAATCAGTATTTAACTACAAATACTACATTAAAACTAATACTTAACTAGTATTTTTTATGACAGTTCTGCTTCACGCTGTATCCCGTACACAGCAGGGTAGCCAGAGGAAACCTAGTGTTAACTTTGTAGTCTGTTTATTCAATCAGATACAATTTCAGATACATAGAGAAAAATAAAAAAATAAATGACCAGGTACATTTTGTTTATCCCACAATGTCTAGAAAGTAGATATCTATACTAATATAATAAAGCGGAAGAGTTTGTTTGTTTGTTTGTTTGTTTGTTTGTTTGTTTGTTTGTTTGAACGCTAAGATCTCTGGATCTACTGGTTCGATTTACTGTTTTTGTTTTGTATGAAAGCTGCATTCTTCAGAAGTGCTATAGGCTATATAATATTACAATACACATATGTACTAATAAATTAAAATACTTTCTAATTTGACATGCAATTTATTCTGCCATGTTAATAACAACCGTCGTCGCTACGTGACCGCGTTCGTTACCGCGTCATTTTGATATTCATCCTTATGAAAATAAATATAATAGTCACTTTTAGCATTTCATCTAGATTGAAATTATATTTCTATAGAAATCATATTCTTATATTTCAAGCAGGCGTAGCCGCGTCCGGGTCCGCTAGTAAGTTTATAAAAAGAAAATCGACATTCGAGGGAATTAATAGATTACCCACTACCGTCTCTATTACAGCCTACAAATTATTGTGCCCATATTTTTTGCCAAAAAGAAAAAAATGTAGATGCTCCAGGAAAATGGTTTAACTTCATAAATTTAATTTAATACAAACTAAAAGCTAGATTGAATACCCGCAATTCTAATTTACATATCAGACTACCCTCATAACACACGCGCTTAAGCTTACACGTTTACTTAAGTCCATATAAATATTAATTGAACATTTTATTTAAATATAAATTAATAATAGCAAAGAAAAATATTATTAGATAAACACTTAATGAAATTATAATTCATTTTATCGCGTACGGCTCACAGTTTAATATTAAACCAACAAAAAGTAATAAGTAGTAGTAGCAATAAAAGTTATTAAAAAATTTATTAAATTGAGGCCACAGAATTCTTGGGGCATTACTTACTGAGTGGCGTAACTCAACACCGCGCTTTTCCCCATAACCAGAGCGAGGAAATTAAAATATTAAATATTCCAACGAGTAAGAATTGAACCCACAAGCTTCGCGTGTACAGTCCATGCTTGCTTTTTCATCTTAACTACCAAAAAAAGTTAACTACCAAAACTCGTTTGTTAATTGAACTTTGCGCTTTAAAAGTTTAGAGGCTTAATTAAAACTGCATTTACTTTATAGCCCACTTACTCAACGGCACGCATGGTCGATTTCGGAAATTAAAGAAACTATTAAGAAATACGGAAAATCCATTTATTCGTTTGCAAGCAAGCTAATAATGTTTTGTTTTATATTGTTTTTAATGTTAGATATTGTTTTTAAAAAAATAAAAATTATTATTAGAAAACGAAAGTAATGCATCAGTAAGTTAATAATTACATAGTTTAAGCGGGCGGAACCGCGAGCAGGTTGCTAGCATGTAATAAAATAACTAGGTATCCCTAAATTTTATCAGTAGGTACGACTTCCATCATAAAAGTGACCGTTTACCTGTATTCTCTAATGTGCATTAAGAATTCCTCTCACGTATCTACTATCTAGAGATTACATATGAGGTTCAGCATCAGGAGTTGAACATGGAGAGGAACGACCGCTTTGGCCATTCTTTATTTAATTTATTACTTTATGCCAAATGTTATTATTAACACAGTATTTTTACATATTTAAAGTAATATGAAGATATTATTAATAATGTTTAAGGGAACGAAAAAATAATATTTAAGTTATCTTTAAATAGTCCTTAGTCGACATTCTTTAATTTGAAAATACTAAACACTAACTAAAATCCCTGAGAGTGGCTTAGCCTTAGTAATTTACCTAAAATTTTAACTATCTCATAAATTCTCTTACAATTAAATATTTGAATGTTAAAAAATATATTTTATATAATAGTTAATTTACTAAAGTAGTTAGTTAATAGTTAGTGCATTTCCGCCTCAATGATAGTGCTGTTAAAATATTTTCTGTTAATACATGAGATCACAAGCTAGTCTGTCTGGCCGAATAGTATCCGCTCATCCATATATTACACCAGGTATGTGCACGCAATAAAGGGGTCCCGATGCAAGGGTCGAGGCTGTAATTATGGCGAGAAGGAACATATAGGTATGTATAGGCAACCTGAGTAACTGATTGACGCTGTTTGATTGTCAAAACCAGAACATATGATTGAGAAAGAAAGATATTCTATCCTCCAATGAAATCTCTCCACTGTTCTCCTATTTTTGAGACATTGCTTGTTAAGTTATGAAATCTAATGACCTGCTTTTTATCATTAAACCGAGGAAATAATTTGAATATTTAAATCATTTTCCAAAGTGATCGAACTCACATTTATTGAAAGAATAGTTAAACTATTAAGAAATTCGCAACTATACTAACACTTTTAAAAGTGCAATATAATGTTTTACCATTCACATCCCTCTTTTACTTGTAAAATGCACTCCGAGCTTTAAACCTATGACTAAATAGTATTCAAATACAACATAAATACTACAACTAGAACAGCCATACTAACGAAGTTGTGGTGGATTTTAAGTGCTTTAGAGGTACATTTTGTATGCTGCAGTAAATCAGGGGGCTTTCACTAGGAGAGACCCGACGTTTCCATTTTCAGAATGTGGAAGGAATTTAAAAGTGTCTAAGCAAGTAATTGTCCTGCCAGTTACTAGCCACCATATTTGTATGTTCGTTGTTCCTATGTTATATTTTGCACGTTTTTCCTAACAATGGTTGGCAAAATGGATCTGTACACATGTTTTACAAATATAAATTTTGAAAAATAAATAAAATAATTATTATTTATTACAAAACTCTAAAGTATGATGTTGACCATTTATTATTTCCAAAGTGTTCCAAACATTAGCCTCAAACAAGAATTTTGATCCGTATAAATGTAAGTTTTATTTAACAAGCACGAAAACTAACTGTCAAAGATCATAGAAAATTAATTATATAATCTGCTTCACGCTGTATCACGCACACAGCAGGGTAAACAGAGGAAACCTAGTGTTAAGACACTCCGTTCCCCATATTCCGTTAAGTTGTGGAGGCATTGCTTGTTAAAGTGACGGAATTCAACGTCGCGCTTTGGTTTGGTTAAAATTTCATTTCCTCGAGGGAATCCAACCCAAAACCAGTCGCGCTACTGGCCTAGCTACTGAAAAAATATATAAATTAAAACAGATTCTAACCGTGTTTTAGAGCTGAAAATATAAATATTAATACTAAACATACCACTATATTCAATTACAAACATACAGAACATATTTTTAATTAAAAGTATCTATCATTATGCATTTGCCACGTTATTTCGCGCTTGACAAAAACCCACAAATAATTTAGTAATTACGACATTGATGATGAAAAGAAAATGAAATGGGAATACGCTATTCATCAACAGCAGTGCTATTTATCTCTCAAATCTATCATCACAAATGAAATGTACTAAAAGGGGAGTCGCAGCTATTAGCAGAATGAACGAACAAATATTAACATTGACGTTTCAAAGCAGAACCGATAAGCCTTTTAACACCGTTCGTGTATACAATTTCCTAAATTTGCTAAAATATATTTGGAAATTAATCATGTTTTTGTTTTTCAATAGTTATGATAATTGTAATAAAACGTAATATTTCATACAATAATCTTATGTTATGCTATATTGGTATTTTATTGGGAAAGAATGGTACTCAAATCTCTCGAAGTACACTGAGTTGGTAGTTGCTCTCTACTTTTTAAACAATAACGTAACAACAACAGAGAACCATCCCTCTGTATATTACTAGTCCACAATCATTCACAAATCGCTTAAAGCAAAATAATAATATTTTACTTTAAGCGATTAAAATATTTACAAATAATTATTTTAAGATATTCTAAAACACCAAAACGCCTGATTCCTGATAAACACCGCCAGGGAACCAATTTACTCCATCTTCTAAAATCCTTTCACATAAGCTTAACTACATTAAAATCTTCATTGAATACTTAAAACGTACAATTTGCATAGATTAGAGTAACGCACGCGTTAAATTTAAATTACACAGTGTATTCACTGATAGTGGTAGCCATGTTAGGTAAGTATCGGCTTATGTCTAATGATACATACTCCTTTGATGTGAACTCAGTGCGGCCCAGCAGTGTTTGCCAGTACGCTCAAAGCTATATTTAATTGCTAGCTCGTTATTTTTGGATTATTTACAGAGAAAACTTTTGAAGCCGGTCCCTCTACGTCTACACTAAGTTCAATTGGAATCGTCAAACAATTTTTCGCATATGTAACTGTTGTTTAATTGTACAGTGGCTTGAGTTTTAATTTTTTTTTGTTTTATATGGTATTTCGTATAAGCGTTAGCCGCATGAAATATTTTTTATAATATTATTATTTTACTAATTTCACGCTTTTATTCCGCATACTCTACTGGAGTATATAGAGACAATCTTATGTAAAGACACTCCGTTCTCCAATTTCCGTCTGAACGACAATAACAATGAAACTAAATCAACCAATTATATGAGAAATAAAAGTTTCATTTGTAAGAAAAACTTCACCAAATAGCATTATTTCTGTAGTTTTGTTTTATTTCCCATTTAAACAAATAAATTAATCTTAAAAAATCTTCTATACAAAAAAATATATATATTCTTGGCCCCCCACGTAAAGAAGCTAAAAAGATATTAATAAAAAGCTAAACGAAATCAGGGCAAAAAAATAGTTTGTTAAACTATAATAAAAATTTTGTAGTTGACTGATTTGATTAGGATTAATACTAATATCTTGTGAATTGACTGCAATGATTATTTAATTCATAATTATACGTTAAGATTATTTAAAAAAATATCTTCCTTACTTATAATTCCAATCTCTTAAAATCCAATTAATAATATCTATTGCACTTTGAAATACAATAGACCCCAAAACGGTTTGCCAGACTTAAGTACCTAATACAAGTGCCACCCTTTCGGTACGAAATTCTAAAAAGTATATGCATACATATGTATAACAGTGGATTCGAATATATAATTCTGACATTTTTCGCTCTAATCTCATTAAGGAAATCCTACGGAAGCCGCGTCCCGGGATTGTTAACACACTCGTAACAAGTAATTAAGTATATATAATCTTGTTTAATGGCGATTTAAATTTTACCATGACAAAAGTGGAGCAGTGTAGCAGTAGCTGCCGATATTTCTGAGCTGCAGATACGACTCCATAACTTAGAAATATCAGCATCAGGAAAATATTAAACATTTTAAATATTAATCTCGGCATGAATCCATTAGTAATACAAATATAAAAATTATATACGTAAATTATACTGTTTAATCATATAAAAAAATTACAATTCCTTTTCTTAAATATTATTTCTTAAACATAAATTTTTCGTTCCCCTCATCACATAATTCTGGAAACCATGAATACAAAATTAGAGTACGGATATATGAATTAATGTATATTGTTCATGTTCCTTTGTAGGACAGTTTTATTTCAAACTCCTGAACATATTTATTTTTTGTAGAGAAAGTACGTTTCTTAACTAATATAAAATTAATTAAATTTCTCAAAACTATCAGTATCTATTTTTTTTTCTTCACGCTATATCCCGCACACAGCAGGGTAGGCAGAGGAAACCTAGTGTGACACTGCGTTCATCATTTTCTGCCGAATTCTGGAGGCATTGCGTGTTGAGTGGCAGAACTTCGCGCTTTGCCTCAACACCAGAGCGAAAAAATGGGAATACAACGTAAATAAATATTTCACTTCCTCGAGTGTGGATCGAACCCACAACCGTCGCGTTACAGTCACACCCTTGTACCGCTGCGCCACGACGGCCTATTACGTATAATATCCATTCTACGGACAAACATACTCCAGTACAGATACAACTTTACCCTCAAACTACAATGAAGAAATAAGAAAACTTACAAGGTACAGCAATGCACGCTAATAAAGTAAGCTTTGTGCTGGATCTCTAGGAAATAACGAACTTTACCATATTCCATTGCAGATAAAATCTTCAAATGTACCATTGAAAGGCTTTCCAGCTCGTCCTGAATGTCATAAGTCTACGAGTTTTAACAAGACAAACTTGTCTAACAAGTCGGGCTTTGTGCCCTGTCGAATTTGCGAGCTGCTTATGTATGCAACCCTTGAATAGGATTAAATACTGTATGGGATGAAAGTTAATTAACGTTCTATTCCAGTTAACTTTGCCTTTTAAAGTAAGTATGGAAGTATGATTTTGAAAATTACTTTTTAACTGCTTAACAATTTTATATTTTTTAAGGTATCAATTAAATTTTATGACTCTATCAATTGTCAACTTCAAATATTTGGTTTAGTTCTCGTTCCTGTTACAAATTAAGATTTTTTTTTTATCCTCCATTATCTTAGAAATGATCTTATAACCTCAATAAAATGCACTACAGTTTGCAAACACTGTGCAGTATGTACTTTTACTATGAATCCATTATCATCGATCGACAACCGACAAC
Source organism: Heliconius melpomene rosina (assembly GCF_056956725.1). Classification (NCBI taxonomy): domain Eukaryota; kingdom Metazoa; phylum Arthropoda; class Insecta; order Lepidoptera; family Nymphalidae; genus Heliconius; species Heliconius melpomene. The sequence continues at coordinate 8,091,933 of NC_140405.1, forward strand.
CGACACTCGAGGCTTCTAGGAAAGTTAAGTGCAGTTTTCCTCCCCTAATCTCTAATGTTACGTGAGGTATTAAGAATTTAAGGAGCATCCCCTCCTATCGATTGGCTTACGGACGTATCTTCAATGTTTTGATTTTCGACTGTTATTATCAGAGAATATTATTACTTTGTGAAGTTTTCCGCGTTTATATGTAATAACAATGTATTCTATTCATTGAAAAAAATATCTTTTTATATATATTTGTTTAGTATTAAAAATGTTTTAAATAATTATTATCATTTTAGTTACTATTAAAGTTACTAGCAATATGACCATATGTAACAATCTACAAATATAACCTATACCTATACCTAAATATATATCATATTAAACTTTCTTAAGCATTCCGTAGATCCCCTACGAGCCTTCTAATTTAGGGGGAAGTGGAAAACACCCACATTAAAAGTGATTATACATAAATGCATCCTGTGCTTAATTCAAAAAGCTTTGCATATATTTTTAGATTAGACTTATAGACAAGGAGTTAAATTTAATTTAGTAAAATTAAATATAATTAGGCAGAAAGTGGAGAGCGGGTGTACCTTAATGGAAACGGAGTGAAAATCTTAGGTTCCCTCGACCTACCCTGATGTTTGCAGGATACAGCGTAAAAAATACTTACTATGTAGAAGGTATGTATATATTTAAGGTACATTTTTATATAACAGTAATAATATTTATTGCAGAAAAATTGTAACAAAATGCGAAAAAAGGTACCCAAAAAAACCGGCAAACCAATCAATTATGCAATACCAATTACTTTTAGCAATAAATTAAGTTAATAAATCATAAGGTCTACCACACGGCTACGAATGAATAAATCGAGCCACTTCCATATGAAAAGCGTACATGACGGGCGTATATGTCACCCGGCTGATATATGATAGGCTTCGCGGATAGCTGTTAACTTATAGAGTTCCTTGCAATTTAGAGATGTTATTACTATATCGATATTGTTATCGTTATAATAATTATAATTAATAATAATAATGTTTTGGGTAAAGTATGAAAATTATATTAAAATTTCGGTTTCCGATATTAAAAGACTAAAAATCAAAAATTTTATATAACATACATTTTTCAATAGAACTTTCTTAATAGTATTTTGATAAAGATAGATAAAAAGAATCTATGATATATATTTCATCGTAAACCAAAGTATCGACAGTATCGATATTTACTAGCTCTTAGACCACTTTACATTCAACGCCTTTGCTCACGGCGGCGGCGAACGACTAATCTTTTGATATATTGACGCTCACCTTCCCTTATCTAGAGATCTCCGAAAAAGTGCTCCTTTATTACGCTATTTGGATTACTCCCCTACATACTTCAAAGCCTATAAAGCCTTTGGGACGCTTAAATCCATAAAACCTTTAAATTTTAAATTAAATCATCTATCAAATGTTTTTACAAATTATACGTAAAAATATTTTTTTTAAATAAAAAGCAACACAAAATTATATTTTTACTATTTTTAAGCTTTATGTATATTTCAGTATTTAAATAAATTATACTAAAACAGTACTTATAAACATAAACTATCACCTATGATATACAATAAACTATGCGTGAAGACAACTGGAAAAATTAAAAGGTATATTTTCTTATAGCTTCGTGAAAGTGTTTATTATATTATCTTTCTATTGCAAGTTAGTAAGTTGCATCTTAAACTAGTGATTTTATTCGTATTGTTTGACTGTGAACATAGTGGTACTGGATTCGATTTACACTCGAGATATTGAAAAATTAACATTTTCTTGCTCTGGAAAGACAGAGTGCAGGGTTGAGTTCTGCCACTCAGTCCGCAATATTTGAAAATCAGTTGCAAAGCGTGTGACTGACTGTAAGCACGACGGTTGTGGGTTGCATGAACGGAAAATCTATGGAAATGTATCTATGAAATATATTTTAAATTTTAAATTCAAAACTAAAATATACTCTGATAATAATTGAATAATCTATAGTATCTAATGCAACATAGGTAACTTATTAAGACAAAGTTTGCCTTCAAACCTACTCGCGTTCGTTAACATTATACAAACACATGGATCGATTTACTCTAAGAGCCACCTTCGAGCTGAACAGCGAACAGAGTCAAAGTCTATAAAAGTCTAAAGTGAGAAACCTGGCAAGTTAGAGCTGAATAAAGTTTTATCTTTTGAGCTGGAGGAAGTTTGACAAAGCATTTATTGTTAGTGAAGAAGTAGCAGAATAGTCACGATGCCGGCGGAGCAAGATAACGACTTCTAAAATATAAATCCATTGGACAAAAATATACGATTTTGATTTTCGATATTCAGTTTTCCTAGTTTATTTTATCTTGTAGGACTAAACGCTGTTATACGCGTTTTTTTTTTCGCGGGTAGACGCAGAAGTGACTAGACGTATTTTTATTGCTCCTAATTTTACTTATTAACTAAAATAGTAATAAGTGTGCATATGTGTTAATAGTTTGATACGTGTGTTAAGTTGAACATTACTAAACTTTCTCACAAACTTTCTACACTAAATAAGTAACAATGGTGACACCAGTGGACCAGCTTTTCAAGAGTATGGAGGAACTCTCCTCTATGTTTTCTACACGAATGGGCGAGTTTGAAAAAAACTTGTCTCAGCCGGGTCCTGCAGCAGCCGCTACCACCATAAAGGCTTTATCTACAGAATTTCACTCCTTCAAGGCTTTTGTTTGGAAGACACTGAATTTACTAAAATCACAGGTGGAACTTGTTGTGCTTGGTATGGACCGCCTGGAGACACAGTCCAGACGAAAAGTTCTTCTTATGCATGGTGTAAAGGAGGACAAGGATGAAAACGTGATGCATAAAATAATTGAAGTGTTATCCGGCCAAATGAAATTGTCTGACGTGAGGCCTGCAGCTATTGAATCTTGTCACCGACTGGGCGCTAAAAAAGACTCTCCTCGTCCCATCCTCGTTAGATTTACTAGTTTGCAAGTCCGCTCCAACGTGTGGAGGGCTAAAACATCTTTGAAGGGTTCTAAAATGACAATTACCGAATTTCTAACAAAATCACGCCAAGAGGTATTTATAGCAGCTCGTAAGCATTTTGGAATCAATAAATGTTGGTCGGCTGATGGCATGATTATTATATTAATGCCAAATAAAGCTAAAAGTAAGATTTCTTCTCTATCTGAACTAAAACAGTTAATGCATCGATGTTCTGATATGAAATCAGCTGACGACAATTAAACTGACTGGATGTGATTTGCTTATACCAACGTAATTTCCTCGGTTTATACTTAATTGCTGATGCAATAACATATTTTGTTACATATTTATATTTTTTTTATTTTGTAGGGTACATTCATGTTCTCGTAAGATTCAATCTTAACACGTAATAATTTTGTTTTTTTTTTGTTCTGTACCATATGTAAGTTTATTTTTGATTGTTGGTATTTTTTTATTATGTCCCATTGTGTTTTTTTTTAATAGTTGTAAATGTAAAATGATAAAATTATGTTATTTTTTTTTCTTAGTGTTAATTTTGTATTCAGTCAACTTGTGCACATGGATCAAATTTAATTTTAATTTTTGTGTTATCTTTTTTTTTTATTATTATTTTATTTTTTTATTATAATATTTGTGCCATATATATATATATTTATTATATACCTAAATTATGTTCATTGATGATGAATACTTTTCTTGCTCTAACAGTGATTATGACAGCGCTGAAAGTCAAAATCACTCTTCACTTTCTGATTCCGAACCACTTGTAGATAAATTGTCTAAGACCTTCAACAACCCGTCTAATACTTTTTCCTTGGTGCATATCAACGCTCAGAGCATTCCTGCTCACTACTCAGATCTTCTCGCATCCTTTAGCTCCGGCATAGTCGATTGTATTTGTATATCTGAGACCTGGTTAAACCCTTCTCTTTCCTCTGTTAGTTACAGTATCCCAGGTTATCAGCTGTTTCGCAATGATCGTACTTTGCAAGGTGGCGGTGGGGTCGGTATCTACCTTCGCAACAACATTACTGCTCGTATTATTGCCTGCTCCCCCAATCAATCGACAGGAACCCTAGAATATATTTTTGTGGAAGTAACGTTAAACCATAAAAAAATTCTTTTAGGGACTTTATACTCCCCAAATGATAAAATCAACTATTTTAGTGCTTTAGAAGGTGTTCTGGAATATCTTTCACCTCAATACGAGCATGTAATCTGTACGGGCGATTTAAACACTTGTCTGTTAAAAAATGATACAAGATCTAATTTATTAAAAACATTATATGATACCTACAACTTACACATTCTTCCGATGGCGTGTCCCACCCATTACTTTCCTAACTGTAGACCCTCTCTTATTGACCTCATCTCTGTCTCTAACCCTAATCTCGTTGTTTCTCATGGGCAAATGACAGCTCCATTCTCTTTTCATGATTTAATTTTTCTTACGTATAAATTCCGTCCTCCCAAGGTTAGAGGTAAAATACTTCTCCAACGCAATTTTAAGCATATGGACCTTGAACGCTTAAGGGAGGATGTGAGAAACATCGACTGGTCACCCATAATGTCATCAACAAATATTGACAGTATGGTAAACTCTTTAACTACTGAACTGATTCGCATTTACGACAAACATGCCCCTGTGAGACCGGTTCGTATGAAGCATGCGCCTGCTCCCTGGCTAACACCTATTATTAAAAGAACGATGTGTAAACGTGATAGAGCTAAAACTAGAAATAAAAAATATCCTTGCCAACAAAACCTAGCTGCATACAAAAAATTGCGAAACATTTGCAACAGAATGTGTAGGGATGCTAAACGCCGATACATTCACACCACTATTCAGAATCTCAGTCAAGCGCAAGTTTGGAGATTCTTAGAGTCGTTCGGGGTAGGCAACACCAAGCATACTCATTCGGTATCATTGGATCTTCATGATTTAAATTCATCTTTTACTACACCCCTATTAAATTTAAGCCCTTCAACTAAATCTGAAACACTGTCATTTTTATCTTCTACTGTCCTACCTGACTCTACATCTTTCTCTCTTAAAACTGTAACTGAAGTTGAAGTCAAGAAGTGTATCAAGTCCATATCCACTAAATCCTTTGGAAGTGACTGTATCAGCCTGGACATGATCCTTCCTGTGTTGGAATACATTGCTCCAGTGGTCACCCACATTATTAATTTCTCACTGACTTGTAATGTTTTTCCCGCACAATGGAAGTATGCTTATGTCATTCCTTTACCAAAAATCTCCAATCCCTCTAGCGTCACCGATTATCGTCCTATATCTATCCTTCCAATCCTATCCAAAGTCCTAGAATCCTTAGTAAATAATCAGCTGTATTCTTTCCTTTCCTTTAACAACCTACTGTGTCCTTACCAATCCGGTTTCCGATCCTCTCACAGCACGGTTAGTGCGTTGCTGAATATCACGGAGGACATTCGATGTGCTATGGATAACACCAAGCTCACTGTAATGGTACTGCTGGATTTCAGCAGCGCTTTTAACTGTGTTGATTTTGATATACTTCTGGGCTCTCTTCGTGCAGTTAACATCTCTTTTGAAGCCTTAAGCTGGTTTCGCTCCTATCTCTTAGGTCGTCAGCAATGTGTAAAATCTAATGATGTCACATCGACGTGGTTAGATATCACTTGTGGCGTTCCTCAAGGCGGTGTTCTTTCTCCACTTCTATTTTCTGTTTTTATAAACAATATATCTAGAGTCATTTCTTCTCCCTACCATCTGTATGCGGATGACTTGCAATTATACCGGCATTGCTATGTTAGCGATTTGCCTGGGACTATTGCAGCTTTAAATAATGATCTCGCTGCTATTTTTACTTGGGCCGAATCTGTCGGACTGTTAGTAAATCCAAGTAAGTCACAAGCAATTATCATTGGAAGCAGCAAACTTAGACAAAAAATAAATTGGAACTCAATGCCGAAGATCCTGTATTCAGGAGTAGTAATCGAATATTGTAACAGAGTAAAAAATCTGGGCCTAATTTTTGACAGTAACATGTCCTGGGTACCGCACATTAATGATGTCAGCAAGCGCATGCATTTCTCCTTTCGTTCTCTTAAGCGTCTCCAATACTACCTACCTCATAAAACCAAAATTATGCTTGCACAATCTCTTCTCTTACCTATCCTCGACTACGCTGATGTATGTTATTTGGATGTGACCGAGGAGCTGCTTAACAAATTAGAGCGACTCCAAAATCTTGCCATACGCTTTGTTTACGGTTTGCGTAAGTATGACCACGTCTCCGAATTTCGAACTCAGCTCAAATGGCTCCCAATTCGACTTCGCCGAGATATGCACGTCCTGTCACTCCTTTTTAAGATCCTTAACTACCAGAATTTTCCTTGTTATCTTCGATCCCGCTTTGACGTTCTCCCTATCCCTACACGCTCAAGGAGGTCTGGTGTCATACCGACACTTAACGTACCTAAGAGCAACACCAAATTCCTTCAGAAATCCTTCTCTGTATACGCCGCATCCCTTTGGAACCAACTCCCTAAAACTATCCAGAAAAGCCCTTCCATAAAGTCCTTCAAATCCCAATTAAAACTACATCTCCTTGCATCGTTAGACAATTAATCTTTTTTTTTTTTTTTATTATAGTGGTTACTTATATTATCTCTCCTCATCTTATATAGTGAAGCTTAATTTTCTTTTTGTTCCTTTTTATATAGGTATATATACTTTATGTATTTATTATATAGTATATATGTATTTATATTTAGATGTTATAATATATTATTTATTTTGTATAACTATATTTATGTTTATTTATGTGTATGTCATGCCTAATTATTATTATTATTTTTTTGTATTTATTATTACTATTAGTTTTATTTTATTGTTTATCTTGTTTTTGTCTTTCTCAATTTCCATGCACTATCTTGTCTTTCCCGCTACTTTGCACTTATCCACTTCCACGGGTTGACTGGAAGAGATCTCTTCTAGAGATAAGTCCACCGTTGTGTATGTCTTTTCTTAATGTGTGTTTTATTCTGTGTTAATTTAGTGCAATAAAGAATCTTACGTGTATATATAACCTGACAACATATGTAATAGATTTAAATTTTGGTATATTTTCATTTTTTTGACGATTCCTTCCTGAAAAACAACAACTAATACAATCAAAACATATGTATTTTTCCGTAAGAAAGTTTTCTATCCCATTCTAAAGAAAGTTTTGCCCTATCTGCCAAGTTTATCTACTGATTAATAGTGGAGTGAACCCATAATAAATTGTGTTAGATAACGCACCGATGACTAAGTGTATCGCATTATGCTAAACTGAGACCATTTCTTTGCGAACTACTGAAGTACTTGTTTTATTCAGCTTCATATTTCAAAGAAAATTCAATTCTGTTTTGCATAGATTGTATATCAGTGTGACATTGATAAAGAGTTCATATATTGTTATCATTTTGAACTTCTTTTAGAAAAAATAGTTGAATTAACAGTGACAAAACGCGCGGCGTTGAGTTCTGCCACTCAACATGCAATATTTCAAAAAATAAACAGAAAGTGGGGAACAGAATGTTTTAACATTATGTTTCCTCTGCATACCCAGCTACATGCGGGACACAGTTGCAGTAACAGCAACTGAAAAATTAACATTATTAAATGTAATAGGATCAATTATTTTTTCTTGACTAAATTTTGTAACTCAGAATTATTTTTGAAGTAGATTGCATTTATTTTTAAGTCATTTTAACTTACTATAAAAATTCTAAGAAAATATAATATGTTAGCCAGATAGCCAGACAGCATCCATTATATTAGAAGAATGTATTGCTTTTATCTTTCATCGCACATGAAGAAGAGCCGTTTTATATGCTGTGCCTTTTGAATTTATAATACAATTCTAGTACTTATAACATTTTTCTACATAGGAAAATATCTGAAAGTAATACAAATACAAGTGTTTTAAGTAAGGAAGTGTTATTACAAAGGTATTTAAATATTTTTCTAAAATGTACTTAACAATTAATTTGTTTTGACTCCTTTTGTTTTTAACTTAGTGATTTTTTTTTATGTGATTTTCTTTATATGATTTTTAGGGTTCCGTACCTCAAAAGGAAAAATCCTTATATGATCCTTTGTTATCCGTATGTCAAGATCATTTAAGATCAATACATATTGAGATTAACTTCTGGAGCACAGAAATAAATTAAGCGTCTAGGAAAAGCTTTCAATGCAATCAAAAGACCTACCTACATTTATGAATTTAGGCAAGAAGTGAGAACTTAAAACACAATTAAAGGAAAAAAGGCGAAAAATGAAATTTTATAAGTAATTCATAGAAGAATTTCTTCATCTACAAATTTGTAGTTCATTTCATAAAAATAAGTGCATACGACCTCAAACATAATTGTTCCAAATTATATGAGTTGTACTTCTGGTTTACCTACTGTCCTCAAATAGGCACGGAACCATCGCTAGAGTCTCACTCGTACTTAACCGTTATTTTTTTGCACTAACATTAAAATGTATATATTAGAAGCAGCCTAAAGCAAGAATTGCATTAATTATATTATATTCCCTATATATTAATTATAACATAATGATATTATTATTTTCTACACCACTCAGTTTACGTAGCCTTAATAATTTACTTCCACTCTCTGACCTCAATTTATAACTGCCTTTAATTCCCAGTTCGTTGGAAAAGCGGAATAAATTCCTGTGAGATAGCCTAGGCTAGGATAGAACGAAAAGTGCTGTAATAAATTAGCTCCACCCTGGCGACAAGGATTAGCTTAATCTGAGTGTAGAACTAAAGCCGTCAACGTTTGCACTATTACTTTTATACTAACTTTTAATATGTTTATGACTTTGGCTGTTTATAAAAATCTCTTTGATCTTGGTAAAGTCACTTTAGACATTTATGCTAAAATGGTACGGAACCAACTGTAATTTCCAGTTTTAAAGTAGCTTAATTATAATTATAATTACCGCATGAGTTACTAGTCGCCCTCGCGCGGTTTCACACGTAAAAACCTATTGTTATATTATAACCAAATTATACTATATTTTTACATGAATTGTAAAAATATAGCATAATTTGTAGTCTTTGCGTTATTTTGATGTATTAACTATATTACTATAAAGTTTTATTTAAATCAGTTTAACAGATGGAAGTGGAACAAACATCTATCCTTATAAACATTTAGATTTATAATATTAGTAAAATGACAGTATTGTAAAATATTTTTTCACAAACACTCTTGTGTATCTGTTGAAACGAAATCAATTGATCCAAATTGACCTCAAAAACCAAATAGAAATGAATCTTTCAAAATATTTTTTAACAGTCCCAAAAGAAAAGATATTTTTCAGTCCATTCCAAAGTATCAAATTATTCTTAAGTAATCAAATATTACCTTTTTCCGTAAGACTCAAAACAAACATAAGGAACCAGTCTGCTAAATTTTAAAATGCTAGGTTATAAAAAGCATGCAACATTTTGTTTATGGCACGTCTCTAAAGCTACGTAAAGTATGTAAACTTTACACTTAAAGTCTTAACGCGGTCGTAGCATTGCGACTATAAACAATCCGAGCTCGAGAACTTGAGATCATAAAAATGCACTCAATTTAAACAACTCATAAAAACGTCTGCTTCTTCAAACAATAGTTCATATTTCACCACAAAACGAATTCCATTTCACACGATACTAAATTTCTCTAAAGTTAGTTTTACAGTTGAAACTTAACTTACATTTGTTTAATATATTTTCAAGATTTTTTTTTTTAATTCCAAGTTATTCGCTATAATGGTTCAAAATGAACCAAACAATGGACTTAAAAGTTTATTCGCTTAATTCATAACGTCAAGAGCCAGCACAGTCATAAAACAATATAATAATGTGTGTATTGTTCTTAGCTCCGTCGTCGACTGTCGGGCCTGAAATCTGACTTACGAATCCTTTTCATGAGGACGCCGGCTTAAAACCTCATTTAGGGAAACCTCGCCGCCTCTACCACTTAAACGTTATGGCCTAAGAAAATTGTCCCCTAATTTAAATAACTTTGTCAAGTCGTCCATTGTCTTTGGTTTTAGACACCTCGAGTGCATAAATCTTTCTCGAAACGTATTCACTTTTGTTAAGAGCATTACATCATTGTTCGCGAGTCTCGGGCTCCACTCCACTTGTAATATCTGAGGACGATATAAATCTTATGAGATTTCAATCGACTCTTACTCTTTCATAATATTTATTTCAAAGGTTTTCTAAAAGCAAACGATTCTTGTTTTAGCTTCCCGCTGTATCCCGCATACAACATACAGGAGGAGATGCACTTTCCGCTGAATTTTTCGAGACATTGCGAATTGAGTGGCGGCATCCAACGCCTGGCTTTTGCCTTGGTGCTGAGCCGAAGAATACAATATTAAGAAATAATAGTTCAGTTCCTTGTTCCTTGGGGATCGAAGCCACAATCGTCGTGTACTCTCTGGCCTCAAAGCAAACTATTCTGCTAAAAAAAAATATAATTGGTTGAAAATTGAAAGAAGAAATCTCTAAATATCAGTGTGTGCACTAAATATGAAGTTTGTGGAAATATGAGAGGACATCAAAGGCCGAGGTATGATACCTGAACTCAAACAGTTCCTGAAGTTAATTGAAAAGCGAACGGGCGTCGGTGTATTTGCTCAGTACTCTGTGGCCAGACTGTGTGTACTGCTCTTGTCCAACTTGTATCAAAGACTGAATTCTAAACATACAGTGCTCTGGAAAAACTATGAATATTTGTAATTAAGATAAAATAATAAAAATTATTTTATTTTAAAACTCAATATTTATTTACTTCATTTACATTAAGCGTATAGTTAATAGGCTATCGAGTTGTTTGTAAAAATACATAGATTATAATATTATGCAAAAAGAATATTACAAAATGTGACGCAAGGACATAAACGTGCGACTGTTAACTAGACGGGTTGTGGGTTCGATTTCCACTCGAGAAAATGAAATTTTGAAAAGTTTCATTTCCTCCTTAGAACGAGGCATAACGCAGCGTTGAATACCGCCAGGCATTCACCCAACACACAATGCCTTCTAAATTGAAAGTGAGGAACGGAAAGTGCCTTAAATGGTTTTAAGGTACTTTTCGTGCACCTAGTGTTTCCCATGTTTTTTATTCCTGTTATGTGCGGAATACGGGGTAAAGTACGTAAGACATATGTTACAGGGTACTTTCTAGTTTTAACTTTTTTTTTAAAATGTAAATAATAATAATAATACTATGTAATATTTTTAACTACAAAGTTACAAGTTCAAATGCCACAAACTTAATCAGCCAATCTCCTAATCTCAACAGAGGGTTGGTTAATGGAGCTTACTTATATTTTCTGATGCTGCTTCTCAATAAACATAAACGTCGGATACTGACACGTAAAGTCAACTCTTGATTTCGAAGGGGAGAGTTCAAAGGTTTCTATACAATAACGAAGTAAGCTGAACTTAGCGAAGATTAAGGCTCTACATCCAGTAGTAAAACGGAACTGTCAAAGCAAAAACATTCTTCTCTACTTTGAGAATTAGTGAACAATCTGTGGTGACGGCTTTATTATTTTGTAAGGAATAATTAATTACTTATAGAATATTTCATTTTAAGTTAAAGTGCAATCGATGTAAGATTTTCGGTTTGTATGATGTTCTGTAACGTACATAGACTTGTACGGCTGCTAAATCTTAACAGTTCACTTTTTTCCATTCCCATAGGATTTTACCCTATATACCCTTATTTATCTCGTATAAGTATGAACCTACTTTCAGCTTTCTTCAAAATTTGAAATTTAAACTTGTTCGTCAATCACTAAATAAATAAAGTATTTTTTATATAAATATTCAGATTTATTATATTTTTCAATGATAAAAGATAAAATCTAAAATCAACAACTCGTTATTATCACTAAAAGGCATAAGCTACCTTATGTGTTATATAAAACAACCTAAAATACCTACTAAACTTTATATATATCTACCTACATACGTTGAACACGCGACAAGAAGCGATTAGCGCGGAGGCCCGAGGGCGGCGTTGCCTGTTGCAACGAATATATATCTTTAAGAAAGATTAACGATCTTCAGGTAGAACAGCTTGGGGTCGAGCTATAATTAAACGCAATGGATGAAGCTTCCCCAAAGATTCAGAATAAGGGTACGCGTCTCGCTGAGTTATGATTTCGCACGAGACGTGATTGGCACCTTATAATGAAGCCATTCGATTTATTGTGAAGTGAACATTTACATCTTTTAAATATCCTGTAAGCTATCTGTTATGGTGTAATGATCTTATTTCTATTCAATGTTTGTATTCTAATAGAATTTGAAAGGATGAAATTTTACACGTTTCCCTTATTTTTAGCGAAAAAAGCCCGGTGAAAGATAATTGCGTTGTCTATTTTTAAAATACTAAATCAAAGATTTTTATATGTTAGTTTATATAAATCTTAATATCTCAAAAATTGCACAAAGCACATTAAAGTACGCAAGTACCTGTTAAGAAGGTGGTAAGGAGTGAAAAACCGTAATAAGAGTGGTTCTTTGTTCACCCCTTTCTGCATAGAGCCAGAACTTACAATTCTTGTTCGTTAAAATATCTTCTACTATTTATTTGAATTTCAAACACAAGAAAATATTGCGTTATATTAGAAGTTAAATTTAAATATAGCTATGTGAATACTTAATAATTTTCCTTTAAAGAGTACATAATATGTACATATAGTATCCCTAATAAGTTTCGTGTAAAATCTATACTGATATTATAACAATGGTAAAATATTAACGAACTTTTTTTAACAATTATTAACTTGAGATATCCACCACACTTTGGCAGTAGGTACCTTCCTTTTCATTAATCCTTGTGTTTGTTCTTACTTTCCGCCGATTATCTAAAGACTGTGTTTTTGTTTGGAACACCTATAGAGAAAATATCAAACTTTACCTGTTGCAATTTATACAAATTTGAAAGATTTCGGGATTAATAAATTATTCCATAAACTGTGATTAATTCATTCAAATGAATGAAATATAAAAAACATTATAGACAAAAAATATATTTAGATTTTTTTTAATTTCACAATTAATTCTAAATAAGCCATATTCTACTGATTTTGCGTTAAATATTTTGAATGACTTCAAACGTCAACTGCTTCAAATTATGTGATATCGGATAATAATTTTATTAATTATATAAAAGTTAAAATTAATTATACAAATATTACCCACAAATAAATCTCGATCAGGATTATCATAGATTGATGTTTTAACCACATGTTCATTATCTCTTAATGTATTGAATTAATAAATTAAGGTCGTGGTTGGATTTATTAATAGTACTCTTTTTATATATTCTTTATTGCATAAAACAAAATATACAGTAATATAAAATGAAAAATTAGTTGACAAGAGTGGACTTATTTCTAAAAGAAATCTCTCCCAGCCAACCAGTGGAAGTGGATATCTATCAAAACAGCGGGGAGAGTACCATGCAATTAACAGTAAAAGAAAATAATAAACAAAATATACTAACAGATGAAACAAGATATTGACAAATATAGATACATACATATATACAATTATACATTTATAAACTACATAAACATATATTCTATGCATACACTAAATAATACTTATATATGATATAAATATATATATTTAAATGAGTTAAAAGAAAAGAAAAATGAAATACAGTTGCAATATTTTGAAACATTGTCGGAATGTAAATTAATTTATTCGGCGTTTTAATGATTTTCTCAAAAAATTAAACAAAACTCATGACAACGTACAAAATAACGGCGTTTTATCACTACCGTCTGAAAAAAATTGAACAAAAATATCGATTTAATTATTGAAATTTAACCATTAATTCGATTATTTCCCATCTATTCGCCCCATTCGATATTGGTACGAGTGCTTTCGACAGATAGTAGGTCCGAGATCGGCCTGTCAGCGAACATAATCCGTCGGTAGGATGCGGTCCACCGCCCGATATGTCAATTAGGATATTGCATGCAGCCAGGACAAAGTTGGAGTTTGCCTCGAGAACGCTGTTTGAACTTGATAATTGTATTGACTGTGGCTAAGGGTTACTTAAGATATAAGGGCTTAACTAAAGACAAACTTCTATATGAACTAAGTTAATGATAAAGAAGTAAATTATCTTACATTGAAATGTTTATTTTCTTCCTTAAAGGAAAAAGTTTTTAATGTCTTAATGATATAGACAATTTAAAAAAAATATCAAAATACTAAAATATTGTTAAAACTTAGTTAAAACATGAGCGGGGCGCAATCACATTTGCATCATTTAATATGGTTCAATTTTCATAGATTTTAAATATATTTTCCTTATTTAAAATGAGTGATTATAATTATAATTTTATTATAAACTTACCATAAATTAATTGCGTTAGTAAAGGCAAAGCAATTGGCTAAGAACGTAGCGAATTGGACTCACTCTTAGAGGGTTCCGTGCCAATTTCAAGATTGTACGTCAAAAGAAAGTACAATTTATAAAACTTGACAAACTGAAGTTTACAGACGTGTGCACTAGCTTTGTATGACATAAATTACAATTGTAAGCTTGTAATAGTTTTCATTATTTTTTTTCTAAAATAAGTAAATAATAAAATCCTATATGTAGATTTTAATGACGCGAAGAAAAAAGTTAATTTGCGGAATATAAACATGGGTAATGCATGTAAATAAGAAAAAAGAGATAAAAAGTAATTATGAAAAATAATGTTTCTCTAACTACGCGTATTAAATACCTATTTAGTTCATATAAAGCAGGTCGTTTGCAGCATTCTTACTTAGCAACATTTGAAATAAAAATCCGAAATGACCAAGGCCACAAAGCCGAGCCGCATTAGTATAAAGCTGGCCAGCAATTAGCTTTGCTGTTTGTGGACAGAATCAGCCCGGGGGTAATTAGCAGCGTAAATATCTTGGACTGGAGCACCTTAGACCAGTTGTCTAGCAGAAGTGAGACATTTGAAATAATGTAAATATAAATAAATAAACTTATTTTATTCGTCCTTACTTTATATACATTTCTTGAAAATTAACCATAAAATAATTAAATTAAATTAGTAATATCAAAAATTGAAACTAAATCAAATTGCATCATAACAAGATAAAAATCGATTTCGTCATTAGCAACATAAAAAATCGATTTTGTCATATACGAGTCCTATAACCTGAAAATATGAGGTAGTCAGACAACTTGTGAACATAAGTAGTTTACATTTTCTTACAAACTCCTAGTTCTAAGTTCATACCCAATGGGACAAAGGACCGCCAGCCAGCACCGCTTCGTTCAATAGTTCTAATTAGCAGGAACTCTTTCACTATGTTTTCATATTCCAGATAATTTATATAACCAGGTAGGTATATAGTGATTCCAGAGCTAAATACAAAGCTAACGTGTGCAAGTAATCTAGCGTTGAATAGCTACTAATATTCTCGCACTTTTCTATGTGAACCTTTTTTTAACTATTCGTCATATATAAAAAATTATGAAAAGAAGATTAAAATCAGCTTCATTCCCGCACACAGCAAAATAGGCAGAGGGAACCTAGAGTTAAGACTCTACGTTTCCCACTTTCTGCCGAATTCTGGAGGCACTGTGTCGAGAGGCAGAGCGCAACGCCGCGCTTTGCCTCGACACCAGAGTGAAGAAAATGGAAATATAAACGTAAATAAATATATCACTTCTTCGAGTGGGGATCGAACTCACAACCTCAAAACGGCCTCAAAGGCAAAGCACGGCTTTGCTTGCGGTTGTGTTTTTTCTGTTTATCAACCTATTTAAAATTGTCGGATATTACATATTATTTATACCGTAAAAAAAAAATGTTTTTTCGTTATAGAAATTGGCAAAATAAAAATATTTTTTTTTACAAATTTAATTAAATGCATATATTCAATATGACACCAATATCTTAAAAATCATCCCTACATTTGTCCTTAACATGCTCAAAAACACATATAGAAAAGCAAATACTCAACCTATGTTAACAATATTAAAAGGAACAGCAAACACTGTCTGTAAGGGCTCTAATTAAATTCACCGTACTCAGACAGCCCAAAAAACACACTCATTTGAATTTCGAATGCAATGCGAACGTGACCTAAGCATACCCCCCATTTGGATGCACTGCGGTCGCTTCGATTAAGTTAAGCCCCACAAATAATACTTGCTATGTAAAATGTTACGTTAAGAGGCAAGAATTAATGAATAATGCTTTAATTGGTTTTTTTTCTGCTTCACGCTGTGTCTCGCAGATAGCAGGGTAGGCCGAGGGAACCTAGCGTTAAGATTCCATTCCTCACTATTTGATTTCTGGAGGCATTGCGTGTTGAGTGGAGGATACCAATGCCGCGCGTTGCCTCTGCGCCAGAGCGAGGATATTACATTTCCCTGGATGGGAATAGAACCCATAACCTACAGTTACACGCATGTGCCCCTGCGCCATGACTGGCGGCTTTAATTAATTATTTTATAACGTTTTTAGACGCCACTTTTGATACCTATATTAGGATAGGAAGAGAACAGGAAACATAACTTTACATTTAAACTAGTTCTAGTCCGTAAATTCTTTCCGTAGACTATAAAACGTACTTAATATTTATTTTTTCCTGCGAAGAATTGCGGAAAATCCTATCATAGTACTCCCCTGCACTCCCCAAGGCCCATGCCAAATTTCAGTGTTCTACGTCGTCTCCGCGTAGTCGTGTGCGTTGTCTCTAAAATACTCAATAACGGATTATTATTTTTCTAATTCTTCTTCTTCTTCTTCGTATTTTCTTTCTAATTCTCTTAAACTCTCTTCTCACAATGTCTCGGACGCAGTTGATAGATTTTACCTTTTAATAAATAATGTTGTTGACAAATTAGTTCCAACTAAAACTGTATACAGCAATAACAAATTTCCAGCTTGGTACTCTAGACGTTTAATAAAACTAGTAAATAAAAAACTTAAATTGCATAGGAAATGGAAGATTTACGGCAGAAGTAGTGACTATAAAATATTTTCTGATCTACGGCATGAGACAAAACATATGGAGTTGGAATGCTATGTTCGGTTTATTGATAAAGCTGAAAGCAATATTCGTTACAGTTCAAAACAATTTTG
Organism: Heliconius melpomene rosina; assembly: GCF_056956725.1. Taxonomy (NCBI): domain Eukaryota; kingdom Metazoa; phylum Arthropoda; class Insecta; order Lepidoptera; family Nymphalidae; genus Heliconius; species Heliconius melpomene. The sequence goes on from NC_140405.1 coordinate 8,109,117, forward strand.
GTCCTTTGTCAAGTCAAAACGAGTGAATGATTGTATTCCTGACAGCATAGTTTTTAACGATCAAATCTCCTCTGATGGCCAGGCTATTGCCAACACTTTCAACTCTTACTTCCAATCTGTGTTTGAAGTTAATACAAGAATTGTAGTTGGGGAAACTAATTGTGCTTCGGAGAATAATCTTTCTATAAATAATGTCAGTATTACTCGTGAGATCATAAAAAAGTATCTTTTGAAACTTGACCTTTCTAAAGGTTCTGGGCCTGATAAATTACATCCTATATTTTTAAAATGTTGCAGTTCTGAAATCTCTGTTCCATTACACATATTGTTTTCAAAATCTTTACAATCGGGGTCTTTGCCTCATATTTGGAAAAGGTCTATTATTGTCCCAGTCTATAAAAGTGGTGATAAGCAAAATGTTAAAAATTATCGTGGAATATCAAAACTTTCTGTTATTCCCAAATTATTAGAAAAAATTATTTACGATAATCTATTTCCTCTTATACGTCCTCAACTAATCCCGCAACAACATGGTTTTATAAACAAACGCTCCACAGAAACTAACCTCTGTGAGTTTCTAGTTGAAGTCCTCTACGCTATGAATAGTGGGTATCAAGTCGATGTTATCTATACTGACTTTTCGAAAGCATTCGACAAAATTTCACATTCTTTGTTAATTGACAAAATTAAACAAGCTGGTATACATGGTGATCTTCTAAGATGGCTTGAGTCTTATCTCCGAGATAGAACTCAAGCTGTTGCTGTGAGGGGCTTTACTTCTAGTTTTGTGCCTATTACTTCTGGTGTACCACAGGGTTCCCATCTTGGACCTCTTCTTTTTAACATTTTTATCAATGATATTATACAATCTTTTGAACATTCTAAGATACTTCTTTATGCCGATGATGCAAAAATTTTCAAAATTATAAGAGATCAAGAGGATTGCACTAAACTGCAGGAGGATCTAGTCAATTTTGATAAATACTGCGCGTCTAATCAATTATCTCTAAATCTTGACAAATGTTGTGTAATTAGTTTTTGTAGAAAGAAATCTCCCATTCTATTTGATTATCTGATTCGTAACAGGAAAATAAAAAGAGTCTCCATTGTTAAGGACCTTGGTGTATTATTGGACGCCGGTCTTTTATTCGACAAACATATTGCGAATATTATAGGAAAAGCATATAAAATGCTCGGTTTTATATTTAGACAGGGGAGTGATTTTAAGAACATACATACATTTAAGCTTTTGTATAATTCATATGTTAGACCTTACTTAGAGTATGCCTCGCCAGTCTGGAACCCACAGTATGATAAATATGTATTTGCAATTGAAAGTGTCCAAAATAAATTTATACGGCGATTACTTTACAAATTTAAATTAGATAACTCTCATAACCTAAATATACTATCATTAAAAAAACGAAGAGGATATAGAGATCAAATTTTTTTGTATAAATTGTTACACAATCTTATAGATTCCAATTATCTGCTAAGTAATATTCACATAAAATGTCCAACTTTTAGTGCCAGATCTAGGGACACCTTTTACATTTCTGCTCGAAAAACCAATTATGCCCAAAATTGTTTTATACTAAGATCTTGTAGGGCATACAATAATTGCTTTAGTGATATTGACATTTTTCATAGTAGTTTGATGCAGTTTTCATGTAAGATCATTGACAAAATTCAAAATTCTGTAAATCCTGACCTAATGTAAACCTTAACCTTTCATTCGTAAAAATCTTTGTTTTTTTTTTTTTTCTCTTTAGACAGTAAATTTAATTTTTAATTGTTAATTAGCAACATATTCACTCCATGTTTTATGTATAAGTGGAAACTTTATTGGCAGTTGGAATATGGATATGTATTATACTAAAAAGTACTGTAAAATGCTGTTTGTTTCCCAACTTAAAATAAAAATAAAAATAAAATAAATAAATAATTTAGACGAAAAATTATAATAAAACTAATACGTAAAAAACTTCATAGATATTATATTAAAATTATTATTCTCATGCGAGCCTTAACTTCGTACCCTTGAGGATAATGTATCCAAGAACATTTTAAAAATAGATACATTATCCGAGAAACGTATTCAAGCCCACAAGCTAGTTATGCACTCACCCAAACCCTCAGTATTAGGTTAAGCGAGATTATTCCGCTGGCTCAGTGAGACCACCGGAGTATTCCCATTATTGTTGTAAGCACTTTTATTGTTTCGTAAAATTCATGTTAAATGTCGCAATACATTATAACTTTTGTAATACAAATACTTTTAACTTTAAGAAATAATATTGTTGTGATCTCCAAATCGATCAGACGTATTAAATAGTTTTAATTTAAATTAGTATTTTATTTTTAAAAAAGTAAATTCTCAATTAGAAAGTTTAACTGGCGCAGCCGGTAGGATAGTCTATCAAAGGTCTGCGTGTCTTGTAGATTTGGGTGTCCAAATTCGCCCAAAAATCGCGAGTACAGTGCGAATAGACTTAGGCTATCCACGAACCAAAGAAATAAGTTGAACAAGAAGATGGGATCAGCGATCGGTCGGTGAGTAAAACTCTTTGCCTTCCTTTTTCTTATATTCCCACATTCTATTTGAGATTTACAATAAATATAAGTGGCGTTATTTTGGGATTGAACGTCTCGCATTATAACGTATCTGGTTTTAATATAAAACTCTATTAAACCTGTAGTTCTAAGAAAAGTATCTCCATAGACTAATTAACGTCTAGAAGTAATATTATTAAAATATTTTAGTAATTAAAGAAAAATATATATATAATAATTAATGATCTAAAAATCGATCGTAATTGTTTTTATGTATTATGAAATAAAATAAAAAAAAAAAATTTATTATTTTATTGTGTTTTATTTTCCTACTATTTTTATATTTTTAATTTACTGTGTGCTATTTTATATACATAATTGTTATATGTGTTTTTGATATATTTTATATTTTTGTGTGTGTTAAATTAGTTAAAAATAATTGTAATTGATTTGAAACTTCAGAGCTCTCTATTAATTTTTACTCTACAAAATGGAACAATCGCGAGAAATTCCTTTAGCGTCAAATAGCGTAGTACCAATACCCAATGAAATGTTACGACTAATTCCTCTTTTCGGTGGCGACAAAAGAATATTAAATTTATTTTTTAGAAAATGTGAGTACATTATAAATAAATTTCGTGGTCATCAGCAGCAGAATATTTATGTTTTACATGCTATAACTAGTAGATTAATAGATGATGCCGCCGCGTTGTTATCTGAGCGTGAGGATATAGAGACGTGGCCTGAGTTAAAAGAATTATTGGAACAACATTTTGGTGACCCTCGTAGCGAAGAATGTATAAAAATTTCTCTCGAATCATGTAAAATTAAATCAGGGGAAAGTTATTTAGAGTTTTGTAACAGAATACAAAATATTCGGTCCCTGTTAATATCTAAAGTAAATTTATCGGCAGATGAAGAAGTTAAAAATGCGAAAATTGCTATTTATAACCACACAGCCTTAAATGTTTTTCTCTATAATTTACCAGAAAATATGGTGCGTATTGTGAGACTTAAATCACCTAGTACATTAGAACAAGCTCTATCAATAGTTTTAGAGGAGGTTAATTTTCATGAACAATATCAACTTCGTAATCGCATTCTTAATAATTCAACGGCCCCGAGGCCAACACCTAACGTCGCAGGGTCGTCATTTACACAAAATAATCTTACCCCTCAGCAAAAATTTAATTTTGGAATCCATACTATTAGACCTCAATTTACACAACAACCAAAATTTGAATATAAACCGCAGCAAACATTACTAAAGCCTCAACCGTTCGGGTATAGGCCTCCCCAAAATCCACAATTCGGATATAGGCCTCCCCAAAATCCACAATTCGGGTATAGGCCTCCCCAAAATCCACAATTCGGGTATAGGCCACCCCAAAATCCGCAATTTGGGTATAAGCATCCCCAAAATCGTACTATGACACCACAACAGTTTGGTCAAAGACCACCTCAGAATAACCGCTTAGAATCAACTGACATATCTATGAGAACGGCACCCCCGCGACCTCAAATAGCGCAACAAGGTTTTAGGTTAAATGAAACTGATTTACAAAATGAAAATTTGGAATACGACTATTACTACGATTATGATCCTTATGACTATATGAATTACGAACCGTATGTTGAGGACGTGCCTTATGCACCTATTGACGAAATAGACAATTATATTGTAACTCCACCAGCCGAGGAAAATTTTCAAACAGAAGCCTCGCAAAAGAAGAAATCATAGAATTAAATTGTGACCCGAATCTTAAATTACCTCATATTTTTATTCCAGAAATTAATGCAAAATTAATGATTGATACTGGCAGCACTCGCTCGTTTATTAGCCCCCGTATTGCTTACCAATATTTTCATAATTTTATTAAATATGAACCTTTCAAAGTTATTAGCACACATGCTTCTAGCCTACACAAAGAAATTATTGAAATTCCCTTATTTCCGACTTTTAATACTACAGATTATCATAAATTTCATTTATATGATGTAGATGAACGCTATGACGGACTTATTGGAAACGATTTACTTAAACAATTGGACGCAATTATTGACCTCAAACATTTATTACTGAGAACTAAGACCACTGACATTCCTATAATTAATAATTTGAATTATCTCGTTCATTTACAACCTCGGTGTGAACAACGAGTAAAGATCCCTACTGATTTACACAGGGGAGAAGCAGTAATTGAATTTAAAGAGTTTACACCTGGTATACGAATGCCTTCTGCATTAGTAAATTGTATTAATGGATATGCATCAACAATAATTCAAAACACTTTAGATAAACCTATGACTTTGACTATTAGCAAAGCGTTTAAAACATCGAGTATTAATATTTCAGAATGTAACTTCATACAAAATAATAACGAAACAATGACTGACACCGACGAAATATTGAAACAAAATTTAAAAAAACTTAGATTAGACCACACTAACGAAATTGAACGTACTAGAATACTAGAATTATGTCACGAATATAGGGATATATTTTATTGTGATGAACTACCCTTAAGTTTTACCAACGAAGTTAAACATAAAATCCGTACTAAGAGTGAAGATCCTATTTTTATAAGACCATATAGGCAAGCTCCTGCGCAAGCAGACGAAATTAATAGACAAGTTGAAAAATTACTCCAAGATAATGTAATAAGAGAATCACATTCCCCGTGGAATGCACCTGTTCATTTAGTTCCCAAAAAGCGTGATGCATCAGGTTTAGTAAAATGGCGTATGGTAGTCGATTATCGACGTCTTAATGAAGTGACTGTTGACGATCGTTACCCACTACCTAATATTACTGACCTACTGGACAAACTTGGCAAAAGCTTATACTTCACTACGCTTGACTTGGCAAGTGGTTACCATCAGATAGAGGTAGACGAGCAAGACATAAAGAAAACGGCTTTTAGCACGCAACATGGCCATTATGAATTCCTTAGAATGCCGTTTGGCTTAAAAACAGCCCCAGCAACATTCCAAAGGGCTATGGATAGTATATTAAGAGGGTTACAGGGAATACATTGTATGGTCTATTTAGATGATGTCATTATATTTTCAGCTAGCCTAGATGAACATATTCAAAAATTAAGAACCATTTTTGACCGACTTAGACAGACGAATTTAAAAATCCAACTAGATAAATCGGAATTTCTACGAAAAGAAGTAATTTACCTTGGACATACAATAACAAAAGACGGTCTTAAACCAAATGACGATAAAATTACTGCCGTATTAAATTACCCAATACCCAAGACGACAACTGAAATAAAATCGTTTTTAGGTCTCATTGGATATTATAGGCGGTTCATTAAAGATTTTGCTCATGTTACAAAACCATTAACGTCTTGCTTAAAAAAACGAAATAAAATTGTCTTAGATAAAAATTATATGGATGCATTCAACAAATGTAAGGAACTTTTAACAAATGCACCCCTCTTGCAGTATCCTGATTTTGATAAAACTTTTATTTTAACTACTGATGCTTCAAATGTCGCGTTAGGAGCAGTTCTATCCCAGGGTCCCATTGGTAGCGATAAACCAATCGCGTATGCTAGTCGTACCTTAAGTGACACGGAATCTCGATATAGTACAATAGAACGCGAATGTCTTGCTATTGTTTGGGCTATAAAACATTTTAGGCCATATCTTTACGGTAAGAAATTCATGATATACACCGATCATAAGCCTTTATCATGGCTGAACTCACAAAAAGATACAAGTAGTAAACTTACTCGTTGGCGCCTTCGACTTCAGGACTACGATTACGAAATAGTTTATAAAAAGGGAAACCAAAATTTAAATGCGGACGCTTTGTCAAGAATTAGAGTAAATGCCACACATTCAGACGATGAAAAAGACTCTATGATAGTAAATTTTGATAAGAAAGAGAAAGGGCTACGGCAACGCAATGACTCTAGTACAATGTCTATATCAGAATGTAGTTCTAGGGAAAAACCTATAACCCTTTCCGATTCCGAAACTTTATCAGTGCCGAGTTCACCTAGGACATGTGACTATCCGGTTAGGTCACCGTCTGAAACATCCAAAACAGACACAGTTCATTCCGCTAATATCATAGAATCGTCAGGTATACCAATATTGCACGAAGCAATAGACACAAAGCCTAATCAAATTCTAGTATATACATGGTTTAAGAATGATATACAAGTTCGCGATCTTTCACGTGAAAAGCAAAAGGTGTTAGAAGTATTTTTACCCACTTATAATAGAAATTTAGTTAAACAATTTTTAAAGGAGTATATTAAACCAAAAACCAAGTATTTCATTTATTTTGAAAATACTGAACATCGGAAACAGTTTACTAGTATTGTCATAGAATTATTTAGGAAGGATACCGTTCTATTATTCGAATGTACAGAGCGAGTAATTTTTATAGAAAATGAAAAAGAACAAAAAGCTATCGTATTAAAACATCACCAAGGTAAAACATGTCACCGCGGTATTAAGGAAACTCTAGCAAGTATACGTAGGAATTATTTTTGGCACAATATGCAAGAAACCATTTCAGCCATTATTAACGCTTGTGAAACATGCTGTAAAATGAAATACGATAGAAAACCTTTTAAACCTGTTTTACAGTTGACTCAAACACAAGACGCCCCGTTTCAAGAATTATTCATTGATCTTTTTCAGATAGAAGGAAATTACTATTTGACTATTATAGATGCATTTAGTAAATTGGGTCAAGCCATTTCAATAGATAATAGATCAACCGCGGAAGTAGTTCGTGCACTTATGAAATATTTTTCATTTTATGGTACCCCTAAAAAGATTAGTTCCGATCCTGGTAGCGAATTTAATAATGAATTAATGAAAGAATTTTTGAGTTTACATAAAATCGAAATCCATATCGGCTCCCCTAACAACTCTAATTCGATGGGATTGATTGAGCGTTTACATTCTACTATTAATGAAATTTATAGATGCGCGAAATACGAAGAGAAATGCACGGATGCAGCATCAGTGATGATGTATTCTATTATTGCCTATAATAGTTCTATCCATTCTGTCACAGGTCTAACCCCTTTCGAAGTAGTATTTGGTCATACGGATTCAAGTAGTTTATTTGATATAGATTTAGAGAAGCAATACATACAGCAATTGGTTAAAGATCATGCAAAACGTTTAAAAGTATTATATAAACACTTAGCCGAAAAAATGATTGAAATTAAGCAGAAGGTAAAGGAAAGTAGAGGTGGTGAAGATGAAATAGATCTTCCATTAGGAAAAATTATATTTACAAAAGACGTTAATAAACGGAAAAGCAAGGATAAACCGCGATATCATAAGGCCAAAATTATAGGAAAGGATTTAAATAATGTTATACCGATACAAATTGGTCAAAGAAAATCTAAAGTTCCCGTTAAAAATATAAAACGCCCTCCGCAGGTGGTGTTTGCTGATACTGATGATAATGGGATCTGTGCTGGCCCTTCATCTGCAATCTCTTGAAAATAATCCAGGTGTGTATCCTGTAAAAGAAGGTCAGGCGTATCTTCAAACAGATTACTGGACTATAATTAAGGTTTTAAATTTAAATAAAATATATGATGATTTAAACTTTGTTATAAATAAATACAATGAATTTAACAATTTAATTAATAAAAATATTTCTTACTTACGTGATTTCCAAGTTGCAAGATTTCACGTTGAATATATTCGCGACATCACCGTACAGAAATATGAACAGCTAGTTCCACAAAAACGTTTCAAGAGAGGCCTTTTCAATCCATTGGGTTCTCTTATTAAAATTATTACTGGGAATTTAGACTATAATGATGCTGTAAGATATGAAAAAATCATTTCTCAGCTCGCAAATGATCAAACTACAATGAGGAACAAATTTACTTTAATATCTAAAATGCTTGATAGTTTTATAAATACTACTGAAGTTTTGAATCAAAATTCTTTTGTATTAAATGAGCGTTTGAAAGTTGTTGAATCTATGATCAAGGAGTTAGTTTCTAAGGATAATCATTTAGTGTATACCACATATATAGTAAGTCTTTTTAATTTGTTCGTAAGTAACTTTCGTACTATATTCATTAAGTTAGGAGAAATAGAGACTGCATTAGCTTTCAGTAAAATATCCATATTACATCAAAGTATTATTAATTCTACTGAACTATTACAACATTTAGTTTTAATATCTCAAACTGAAAATTTATTATATACGCCGAGTGCGGAAAATTTGGTAAAACTAGAGGAAACAATCAATATTAAATCATATATTAAGCAAAACCAGATTACGTTTATAATGGAGATTCCAATTACGGATAACATTACTTATAATTATTATAAATTATATTCCTTACCTATTTTTCGTAAATCAGAAAATAAAACATTTTCCATTATCCCTAAATATCCCTACCTCTTGGCAAAGGGTACGAAATACTTACCGATCCTAAAACCATGCCGGTCACTTGCTGCTGGAGAACAATTCTTGTGTAACGAAGATCATCAAACTCTTTATCCTGAGATAACTTGTATCGAGCAGCTCTTAAAATTCGAAGATAACTTAACACAATGTGAACAAAGAGAGATTGACATAGAGAATATAAGGGTCCAAAGAATCACATCTACAAGTTGGATACTATTCTCAAAATTTAGAAACACCCTAACTCAAACCTGTAATGGGGATGTCAATAAGTATTCTATTATTGGGACTTATGTTATGACCTTAGACGAACCATGTAATGTTGAGGTAAAGAATATAAAGATTCGTAGTCATGTCAACCTCATAGAGAGTGATCCTGTGGGAACCAAGCAAGATTTAGTTTTGCCACAGCTGCCTATGGCTAGAGCCCCTGTATTATCCAGTACACGCGTACTCAATATGAGAGGAATCAATTTGGATGAAGTAAAATATATGTCAGCGGTACTAAAGCAAAGTGTTTTCAGTGATAGTGAAATCATTAATAGTGAAAGACATCCTAGAGTCAGTGAAATTTTAATTTACATCTTTATATTTTTATTTCTTTTATGTATACTCTCATTTTTACTTTATGTTTTTCGTTCTAAAATCTTACATATAAATTGTTCGCGAAATCATCGGAAAGTTATTAAAAATGAACAACCCGATAATTTCGCACTTGGGGAGGGAGGAGTTATGCACTCACCCAAACCCTCAGTATTAGGTTAAGCGAGATTATTCCGCTGGCTCAGTGAGACCACCGGAGTATTCCCATTATTGTTGTAAGCACTTTTATTGTTTCGTAAAATTCATGTTAAATGTCGCAATACATTATAACTTTTGTAATACAAATACTTTTAACTTTAAGAAATAATATTGTTGTGATCTCCAAATCGATCAGACGTATTAAATAGTTTTAATTTAAATTAGTATTTTATTTTTAAAAAAGTAAATTCTCAATTAGAAAGTTTAACTAGCTTCCGGAAGTATTTATTTACCTTTTTCGTTGTAAAATTAAATACAAACGTCAACATTATTATATGTTTTGAATATTTATGATAAGGAAGTATCTAATTCAGCAGGATCACTGAATAAGGGTTAGGTTTAATTATGCAGTCCCTTTCACGTCAGCGCATATACGCTTCGGTTTCGCTGATTGAATCAAATATTGAGAAAAGGGTCAAGTTAACGCCTTAAAACTATTCGTTTAAGATAACAAGATAAAATTGTATTTCTAGGCATCGTTGTTCAGAATTAATGTGAAAAAGTTGAAGTGTTTGTTTAGTCGATATCACTAATCTCAGGAACTGTTAGTTCGAATTGAAAAATATTTTTTGTGTTGGATAGTTCATAAGGAAAATTGTGTTCTACGTTCACGTTAATATTTTTAATATAACTTTCAGTTGCTTCGAATGTAGTACACAAGCGAAGCCGCATGTGAAAGCTAACATCAAATTTTCGTAAAAAAATATTTATATTTTTATTTAATGACATTTTTAATAATTAAATATCTAAATATAGAAATTAAATAAGAAAAATGGCAATAATAATATTTTTTCTTTATCCGAATAACAAAATTAGCAAAATAAGTTTCTATGTTTATCCGTAACTGAATGATTCAGTATACAATTATTTTAGCGCAGACTGCAGTCAGATAATGCACCTTGAATAAATAATGGCGGCGGCATACAAATAGACGACACGTCCAATGCATTTGCTGATTTGCTCTATAAATATCTTACCGGTCTTTTTAATCCCTAATTGATGGAAATGCTGGAGCCAGATTCAACCCCTAAATTACTGAGGGTCGTGATTCTTTATGGGCTACCTAATAAGCTCACTTGTTCTCCAAAGTTAGATTCAGTTAGTTCAAAAGGTTATTTTTGAATTTTTTTGTGCGAAATGTAACTTTGGTATTTTGTAGATTCCCAGAGGAATTTACTAAAAATCATCGATTAAATCATTTATATCATTCAAAAAGACGTTTTTCTGTTTATAGCCAATTTGTAGGCTCACAAATTCATCCTCATTAATTTATACAGACAATCAATAAATTATTATGATGACAGAAACTGGCAATTTTCAAAGACGACGTAGTAATGCCTCATAATTACGATCTCGTTGGTTCTTTATTAAACCTATAAAATATCTCTAGACAATGCGGTGGACGATCTCTCTGTAGAGCATTATATCAATCCTTATTGACAATGAATAAATGAGAGTAACAGAGACTTACCTACTGTAAAATAAGGATAAAAGAAATATACGTTTTACTCCGGGATGATAAAAATATGTATTTTTTAAAATTGAATTATTTTAAGCTGTGATCTGTAATTTTTTTTATATGGTAGAAAAACATTATTTTATCAAATGGGTTTTTAGTAATTTCGAACATTTTATTTTATTTATTTTTTATTTTTCTTAGATAATTATACTAAATTAGAATGGCAACAGTTCTTTGAAAGTTGTGAAATAAACAAAGTTTTGTAGTGCCAAAATATATTTTTGTAGTTTTCTTGTAAGGAAGTGTCTGGCGCAGTCGCCGCCTCGTCGTCGCCAGCGACATTATGTTCCTTACCAAATTTGGACACATAAAATTTCACAGATTTTCTTAAGCAGATGCTAAATTTAAATATTACTACTATGTTATGTTTGTTAATAAAAAAACAGTGTAAATAAGCATATTTTATATTAAAAAATATATATTTCTAATTTATAAATCGACATCGACTTTTTAAAAGATTGCACAGTTTAAAAATATATTTTTAAATTTTGCAATTTACTAGTGGACCCGAACGCGGATACGCTCGCTTGAACTATAGGAATATTTATTAAATATATTTATGAAATTATTTTCAGTTTTCAATAGAAATGAGTTAAGCAAGCTCGTTTTGGGTGACGTTTTCTAACAACAAATTCTTTTGCAAAGTCGTTGCTTAGCAACGGTCGAATAGCGACGGCTGTTATTAACATGGCGGAATAAATTGCATGTCAAAATAATAAGTATTTTAATATATTATATCGAAAATATTACAAATATGAGAAAAAAAGTATCCTATGTTCATCCCGAGACCCTCAAGTATCTCTATATGAGTATTTTATCACAATTAAATTAGCGGTTTGGCCCTGATTGCGTAAAAGACAGACAGACAAACAGAGTTACTTTCGAATTTATAATATAAGGTATGGATGATAAAATAAAACTGATTCTCTTCAAAAACACAGCTATAATTTCGCCCTTAAAAAGAACAATCCAGTAACATTTTAGCCGCCTTGTTATGGCATCAGACTTGTAATTGCCAAATTTATGGCCGCCAACACTAACGCAATTGTGGTGGTGTGCGGGGCGGGGACGTGTATCACTCTAAATTAGATTGCAATGCACGCAAAGAGGTTGTCGTTGAGAGAGAACTGTTATTTATTGGGAAAAACAAAGGATGTTAATTATTGGCACTCGTTTGGCTTATTTGTCTCTGGAATTGTTTTTTTTTTTTGTTTTGGGGTTTTTTTTTGTTATTTCGAAATAAAAACATAGGTACAAAGAGATAAAAATATTCAATTGTATTTTTTGTCTTTTTTTTGCAAGGTAAGCGGAAAAAACTAAATTTAAATCATTGTTCTTCGATTTTGGCTCAATTAAAACGCCTATAATACTGACAATACAATACGGCAAGTAAATTTTTTTTATACTTTATATAATGTATTTGATATAAAACAAAATAATATATAGATTTTTTATAGATTTTTATATTTTATAGAGAAGTAAGAGCACGAAGACGAGGTGAAATCCCCACAATTTCCAGGCTAATTAGTTACAAAAACAATGATTAAAGCATTTTCAAGTTGGAAGCTTAACAAAGCCTGAGCTAAAAGTGTGTAGACAACAAATCCTTTGAAAATTTCATCTAAACAGTTTTAAAGTTGAAGATCGCTCTGTTCCTCAGTTCGTTCGTCGGACGCCCGAGGCGGCTTCTTTAATTTATTTTCAGAATTAACGTCACAACTCGCGATGTGGAAGTTACGGAGAAGATAAGGTGCATAAGACTTACCCTATTTGTTGTTGTAAAAGCTTGTACGGCAATTATTTCTTAAATTAAACGTTAAGTCTAAGAACCTGGTGATGATGTGATAAAGCATATTCTGGAATGAATTAATTTACAGAATGACAATTTTCTTTGGTTTATTACATGTGAGATCTTCGTGGCGCAGTGGTTCAGCGTTTGATTACAATCGTGACAGCTGTAGGTTCAATTCAACAATGATCCCATAAATTCTTCTTCTTCTTTCTTCTTTTTCTTGAGGTACAGAATATTTCTTTCAAATTTCTAACTAATATCAAAGTACCTGTAGGTTTTAAAACAAAACAACATAATTATAACTATAGTCTACAATGTTCCCAGTTTCCACACATAGCTTTTGCATATAAATCTTGTGCTTTAAAGCGTTATCTTTAGACAAGTTGTATGATATGATTTAAATATGAAGTTACCGTGAAGTTTCTCCTTAGGGGATGCTTGAACTCGCTTTGGGCTTAGAGGTAACACTAGTCTTAGTTACACTGGATGTTTGCGTTTCGACCATAGTTTGAGTTCTACAAATATTTTCTTTACTCAACTAAATTAGAATATTTTAATATTTCTAAGGTAAGTTTATAAATAGTTTATTATATAATTTATTCTTAGTCTTAGTATTATTTTATTAATCCCGTACATAGCAAGGTAGGTGGAGGAATCCTGGAAACCTGTGTTAAGACAAGAACCTACAACCTGTCACGTTTAAAATCCAAGAAAACTAGATGCTTGTGCCGCTGAGCCCCAACTGGCTTCATATAAATATACATAGTAGCTGCATAAATATTTTAATATTAAAAATTATTTTATAATATTACAGTAAAATGAAAATAAAGCAATTAAAAAACATAATTTACTAAAACGAAAAATAATTTTATATATTAGTAAATATTTAACAAATAAAGATATCCTATAGCCTGAAAGGTATCATCATTTACATGGTACCAGCCTGTAATCTTCTCTAGATTATCCTGCACACGTCCTTTACAGGTAAGCCGCATAGGACACGCTATTAATTAAGTCCAGACCGATAGCCGTTGCAATGATGACCTCACATCAGGTAGGTATTATCGTATATAGATAGATATAGAAGGAAAAAAGCGTAATCTTCTACCTTGTCGACAAAGGAAATAAAGTAAAGTTTTTTTTATCAGCGAAGTAAAGACTCATCTATAGTATGGTATTATATATCACACTGTCTTTTTTTGTTGTTGATATAAAGTACGGGTGATATATGAAAAATAAGGTTAAAATGTAGAGGAACATATAGATTAAATATTATTCTTTTTTTTTCTTATGGGATATTTCTAAAAGTATGCGTTTAGATAGACAATTTTAAGTATAAGTAGGCAGGTTTAGCTTTATGTCTTATAAAAGTTTGTCTTAAAAAAGTGCCCAAAATTTATAGTTATTCGTTGATAAATGGATATATAATAATATGAAGAATATAAGGCGACGAGGCCACTTGGCCAAGGATGTGACGCGACGATTGTGGGTTCGATCCCCACTCGGGGAGATTCTTCGTTCTGACACCAAGACAAAAGCCCGGCATTGAGTTGCGCCACTCAACATGCAATGCTTCGAAAAATTCGGCAGAAAGTCGGGAATGGCGTGTCTTAATACTAGGTTACCCCCTGCCTATCTATATATATAAAAGGACTTGTCCTCACTGACTGAGGTAAGACGCACGCACAGCCGTAACCGCTGTGCGTAGAAACGTGGAATTTGGACAGATGTTTACTTTCGTTATCTGGACATCCACTAAGAAAGGATTTTGAAAAATTTTAACCAAAAATTTTTGGGTGAAATGGGGGTTCAAAGTTTGTATGGAAAAAAATTTAAATCGGCACCGATCTTTATAAAATTTGAAATTTAGATTTTTAAAAGTATTTAATTGAACACGTGTTTCATGGTTTTCTAGAATTCACCCCCTAAGGGTGCAAATAAGGGGTTGAAAGTTTGTCTGGAAAAATCTTTAAATCGCCACCGATTTTTATAAAATTTGAAATTTAGACTCTTAAAAATATTTAATCGAACACGTGTTTCATGGGTTATTAGAATTCCCCCTAAATACGCAAGCGAAGCTGCGCGCGTCCGCTAGTCCTGCTATATGCGGGGCACCGCGTGAAGCTGATGTTTTTTTATCCTATTTGTATTGTACTGATATTGGCTAAATAAAAAAAAAATATTTTGAAATGGAAATATTATCTGAAAGGTATACAGGAAGGATGATCCACATTTACACAAAAGCATTGTAACCGACAGTGGGTCGGCGCTATTAATCAACTCCAGACAGATCGCCATTGTCTTGTTAAACGTACGCAGTTACTGTTGCGAGGTTATTTTACCATTGTTATTATAATATTAATATTAATATTACTTTATATTATATATAGGCCTCTATATATTACCATATATCTTCACGCGGGCATAGCGTAGCGTGTAAGCACGACGGTTTTAGGTTTGATTCCCATTCAGTAGAATGAAATATTTAATATTTTCATTTCTTTGCTTTGGTAACGAGGTAAACCGTAAAATATAAAGTAATTTTTTTAAATTAAAATTGTATAAAAACTATTAAAAGTTAAAAATAATCCTGTGCACTTAGCAATTAAATCTTTTTTCTAATTAGCAACAAAAGTGGCGTGGCAATAAATTTGATTACAGGTACCCGCGGGAAAGCGTTTGTGCGTGAAGTTGCCACGGTAAGAGCCCTTTGGGGGAAACGTCAAATAAACTTTATCAACTTCAATTCGTAGCGTTTGGCAGACTTCGTAATAAATTAGACAGGATTTTAATGTTTCTAAATGCTTTAGAAAACTTTTCTGAAGACCATTTGGTTGATTTAAGTAAAGTAGATTGAGTCGGATGATAGACCCTGGAAGTGAAAGTCGGATCTAATGCCATGTAGAAAAAGAAGAAGAAGAATTTAATTTAATAAGAAACTAATGATAATAATCAGTTATCTATTAGAGGGACGCAGGGGCACAAGGGTGTTACAATAATGCGACAATTGTGATTCCGGGTTCCCTTAGGGTACCCTGCTACATACGAGATAAAGCGTAAATCTAGAAAAACAATAATATTTATCATCTAAAATAATTTATTATTCCGAAAACATTGTTAATTACTACAGCTCTCGTGCTAAATTCCAATTTAATACGAGTATTCTAGACCCAATATACTATATTAAATACATACCATTAAAAAAACCTATACCAAAAAAAAATCTAAATTCAAATATCAATCAAGTCCTTACTTTGCACTCCAACAAATGACTTTTTTACTTTATGGCCCTCAGTTATCAAATTGCGTTAGAATCATCAATAATCCTTTAATTAAGGCCATTTTCTAAAAAATTTTTTTTCTATGTCAGCGACCACTTTGTCACGGCAATGATGGATGGCAATCGATAGGAATTTATTTTATTCCCCTGATTCGTTTTAGCTGAATATTGGTGTCATTTTGAATTGATTGCGAAAACTCGGAGAGCTAACCTCGTATTAATTTCCCATTTTTTTGGTTTTTACGTTTGAAATTGTTTGAAATTATGAAGATAATGTCAATTTAATAATATTGATGGTTTTGCGTGATAAAATTGGTTATTATTCAATACTTTTTTGTCCTTACCGTTCACATATAAGTAGGTATGTTATTCTTTGCCAAGCAGTGGAAAACTGGTATTAAGAGACATTGTTTTTCTCTTGTCGGAATGGAGGAATGAAAATATTCATTAATATGAAGAAAATCTAACACATTTCTCCTACTAAAGAGTAATAGTCAATCACATAACTTAGGGGTTAGGTTAGGGGTTAAAGTGAAAGTGTCGTTGTCGTTATAATAATTTAAAATTTTAAAATTTTACAAACTACATTAAAATCATATTGCTTCATTATTGAAATAAGCTCAACTAGCCATAATTTAAACAATTGGTAAAGTTGCCAATAATAGTGTAATGTTTATATTTGAATATTTTTAATGTAATACCTATATACACGTATCGTTCTTTATTTCGGAAACTATTCGAAAGACATTGAAACTAAATTCCAATTCCATTTGATTTCTATTGACATAAAGCATGCGATTCATTTCAAATCAGGCCAATTGTCTTTGTCTTTAGTCAAAAACCATGCCAAACCATTTAAATCAAAAATCAGCTTCACGCTGTATCCCGCACACAGCAGGGTAGGCAGAAAGAACCTAGTGTCAAGAATGGAATGCGTTCTTTGTCTCGTCTTTGTTTGTTTCGTCACTTTCTGGCGAATTCTGGAGGCATTGCGTGTTGAGTGGCAGACCTCAATTCGCAAATACATATAAACTATTAAATAATAATAAGAATAGGTCAAAATTACTCATTTCTTACTTTCTTAACCCACGTACGTGTGTATCTATAATATAGAGTATTGAAACAAATTTCTATGCAATATATTTTTTTGAAAAAAAGTTGCCTGAAACTGCACGCTAATGTCTTTGCGGCACGAATGTGCTGTCCGACCTACATTCGCAATGTTCTTATTTCTTGTACAAAGTAAATATATAAATAGATTATTAATAATACAACGTTAATAGTGAAAAGTGAAATACATACGAGACATCACTAACAAAAAATAACATTTACATAATTAAAATCGTTTAGATTGTCGTAGTTCTAGTTATATTACCAAAAAAATAATAATCGTTTTTATTCAAAAAATTTTAGTTATTTTTTTATATTATCATACAAATGCATGTTTAAACGTGCATTTTGTTAAAAAAAATATTAAGAAAAACTTACAAGCCAAACAAATTGGAATAAAAAAATCACATACTATATGTAAATATAAAAAGAACAATATAAAATAAAACACAATAAAAAAAAGAAAATAAAAAATGGAAACCTCTTCTAAATATTCTTCGGGTGCGCCGCTATACGTTATAATCGAACCGCTAATAAAATATAAGTACGGTACAATACGAGTACAGCAAGTCACTGTCCCTGTTCGGGCACACTGAAGCGATTTATGACAATCCTTTTTACCACATTTAAAAAATATACATATATATTAGAGAATAGGGACTTGATGTATGTACGGCATCTTTCAGCCGAATTGTGATTGGGGCTTAGGGGGCGATAACTCCATTTTATGGCCCAATTTTTGTCGGATATACAATATTTGGAATGTTATTAAGGAGAACCACCGCAAAATGAATGCGTAAGAAAATATTGTCTGTTAAATTTTATTTTTGGAATATTTTTGTAAGCACCTATTTATTTTCTTTATCTTTAGTTTCTATGGTACAATTACCAAAGCTAAACGCTGTTAGCTTCCCGCTGTTACCCGCACACAGAATAGGGAGAGGGAAGCTAGTGTTAAAAAAATCCATTCTCCATTTACGGCGGAATTCTGGAGGCATTGCTTGTTGAGTGGCCACGCCACTCTTTGCCCCGACAAGCGAAGCGACCAAACAAATGAAAATATTAAATATTTCATTTTCTCTAGTTGGCAACGAACCTGTTCTCAACCTGTTAAGCGCAGGCTTAGAATTTTTTACCGTCTTATTATCTATCTATTTCACAGCATTTTATACACAAATCTTAGGCTTTGTTCCTATATCCCAATGTTGAATATTCATTTGTTTACTCGAACTGCGACATTTAACTTGTCTTCAGTTTATCTTTATAGTGTAAGGGTGCATCCTAATGTAAAAGCTAAAATCTCCATACAAATGTCGGGTTGATGAAATTGCTCCCATATATTATGGTGTGCATCATCCTAAGCTACTTAAGCGTAGTGCCTTTAAAGTATATGACATTATAGTATATCACAAAAATATATGGTTTCCGAGAACATCCTTAATAATATTAACAGAATTTATTATTACTCTCAATTACCGTCTTATACGGTTTTTAAAATAAACGTCTATAATAGTACTTGCATTTGAACATCCATCCATCAGCCTTTCAACGTCCACTGCTGGACATAGGCCTCCCCTAACTGGCGAGTTAGGGGAGGCCTCCGTCCGGTCCTGTCTTCTTAAGGTCGTCGATCCCCTTGGTTGGAGGACATTTAAACATAACCTGGATTAAATATATAAAGGAAATGCCAACAAAAGTCAAAATAGAGACAACCGAACCCAACTGGACGTCTCCAAAGAACCTTTGCTATCATGCAAATTAAACGGTATTCGGAACTAATTACTTCTCTCATATACTAAGATAAAGCCTTTATGTTTGTACAGTTTTCAAACATTCCAGACAAGAGTTAGACGTGTAGTTTATTCGAGGTGTAAGTTTCGTACGTAATAGGGAAGTTTGTTCTAGAGTTGCCGGAGATTATTATTGAGTGGTAATGCATGTAACGTTGCTACTAGTTTGGATGAAATGTTGTATAATGCATTCTTTATTCAATACAGGAACTATTTTGTTATGTTGCTATAGAGACTAACATCCTTCTATCTCTGAATTAGACCTCTTAAGGGGCCATCGTGGCGCAGCGACAGAAGGACGTGACTATAACGCGACGTTTGTGGGTTCGATCCCCACTCGAGGAAGTGAAATATTTATTTACATTTATAATTCCATTTCTTCGCTCTGGTGTCGAGGCAAAGCGTGGCGTTGAGTTCTGCAACTCAACACGCAATGCCTCCAGAATTCGGCAGAAAATGGGGAACCGATTGTCTTAACACTAGATTCCCTCTGCCTAACCTGCTGTGTGCGGGATACAGTGTGAAGCTGGTTAATCTTTTTTAATAGGAATCTTAACGAAAATATAAGCTTTTAATTACAATAATTTCAGTTTCTTATAAACTATATAAAATGAAATTTAATATTTCTAAATATTAAACAGCACACCATTTCTATACAGACAATAGTTTTATTACTGTCTCTTTTCCATATATTTCGAAGACAGAAAACAAGGGAAATTCAGTCAACATTTCAAATACGAGAATAGTAAATTTATAACCACCACGTATCGATATGAAACAATATACAGTCAGAAAAACTGGTCGACGGTAACGACTGGGGCGCGTGGACCCACCATTTATAACAGCGACCGCGGCTTAAATAAAAAAATCCAGATAAGTTTCCATATTTTGAACGGACGCAAATGGGTCACCACTCCAGCCATTGTTGGTATCCATAACAATAGGAACTGGAATAGTTGTCTAAGGCTTTGTCCAATATCCACTCGATACATTGCTCTAAGGTTTCCTGTATTGAAATTTAAAGTGAAAATATTGCTATCAGATACTCTATGTCGATATTCGCATTGTATAACTGTCTATTGTACAGGAAGTCAATATGAAGTGAAAGCTGGGATTTTTAATGTATTGTAACACTTGGAGTTAAAATTCATTATATTTTTATTACGGAAAAATGATAATATTTATTGTGAATTTTATCACACTTTGATGATTCCAATATTTATTAACATTTTCATTATTCGGCCAAGGTAAAACGCGGCGTTGGGTACCGTTAATTCGTCATTCAACACGCAATGCCTCGAAAATTCGTCCGAAAGTGGGGAACAGAGCGTCCCTAGACTAGGTTCCCCCTGCCTACCCATTAGGAATACTGAAAAAAAATTAATAACAATAATTCAGTACTGAAAAAGACCAAATATAACAAACACTCTCTGATGAGGTGTACCAAGGCAACCCAAAAAGTAATTATCATAGCAAACACGAGTTTCAGCACCCATATTAAAAAAAAGCACAAATGAATATGACGTTGAGCCTTATTGGGTTTTACACATTAATTTAGAAGGAAAACAAAACATTAATTTCTGTTATCGACATCGCACAGGCGCCCGAGCGCTCTCGTAGGATGTAATCTCAGTACGAGCCGTGTAACGTGTGTAAATATGCGCACATTGATAAATAAATAGCAGAATACCCGTTTATTTTGTAAGGAAATTGAATGGTACATTTCCATGGTGAATTATGGATGGAGTAATTAGGTAAGGTGATGTGGAAAATAATAAAGATCGACTGAGCTCTTGTTCAGAGTATAAGAAATGTTTATATTATGTTACACAGATATATACATTTATATGTTACACATATGTATGTTTTTTAAGCTATTCTAAAAGGTTCTTTTTTGTTTTTATAATATTTCAACAAAATATATAACAATGAATCAAATGCATATTGAGAAAAAGTTAACTCGTAAATATACTTGAGGTCAGACCTATCGCAGGGCACAAGCACGTGACTGTAACCGCGATAGATTCCCACTTGAGAAAATGAAATATTAATTCTCTCTGGTGTCGAGATAAAACGCAGCGTAGAACTCCGCCACTTAGCGCGCAACATACGAGAAAAAAAAGAAAAAATATTGTTCCTAAAAATATATCATAACAGTTTTATATCATTACAATATTAGATCAAGTTTACCGAAGTTAGAGAAACTCGTCAATGATTCAACAATACGGCAGTATCATCAAATAATGGGGAATAGGAAAGGTATTGCTATAGGGTTGCCAAAAGTATATCAACATATAAAACACTATACAAAACGAAATATACCTTTTATTACATAAAAATTTTTGAAAGTATTGTAAATTATTAATATATTACATGAAAAATTAATATATATACTTATTTTGTAAATACATATATATTTCTAATTCATATTATTTTACATGTAAGTGTCAACCCTATACGCATACGCAAATAAATGAAAATTCAGCCAAGCAAACAATAGCTGAATCGTGCTCATTTATACTTAAGCAAACATCTTAAAGCGCCGCCAAGTACCAAAATCAGTATTATTATGTTAAAGTCAAATATTGTTTCGAATGTAATGTGATTCAATACGAGCCCTACTTCTAAAAACCAGTATTAAAATTAAGATATATTCACTTTTTTAAGTATACGCTGTATCCCGGCAGAGGGAACCTACTATTAAGGAACTACCTTCCCCATGCACTGCCCAAATTTCGAAATATTACATGTTGAGTGGCAAAACTCAACGACCCACTTAGTCTCGTTACCAGAGAAATTAGGAAATGAAAATAATTCACTCTCCCGAGTGAAAATGAATCCACCAGAAGCACAAGTGTTTGACTGTAAACGCAATAGGTTTTGGGTTCGATTCCCGCTCGAGGAAATTAAATATTAGGTAAATATTTTCATTTTCTTGTCGAGTCAAAAAGCGGCGTTGCGTTTCGCCACTCAACAAATCTCCAGTATTCGGCTGAAAGTGGGGCGTGGAGTGCTTTAACACTAGGCTAGTGGTAGTAGAGAGAGGGACTCTCTACTCTCCTAAATGCAGAATACAGCGTGAGCAGAAAACGAACAATAGATATTAAATGAAGAAACTAAGTGGTATGGTGTGTAAACAAACATTTAGTTTATTATTTAACATTTAAAAGTGTAGGGACAGGCATAATCGTCTTTCAGTTAAGTCTTATTGTCGAGTTGAGGCTCGAGTCTTTTCAGACGGGCTTTCACAGGAATTATTAATCTATTGCCGTCATACAATTTTCGCAACATTTCATCTACTTATTCGCTTTGAATCATTTATTTGGCTTTTTATTTGTATTTAGATACTCATTACTCCGTCGAAAGATTAAATGAACCATTGTAAAATTATTAATTATTTTACTGAAATCATAATTTCAATAAAAAAAACACGTGACTATAACGCAACGAGTGTGGATTCGATTTCTACTCGAGAGAATGAACAATTTTCATTTTTTCGCTCCTGGTACGAGACAAAATACGGCGTTGAATATAATAAATATGTAGTGTTTTGAAAATTTGGCTGAAAGTAGAGAATATAGTGTATTAACATTAGATCCCCTTCCTTTATTCAGGATTTTTATACATAATTTAAATTTATTTTATTTAATGTCTCGTATCTCATATATAATTGCAAGCAAATATTATACAGTAGGTTCTTTGAAAATATCAAACCTAGTTAAAAGTTTTCCTCTGAAAAAGTTATTATAAGAAAGAGGCAAGTTGTTAAAATATAGCGACTGGCATATAGAGTGCTCGTGTTATATCAAAGTAGTAAGGCATTCATCACATTTTTGATACAATAATATTTAAATTTAAAACTTCTTTTTATATATACCTCTATACCTAATAGGTGTGCTTTATAATATAAATGTATTTAATTAAATATATGAGTACACGCACGAATAATTAAATAATTATTTTAAAAAAAATTGAAACTTGCTTACAAAAATGAATTTAACGAATAAATTTATCGTTTTTGTTTATTTTGTTATTTAAAAGCTATATAAACAACTGTAAAATGAATATTCAAGAAAAAAAATATATCAAATTATAGCAAAGTGGCTATTTCCAGACTAATATAAATGTGTTCTCATTTCGAATGTTAAAGGAATATAAGGAGATAATCTTAGATGCTGGATCCCGGCTCCATCCAAAGGCAATTTCACGCCACGTCGTCGTAGGCCTCTTGTGTAATTCGTTCCTCTCAAATATACTCGATGAAAAATTTTGTATCTACTTTGCACAACAATGTAATTTCCGTGTGGTGACACCCACGTTCACGCTTTGGTAAATTACGTTGTAAATATTTGGTGAAAACTTTTGATTCGTTTTATTATAATTGAAATATATAATGTGTTTAAATAAGCTTATATAAAAAAGCTTAATCAATATTTAAAAAAAAATTGAAACAATAGTATATGTACGATAGGAACGAGAAATAAAGATAAGTTTTTTACGCCAAGTTTTCGCCTCCAAAATTTTATAAATCTTTTATGGGTCTGAGTATACGTGTATATAATAAAATTCCGCAGTGTATTCTAAGTTTGCCACTTCCAAAATTTAAAGTATTTGTAAAAAAAATTCTAACAGGTAAAGCTTATTACACTGTACAAGACTATTTGAAGGATGAACATGTATGGAATTAATGTCTATTGAATGTCAGGCAGGACAGCTGTCAACTAATGTAATAGTAAAATATACCATTGACTTTGAAAAGAGCAACTGTTGAGTTTCTTGCCGGCTCTTCTCAGCAGAACTGCCTTCCGAACCGGTGGTAGCTTTTTGTTGACATGTACATTCGACGATTCAAAAGTGCTTGTAATAGTTTATTTGAATAAAGAATATTTTGAATTTGAATTTGAATACATATTTACTAACAATCTATTGTTTAAATAGGAATTATTTTATTTCATTCTATTTCATAAACATACTCCAATGAAGTAGATTATTGCATAGTTAATTTCCAACATAGTTCAAAAACTATTTAGTTCGTGTATTGATGAATATAAAACAAACGATCATTATTCGTTCTCGTTACGACTAATTAAAACTATTGTTTTGCTAACACAAACACGGTTAATGTGCAAACCAAACATTGTGCTAAATATCAACCATTGCCTCTCAATTTGTTTAGTTAAGTGTAGTGTAGTACGGCAGGCATCCTGCGTAAATTAGTCTAGTTAAGTGCAGGCCAGGAATTTAATCCTCATATTTCGTCTGCCCTGGGGTTCGGAATATCTTTCTACCTTCCAAACTTACCAACATGTTGTAACAAAGCATCTTCGACTGCAAAAACTCGTAATTAAGACCCAATTTTGCTTGTAAATGGAAATTAACCATGATTTCGTAGGTATTATCTGTAACGTTTACGTTAAAGCAATTTGAGCCTTAAAGGATAATGAAATGTATGAAAAGCTAAGCAAATTTGCCTAATAATAGTATCGTCTAATTTAAGCGCATCGAAATTTAATGATGGCAATAATTTTGCGAATAGATTCGAAAAAGCAGAAGTCGTCGCTTTTATATCAGATTCGGATTTAGATTAAAGGAATTCCTTACTAACATACCTTAGTAAATGAATCAATAAATAAAACTATTACAATAAAGTAAATATTTTTATTATTCCTTACGAAATTTAACATAGTCATAGTCCATATATTTTTTAAACAGTTGAATGATGATTACAAGAAGATCTTCTTGTCAAAAGACATTTATGATATCGTTGAGAGGAATGCCTAAAAAAATATATATATTTTTTAAGAATATAGGTATATCTTAATAATGAATCCGCTACGTTTTCTTCTGCAAATATTTACAATAGTGTATATCTCGTAGAGCTATACCCACATAGATTACTCGTAGCACGTAGGACTCGTAACGAGTAATAGCATTAAAAATTCAAACTATTAAGTGATTTTAATTTTATATATTAAAAAATTATTTTTTTCGCGATAGTTATAAAACGAAAATCCCAAAAAGTATACTCGTATATATCTCACAGATAAAAAATCACAGTATAACTTACGCCATAGACAAGAAATGTCTTATAAATAGAAACAGAAGAGGTTGAAGCCCTTTGTATTGTGCTAGTTGTAATTTCCTAGCAGACAAGCTTGCGACAATCCCGGCTTATCTTTGTTCCTTCAGTACACTTTCCCTTGGGCCTGTCTTCAAGCACACTTATAATTTCACCTATTATAACATTTATTACAAACGCAATAAGGATCCATTTTGTCATTTGACTTTTAACTAGTGTTGTAAGTACTGTAGCATGATTTATGACGTAACTTTTCAGTAGTCGCTCTCATTCCACACACCACTATGAACAGGGTTTTTTCTTCGTATACTTCTTTATAAAGTTGTATTTAAGTTTAATTTGTGTTCTTTTCCTTTTTTTTTTGTTTTTCTTTTGGTTTTGGTTAACTTTTAGTAAAGAAATTGTTATGTTAATATTTCTTTTGTTAACAACTTCATTGTTTTCATTGTTGGGATTTTTAAGAGTGGAGCTGAGTAAAAGAATACTTAACATAAGTTTTAAATATTATAAATTTTAAGTTAAAATAATGTAATTTCGACAAGTTTAAATAAAAACATTAATTTCATTAATTTCATTTAATATAAAAGTTTTCATAAAATAGATTTAAGATATAAAGTTTACCTTACTATAAAGAAACTCATAACATATATAACTACATAAATACATAATATAAACTATATTTATAAACAACAACAATAAAACAAAATAAATTAAATTCTATACAGCTTCAATTACATTAATATCAATTAAAATAACCAATTATAAAACTATTCAAGAATTGTTTGCATTTTACTCCAGCCCACTAGTAAATATACACTCATTATCCGTAACAAAGTGCAACAATTAAAAGCTTGTTGGTAAATTGCTATTTGAACGCGCGCCTTTAAATTAACATTGTACGGCAACCAAAGCCTTTCTATTTCATTGAAAAACAGATTTTTAAGTCTGATAAAGGAGTAATATAGATAGAGGGTTGCTATGTTGACTTTTAGTCGTAGAGGCAGTTATTTAAGAGAATGTTATGTTATGAAGAAAACTATTATGAAAATTTTAATATTTAATTCTACTTACTTATATATCTAGTGTATATAAAATATAACATATTAAATGATAGTTTGTAAAAGTACGTGTCTGTCATATATTTATCATTGCAATAATCTATGTTGAAAAATTGTGAGATAATTTTTTATTAAAAAATAACATTTTAATTAAATTCTGTTCGTATTATTTAAAGAAATAGATGTAAGTAGAGTCATTTTCTCTATCAAAAAAAACTATCCTTAAACTTACTATAATAAAAAGAAAAAAGAATACATTTCCTTCTATTTCATCTGACGTGAACGTTTAGAGAAAGTCAAGGTGGATGAGAGAGCTGCACTATCTACATTGACATTTGCGGTCATTCTCCTTGTTTTGTTGTGAAACGATGGGCGCTCTAATGCTGGCCATGCAATGTATTGCAGTCTACGCCCCGCTGAGAGAGACGTAATAAATCGTGGATACCTATACGCCAAATGTATTGGATAATGTTATAGGAAAAATGTCATACAAAAGAGATATAAAGGCTATAAAGCTGAAAACTGTGTTGTATTGCAAAATTTTTATTGTTTTCTGAAAAATAGTACAAAAAACCGTAGAACGCAACACTAATTACATTTTTAAAGAGAATTTATTAACCTATTCGATAAGAGCCGCTCGTATATTCCGCCTAGATTATATTCATGTAACTAGTGGCCCGTATCACATAAATGCGTTTTTTTGTTATATGCTGCACTATTATTTTTAATTTTTATTCATAATAAAGCTTATACAGATAAAAGCAAAACAATGAAACAATTGAATTTTCTATTGAAATGTAATAATAATGGAATTACAAATAGACAAAAAACTATTTGTAATTCATATTAAAGTACCTTTTCTGATAATTCTAATAAATAAACTTTACAACAAATCATTGTTTTCTATGTAAAATACAACATTAATTAAATGTCAAACATCTGTCTTCCAAGACTACTTAAACAGACGTCACGTGCCAAAAGATGATAAAATAAATTTTAAGCAACCCCCATTACAGAGCTAATGGGCTGTATCTCGAGAGCTAGGGAATAAAAGATCCGTCGATTAGAAACTTTATGTTTGCAATTTTCCCGAATCCCCTTTAGAGCCTGTTTCTTGCACCGCCGACGCTACAAAGTCGATACTTTATATAGGTATTCATTTAGGTACATACAAGTAAAGGTATGTTGGCCTTATTAATTATGTGCTAAAGGAAACAAAAATTAATACGAATAGAAAAGGATTATAAATTATTAAAAATCTATAATATTATATTGATTTAAAAGCATAATCAAAAAAATAATAAAAATTCTAAAAATTGGATATTTATTAATGTAATAAGATCTATTTCTGGAAAATTCAATTTCCAGGTGTTTTATTGCAATATAAAACCTGAAAATTCAGTATACTAGGTTATAAATTACGTGATAAGATTGAATGGCTTAAAGTTATTTTCCCTGAAGAAGTTATACCGTAACACGTAGAAGGGAAAAGGGTAGACAAGTGAATCGAACCTTTACAATTTAAAGGTTGGGGGGTAACAGGAAATAGACTCAATTATCTATCATTGACTCCGAGTAATCTCAGGCTATTGAGAAAACTATTAACAGTCCAATACAACCTACTATTATACATTGTCCCTTTTGTATGTGCAAAAATTGGTTAGGTTGTTATAAAAAAAACTAGCAGCTCGAGGGCGGCTTCGCCCGTCTAAAAAAGTTTAATATAAATAAATTATAGATGTTATTCTGATGTATAAGCTATATTACAGTAAAGCTTTTTAAATCTAAATTAATTTCAATCTAAATCGATTGTAAAATAAATATACATACGTATATTACGTTTACATGAAAGTAAAATCTTATACAAAAAAATAAACGTTACGTCTTCGAATGATCTTCATTCTGTAATTTCAATCGTAAATAAATGGATATCTCTCATTATTCTATCTTAAAAGTGCAATTTACTTTAAATAACCATTCGCAAAACGGAAAGGTAGAATGAAAATTGAAGCGACTGCCTTTTTTGGGTTCAACGTAGCGTTTAAATTAAAAATCGTGAAAATTGACGGGAAAACTGAAAACATATAAATCTGTGGCCTAGCGGAAAATTAAAACGTTCGGAGGCGACGTTGCGGGGCCTGCTGTCGCTCGATCTGATCAGAGCACTCATTAATGATCACTATCTTAGGCCTCTTTTATTGTTTAACTAAAATATTATTATTATTATAATAAGTATTAATATGATTATTATTAAAATCTTTGCCTGTAATGTTTAATACTTTTAAAAGTTAATGGTGTGAGTCTTGTTTTGACAATACATCGGGAATAACATTTTTTTTTTTGTTTTAGAAATGTACTGAGATTGTGGCCAGTCGTGGTGTGACAGGTTGTGGGTTCGATTCCCACTCGAGGAATTGAAATATATATTATTTTTAACCGACTTCTGTAAGAAAAGGAGGTTATCAATTCGACTGCATTTTTTTTTTATTTATTTTTTTATTTTTTTTTTTATGTTTGTTACCTCATAACTTTTAACTGGGTGGACCGATTTTGATAATTTTTTTTTTATTTGAAAGGTATAGCTTCCCGAATGGTCCCATTTTTTTTTGGTCCATGTCTGACAATGGTATCCATGAGAAAATCACATAAGCCTTAAATTTGAATTAGGTATGTGCGCGACTAATAGCCGAATAACTCAATGTCGCGCCAACCGATTTTGATTATTCTTTTTTTATTTGAAAGGATACACTTCAAGGATAATTTGGTGAAAGTTTGGTTAGGTTTCGATTATGGAATCCGGAGAAAATTGAGAAAGTTTGTTTTTTTTGGTCAAAAATTAATTATACTGTAATAGTTACAAGCAAAAACTTTTTAAATTGATGTCAGAAGTGAGATTCCTGATCGTTGCATTTCTTTTCAACCAATCTCAAAAAGAGGATGTTCTCATTTTCAACCAACTTCAAAAAAGGGAGATTCCGAATTCACCCGAATACTTTTTATGTTTGTTCTTGTCAATATACCAAAATGTAACTTTGCACAAAAATAATAACTAATTAAATGAAGTTTTACATAGAACAATCACAACCACTCGTTGACAACCACTACCACCACCATCACCACTCTTTCAAGAAGCATCATTTTAAGATCTACCTATCACTAAAAATCGTAAAATAAATTAATTTTTAACAAAAACAAAAACCGACTTCTAACAACGAACTAAAAAGTGAAAAATAATTATATAAAGATTTTATAATTTTGAAGTCGGTGTCAAACTAATGCTACAACACCTTTACTACAATATCTAATTACTACGCCTGTTTGTTTTACTTGGCACCGACTTCAAAATTATAAAGTCTTTATATAATTATTTTTCACTTTTTAGTTCGTTGTTAGAAGTCGGTTTTTGTTTTTGTTAAAAATTAATTTTCATTTCTTCGCTCTAGTGCCGAGGCAAAGGGCGGCGTTGTTAAGGCCCTATTTTGTACACATGGTACAAATTAACAACTAAAATTACTAACTCTTACAGTACTTTTATGATAGTAGCACGTTCGCGTCTTACCGAGGGATATGTTTTATCTAAGTCAGAAAGAATGCTGCAGGTTAAATGAGCATTTAAATATGCAAAGCAACTATAGAAACAATTTACTCTAGCTTCTTGTCCAAATTGGATATTGAAAATCTATAAATATCACAAAAATTAGATATATAAATATATAATAAAGTATTACACATTTTACATTACCCACCATTTGTAATATTTACAATAAAAAATAAAAATAAAAGTTATTTATTGCCGTACAATCTGGTCGCTGTAAAGTATAACCTTTACAATACGGTGCCAAGAAAGAAAAATTCTATATAGCCTTTTAAGCATCTCTAGAGCCATAACATTCAACTATATTGCTATACAACTCCATTTCTCGCTACCGACTGCGTTCGTCGTTTCATTTAATGATGCAGTAATGCGTTTGCACTGTTAACATATAGTAAGTTACCAGTTAAAACTAATATTAGTGTAATGATTCATATTAGGTCATTATGGATGTGTAGAAAAAAAATATATAGGCATTTACCACAATTTCAGAGTTGGTATTATTATATAAAACGTCTAAAGTATTAATTCCCTAAGGGATACATGGAAAAGAAAGGATGGTTCATATTTACAAAAACAAAAACGATATCATTCAGATTGTAAGAAGAGATCAAATTCGATACAATTTATGATTCGAATACAAATACAATCTAAAATTGTACCCTTCATAAAGGATTCAGTCCGTGTATTCGCGCATTACGACCTCTTTAGATTTATGGCAACCCGCTGTCCGCCATATTGTTCCGAATTTAAAAATAATATATGTTTTTTCCCGCTCAATCTGTTTTTTTTTGTAACAAGAGGTAATTCAATAAATCATTTACCTACAACTATTTAGTAACATGTGCTATAATAATAAATATTTTAAAGTAAAAATATAAATTGACCTAAATAACTAAAATTGTAACAGGATCTGTTGAGATTTTAGTTCATCAACTATCCATATATGTATAGTTGATCGAAGTATTCAACTCTTAACTAACCAAAAATATTGACGAAGTTTTTGGTTTGATCGGTACTAAAAGGTTGTATTCACTCTAAGATTAAATGAAATCATAAACATAACTAGGATCAAAGTTTTCATAATAAAAACCAACTTATTGGTTATAAAGGTAATTTACTACACGTGCTAATTCTCGTCGTTTATAAAATAAGGCATTAATTAAATTTATAAATACTGAAAAGAAAAAAAATATAGTTGTATAATTAAATTCTAACATTAATACTAATAACCTTACATATTATTTTATAAACTATAATAAAATTACTCCATAAGAATCGACAATTTCTAACTTAGAAGCTAGCACTGAACGTAAGATTAAACCATGTGAAAATTTCCTCTCCGCTCGCCGACGGCAACCAGTATAAAAATCAGAATATATGCAATATTCATTCAATTAGGTACTACGAGCCAGCAAATATAACCAGCGGTGAAGAGCGTAAAAATTAAAATCCTAAACGTATCCTTCAAAAGGAATAAATTTTAAAGATGGCGGAAAATTAAAACGGTACCCGCGGCGCTAGCGTCTGAAAATAATGGAGGCTACTGGGATTGATATTAAACATTGTCACAAACAAATACAATATGGAGACCGGTCGTAGCAATTATTCCTCGTTTACAATGTTTCATTTTATTACTGTGTCGGAGAACGGTAATGAGAAGAATGAGATAAGCTGAGAATTGCAACTATTGTTTCGAATAAGTAAAATGTGTTAATGCGGATCTGTACGTAATTTAATTGAAACGTCCTGGGAAAAAATCCTTATCGGAATATGCAATTTAAAGCCTCATAAGCAAAAAGTGGAGAACGTGGAACAGGGACACAAGCGTGCGACGGTTGTGGAATCGATTCCTAATGGAAATAAAATAATTCTTTTTTTCATTTCCTCGCTCTGGTAACGAGAAAAAGCACGGTGTTGAGTTCCGATACTCAAAAAGCAACTCCTCAAGAATCCAGAGGAAAGGGGAGAATAATAACACTAGGTACCCATGTTCCCTATACTTACCATGCTTTGTTCAGGATACAGCGAGATGGTAATAACATTTAAAAAAAAAAATGTTACAAAAGCAAGTTTCTCTGATGACATTATATTCAATTCTTAAGTTTGCATAAAAATTTATAAAACCGGAAGACTTTCTTCTCGCAGGTCGGCCAACTAGACAACTAGAAACGCATATTCACAGCATACCTAGTACATACTCGTACTTACAGGAGAGAGTTTTAGAATGATACATCAGTTAACGTTATGTAATTAAAATTCAATAATATAAAAAAAAATCTTTTGAAACGAACAAAAATTATGATACAAAATTATATTATTAATTTTGAAAAATTCCCACGTGCTTCATAAAATATATGGATGAAATTTCCCGCACACCTGGCCGGAGAAAGATAATTAATTTGAACGTGTAAAGAATGTTGTTGCATACAAAATAGCCTCTAGGCAATTGGGCTTACAAAGAAAAATATTATAACTAGATACGGAATTACGCTTCTTTTTAAAATATTCTTAAGCAAAAGGAATTGCCTTTTGCTTAACTTATATTCTCTATTGAATTCTCGGTATTTTGGGCAAAGAACTTCTATTAATCTTTAAATCTTTAAAGCTTTTATGATATAAAAATTCAATTTGCCAGTTTTAAAACATAAATCTGAAATCAAATAATCTTAATCGAATCAAAACAATTCAGAGAATCAAATTCGTTGAGCTCAAGATCTGAATGTAACTTCATGTAAATTGACAATTACCGGAAGACTCAAAAACAAGTTTATCACATTAACTTGTTAATGCCAGGACATCGACGTTAAAAGTTGTCAATAAAAGTTTTTTTTTGCCGTTTTTAAATCGTCGAATTTGCGAGGTATCTTCTACTATGCTAGAACTTTTTTTCTTTTTTCTGTTATTCTTAGAGTATAATATTGTAAAATTAATATTGTGAATAACAATAACTTAATAGTTTAATAAACTATAAAAAGGCTTTTTCAACCGAATACATGAATAACACGAAAAGAATGAGCACAAGCTCCATCTGTTTACAAGTAGGCAGTCCAGGGTTCCATCAGCTATCATCAGGCATATGATTGCTACGTTTCATGATACAACAATTACATGAGCAGGCAATTCAGATTCTTAGATTCCATTATATATGTAGTTACTTAGGTTGTTATACTACAAAAATAGAATATTCTATTCATTTCTTGTCCATATAAATTAAATGTCATACTGTACTTCAGACATAAATGTAGTAATGTCTTGTAAGACCATAATTTTAAATTTCGGTTGCGATTTTCCTTCATTACATATTTTTCGAGACAAGAGTCTAATCTCTTGCGAGCTCGCCCGACCTGTCTGCTGAAATTAAATTATGCCTTTCCATGAATATTATACTCGATGTCGCAATCTTTTTCCTTAACTTAACTAAACCTTGACTTTGATATATTTCGTATATTTTTTTGTATATTCTCAAAAGGTATTATTATAGGAAGTCAGTTCAGATTCAAAGAAATATAAGAAATAATAGAAAAGTATGTCTAATAAAAATAAATTACAAAATATTTTAACCTAATATTTGCCTATGCAATTCAAGATTCAAAGTTATTGATACCATAATAAATTATAGCAAAATAGTCAGCAATTCATCTGCCATTTCTCCAATAGCCTGATAGATAAAGTTTCAGATACGTAGACAAAGTAAATAAATACGCCGTACGAACCGATCGGGCATACATTTCAGCCCTTCCGTAAAGTTTTTTACCGTCGAGCCGAGATAAATGTCCGGTTAGCGGGGGTCCAACATTGATTTATACTGGATGTCCGTCAGCCAACGAATTACCAAGCAGCGATCTAAATCACCTGACAGGGAGGAATCAATACATGTTTATTGCTTTTTAATAAAAATAAGAAAATTCTTTGTTTTCGCGAATCTTGGGATTTTTTACATAAATTATAGACTAATGGAGTATTGGATTTTTCTATATAAATTGTAACACGTAAAATATTGTACTCAATGCTAAATGCTTTTGAAGCTTTCTTTTCTTTGTTGCTAAGAAAAAGTAATCAAGACAAAATATAGAGGTTAATTATTATTATATCAATCAATACCTATAACGTTTTTTTTTGTTTATTTTTCATTCATTAAATGTATAAGTTAACTAATGAAGTCATGTCAGAGAGATAATTTGAGAAATCAAACCAAGCAACAATCTGTGGAATAAAAAAAATCCCTCGTCAAAACTCTGACACTTACAGTCAGACTTTCCGTCGTTAATTACCTAGTCTAAAATTGGTGAAATATAAATACGAAAATTTAAAACCGATTATTTACTCGTACATACGTTGTCGAACTGATGTGAGTGGGTAGGAAATTCAGGATTGAAATAAACAGACAAATTAACAATTATTTATTAATTATAAATAAAAAAATGTATATATATTGAAAAAAGATTAGAAAAATATCTTCAAGTTACGAAGATATTTTTATGCGGAACTGCGACAAGCTTAGACTATTTAACTTGCGAAATCGTAAAATTGTAAATTTGTCAAGAAAGCCCTAGGATTATAATTTCAAAATTCCTCTAAACGACCCCTAAAGGTTAAACAATAACAGGACACATAAAAAACAAGTATTTATCCCCGTTGATGTTTATTGCAGGAGCTTGAGTGTCAAAACTTTTTATACGTAAAAGTTGACGATCGTAAAACACGATCAGGTGGATTAAAAAGGGCCTGAGTTCCGCACTCGCAGGAGGGTTTAGACAAACGGGGCTTATTTGTGTTTTTGCTATCCCAATTGCCCTGTTTACTCAAGACTTAGCCAATTTTTATGGGGAAAACTTGAAAATTGTGTTTTCAAATTAATACAACGATTTATTTCAGGAAAAATTTAATTCCTTTTTTAAACTTAAATAAATATCGAAGCTTAATACATGTTTAAAGCAACAATGTATAAGTTTCATCAATACATTTTACGTTATCGGAAAGATTGAAAGGTAACGTGATTGGTCTTCCTTATGCTGCAGTTTTATAAAGTAGATACAATCTAAGTAGCTTGCGCTCATACCCTTGCAAGGTAGATGAATATCATAGAGAGTCGTATAATACTACATTTTGTGTAAGTAAGTAAGTTTTTCTTTTATATTCCTTATTTACTGAGGTCATCGTGGTGCAGTGGCACAAGCGTGCGACTATAAACACGACAGGTTGTGGGTTCGATTTCCATTGAGGTAATGAAATAATAATTTGCCACGCAATGCCCTCAAAATTTGGCAGAATTTGTTCCCTCAGAAGTGGAGAATGGAAGTGTGTTATAACATTAGCTTCCCAGGTTCCCTCTGCCTACCCTGCTATATGCTGTATACAGCGTGAAAATGAAAAAATAAATAAATATTTTCATTACTTATAATCCCTAAATATTAATATTTTTCGCAATAAACAAATAATTAATATTATGATATTACGTTTTATAAATGCCATTTCAAAGTAAAATACAAGCTAACACTTAGCAAATATACAAAATACCCCGACTGTATTGTTATTATAATTTAATTGAATTTAGATACAGTCAAAGCGTGTTTCAAGACATGTCGAGAGCACTCCACCCAGTCGTCTAGATAGAAGTGCGTCCTTTTTCCCACTGCCAAGAATAGCGCCTCGTCTCGTTGAATAGGTTTTCAACGGTGCGTAGGCTTCAACCCAACTAGACATTTACTATATGCTACCGATATAAATTGGAAGCCATTTATGTGTACAGTGTTGTTATAAATATGAAAAGAAATTGTATAAAGCAGAGTTAACTCAGAAATGTAAATCATGAAAGTAATTAAAAAGGTAATTTTCATTTTTTATTTATTTATAAACAAGAACTTCAACATTTTCTTATTTATATAAGCCAGCATACATTTTCCGCTTTACCGAGTTTATAGGTCATCAAAACACAATGTTACTCTGACATCGCGTCACTCAAGACTCCATTCCTCCATTGCTGACTTGTCAGCGACTTTCATTAGAGAAACACTGCATACAGAACTCTTTAATTCGACCCTAAGTAAACATCTCATAGACCTTATTATTTAAGCCGTAAAGTCGATTTTATAACGTATCTCTTTAATCATGGAGTACAATGCCTTGCAAATGTCTGAAACGGCGAGGGGAAATGTACGGTAATAGATATGAGTGTGAACTGTGAGTACGGAACCACCGTTGACTTTTTACCGATTCATTCTACGCTTGAATAGGAATTGCTCATTGTAGAATACTTAAATGAGATACAAGGTTTCTATAATAAAAAGAAGTTCACGCTTGTACTGCACCGCATGTAGCAGGATAGGCAGAGGGAGCTTAGAGTCGGCACCGGAGTGCCTTACACTCCGGTGCCGACTTGCTCGGGGGCATTCTGGGGGCATTGCGTGTAGAGTGGTGGAGCTCAACACCGTGCTTTGCCTCGAAACCAGAGCGAACAAATAGAAATATTAAATAAATATTTTATTTCCTCGAGTGGGAATCGAACCCACAACCATTCACGTTTACAGTCACACATTTGAAAGCATTATTTAAATTTCATTAAATAGATTTTAACTGAAAATATTTACTAGTTTGTTTAGGACACAGCTTTGTTTGAAAGCTAAACAGAATTGTAGCAAAACATAAAGCTAAACACACGAGAAGTTCCACATCAGTGCAAAAAGTTTAATTTAGCACGAGAGTTACGACGCAACGGGTGCGAGACGTTATTGGGCATTGGTATACAGTGATATGGTACCAGTGGAAAATGTCGATACCCATTCTTGTTTCAAGAAAAAACATTGTGATTTTTAACGTTTTTAGGGTTCCGTACCTTTTAAGTAAAAGAGGAACCCTTATAAGATCACTTTGTTGTTCGTCAGTCTGTCTGTCTGTCCGTCGAGATGGATCCGTCTTGGAGATATCGAGTTGAACTTCAAACCATATACTCAGATCTACGATCCCTTGATTTCCTGAAAATATCTCTTCGGAAAGTAAATGTTACTTACATAAAAGATATGGCCGTTTATGTAGCAAAAAACGTGTGTTTCAACACTAAATACAATCAATCAATCAAAACACCTCCAATTATTGTACGGAACCTCGGTGGGCGAGCCCAACTCGCACTTGTTTTATATGGTAAAAACTTTGTATCTTTGTATTTCTAGTGAACTGTCGAGGTGTGTAATTGTTTCATTTCTAAGCTCTAACACCAAGACAGTAACCTCTGCGTTGAGTTCCGCCACTCAACACGTAATGCCTCGAAAAATTCGTCGGAAAGTGGGAAACGGAGTGTCTTAACACTATCCACCTCTACCTACCCTGCATAGTGTGGGATACAGTGTGAACCTCGTCTATATACATAAATCATGTGCAAAGTAGCAATGTGTAGAAAGAAGTGCTTGTACTGATTTACGTTTAGAGTTATTTATAAGGCAATAAAATTTGTCCGTTCCTCATGGCGTTTCCCCGCTTTCTTCATATTTCATGAGTAAGCTTACCTGGCGTCGTGTGTAATATTATCGTAAATTTGTGTTAGGCACCATGCTTGTACTTGAACAGCTGATATTGTGAAATATTGTTGTAAAACGGGACATTTCGTTAAAATGTTTTTGTATTTTAAGTATTCGTAAAAAAAAACATTTGTATAACATAACCTAATCTCCGGTCATTATACCTACGGACCTTTCAGCGATCTATAGTCTTATGTTTTGCAGGTAAATATGCTCCAGAGTGGAGACTGTGACCACTGGAACCATAGGAGACGTCCATATTCAGTAGTGGACATCAGGTAATAACATCAGTTAATGATTATGCTGATAATCGGTAAATTTTAATGTTAATAATGAGTATTTATATTATTATTATTTTACGCGTATAGCGTTCTGGTCACCTGATGGTGATCACCGCCGCCCAAGACCCCGTGCAACACCAGAGGAGCTACAGGTGCGTTGCCGGCCTTTAAGGTGGAGATAGACGCGGTTTTTGAAGGTACCCATATCGGCACGACCTGGAAACATTGCCGCGGGTAGGCCATTCCACAGTTTCGTGGCGCGTGGAAAGAAATTTCTACGAAACCGCACAGTAGTGGAGTGCCACGTATCCAGGTGGTGTGGATGATATTATATATATCTCAATTACGAATCCACCTACGATCGAACCCATAAATGCAGTCACACGCTGTTCGACTGCACTGCGACGGCTTTATTAGCGTTAGACTACTTTGCGTTTGACTCTTCACGATATATTACAAAATTAAAATGAAAGCTAATCCATACGTTACCCTTTAGAGACAGATGCCAGCAACTAATATGTAACGAAAAAAGCAGAGAGAGGAGATTGCTGATTTTCCGGTCGTGAAATAACGTCCGGTGACCGGATGTACACCGGACCGGTACCAGGTAACTACAGGGATGAAACTTATCAGTAGGGTTCAGGTGATAAGTCATTTTTTCTGGGTCATCCTTCTCTAGGTACATATAAAATATAAGTTACGCTATGTATCCTTCTTATATATACCTACACATTTAATAATGAAGTATAGGTGTTATTTCTTTTATTTTTCGTACAAAACAATAAAGGGTAAAAGGAGGATCCCACCCTTTTACTCTGCTGTTCGTCAGTCCGTCACTCTGTCATCAGGCATCTTATTCCAGTTGAAAATTTTACAGATAATATTTTTCTATTGCCACTATTACAACAGATACTAAAAACATAGAATAAAACAAATATTTAAGCTCGCTTTTCATATATCATGGTACGAAACCTTTTGTGTGTGAGTCCAATTCACATTTAGCCGGTTTTTGTATTTATAGAAATTGTTTCTAAACTGCTCCGCTACGATAATTATAATATATAGACAAGAATTTTACGAATATATTCTATAATTCCAAACAATGATGCTGGATATGAGATAAAGGACTGTGGAAATCTATTTATACCGATGAAAAATATTTCAGAAGTTCAATACAATTCTTGTGTGACTCTGAGTACCAATAAATATAATAAAATTTGTTTTCTGGACATTATAAACATTCAGCGTGTAAATTCTGAAAGTTACAACAGATGGCGCTTTATATATGTATAATATTTAAAAAAATCAGCTTTACGCTGTATCCCGTACCTAGCAGGGTAGGCAGAGGGAACCTAGTGTTAAGACACTCCGTTCCCCACTTTCTGCCGAATTCTGGAGACATGAGAGATAATATCAAAAGATTTATTAAAATATAAAAATGATCAACATTTCTCGGTTCAGCCTAAGGCTTCCAATGGAAAATGATGCGAAATTAGCAGGCATCTTTTACCAGTCCAACGTGTTGCAGAATTAAGTGTGCGGCTCCTGCGGAATTTGCATGATGGAAAGAAGTATGCACATGACCTCTAGCACGTGAGACACATTTATGAAGAACTTTCACCATAACCTTCCTATCTTCCTTTACAAGAGGAGTTAATTATATCTCAAGCTTGTTACATACTTTGTCCATGAAATGTTCAGCTTAAATCTCTTAAATCAGTGAGAAAATCTTAATTTTATTTCATTTACACATAAAGCTTTACAACTAATATAGATGATTGTATATGTTCTTTATATACTTTGGTATAGTCAAGTCCTAAGGGTTAAATTTGTAAAGACTATCTCTTCTAACATAAATATTAACTTATAAAAAGTAGTGTAAACAATATTTATCAAAGATTTATACTTATCCAATGCAATTAAAAACCAATTACTTTTCATATATTATTTTATATTTAAATCTCAATGACACCTCTAAGGGTATATCTTCAAACTACCACTTTTTCTCAAAAATAGAGCTCATATCAATAAACTCCAATCTCCCCAATCTGCTGGAATTCAAGATATTATGTGTTGAGGTGGCAGATCTCAATGTCGTGTATACCAAGGAGAAGAAATGGAAATGATTTG
Source organism: Heliconius melpomene rosina (assembly GCF_056956725.1). Taxonomy (NCBI): domain Eukaryota; kingdom Metazoa; phylum Arthropoda; class Insecta; order Lepidoptera; family Nymphalidae; genus Heliconius; species Heliconius melpomene. The sequence goes on from NC_140405.1 coordinate 8,149,028, forward strand.
AATAAACTAATTTTCATTCTTCAAGTGAGGATTGAACTCATTAGCATCATTATTGGTTCAACTAACCTTAGTGCAGAGGCACCAGTGTCTCACTATAAATGCGAAGATAGTGTGTTCAATTCTGGTAAGGAAAGGGCCAGGCAGTGTTCTGCCACTTAACACACAATGCCTCAAGAATTTGACAGTAAATGGGGAATGAAAGCATCTTAAGACTAGATACCCAGGTCCTAGTCTAGTAGTAGTCTAGTCCTAGTCCTGTGTAAAATACAATACTGATCTCTAAATAAAATAAGCAGTGACCAATTAACATTAATTTAATAAAACAACTAATCAACTAAATAATATATAGCTACTTAATATACAATCAGCGGCTAAACTTCATCAACTAACTTAAATCTTGCATGTTGTGGTTCAGGTATGACATTAAAATACTTCTTAAATATAGTTTGATTTTCTCGTCCACCATAAATTCTTTTCACCCATGTATGTTCCCAGTTTGGATCAAACTCTTGGCATGTTACTATTACTTTACCAGCTTCAATCGCGAATAATGTTCCATTCCTTCCCAAACCCACCTGAAATACATAAGTCATATTCTGTATTTTGATGTTGATAACTAAGAAAGTTTTGGCTTTTGCCTTTGGGCTTTCAGGCTTCTAGCTTTGCACTTTATCTCACATATAAAAACAAACACTAAATGTATCGAAACAACAAAAAAAATGGAAGAATAAGAATAATATATATTTATAATAAATATATTTACAATTTTTATATAATTGACAGTTTTGTCTTGGATGATAACTGAATAATTATAGTTAAAATGATAAGTTAAAAGTTACATTATTTTTACATGCTTATTGTCATGGACGTAGAGCCCACTGGCAATACCCACCCCAGAATAGTTTGATGTCCATCCCAGAAATTTATTTAAAACAAAATTTAACCAAAAAATTAAAAAACAACATTAACATGTACACATCTGTTCAAAACAAAAGTCAAAGTACAAAATATCTCTAGAAATGCTAATGGTCATTGTACTATTCTTTAAGCTTACCGCTAATGCTTTTAGTTTTCTATAATTATTACAAATAAGTAATTTGTTAAGTAGCAACAAATTACACAACATTCAATCAACACTAAATCAATGTTTATACTTCTTGTTAGAAGTTTTCGAAATAAATTAAAGTATAATCAGCTAAAATATAATCAGTCATAGGCATACTTACATTTAATCCGGGATGGAATCTAGTAGTAAGCTGTGTAGCCAGAATGTGTCCTGCCTTAACTGAATGACCATCTTGCACCTTCCAGCCTCTATGCTTCGGCTTTACTTTACAGTTCGTATTTTTTGTACTGCCTCCAGTTTTCTTACTGGCATTTCGTAAGAATTCTGTAATATTTACAAATATATTTAAAGATTGAGATTTATTTACAATTGATAATCCAACAAAATATAACCGGAAATAATTATAATAATAAAGCGAGTTTTATCAATTTTATACCTTTTAGTGGTGTGCTTGCTTTACTTTCGTTTAACAAAATATTCCAAATCATTTCTCTTTTTTCCGGTTATTGTAATGACGAATAATCCAATTTTTCATCAATTTACAGGCTATTATATTACTCTATCTTTGTAATAACCTATAAAAAATATCTCAAATGTCAAATTAAAAACTGACATTGACAAGGGATTCTTTGACATCTCATTTGACATTTAACTTCATTGTCTATGATGGCAAAGGAAAAATTAGAGATGTACCAGATATCAAAGTAAAACGTAAAGCGAATTTATAAAATCGATTGTAATTTAATAAATCCTGATCTTCGAATAATATAAAACCTATCTCGACATAAAGAAGTGTAATAATAATTTTCTGATCTCTGAGCTAAAGTTTTCCTAGCTTTAAAATCAAGCATCTTGAGAGAATAGGGATCTTGATATATTTTGATAATTGATTTTTGATGAAATTTTGGAATATTATTTAAACGTAAAAATATCTACTGTAGAGCAAAACTATACTTTGTGGCCAAAATAATACACTCGCATCCAAATGTATAAGATAATTATTTTGTTTATGGGACATTCCGTAGGGTGGTGGTGACGCGGCGGGTGCGAATATTTGTTTTCTGACAAAAAATTAAAGAAAATTATATATCCAATATTTCGGAAATTTCATTTCATAAAATAAAAACCATTTTTTTTTCTATGGCAAATAAAATAACTTGGTTAGACGAAAATACCATTAAAAAGGAATTAATGATTAATTAATTAACATTTAACACAAACCTACAACCGTGCCACGATGGCACAAGGGTGTGACTGTAACGCGACAGTTGTAGGTTTGAACCCCACTCGAGGAAGTAAAATATTTATGTACGTTTATAAGTATTTCCATTTCTTCAAAGGCAAAGCACGGTGTTGAGTTCTGTCACTCAACACGCAATGTGGACGCATTGCTTATTGAATTCGACAGGAAGTGGGGAACTGCCTATCTGCCTACCCTGCTGCATTAAATATAATCCGCTTCACGCTGTGTGCGGGATACAGGAATCTATTCCACTACTTTATTTATTTATTTGTCACTTATTAATACTGGAAAATGAGATTTGAAAGTGTGTATGTCCGCTAGTCAGTTACGACTTCGATTCTACATAATTCCTAAACTAAACAATGTACCTACTATAATAAAAAAAATATTTAAAAAGGTAACATTATTTAAAAATCCTCCAACATTTTTTATTACTAAAACCCAGAATCACATACCTACTAGAAAAACTAAAAATTACTTTTACCTACGTCAACGTACCTACACTACCTACAGATGCTTAAAAAGAAAAAAACCGTAATGTAAGTTTATTTCACGATAAAATTGATCCTACTACGTAATCCAGATTTGCATGTTTTGAAATATACTGACTCAAGTTAAAATAACTACAATAAGAACTTAATAAATATAAATATTATTCCAAGGTAAATTTAAAAGTACAATTATGTTGACTTTTTTGTTATTGACATTTTTAAAGTGTGGCTAACACTTAAGAAAAAAAAGTATAAACATTTAGAGAACGTATAGCTTACCGGTCAGACGGCTTGGACGGCTTCCAAGAAGCGCTGGTTCAAATCCCGCTACGTTAAAATTTTTATACGTTTTCTAAATTGGGACTTTTTTGTTATTAAATAAGTATTGTGCTTGTTACGTTTATTAATAAATTGTAACAATCATATAAAAAATTCTACGTAGCTTAGTGCGAACGTACGGTTTAGTTGTTCAGAGAGCTTGGACGGTTTCTAAGAAGTGAAGAAGAAGAAGAAGTGTTTTATAAAAAAAATATTGTTTTCCTAAACGTGGAATAACACAATAAGATGTAAAAAATATATTATCATTATAAATCCACAACTTATGGTTCATTTCATACAAAATGAATGCATACGCCCGCAAAATTAAATTTATAAAGTTATTATAAGTCACGTTTTCGTTGACCTACTATATTATGAAATTGGTACAGAACCCACCGTGCGCGTGACCGATCGCACTTGTCCAGTTTATTTATTAAAACTGAAGGTGTTCGCAGATAATGAATACACGTACTTAATCAAATTTATAAAGAGTTCTGTATATATATCGAACAGTCGCATGTATCCGTCGTTGCCGGTTGGACGTAACCTTTTAACATTCGATTACATATCGGCCTGAGTGTACGATATACATTTACTCGCTATGATTTTATTACTTATTTTATCGTTGTTTATTCTTTGTATTTTGACTTCATGGATTTATTTTTTGAGAGATCGCAAAAGTTTCAATGTTCCTGGTCCCACGCCGCTACCTATAATAGGCAATGGTTATTCTTTCATTGGCAAGCCAGCAGGTGAGCTTATTATTAATTATATATGTAAATAACATTCCAAAAACATTTTTTTTATTACCATTACAAATTAAAGCTGCTACAGCAAATTTTATAGAAATTGCTATAGCAAACTTTAACGGAACTTCATAAATAAAGATGCCGTGGACCGTAGTATCAAATCAATTTAAAGTAAACAACATATACGAGTATTTTTAGGTACAAACATAACAGTATCTGATATTTATCATGTTATGCAAATCAATATTATAATACAATGAAACCCGTCGTAGATAAACTAAAAAATACTTACATATTTACTTTAAATTATAATTCACGTCACTACGTTTGCTTTTATTAAAATAGACCTTATTATGGACTATTTATATGCTCTATATGACCACAAAATACAATAGAGAAAATGGAATGATGATGATACAAAATAAACATTGTTATTATTGTTCATAATATTTATTTAATTAATTAAATTGCAAAGCTATTATCTAGTATGTAATTATTATTGCTATACAAATAGTAGTATCTGGAGTATTTAATCGAGATTAATTGCCCATTATATCATTAAGTACTCACCTTAGAAGGATCTGAATATGTAAACGTAGTAAGAAAGAGGGCCGGGTCCATGTTAGGATTATTTGGTGCCCATCTCAGAGCCCCAAAATTAGACCTGAAAAAAAAACATTTATGAAAAAATATCAAGACCGCGGGGTCCTGAAAATCTCTCTGGACACACCCATGTACAAATAGTTGATTAAAATTAGACAAGTCATCAAAATTATACACTTTAGAATCCTTTGTAATAAAATTATATCAATGTGTAATTTATACACAAATATATAAAATGCTTATTTAAATCTAAATAAAGTCCTTTAAATTTAAGAAAAAAATGTGGTCAACTTCCAGTCGAACTTTCTTAACGAGAGTTCTGTACCAACTTCAGGCAATGATGAAAAAAATTAAGTTTGCAATCATTTTTTATAAAATTAACTACAAATATTAATTAGTCTCATAAATATTAATAAAATAAAAATCATTCATGAAATACCTACAATCTTGTCCGATTTTGAGGTGATAACCTCTTTTAAGTGTTCGGCTTGTGATTGTGACGCATCTATCTATTCATTGTTATTTATTACTCGTAATTAAAACATTGTTAATGTTAATTATGCGTAATTTAAGTAAAAAAAATAAGGCTTACCGTAGTGCAGAGGTGCTAGCGAGTGACTGTAAATGCGACAGGTTATGGGTTCGATTCCTACTCGAGGAAATTGAATATTTCATATTTACATTTCCACTGATTTTCAACTATTTTGAATTAACGAATGCAAATAAATGTTAATTTATCAAAAAATCATAATAATAATTAATTTAAAATAAAAAAAAAAGTCAATTCATTTTTTCTCTGTATTTTACAAAATAGTGATAATAATTCATTTCATAATAGTATGCAATTTATTATCAATGTATTTAAAATATTGTACGTACGTTCGTATGTATAACCAACTTGACAGACAGAAAACCAGTGTTTTTTTTTTATTTACTGTAGTGTTACTGCATATTGTCCAACTTTCTCTAAGGCCCTATATTAATATTTCTTATACATAGATTAAAACTGCTATTTCTGGTTTTACATCAGGTATTTAAAACAGTAAATTTCAATATAAATTTTAGCCTATGTCTTTACAAGGCCTAATCGTTATGTAATAGAAAAAGTTTCATCCAAATAAGTAGTTTTTACGTGAATGATTGACAGGTAAAGAAAATTTAACAAAACATATTTTTGACATCTGACTCCTAACCTAGAATTTTTTTGTTTATGCTAGATGAACTTGAAAAATTATTCTTTTTGCAGTCTTATTACATTTTTAATTGTATTATACGCGTAAAATAAAGGTCACAATTGTAAAATTATGAATTGTAACTACCGTATTTTGTTAAAGAAGGTTGAATGTCAGCGCGCGACCGGTCTATTAACTAGTCATGTTGAACTTGGCATACAAAAAAACACATCTATTATGATATTTTGTATGCCACGCCAAATAAATTACCTATATATTTTTTAATTAAATCGACTGTTTATTATGTCTGAAATTATAATATAAAAAATATATAAATGTATATTGGCATTGATTTGTAAAAATCCTTGCCTTACTATCAAAAACGGTAATAGTAATTAAACTTTAATATTCTGAATTTATACTAAAAATTCGAGTCGGAATTATGTTATTAGTAAGTCCTTTCGTGAAAGGTTAAAGAAAAACAATTAAAAAGTTTTATTTGAAATAAACAACAGTTGATGGAATATTAATAATTTAATATTGAAAAATAATGACTTTACCTCAATCGTGAGTGAAACTGCACAGTAATATTTATGAAAAAACATATTATAGTGTTAATTTTTACTGTATAATTTAAAAAAAAAAATATCTTATTAATCTTTAAAATGGGTTTGAAAAATAAACCTATGTAATTCCATCAACACGGTAAGATATAAATATGTGTAGGTAGACGCGTAAAGGTATTGTTGCATTTATCCGTAGATAAAGAAGTACCGTGACAATCGGTACACATACCTAAAGTACAATTAATTTATATATAGGTATGTCCACTATATATCCCTATCCCCTAGCATATTAATACAGCATATTAACATATTTTGCTGATCGTAAGTACCCTATATATGATATAGGAAAATATGCTAATTAAATAGATGTACCTACCCACGGTTATTACAAATATAGTTTTTATAATTAGTATTATATTATAATAAATAATTACATAATTAACATTCAACTATTTGTACCTGGGATTTAATAACTACATACTACTACAATAAAATGATGAAGCTCGACTAGTTTTTACTACTAGAATTTGATATTCGATTTACAAAGGTTATACACAAAAATGAAAATCCTATATATACTCTATATCTATAGGATAATATATATATAGGAATTTCACTCTAAATTTTTAACTACTTTTACACGTTAAATTCGCAATTTTACACTTCTAATTCACGCGTTGCTGTACTTGCTGTGCTACTGCGCCCCGACGCGAAAGCCTCAATTTTGTATATGCAAGATACACAAATTACCTACTATTAATTGAGAGCAATCGACGATGTAATAGAATCCAAAACAATGACTTTTATTTCTTATTGTCTGTTTATCTATTTTTCTGCGCGTTTGTTCATAATAATCTCAGAAACGACTTAACTGATTTAAATGCTGAAGAGAAGCTAAAACTTTGGTTTTTAATGTACCTACATATAAATATTATCTTTAAAATTATAATACTATTAGAACACGTAAATAATCGAGTTTATTAAATAAATCTGTAATTGTGTAGCTTAAAGCCGCGAGCGGGTCGCTAGTATTATTTAATATCTTTATATTTTAAATTTAATTTTAATTCAAAATGGAATTTTAAAATGAGCTAGTTTGATGTAAAAAAAGCTAGAATTCGAAGTGTAAAAAGCGAATTTAAAATATGAATATAAATTTACAGTGAAAAACTATATAAATTGTATAAATGTACAATATCTATTCATTACATAATACAATTACATAATACAATTTGCATATTTTTTAGCTTCACGCCGTATCCTGCACACAGCAGGGTAGTGGGAGGCAGAGGGAACCTAATGTTATGACACTCCGATACCCATTATTCGCCGATATCTGGAGGCATTGCGTATTGGGTCATGGAACTCATAGCCTCGCTTTCCCTTGACACCCGAGCGAAGTAATGATAATATTAAATCTTTCATTTTCTAGAGTGGGAATCGAACTCACAACCTGTCGCGTTTGCAATCACACGATCATAGCTCATTATATAGTTTTGCTTTAAACTTACAACCTTATTATTACATAAATACAAAAAAACTTTATCTTTTAATAAGAATATTTTATAATGTAAGAATATTTTATAAAGTAATTTTATAATGGAAGTATGCATCTACCTAATATATCTAGAGTCTAGATTCTAGACTATAATATTTATAAAAAAAAACAAAATCAAAGATTAGGTATTCCAATACGCTAGCGGGGTCTATATTTATAGGTTTAATTAAATTACACGTGTCTTGTTCATAAATAATCAGGAAAAAGAAAATAAAATTACTTATTTATATAGAAAATAATTGAAAGTAGGAAAAAATGTGTCAATCTAATGTTTATTAAACATGTTATTGGCAATAGGTACCTATACAAAATATGCGGTAAAAATAAATCCATATAATGAATTAGGTATTCTAATTATATGTAACTGATAACTGATTGATGTAAACAAACAGAATAGAGCTTGTGATATTTTTAAAAATATATGTACTTAAATTAGTGCCTCCCTTTTATTCTTACCAGAACGAGGAAATGAAAATAATGCTTCCAACCGAATAGGGATCGAACCTACAATCATGGGCATCGGAATAGGGAAGTATGGGTAATCAGAGCCCATCCTAAAATAGTCTTGTTGAAATTTTACAAAAAAAATTAACCCTAAAAAGTAAAGAAAATATCTATAGTCCTGAAAAAGTTCGAGTTATAAGTATGGACCTATAACCATCGCGTTAACAGTTAGGCACTGTCCTCGATAGATGGATTGGTTGATAAGAAAACGTATAAAAATTTAAACGTAGCGGGATTAGAACCCGCGCCTCTTTGGAAACCATCCAAAGGGTCCGACCGTCCTAAATGTGAAATAACACTTTAAAAATGTTAAAAATGTTTTCATTTTAAGTAAGACTAAGTAATTTTTTTTTTCAGAATTTCTACCTCTCCTCAGCCGTTTTCGTGCAGAATTTGGTCATATGTATGTAATATATTTATTCCATGCTCGTTACACAGTATTATCTCATCCAAAACACATTGAGGTAAGTCACTAACTTTCAGATTATTTTCGTTCAGATTTGAACCTGTACTACTTTGTTTTTTTACGATTAGCATTGTGCCTAATTGATTCACTTAATATGTCATTCCACATTACATACACTACATAAGCAAAAGGAAAATATAAGAAGTCAATATATATAAAATTAAAAATACACAAGTAAGGAAATAAATAATAAATTGTACCTAACCAATATGAATATAATTTAATACATAATCATTAGATTAACTTCGAGATTAATAAATTCAATAAAAAGGAGGAAAATTGCGAATAATTGTTTATTTCTTCTTTTTATGTCACACAATAATAATTTACAAATTACCATATTGATTCTTGAGTACCTAAATTATTGTTTTGTATATTTAATCATCCCTCTATTTATATAGTAGTTTTGGCTAAAAAAATATAGGGAACCTGGGAACCTACTGTTTAGACACTATCCCCATTAAGACACTCCTCGCCAAAATCATAAGGTGTTGGTGGTGTTAACAATAATAAAAAGAATAACCTATGATATAGTATGAGGCCGTGGTGGCCCAGGGACACAAGTGTGTGACTGTAAGCGTAACTGGTAGTGGGTTCGACCCCCGCTCGAGGAAATGAAATATTTATTTAAATTTATCTTTTCATTTCTTCGTTCTGGTGTCGAGTCAAAGCGCTGCGTTAAGTTCCGAAAAAGAAATTCGGCGGAGAGTGAGAAACGGAGTGCACTCGGTTCCCTCTGCCTACCCTACTATGTGCGGAATACAGCATGAAGCTGACAATAATAATATTAGTATAGATAGACATACGATTGTATTTACTAAATTTTAATTTAATACATTATCTAATATTATCTTTATTATCATTTCATTGACAACATCGCAGCTATAGAAATAATCGGATAAATAATAAATACACGTTACTACGCCGCTTATGTTATTATTTTATTTCATTGTTGACAAAGTTCAATGCCGAATTTTTCGTAATTCGACCGCTAAAGTAAAAAAAAATTAAAAAGATACAAAAAACATGTCATCACAATTTTTTCATCCAAAAAAATCTTAATAATACTTATATAGTACATATAAAAGACTATCATCTAATTTTTGCTTATTATTCTGTATTCGTGCAGTACGGTTAACAAGTCGTGGCCGTTCCAAGTTAGTAGTAGTAGGTTTTGTGAACTTTGGCGCATTGTTCACTCGAGAATAAAATAATCAAAATTAAGAAAAATCATAAAATCAAATCTACAACTCCAGGCTCCAATTCTTGTTGACCATACTGTATGCATGTTTTTTTACTCTGAGCTGTTAGAAACCTTAATAAAAATAAAATAACAAAACACATATTACGGACCATAATTGAGCTTAATTTTTATTTTTCTATATTATTTAACCTGAGCCGCAAAAAAAATACCTATATAAAAAAATTTACTTATGCATAATAGAAATATAAAATATGGCCAATATTGGTATTTTTAATATTAGTTAATTTTAATATTCCTAATAAATGTTTTAAATCAACAAAATATTTACAGACTGTGATCACCCATCAAGACCTGATAACAAAAGGTAAATCATATGTGTATCTACGACCGTGGCTTGGAAATGGACTACTTACTTCTACAGGTGGGCAATTCATTTAATAATTTATTATTATAATTTCATTATTTTTTTTAGTATTTTCCTTGAATTTTCAATGTATAATATGTAAACGATACTTAAATATACTATTTCAGGATTTAAACGCTTCTTCAAGTAAATTAGAAGTCAGCTCAATTTTTTTGACAAGAATATAAAATATAACAAATTATTATATTACAAGTATTACAAGGAAATGAGTAAATTTTAAATAATGTTTTACAACAAAATCAAAATATATAACAGACTAATGTTTTTATTAATTAGTCACAGTTAACTTAAAATTTATATAAAGATCGGGCTTTAATAAATTATAGTCATTATTGTATACTAAACTTTTTTAATTGAGAGAATATAACAGAAGAGCAAAGAGTTTTTTCATAATGTTTCTTTCTTTATTTTTCATCTCTTCACAAAATAATTGTTTCAAAATTTTCATACGATCCGAAAAATATACGATCTATTTAAATTACGGGGTTGACTTGTAACCGTCAATGATTGTACGATAACGAGATCAAGACCTAGAAGTTAGGTCTCATTATTAACTATTGGCCTCTTGGTATTCCCAAAGCTCATATTCAGTATATCATATATGCAACTGTCTTCCTATTCATGCAGTAATAAAAAATTCAGCTAGTCATCCAATTCAACTTTATTACGCTTATATAAATTTTCATTGCGATTAATCGAGAACATTGTAGGAAAAATAAACTTGTCAAAGTCAGAATTTGCATATTATGTAAATAATTACGGGAAAATTTTCTCCTTTTTTCAATCAAACAGCACAAATTCGCACTAGTTAGCGCCATGTATATTTTCCTCTTTTTTGTATAGGTAAATTAAATATCATAAATTAAATGCATACACCGAACTCTATGAATTTTATAAATTAATTTAATTGTAATTTTATTAAACTAGATATTCTTTAATTTATCGTCACGGTAGGTAATTTTCGCGATTAAAATTAAGTTATGCAGATAGAATCTAGGAAGAGATTATTTTTTGCCCGAAAGTAATTTAATTTAACAAAACCAAGGACTTATTTTAATTAGATATAAATTTTTCTTAAGAAACTTAAGCCTATATTCATAAATATAGGCTTAAGTTTCTTAAGCCTATATTCATAAATATAGGCTTAAGTTATATATTTTTTATAAAATAACTAGCGACCCCCTTGCGGCTTCGCCCGCTTTTACTACTGGATTATTCATATAATGTATGTTTGCAAAGCACTTAATATAATGTGAAAATTAATTAAACCCTAATGCAACCCGCATTTTCGTAGTTTCAATAAGGATTTTCCAATTGTTTTACACAGCAAGGATTTTTTAGTAGGTACCGTAATTTGAAATCTGTGCTACTAATCTTTTCAAGTACTTATTAAAATATATTTAAATGACTATTTTTAGATAGTTAAATGACTATTTTTAAACGGAAGAAATTATAAACAAAAGCCTACCTACTAATAACTACTACAAAAAATATATCGCGCTGAAATAATACATTCAACTCTAATTATCCAATACGTGCAAACGCATCTAAATCTTCGTTGCTAAAAAGGCAGGCGGGTTTTTTTTTTGCTTGTGGTTAATGCTGAAGAGGGTATTCTGTCCCTGATGAAAAGCAAGCACTACGTGGCTGCCTGTGAGGAAAATTAAATAGAATGCATCGGCCGGGAATCAAACACGGGCCGCCCGCGTGGCAGGCGAGCATTCTACCACTGAACCACCGATGCGTGTAAGGCAGGCGGGCGCGGCGGACGCATGGCGAGTGGCGAGCCCTTTCGCAGCAAGGATTTTTTGATATTGTAACAACTTCTAAAGTACTTATTAAAATGAAAAACAGTAAAGACAGTTTTGATGTACATTAAATGGCCAACGTAACTAATATACTTATTTATATGCTGAGAGTAAGGGATAAGTAAAACTTGAGTCGATACTGCTGAAGTGTCAACGACGTGATGTGTCAACAATTAAATGCGTTTTTCTCTTAAACTATTCGCAATTTCGAAATTGTGTAAAAAGCAAATTTTATCTTCGTTTAACGTAGAAAATTAATAAAGTATTTTAAAGGATAAGGATTAATACCATTATGGAAAAATATCCCTCACAATAAAAAATATATTGAAATTATTATTTTTAGACAGAAATATGATCACTACACGTTATCCTTAAAAGATAAAAATATGCTCTCGCAGACTTTTTTGTAGATCTCATTGAGAGGAACAATACTCCAGTACATTTTTTTCATGTAGTACTTACCATTAAAGCAGCGCATGCGCGAAAGTGTCTCAGCGGGTAGGACTTTATTCATATTTTTCGTATTTATGTTAATTTACATAAGAATGTACAAATAATAAACTATATATAAACCTTCTACGAAAAATACTCGACCTAATGGTGAAAACCGCAATAAAATCCGTTGGGTGGTTTAGAAGAAGAAGAGTTAGAAACAACAGACAGACACGAAAAGCGACTTTGTTTTATAAGATATAGGATAATATTATAATTAATAATATTTATTTAAAAAAACGACTTCAAAACTACATCATTATCTTTTAATGTTATTTTTTCTTAGCTGTCACTGGCTTCAATAAAAAAATATAGATAACAAATATAGAATCTTCTCCTTCTTGAAAAAAAAATCGGTTAAAGAGCATATTTTATTTCAGGTCACCGATGGAAGACGACGCGAAAGTTTTTGACTCCCGCATTTCACTTTAACATCTTACAAAACTTTTTACCAGTATTTTTGAAGAATGGAGATATATTAGTTAAAAAATTACATAATCACGCAGACGGCAAACCTTTCAAGGTGTTTCGTACTGTGGCTTTGACTGCTCTTGACAATGTTACAGGTGAGTGCCTCTTTACGTCTTTACATATTTTACTGCGGCACAGAGTACATTAGGTATGGTCGACCAGTCTTGGCCACCCTGGAGTCAGCTGCAGATTTGATCTTAGATTTTTTTTACATTTGCTTATTTTTTTTTTCCAAGGGAATAATTAAATTGAGAAGCCTTATTGTAGCCTGGCCGCACACGTACAATAATATTGTCAATAAAATACGTATTGCCAATAATATTGTGTGTGGTGTGGCAGGTATTTCGATATTATTCAATACTAGCGGACGCGCGCAGCTTCGCTTACGTATTTAGTGGTAAATTCTAATAAACCATGAAACATGTGTTCAATGAAATATTTTTAAGAGTCTAAATTTCAAATTTTATAAAAATCGGTAGCGTTTTAAAGATTTTTCCAAAAAAACTTTCAACCCCTTATTTGCACCCTTAGGGGGTGAATTCTAGAAAACCATGTAACACATGTTCAATTAAATATTTTTAAGATTCTAAATTTCAAATTTTATAAAAATCGGTGGCGATTTAAGAATTTTTCCATACAAACTTTCAACCCCTTATTTGCACCCTTAGGGGGTAAATTCTAGAAAACGATGAAACATGTGTTCAATTAAATACTTTTAAAAATCTAAATTTAAAATTTTATAAGAATCGGTGCCGATTTAATTTTTTTTCCATACTAACTTTCAACCCCTATTTCACCCCTTTAGGGTTAATATTTTTCAAAATCCCTTCTTAGTGGACGTCCAGATTACGAAAGTAAACATATGTCCAAATTTCGCGTTTCTACCATGAGCGGTTACGGCTGTGCGTGCGTCTTACCTCAGTCAGTGAGGACAAGTCCTTTTATATACAGTGGGTAAAAAAAGTATTTGCACACCTAATTTTTTTGAAGTTACACCTAGAAAAACACAGAATGATTTCAGTTAATTATTGTATTTAATAGCTTAATCTATATATATTTAGAATGGATTATTAAAAATTCTTAGAAAACAGAAATAAAAAAATTAGATGGTAAAAACACCTTTTTTAAAGTCAAATAAGTATTTGCACACCAACCATTCCCTAGATACAATGTTATTCCCGCGACATTTTGTCACTTTAGGTAAAATGTGAACATTGTATGTATACATGTGAACATCGGGAAACGTATTCTAATAACGAGACATTTGTTTAGTGTTCAGAAAAAATCTTGAAGCCAACATGCCGAAAGAATTTGAACTGTCGTTATCGACGCGTGAAGAAATTATTTTACTCCGTAATGAAGGTTGAAGTTATCGCCAAATCGGGTCAAATTTAAAGTTAAATTACTCGACTGTGTAGTAAATTATAAAAAACCGAGAAGAAATGGGTAGTGTTGCAAATAAGGAAAGGTCCGTTTTTCCGAAGAAGCTCAGTACGAGAGAAAGGCGACAAATTTTAAAATCGGTACAAAATAAACCATTTACAAGCGCTCAAAGCGCGCAAATGATATCGCGTCAAGTTCAGGTAAGGTTGTCTGTGCCCAATCTGTAAGAAACGTACTGGGTAATGGTGGTCTTCGTAGCAGAACAGCGAGGAAAAATTCGTTCATAAGTGAGGCCAATATAGCAAAAAGACTAACTTTCGCGAAAGAATACTTAAATACCCCTTTAGAATTTTGGTACAATTTTATTTTTTTCTGATGAAAGCAAATTTTATCTTTTTGGAACGGACAGACAAACATTTGTGTGGCGCAAGCCAAATACTGAACTTCAGGCGAAACATGTGCATAGTACAGTCAAACACGGCGGTGGTCTTGTGATGGTTTGAAGCTGCGTGACAGCAAATGGTGTGGGAAACTTGGCTTTTATCGAAGGAATAATGAAAGCAGTAGATTACGATAAAGTGTTGCGCGATATTTTGTCTTGCAGCGCGTCGAAATTAGGCGTAAGTGAGACATACTACTTTCAGTAGGACAATGATCCTAAGTATACAGCTATGAAAACGTAAGGAATGGATGATGTACAATGTCCGTAGAATGCTGAAAACTCCGCCATAAACGTCAGACATCCACCCAATTGAAAATTCATGGCATCTGCTGGATTAAAATTTGAGGAAAATAATTTTTTTAAATAAAAATGATTTGAAGGGTGCTTTGGTAGAGAAATGGGCTCAAATCTCGATTTAAACAACGTCCAAATTATTGGAATCGATGCCAAGGAGATTACAAGCAATCATTGATGCTAATGGAATGCACACAAAATATTAAGTGTCTTTTCTTTCATTTATTATTGATTTATTTTACAAAATACGTACAAGCTGGTTGGTGTGCAAATACTTATTTGACTTTAAAATATGTGTTTATACCGTCTCATTCTCTAATTTCTATTTTCTGAGAAATTTTATTAACCAATTCGAAATATATATAGATTAAGCTATTAAATACAATAATTAACTAAAAGCATTCTGTTTTTGTGTAGATGTAACATCAAAAAATTAGGGTGTGCAAATATTTTTTTTACCCACTGTATATAGATTATTGTTGATTTCTAGAAATTCTGGTCTTGCCACGGCTTGACATCGTTATTGTACTTTAAGATCCATTAAAAATCTAGAGTGGCAATCTTATTAAATCCCGATTGTTTAAATATATACCTAAAATTTTATTATTGAGTGATGTCTTGTCTTTATGTACATATTACCACTACTATTTTACCACTAAAATAGAATTATTATTCTTTTCAGTCATTTAATTAAAGCAATTTTTTACACGTCATTTTTATTAAAATGTTATGTAATAAAAATAGTTCCTTTATAAAATTTATAAAGTAAGTTTTATGGACGTTGCCAATTTACTTCTTCTGTTTATTTAATTTGAATTTGATTATGAATGTAATAATTCAAATTAATTAAGTTGTATAAGAGCGATGTTATCAAATTGATATTATCAAAGTACTTGTGTATAGTACATAATTATGTTTGACATAAAAGTTAAAACATATAATTTTAATAAAGAAATGTTATGTGTACTTTTTTTCGACTATTTCATTCGAAGCTGTTATATATTAGCATTTTAATTAAATAAGAAGATTTTTTTAGCTTTTTACTATTATACCGCAAAATTTTTCGTATTACGTGCTTAGCAGGCGGCAGTCAACACTAGGCTTTGCTTAGTTACCAGAACGGGGAAATAAAAATATTGTTCCGAATCGAATTTGTTTAACAAAATCATTTTTTTTTTACTTTATATAAAATTATTTTTTACTTTATAGTTCATTGTTTGCAGTCGGTTTTTTTTTTGTTAAAAATTAATTTATTTGCTTTTAGTACATTTATTGAATTATTCGTTAAAATAAAACCGCTTTAATTAAATTAATTAAAACTTTTTTAAATAATTAATTTATTTTTAACAATTCTTTATTATTTAATTTTATAATAGTAAGATTTTTATTGCAGAATCCATAATGGGAGTGTGTATAAATGCCCAGAGTAACAGCGAGTCTAAATACGTTAAAGCTATTGAAGTGTAAGTTGTTAAACTGTATATTACATCAGAAACTAGTAATTATCATAAATCCTAGAAGTATGGAAATCCTTTAGATCTTATCGTATAGATACTGACAGTAAAATATTAATAAAAACAAGATTATATAAAAACTTTAAATAAAATTAAGTGGTTTTGTTACTTTTAACCAGTTCGTAGTTTTTTAAGTTTAAAATTAATGTGTACAATAGCGTCTGTATTATTAAAACAACAATGCCTTATTTCCATATATATACACAAAAAATGTGAATATTCTTAAATTTTAATATTTATTATAGTAACTATCCACCCGTTGAGATTCTAACTTTGTTTTTAGTTTAAAAATATATTTTTAAACATTTTAAGATTACGTCATTTATGATTGTTTTTTCTTTTTAATTTTAAGCATTGCTAGAATAGCATCGTTAAGGATGCGAAATCCGTTTTTTGGAGAAGAGTTGATATTTAACTTTGCACCATATAAAAAAGAACAAACTGAAGCTCTAGACGTCCTTCATTCACAATCTAACCACGTAATTCAAAAGAGAAGAGATGAACTCAGAAATGTGAACATAAGCAGTTTAAACGGCACCACTGAAACAGGTAGGACGTTGGAGAAATTGCTATTTAAATATAGTAAATATAAAAAATAAAATTAACTTCACGCTGTATCCCGCACACAGCAGAGTAGGAAGAGGGAACCTAGTGTTAAGAGTTAAGTTAAGTTACCCCATTTTTCACCGAATTCTGGAGGCATTGTTGAGTGACGAAACTCAACACCGCTCTTTGCCCTCGACATCAGAGCGAAGAAATGTAAATATAAATATATTTCTCTTATTTTGACGTATTTCTCTCAGTCCAATATTCCACCCAAAAATGCCACCATAGACAAAATATTTAAATGTTTTTTAATATATTTAGGTAAATATATTAGGAAAGCGATTATATCGTATCTCAACAGAGCCTTCTTTTGAGATCGCTTTCTAGCGTCGATATATATTTTTTTGGAAATTTAAAGTTGTTTTATTATATGTAGGTATAAGAAACAAACACGCATTCTTGGACCTGTTACTTCTGGCTGAGGTCGATGGAAAGAAAATCAGTGACCAACATGTGAGAGAGGAAGTCGATACATTTATGTTTGAGGTACGTCTGCATACATTTATATTTAATTAATTATATGCTGCGAGCGACCTCCTCATGGCTTCGCCCGCTTGAACTGCATAATTAATAACTAATTTACTAATCTACATTACTTTCCTTTTTTAATAATAATATTATTTTAATTTTTAAAATAATTCAATAAAACAGTCATTTATAGTAATTTCATCAAACAATATGCCTTAAAATGGAAAACTTTTATTTTTACACTGATTAAATTAATTAAAATTTTTGGTCTAATCAATTTTGTTTTCGTTTACATACAAGTTTACTTACAAGAAAAAACAAAAAATGTATTAAACTGTATAAATAATTTTAATTTGTTATGTATTTGTTTGGTGATGCTATTTATATGTCATTATGATTACCTATTTGTATGCTAGAAACGCATACGAGTACAAGTAAATAGTTATGCTCATGGCATTTTGTTTATGACATTTCGTTCTTTAGTACATAGAAGTATGTAAGTATACGATTATATGAAATACTAGCGGCCCGCTCGCGGTTACACCCGCGTGAACTATGTTATTATTAATTTCTGTCTTCATGACTACGTCCTATTGACGTCCATGCCAAATTTGAGACTACTAGAATTTGTAGTAACGAAGTTTCATACAAACTATCGACCCCAAAAACAACCCCTTAGAAGTCGAATATTGCAAATTCCCGTCTTAGCGAGCACCTCCGTCCTATAAGTAACTCCTATGCAAAATTTGAGATTCCTAGCACTTATAGTTTCTGAGATTTCGTGTTGAGTGAGTGACCTTTCGATTTTATATATATAGATATAGATGACATATACATAAAATACAACATTTATGAACTTAGATTCACATTGTTTTTTACATTTAAATATTTTTTTTATTTGTATAAGTAAACACTTCTATATAAAGGTCGTTCAACTGAGCAAATGCAATGCACAATTGCACACTGAGAACAAATTATGCGACGTGTGCGTCTCAGTTTCGTATGAATTTGCAAACATTTTTCAGATAAGGAAAGAGAATCTAGTGTGAATACTCTCTGTTCTCTTTTTTGCACTTATACGCCGATTCTCGATTTTCCGAGTGTTGAGTGGCGAAATTTAACGCCTTGTTTTATCCCAGAACTGATGAACAAAAATAATTAGTTCAAGTCCACAAATTGTCTCATTGCGCCACGATGGCCTCTAACTTATACACGAATGTGAACTCTTGTAACCTTTATCGTGATTACACATATTTTTACCATGTACCAACATATGTTAAAGATTTTTTTAACCCACTGACAAAATATTTGCAATATTGAAAATAATATATATTCTAATTATCCATTACCAAAAGATAAGAGTTTTATCAGTTATGCCCCTTTTACTAATGATTTCATAAGAATCACTGATGTTTTTTAATAAAAATTATAGTTTCTACACCTTTTTTCTATTTTTTTTTTCTATTTTCTAAAAATGAATAAAACTAATATAATAAACTGATTTTTAAGAAAAAAAACCGATTTCAAACTAGAAACTAAAAAGTTATAAAATAAATTTACTTGACATAAAACAAAACGTATCTACTTTTATTTTGTTAAACAAAAATAATGAAAAGTATATAAAGATTTTATAATTTTGAAGTCGGTGTCAAGCTAATGCTACAACAACCTTTATACAATATCTAATTACTAAGCCTGTTTGTTTTACTCCATCAAAATCGGTTCACCCACTCAAAAGTTCTGAGTTCTGATAAAAAAAAAAAAAAAATACAGTCGAATTGATACCCTCCTTTTCTTACAGAAGTCGGTTAAAAAATAACCGGAACCTTGAGTAGAAGGACTAATGGGCAAAGCGTTAGTTAATTTTTTTCTTATATTACATTGTTTAGTAAGACAAAAAAAACTGAGCGTTAAGTTCCGCTTTCACTAAATCGAATATTAAAAACTAGTAAAACTAGAAAATATTAAAATAATTTGATAGTTTTAACTTCTTGGTACTTTACCTCTACTGGTGCTTAATTAAAAAATAAACATAGTATAGTACAAAAAAAATTATATAGTATAGTACAAAATAATATAGTATAGTATAGTACAAAAAATTGACAGTTCCTATAATAAGTACCTATATCAAACAAAAACAAATTACATACTAATGACGGGTGAACACGTGAAGTACAAAGAACAGGCAAGCATTGTGATATCTATTAGAACAATTAATATAGGTAATTAGGTATATACGTTTGCTTCAAGTGTAATTGTATAAGAAAATATTTGTGTACTAATTTATTAAAAAAAAAAGGTTAAGTGCGAGTCGGACTCGCATACGAGGATTAACTGGTAGTACAAAGGCTTATTAAAATTTAAATTTGCGTACGTTTGCAGTCACATAGGATCATAAGCGTATCTAGAAATATTTTTACTTGAAACTTGTTTCTAATTTTGAACAGATTTTAAAATTAACATTTTTTTTTGCTAACTGTAATTTTGCTAAAACTAAGAATCAAATATGTGACATATTTTTACATGAAAAGTTAATTTATTATTAAGTATATTTTTACTTTATTACTGCAGTTTATGTTTGCTTATTTACCTATTAGTCCACAAAGTTTGCAATATTCATTTAGCTGTTTGTAATAGACTCGGTCGCGTCCAGTGTTGCTATATTTTATTGCTCACGCGGTACGCCATTGCTAATATAATATGTACTTTAGTAATATTGTACTTAATTTGTTTTTCGTCAGCACTTTTTTCGATGAATATATATATATATATATATTAAAATTAAATAAAGTACAATATTACTAAAGTACATATTATATTAGTAATGGCGTACCGCGTATATATATATATATATATATATATGAAAAGCAAAGATTATCTATAGTTATAGTATAGATTATCTATAGAATATATATATATATATAATCTATAGATAATCTTTGCTTCTAGATCTAAATCAATTCTAGATATTTATTTGGCCATGCAAATCCTTCTGTTAATAGTTAATACATTTATGTACCATTCGCATGTTAGGTATATAAAAATTTCCGGACTCTGTAATATAAAATACTGTATATTTTGATTTCACTTATCTGTTAGCGAAAATCAATGCTTAAATCGAAGAAGTTGATTTGAAAATTCTATCTACATAATTATAAGTGGAAAATTTCCACTCAGTAGGTACCTACTTAACACAACTTTATTTTTTATCTTTTAAAAATATATATGATATCTTTATTACATATTCTTATAACAAATAATCAACTTAGTTAATGGTTAAATAAAATATAGGTCGCAAGTCTATAATTCATATAACTATATTTTTTTTTGGTTGGCATCTGTACAGTGAGTTCAATGGAAGCGAAACATATTGATTAAAAACAAAAAAAAAAATATTTAAAAAAAAAATTAAGTTTAAACTTTAGCATTATCTATTAATAAGTGCTCAATTCCTGTAATGGATTTTACATGTGTTTATGTTTTAGTTTTATTTTTAAAAAGAAAATGTCAGCAAACTAATAATCCGAGCTATAATAGTCTAGAATTGCGTAGTCGTCCTTCACGCCTTATAAAACTGCGCACTAATTACGTAGGGTAGCCGTGCGAGAGTAGTGTAATCGACGCGCGAGTTAAAAGAAAGATATAAATTTAGTAGCGAATCGAAATAAATTAAATAGTGAAAGTAAGCGATCGGCGGCGGACACTCAAACCAGTTTACTCTTTTAATCATTTTATTCCACACACGTATGCCTAAACAATTTAAGGAACATTCACACTAAGTATAGTGCTAGTCACGGTTCGTTCTAAGTATGTAGGCCGTAGTGGCCCAGGGGCACAACTGACTGACTGAACTGACTGACTGTTGACTGACTGACTGACTCTACCGCGACAGGTTCCAGGCTCAATTCTCGATTCAATTAAATATTTCATATTTTAATTTCTTCGCTCTGGTGTTTAGGCGAAGTTAATTAGGATACCATAATACTCTTTCTTTGTCATAACATAAAATTTAATAAGGCGACGTTGCTATATAGATAGACAGTCAGTTAGTCAGTTGCTAATAAGTCATTGTTGATAATAAGACTAATGTCTTATTATCAACAATGACACTCGTATATAATTATATATACGAGTGTAATTAATATATTAATGAAAAAAATCCTTTTCAGATATATTACAGATGCATACTTAACCCATTAATTTATTTAATCATCTCAATAAATCTCATCTCATCTCTGTTATTGTTTGTCAGGGTCACGACACCGTGTCATCTGGAATCACTTTTACTCTCTACTGTCTATCAAAGCATCGTGATGTACAGGAAAAGATTATCGAAGAACAAAAGAGTATCCTTGGTGAAAACTTGGACAGAGATCCACAATATTTGTAAGTTATCTACAATTTTCTTTAAGACATCTATTAGCGTTTATATAACCTTTTGTTGTATATTTTTTATAATATTTAACCATCAAATTGCAAATCGCGATTTTTATAAGAACCCTTCTTATGATTCACTCTGTATTCCTCACATTGTAAATAGACAGAGGGAACCCGTTCCCACAATCGTGCACACCTATCGTGCTTACATACTGTAAAGCCAAGCAATTATTCAGCTTCTATTTTATTACCAAATATTACCCTAAGGCAATATATGATGTTGTTTTAAAATAAACCGAAAATCAAGTTTATAAACATGTACCTAAGTGTATACAGGGTGAGTCATATTGAACTTTCCGGTTTTGGAAGGACGTTGCACGAAGAAGGGAAGGAGTAGAAGGGTGGGGATGGTGTCATTAGACGCGCCATGACATGCAGTTTTAGTGTGAGCAATGGCTTGGTCGGGACAACATCGTGCGTTCGTAGTTGAAGAGTTTATTAAAAATGGCGGCTCCGTGATCACAACACAGCGTGCGTTCCGTTTACATTTTGCTATTGGTCGACGTGATCCCATTCCCACTGGACCAACAATCAGAAATTGGGTATCAAATTTTAGAGCAACATCATCAGCATTAAAAACAAGACCACAAGGCCGAATTAGGACGTCAACGTCAGCGGAAAACGTGGATAGAGTGCGGGCTTCAATTCAACAATCCCCTCGGCGTTCTGTTCGGAAACATGCCGCTTCACTAGGATTATCTTTCAGTAGTGTCCGCAGAATACTGCATAGAGACCTTAAATTTCACCCATACAAGATTTAGGTAGTGCAAGAATTAACAGTTAGAGACTTAGACACACGAACAAATTTATGCCGCGACATTCAGCAGATCCCCCGCACTGCTGTTTTGATCTTCAGTGATGAGGCACATTTTCACCTCGCCGGAACTGTCAACAAACAGAATTTTCGACAGCAGCCCATACATCCAGGCGTTCAATGGAAATCCTGCGACAAATGTTTCCCGGTCATCTCATTTCTTTGCGAGGTGACGTTGGGTGGCCGCCGAGATCACCTGATTTAACCCCCTGCGATTTCTTTCTCTGGGGTTACCTGAAGGAAAAGGTGTACACGCATCGTCCCCGAACTGCAATCACGGAAGAAATCAATGCTATTCCGCTGAATATGACTCGACGAGTAATGGACAACTTCCGGGAAAGGCTTCAGCAGTGTGTGGTCAATGGAGGTAGACATTTACAGGATATCATTTTTAAAACCAACTAAATTAAAACTGCATGTTATGTGCTTTCAAACAATAAAATAATTTTTACTGCATGTCGCTTTGTTTTTAATACACACCTTATTGAAATCGGAAAGTTCAATATGACTCACCCTGTACATGTAGGTTTGTAAACTTGATTTTTAATCGCCACATAGAGGCCACCTTTTTATAACAAAATGTTAACTTTTATATATATTCTATCCATAGCGAACTACAAAAAATGAAATACTTGGAACAAGTTATCAAGGAGAGCCTTCGGTTATATCCTTCGGTGCCGTTAATAGAGCGGCTTGTTACTAAAGACGTTGGTAAGTCGTTAACATTATATTAAACGTTCATGACAGTATTGAAAGTAATAAACAATAAAATCTTGTTTTTAAAATTGACTTTCTGCTCTTGAGTTTTTTTTTAAAAAACAAAGAAATAAATCATATAAAATAAATAAATAGATATATTTTATTGGTTTCAGATATCGAAGGTATAACATTTAAGAAGAACACCTCAATAATTATAAACATATATGAATTACAACGTCACCCAGATGTCTTTGACAATCCTTTGGAGTTTATACCAGAGAGGTTTGATCCGGTGATATCGCCGCAAACAGCCAAGAACGCGTTCATTTGGCTTCCGTTTAGCGCAGGACCAAGAAATTGCATTGGTATAGTATCTTTTTTTTTCAAGGAACTACAGTAGTACAAGAATCCCACTGAATTCTCGAACCATTGTTTGTTTAGTGGTGGAACTCAAGGCCGCTCTTTGCCTTTTTACCGGAACTAAGGAATGAAAATATGTATTAAATATTCTCGAGTGGGAAGCGATTAAGTTATATACTACGCACGCAAACTACGCTGTTTTATTCCATAATTCATTATTATAATTCAATTTCAAAAACGTATCCATCTTTAATTTATAAAATATATATCTTTAATTTATGGAGCAACCTTATAATATGATGTATATCTTCTAAATCTCTCCTATCATTGCTTTTGGGCTCTGGCAGCTTAGTGATACTTAATATAAAATTAATTATTTCATGTAAAATAGTGAAGTGGGCGGCGTGGCGCAAAGGCACAAAGATGTGACTGTAATAGGCCGTGGGTTCGATGCCCACTCGGGGGAATGAATTACTATTTATTAATATTTTCTTCCCGTTGCTCTGGCACCGAGGCAAAAGGATTCAGGACGAAGCTGATTTGATTTCATTTCATGTAACACTGCATTATCATACCTCATTAAGGAGTCCTCCACGTATTATATTATTTTTTTTTTAATTTGCAGGACAAAAGTTTGCTATGATGGAAATGAAAGTTATCATCTCGAATGTTGTGAAGAATTTCGAAATCCTACCTGTTGACACAGATGAGCCATCGCTTTGTGCCGAACTCATATTGAGACCTGAAAAGGAGTTGACTTTGAGATTAAAACCAAGGGCAAAAAGTAATTAATTTTAAATAAATGTGATAATTGTTATGAGATTTGTATTGAACAATAATGTAAGGTTAAAAGTAATAAAGCAAATGAAAATTATGCCAAAAAACATAAAAAAATGTATAGTTAATATATATATAATTATAGCACAGCCAACAAGTCGTGGCTGCCCGGAAGTTCCTAAGAAAAAGTAAGTTTCCTGAAATTTTGCGCATTGTTTACTCAGGAAGAAAATTATCGTATATAAGAAAAAAAGTAAAATCAAATCTGCGCGGCCAGCTATCTTCAGGGCGGCCATGACTTCTCTACGTTTTGTTCAGTTTCATCAATAAAGACGATTAAAGTGATTAGAATAGTTATAATAGATTTGTTAGTATATTTTTTTTCTATTAAACTATTCTTAAGTTTAAGAACGATTAACGAATATTACGCAATCAGCACATAAAAAATATGTAACTACATTGTGCCTTCGTACTTCCTAGTACCTACTTGGCACAATGTACTAAATTGTATTAGTAATTATAAAAACTTAGATCTAAGGTGAAATATTTGTAATGTTGAAATGTTTTCTATTTAAATTAAATATATATTTAACGAACTATTGTCTTTTGTTATGCCATATCAATATCTGTTCGACGGATTTCATAAAAACTATATTTGGAATTTAAAATAATTTTAAATTTTGTCTTAATATTGTTGCATTTTGTTTTTCACTTTTCATGTAATTTAGGAGATAAAGAATGACCACCTAAAAATGTTCAATTCAAGTATCAAACTTTCCATAAAACTCAAATTTAGTTCTCTACACATTTTTAAATTTAGATAAATACATGCAAGGGCAAACAGACTAAACCCTCTCAAAACCACAAACAAATTATCTACGAAGACAGAGGTACAGACGTAAGCTTCTTGAAAGCAAAGGACCCTCCATCTTCCCAAACCGAAGTGTCCACCCTGTGGAACACCGATCTAATGGATCTGACCTCCTCCAACACAAGAGGGATGCCCAAAGAAATGCATTTGTCACACTAAACCCCCGAGGAGGAAGGAGCACTCCCTAAAACGGTCTCTTCAATGGGAACCAATCCATTATAGTCCTCCCTTAGCAAGTCGGCAAGCAAATGAAGGCGGTTAACACCCAGAAGGATATTGCGACGGCCTACCGAAACACAATAGTGGCAAGTTAGAGATGAAATGCCCAACAGACGAACCCATTTAATGCTGCTGAAAATATATTTTGCCCCTGGCGTAATTTAAGCTCTCCACTCCACTGGTACTATTAGGCCATTTGTGACAAAGTCAATGCAATTAAAAGTAATTGAAAAATAGTAACGAATATTTTTCTTTTGAGAGTTGTTTTAATGATCTCTTCAAAACACATAACTTAAGCCATTAATTTTCTTTTGCAATCACTCAAAATTACTAATACAAATTGATTAAATATATTAACGCAAGATGCAGCGATATTTTCTTATAATATCTATGTTATCGGGGACTTGGCATCGATGTCAAAGCATCGATATTTTTCAAACATCGATGAGTATTGGCATTTGGTCATCCCTAAGCAACACTGCCTGGGTGCAATTATTATCTATGGTTCAATTCAATCAATAACAAATAATTGCAAATTATTGTGTGATTGTGTATATTTTCTCTATAAATTTTATAAATTATAAAGAAGGAAATATTGTAAATATAATAATATAATCTGAAAAATGTCTTGTGAGGCTTTAAGTATATCTCGTCGAAAATTAAATGACATTTTAGGAGATAAATCCACGAAATATTTCAACCACATGAAACAATGGTTTCGAATGAAACTTACCAAAGAAGAGTTCGATGCAGAAGCTAGAACCTTATTAAACCCTGATCAGGTTCGCTACCATAATGAATTTTTACTAGCTCTGTTAAATAAAGTTGAAGGATTGGCTGAAACATCAATAACTATTGCTCAAGAAAAAGCTAATTCACACAATAGAAATAGTCGAAGACATAAGAGAAATTCTCGAACATCTGAGAAATCTAACTTTGAGCCAGCTGATTTGATAGAATACCTACCACCTCATTCACCTCCAGGCGCTGGTAGTGACGGAGTTAAATATGCAACACAGGTAAAACTAATGCAATATAAACTAATAAAAATGTTATCCCTCAAGTGTTTTGAAAATAATATGTTTGACTCTAATGTTTATTAAACATTATTTTTTAGTTAATTTAACATATATTTTAACATATAAAATGAATGAAAAAAGTTTATGAAGAGTAAATTATGTCTAAAAGAGATATCTCCCAGTAATAACCATACAATTGTAAATTTCATTTAATAAGTGGTTAAATGATAGTTAACAATATTATATTACTTACTCTATTATATATTGCTTTCTTGTAAACTACCTTTACTGTTTATATGTTTACTCTCAAATGTCCACCTGTGACAAAGTACTCATTACAAAAACCCACTATTATCAAGATCTTATGATTATGAAAGTAGTCTGATTGTAACAGTATATTATATTATATTAATTTCAATACATGTTAAACAAATACATGTCAAATTTATAAATATAACTACACATATTATGAAGATACATATGAAAATGACATGATACATTGAAAATTATTATATTTACAGGAAGTATTCCTCCCAGACCATGCATTAGTTGTAGGAAGGTTTATGTTAGCAGCCTGGGAACTTGGTTTGGAAGGTGCTGATGATGATGCAGCAGATATAATTGTGGTTGCTGTACAAAACTTCCTTAAAAATATTATAAGTGCTGTTATAGCTCAAAGAAAAGGATACAAAACAAGGAATCAAAGATTTACATATGATATGGGAGCCGACATGCCTAATATGTGGCTAAGAAATACTAATAAATTATATGATCCTCAGAGTGATGGTAGAATTGATTTGGATGACAGTTCTGATGGACTTGGACCTAGATGTCCTCCAACAATAGATGAAGTTGAGCAATCTGCAGTATTTGAAATTGCCTGCAGGTTAGTTGAAAACATATATAAAAGGAAGTCTATGCAACTAATGCATAATTAAAATTGAAGGCCATTGTGGCTATGTGTAACAGCCTCTGCCCATACAGCAAAGCTCGTGGGACTAACTCCCATTCCCAGAGGAATTAATTATTTGTTTGCTTTTATAATTAATTTATTTATCATAGACAAAGTACAGCGCTTAGTTTTTACTGAAAGGGGCAGAAATGAAATGTTGTAACACTAGATTCTTTACTTCATTCTTAGATACTCGGTATATGCTAGATAAAATAATAATAAAATTTTAGTCATACAGTGGCTATCATGGAGCAGTGGCACAATGGTGTGACTAACGCAACGGCTGTGGGTTTGATCCCCACTCAAAGAAGTGAAATATTTATTTAAGTTTATTACTTTGCTCTGATGTTGAGGCAAAGTGAGGTGTTGAGTTCCACCACTCAAAATGCAATGCCTTCGGAATTCAACAGAAAGTGGAGAACTGAGTGTCTTAACACTAAGTCCCTCTGCCTACCCTTATTATTTATTTATCTTATGATTAATTTTATTTCAGTGCTCCAGATTCAAAATCAAATGATGACAAATTAACAATTGACGAGGTGTATAGCACCTTGCTGACACATAAAAATGTGATTGCTTGTCATTCAGTATATGCAGTGAACATGGAGAGACTAGCCATTATGTTAAACCATCCTAGCTATTAAGTATTTATTATACTTTTATGTAATATTAAAACTTATATTCCTAGTGGTATTAAATTTATGTATCAAATTGTGATTATTTATTTAATTAATGCTTTATTACACCAAGATGATACACTAGTAAATGTATAAAGCCATTATAATTTTTTTTCATGCTTATACCTTATCTTACTCTACATACTTCACTTCTTGGTCACATTAGAAACATTGCTTGTAGAATTAAAGAACTGAATGCTGTGCTTTGCCTTATCAGAGTAAAGAAATGAAAATAATTCATTCTCCTGTAAGGTGATCGGAGTCACAATAATTTTGTTTATAATCAGATATAGTCCTACTGTGCTATGATCTAAAATATATATAGCAAAATGTGACAATTATGTTTAAAATATTTGCATATGTATATTAATTTATACAGAAAACTTGATTTATTTGCCAATATTTTTATTATTTCTCATAGTTTGAATCTATTATTTAAAAATTAACTAAATAAAGGGTAATATATTTATAATATAAAGATATTAGAAAAATTAATTAATTTGTTTATTTCAAGTTGTAAAATATAGAAACACTTAGAATCAGTAGGTTAACACAATATCTACAGTATATATTAGGTATTCAGAGATGGCACAGTGACAATTGATTTTTTATTTTATTTTTAATAGAATATACTGTGAAATGTTTATATTTTTAAAATATATTCTTCTAATTGAATTTACAATAAATAATTATTTAATATATGTATTATCGATTATAGAGATTATAGATTCGAAACCATTCATACAATAATGAAAATGGAATCTAAATGAAAATGGTAACTAGAATCACCATACTAACATACTTATAAAAAATATTATAATACAATAGTAAATTTAGAAGGTAACAAGTTTTGAAGAGAGATAATAGAAAGATACAGATGAACTCATAATAAGAAAAATAGAACTTAGATACTAAAACTAAAATTATGAACATAAAAATACATCAATTGTATAATCTAATTACTTAGTATTTACATTTATTAATAGAATAATTGTTTATAACGTTACGGACTTTGGGGACGAGACATTAACGGAGATGAACCTGGTTCTCCAGGATCTGATGGTGACTGAACCACCAATACTGGTATACTTCGACCTTGTCTCGGACTTCCTGATCTTGGCTGTGGACCCAAGTCTTGGACCTCAATTGTTTCTGGCTCAGGTGGCGCTCCACGTAACAGCCTGCGCTTCTTCCACGCAATATACCCTAACGATCCTAACGCTACAGCGATTAGTATAGCTCCAAACGTTACTCCAGTTGTTGATGCTGTAGTCATCGAGTACATACCTGCAAATATTAGGGACAAAGTTCATCTAAAGCAACAAATGGAATATTTTTTCCTGGCTTTAGTGACGAGGAAAAGCGAGTTGAAGTTGAAGTAAGAAATAGAAGTGTCTCGATAGGGAACAGTGTGTATTAACACTGGGTTCTATCTAGCAAAAAAATCAGGTTCGTTATTTATCAATATTAAATATCTTTCTTCACGCGTCCTCCGAGTGATATTTGATAGTTAAATCTTATAGCTAAATTATTTCATATTTTAATTCACGTCACCTATATTATGAGACTTATTATGTTTATGTTGTGTGTTTCTTATTTACATTTTTTCTCATTTCGACTTTATGCAAATGAAATGGGTCGTGAAATATATAAATATTATCAGCGTAACAAAATAAATGTAAAACCTTCGACCTCCAGCTTGATAACGTCGATATGTTCCTTTCCATCATCAAGGCCGACTCCACAGGTCCAAATTCCTACATCTTCATATTTTACTTTGGTGATAGTTACCGCGCAGTCACCTCGGTCAAGGCTCGAATTCGAAGGATAATAATATTTTGAAAGAATTGGTCTGAAAATTCATAGATTACTTAAGTAATTGTAAAAAATTTCTGTTTCTTATTGTAGTGCCTAAAGTACACTAAGTATACTGTAGTACCTACTAAAAAAATGTGCCAAAAATCTATTTCAAAAGTTGTCGAACTCTTAACGTAATATATATTCTAGAATATAATGAATACCGTCATGGTGAATTCTTTACAGAGGCCATTTCCCCGAGCCTTTATACAACTGATATGGCGTTAGCTACAATACAGCTTATAGACATTGTTATTTATATGTTATGGTCTATACAAAATCTAAAAATAAACGTCGACGACAACGACATGGAGAATGGTTCGTAATAAAAATATGTTTTGCTTTAATTGCCTTAAGACCTTAGTATTACCTAATATTCAAAGGTTCATATAATAATATATCTACTTAATGTAAATAAAAATAGTTAATAAATATACTGTATCTACATATTAATTATATTGTATTAAGTAATTGAAATATCATTTTCTCAGAAAATGCAATAAATAATCATAAAATTGTACTAGTAAAATTAGAATAAAAGATGTTTTACGCTATGATAGCTAAAGTTCGTACTAAAATACTATCTAGAACAGGGTTTCTTAAACTATGAGTCGCGACCCCAAAAGGGGTCGCGTAGCAAAATTCTGGGGTCGCGAGAGATTTTAATGTCAAATATTTATATATAATAAATAAAATTTTGTAATTTTTTGTGCAATTTTTAATTTTAGATTTTTGTATGTTTCAAAACGAATTCTAAAACTATATATTTTCATATGTATTTGTATATTGTTACCTAATAAATAAATCATCAAAAAATATTAATTTATTTTTCTTTTATATTTGTATAAAGTTCGTCGTTAAGAAACTCGCAATCATAAATGGGGTCGTGAATGACAAAAGTTTAAGAAGCCCTGATCTAGACTCATTATATGCAAGTACTTACTTATTCCATCTTGCTCCCGATAAAACGTCAACAAATATAAATTATAGGTACAATGTTATAATCAGCTAAGATATTTTGTATTCTTATCGTAGCACTTAAATAAACCGGTGCATTACTATTATGTTAAAATTATTTTCTTTTATGTCTCTATCGTTATGCGAGACAAATGGAGAAGGTCAACTGATATTAGGAATTGTATGTTTGGCCACCGTGGCATTGATCTTCTATACTGTAACCTGTAGGTTTACTGTGTGTAAAAAAGATAGCCACAATTGTGCTATTCTCAATAGTATTCTAAATTTATTTAAATTATCCAGCATTGTTGAAATCCTAGCCAAGTAGTAAGAAAAGTTTTTGGATGATTAAGGTCTGTATTGATAAACCGATGTCATGTCTAAGATCGATCTTGAAATGTCATTTTCATTTATAAAATACTAGTGGACCCGAAAGCGGCTACGCCCGCTTGAACTATACGAATATTTATTAAATATATTTATGAAATTATTTTCAGTTTTCAACAGAGAGATGCGTTAAGCAAGCTCATTTGAGTGACGTTTTCTAACAACAAATTTTGCAAATCGTTGCTTAGCAACGACGGTTGTTATTAATATGGCGGAATAAATTGCATGTCAAATTAATAAATATTTTAATATATTGGTTTATATCGAAAATATTACAAATATGAGAAAAAAAAGTATCCTATGTTCATCCCGAGACCCTCAAGTATCTCTATATGAGTATTTTATTACAATTAAATTAGCGGTTTGGCCCTGATTGCGTAAAAGACAGACAGACAGACAGACAGAGTTACTTTCGAATTTATAATATAGGTATGGATACTTATACTATGAATGAAAACGACATCTCTAGATCAATTTCAAACGTTAGAGCGATACCTATATAAATACGGGCTCAAGTTATATAAGCAAAGATTACTTAGATATTAGTAAAAATACCACTGTTGATTATTTTATTTGTATAAATTAAGTAATATATATTTTTACTCACTCATCAGCAGTAACAGACGAATCGATGTTAAAAGATTTTCCGTTGGGTGGTTCAAAACGGCAATAGCTCAACGGCATCAACCCTTTAGTCGTCGCACAGGACAGAGTAATAGGCTTACTTAATTTGGCAGTCACATTTGGGACTATAGCTGCTACCTCATTGACTATTCGAACTTGTATTTTCTTTATAGTTTCTAGCCGTATTGTTTTTCTTCCTATATGACAACCCCATTCGCCGCTGTCCGCTTTCGTTGCTTTAATCTTTTGTACACACTTGCCGTCGTTTACTGCACGATCTGTAAATCTTAATATTTCGTTTTTTATTAATATACATATAGTGTGGCGCAGGGGCACAAGCGTGAATGTAAACGCGACAAATTGTGGGTTCGATTCCCGCTCGAGAAATTGAAATAATTAGGTACTATTCACATCTTAGCTCTGATTAGATTCCAACACTCAACACACAATGCCTCCAGGATTCGCGAAAAATGTAAAGCGGAGTGTCTTAACATTAGGTTCCCTCTGCCTACTCGTACCCTGCTACATGCTGTATACAGGGTATTTATATCAGTGGTGATTAAAGAATTAAGTATGTTAACAAATAAGAAATCATCGTTCATGTTTAACGATCACAAAACAGGTTTTACATATTTAATTTTTAAGTTGTCATTTTTAAGTTTCTGAATAACGTTAAAACTGTAGTAAAAAATTAAAAAAACTTACGAAAATCGTTTCCCACTAGGATGAACAAAACCACAATATGTCATAGGAAAATCTGATTTACACTGTATATTAATGTTCTCATTTTCGGATGCCAATATTGTTTCTTTGCCATCGATATCGAAAATTCTAAACGCTGAAACCAACCCACCATTTAACACCACCACTCTACACAACCAGTAGAGCACAATAAATTAAATTAAAAACCTTACCACCAATTCTCACGATAAATCCGTTATATATTAAAATAACTACGAGTAAGCACCGACTAGGATTTAACATTGTGTCAGTCTTAGTAACTCTACTGAGTACTACCCTCCACGCTTCGTAATTTTAAGTGATAAATGCTTACTACTCGCATGTCAATAGGTCGTTATATTACAGCTTTAAGATAATATGATTAACATTATCATATATTTAATATGTTTATGTTATTTTATTATTTATTGATTGGCTATATCTATATAACAGTATGAAAGAAATAGATAATTATAGGTAAGTAGATTGTCTAATAAATTTATATAATAAAAAATATATTTTAAACATATTATTTTCAAATTTATGTAAAGAAGATATCATTTTCAAAAAGTAGTTTTTATGTTTTAATTAATAATGTTTCTGTACGATTTTCCTACATTTAGGTAACTGTTTATAAAAAATTATACCTACTTGTAAAAAGGAAAGAAAATCACTTCGATTATTCTAAACTATAACTAACTTATTCGAAACTATACCTAATTTTTTTATTTCTGGTGAACTGTAGTTTATTACTACTTTACTTTCTTAAAAATTTTCTACACGACTGTACTAATTATCTCCGGGCTACGCCTAATTTGTTACATTTTCAAACGATGATAGTAAGGTATGCATAAATTATAAGAACATATTTTACCAATTATTCTGATAATAGTGTTAAGACACTCCTTTCCGCCCAACCGGCTGTCATGGCGCAGCGGCTGTGCTTGTGTTGATTGTAAATGCTGCGGTTATTGGTTCGATTCCTACTGGAGGTATTAATTATTTAGACTTTTTGCTTTACTAACAAGACTCAACTTGCATTGTCTCGAAAATAACAAATATATTATTCAAATATCTATGTATAAGTCCTATTATTTTCGTGCCTATAATCATATTCTCAAATGAGATAAAAATTAATAACGTGAGACGACATAGATTTATTTGAAGGTTGTGGTAACGTCGGTCGTTAATTGTAAGAAATAAAATAACTTAGAATGTAACGTGAAACATTGTTTCTAGTTAAAATGTTACTATGTGATTATACTGTTATCTACTACATTAGACTTTATTAAAAAAATCAAAAGTACTATCGTCTGTGTAAGTTGTTGATAAAAGGTAAAAAGAAATAACACAAGGCAATTTTTTTTTTTGGGTTCCGTACGTCATAAGAAAAAAACGGAACCTTCATAGGATTACAATGTTGTCCGTCTGTTAGGACAATTTATCTCAAGACCGCTTGGAGGTATCAAGCTAAATTTAAATAACCAGATCCACGATCCTTTGAAGAACATAAAAAAATAAACTTTTAAATCAACACAATCAAAAGAAACGAGTGTTTACGAATAGTTTTGCTGCATTTTAAATATTTTAAAATCAGGTTGTGGGTTCGATTCCCATCCGAGGAATCCCTTCCTCACTCTGGTACTGGGGCTAAACGCAGCATTGACTTCCGCAACTCAGTAGGCAATGCTTTCAAAATTTGGCAGAAAGTTATAGGAATGGAAGTGAATGAATGAACGGAGTGTCTTTACACTAAGTTCCCAGGTTTTGTCTGCTACCCTGCTATGTGCGAGATACAGCATAAAGCTAAAGAACGTTGAAAAAAATTATGGTTAGGCAATGCTGTCTATTTATCTTTTCTAATTAATGAATTAGTCAACTGATAAGGAGGTCAAATAAGGGGCCATGTTTGATAAATATATGTGATTTATAATCCAGTTATGTTTAGTATTTATCTATATTAATTTGTTTTTCAACATATAATTTACAAAATATTATATTATTGTATTACACAGTTTTAAAATAATATATTAAATTTTGGTTTGCCTTGCAATATTTTAAGTAGTTATATAATTGTGATGAAGTTATCATTTATTTTTGAATATTCGTTTACTTAGAATAAAAAAATCCCATTTAGTTATATGTTATTCAATTCCATTAAGTAAATGTTCCACATTTCTTGAGGCCGTCGTGGCACAGCCTCTAACTGTAAGCGTGACGATTGTGAATTCGATTCCCACTCGGGGGAATGAAGAACTTTTAATTTCTCGTTTAGGTAACAAGGCGAAGCGCGGCGTTAAATTACATCACTCAATCAAAAATCTCTCGAAACTTGGGCGTAAGAAATGAGGGAAGGGAAATGAGTGTCTATGCGTTAGGTTTCCTATATTATGTTTCTTTCTTTTCAACAACAAAACAAGATATCTATTCACATAACACTTTATTACACATTCATTCAATTTCATACTATACTATTTACATGTAACACTATTTTCTTCTATTGCGACCTGTTTTAATGCGTCTCTCCGTTTTATCTGCGGTCAATTCTTGTTGCAGCTTTTTTAACATTTGTGGAGTTATCAGACCCTGAAATGTAAATAATTAGTTATTTATTTCATTATATTTGTGTTTTGTGTGTTATTATTTCCAGCGTTAAGTTTCGACACTAAGTTCGTTTTGCTTAACTTGCTATGCGGGGAAAAGCATGAAGCTGTTTTTTAATAATCAATAAAATATTATATACGATTTACACTTTACTTACTCTAGCAACAAGCATTTCTGACAATTTCCCTTTCTCCTCTGTTGAAGAGGATCCTCTTGTATTTTTTTTGCCACGCACCGCATCATCCTCCTCGTTCTGACTACGAAATACTTGTTCGGAATTTCTTAATAATCTAAAACAAAAAAAAAACAATATTATAACCAGAAAAGACTTTGATTTAAAATATATCAAAATTGTGAGCATCAAAGATGTTATTACATAATATTTGTTATTTTATGCATAACATAGATTTTTAATTACTGATAGTTGTAACAGATAATATACATTTTTTACAGAAAGAAAAGCAAACACGCCGAAGAACCTGATGTTAAGTGGATGCACTCAACATCTTAGGGGATTGCGGATGCATTGTCGACTTTGACGATATTTAGAGACATATACAAGGTGGTTGGTGTTTAAATTAATTAATGTATAAAGTTTTATCAGATGTTTAGGTTTACATTTATTAATCCTCCAGTTAATAAACAATTGTTTGAGTTAGGGCGGAAAGTGTAGATTGAAGTGTTTCTCTGTTTAACGCCTGAAAGTGGTTTTTTTTTTACCTTGTTATTTGAAATATTCCTTGTTGTATGATAGCATCCAGTTCAGACTCCATTTCACGTACTAACTTCACATCGGGGAACATATCCGGAAATCTATAACTATAGCATAAAAAATAAGGAACATTATTTAAAGTAGTCAAGAAATTACGGTATAATGATATTTTTCTTTTAAATCATTATTTATAATCCTTAAATATTTAACTCTATACTTAAGGGGCCATTAATTAATAACGTGACACCTGTATACCATTTTTAAGAATATTCACTTAAACCAGAGACATATTTAATATAGGTCACTGAGTACATTACACTAAGTAAATAATAATAATATGCTGCATATCCTGCAAATAGCAGGATAGGCAAAGGTAAACTAGTGTTAAGACACACCTTTCTCCACTTTCTACCCAATTTTCAAAATGTTGTGCATGGAGGTAGAGAGAGAAAATGAAAATACTTAGTTCCACCACATCCACTATTCACAGTCAGACGTTGTGCCACGACAGTTGTAACCATTAATTTTCTTACCTCAACCACAAATAAAGTTCTAGAACATCAAAAACAGATTCCAAATGAACTAAGTCCATAATAGTTTTAGGCGACGGCATCGGCCAGTCCACCGCGTTGCTCATCCAATTGCGTGTAATCGGCTCGTTCCGGCTGTATTGACGGACCATCTAAGAGAAAGAAAGAAAATATATTATTAAATTATAGTTCCGTCTAAAAAACCATTTAACACATATCGTAACGAAAAAACTAATTACTTTCAAAAATGTAGCACACACAAAAGGCAGTTTATTATTAATCGGTGCACAACAGAACACGTATCGCGCCCGTAACGGTAACGGAACATGCTGTATCATCTCTGCTAAGAACTTGAAACCTTCTGTGTTACACATGAAGTAGAGGGAATCGTCGACTGTGCATAAGTGGACGAATATATCCTGAAAATTAATTAAGTTTAATTTAGTAATAAAAATGAAGGGCATTAATCATAGATTGAAGAGTACATAAAAATATAATTAATCTACTACCTACCATAAGACTACTAAGGCTGGCATGGGGCAGGTGGTAAGCATAAAGTTCCATCTGCTCAGCAGTTGGATGTAATCCAGCTTGAGTCACCGGATCCGGGGATTGCGAGAGGAGGGTCTTGAGGGTTGCCAGATCTTCAGGTTTGAAGGTGGTCACATAACCAGTCTCCCATGCACTACCGTAGCGGCCGGCTCGACCTGGAAATTTAACAAAACTAATACTACACAGATCACTCCGATATTTCTGTTGGCCACTTTCCGCCGAATTCTAGAGAATTCATTGCGTATTATTGGCGGAACTCAACGCCGCGTTTTTCTTCGTTACTTGAGCGAGGAATTAGTAGTATTGACGAAACGATATGACATCCGAAAAACAAAATTAAGAGCCAAAGAGAACTCAGTATGCTAATTCCTAAATGTCATAACAATATTTCCAAATCAAAACAAAAGAAAGAAATGCCCTGTATGGGCATAATAAAAAAACACTACCTGCAATTTGTAACGCTTGGGATATGCTAATAACATCCATTTCTTTGTCCCCATCTTCGTTTACCACTGGTTTTATAAGTGAATAAAATATAATTCTCCTTATGCTCCTGAAATAACACAATTAATTTGATTGAATGAAATTGAGTTAATTAGCTTGAATCTTCATTTTGTTTATTATTTAGGTAGGTAGTCAAAGAGTCAAAATATTGCGTTCTTCTGCGGAATTTGATACATTGCGTGTTGAGACGGAACATAACGCCGTGCTTTGTCTTACTAACGCACGAAAATTAAAATTCAATCAATATAGAAGAAATTGATACTAATTTATCTCTGACCTCTGTATACCTCACAAATTTGCAAAATATGTAAACACAAAAATATATTAACATAAATAAACAAATCAACTTACAAATTAATACCTAAGCCTATAGCATCAGTAGCGACCATTACTTTACAAGAACTTTCCGGATCGTTAAACTTATTTGCTTGTGCTAATTTTGTGCCCGGCGGTAAACTACCATATATGACAGCTACTTCGTGTCCCCTGGAAATATTAAACATATTGTTTATTCTTGTAGTAAATTAAAAATACCTTTTAGACTGTTCAACTTGTGACTTTTATGACATTGTAAATGGTCACTAAAAATATTATTACAAAATATATATATATATTTTTTTTGTATATTTTATTGATATGGAATCAAGTGTATTTCTAATCAATTGAATTGGCTTTAATTTCAAATCTTCATGTTGTTTTTATCACCCAATGTTTAGGAACACCCAATTATACATTTTTTGTCCATTGTAGACTAGTGTTTGTGCCTACCACCCAAATATCAAAAAAAAATCAAAATACAAGATAGAATTAGATATTACAATTACATATATCTAGGTATCTAAATTAACATATTGGATACCTGCCTCAAGGGACTGACCTCTGTTCGATCGCTCGACTTACACTGTAAATGTCGTTCTTATTGAAACACACTATACAGTCGCCGGCTTGCACGTTGTCTAGAGAACCCAACGCTGAATCTTCCACTTTTAACTCTGTTAACCTTTTATATGAACGCACCTGTAATAATAAGTAAATGTTATTGAGAATCATATTTATGTTCTATGAGATTTTACTTTGGATTTTACATCTGGTATTCAATCAACATTCGTTCTGCAGGAGCGAGCTATTCTTGCAATTTATAGCTTAAGCCCTAAAGACTCCTTAAGGGAAAAGTTTATAGAAATTTATATATAGACAGTTGCATCTCAATATATTTTTGAAAATGTTATGTACGTTAAGAAAAACATAAATGATTTTACTAAAATTCGTGCCTATATAATATTAATACAAGAAATAGGCTTAAACTTAGCGCATCTGTAACACGATTGCATCGAATCCGTAATTCTTATATGGGACAATGTGTACGCTTTTAGAATAGGATCTCAGAAAAAGTGAGAGAATTTTCTATATCGCAGTTTTAAAAATTGAATAAAGACGTTTGTGTGTTTTAACATGCAAACGTCTTTTCACAAATTACCAAATTAATGCTTTTATAAATGATAACCAGCCTTGGCAATATTTCATTGCCACTCTCACTCGCTGAAATACGAAACGATAATAATAACTTACTTACAAGAAAAATATTTAATATGAATTAATTATGATTTAAGTCAATGTTCCACTTACCTCCATTTCTTCCCCAGTAGTATTACAAATTTCTTCAACAAGACCTATAGCACCGGCTTCTCCACATAAATGTATTTCATCTGCTTGTAAACCTAAAGATAGGTAATTATTCCTTTAAATTACGTAATAGGACGTATGGGCAAAATATGTCAAGAAAAAATCTATTTAATTATAAGTCGAACTGATAAAAGCAACTTTAAAAACTAGAAATTTAATATGTCACATATGAAAATAATACATACCTAATACTGCTCTCGTCCATGCCCAGCCTCGTCCTCTGTCACCAATCATTTGAATTTCATCAATAATTGCAACTTCATCTGTAACCAATTTGTTTTCAGTTTTAAAATATAACTTATAATTCCTTAGCAAATTAACATCATCAATAAGTCGGTATAAAAATCGCAATTTATTATTTATTTAAAATTTGTGAAATTCTGAATGAATTCCAAATATGAAAAAAAAAACTAAATTTAATAATAAGCATATTTTTAAATATCTATTAAACAGCATGTACGGCCGTCGTGTTGTTTCGTTATTTTCATTAGTTTTTTTTTCTCATAGAAATATTTATAATCTTTAAGATTAAAAAACAGAAACAAAAATTTGTAGCAGGTCAAACTAGGTAAAAAAAAATATCATACACTTACAACTATCATTCAAAGATGTCATTTCAACAGTACACGCAACATGTTTAGAAGGAGTCAACTCTGGTTCATCGAGTAACAATATAGTATCACTCTTAGGTTTCTCTTCAACTTCTTCAGGATCAACTAAGGTATTGTAATGAGATGCATGCCTTCTTTCTTCACCTGTGATAAGATCACATGATGTACCCTAAAATTTATCAACAAATATAAACTAAGAATACACCAATAATTCAGTACTAAGAAAAGGTTTTTGCATTATGTGGAATATTAATATGAATATTATTCACCTTACTATTAGATTTATGATATATTTCAGTAGCTAACAACTTTAAAGGCCCACAATATACACCAGATTTTGCCGTTAAGAATTTTTCCATGGCATGATAAGTTTTCCCAGAATTTGTTGGGCCAGCATGGAATATTATTTTTCTATTTAAATTACGAGCTTCAGGATACCTAAAATTAGAAATCATTATAAGAAATATTATAATTTTATTCCACTTCTAATAAACAACACTATAAGATAATTAATAAAGCTTTACTTTATAAAATTATTTTTTCAATTTATAAATTCTGTGGAATTGTAATCAATAAAACCTTATAGCAGCAATAATCTAAGCCTGAATTTGAAAGAGGTGAAAAAAGAATAGAATGCAAAATCAAAAACACATTAGAACAAGTGAATGATTTCATGCATATTGCATGCAAAGTTGATGATAGTAGAAGAGATTTGGTGTTTTATCTGATAATCTTCTTGAATATTGCATGAAGCTAAAAAAAGAAGTAAATTCAAAATTTAGCTTGCTTACCAACTAGCAGGTGTTCTTAAGTCTGAAATTTTCTTAAGATCATCTAAACAGTCAAGATGTGGAAATGCTAATCTAGCATGTCTAAGGAAATATGGAAATAGATCATCTACATGACCCGCTCCTGTTAAAGGAGAACAAATATAGACATTTTGATACATTATATAGCACAGTCATGGTGCAGGGGCACAAGTGTGTGACTGTAAGCACAACAGGTTGTTGAGTTCCTTTCCCACTCGAGAAAATGAAATATTTAATAATTTCATTTCTTTGCTGATGTTGAGGAGCACAGCATTAAGTGTCACCACTAATAATATTATCAATATGCAATTTCAACAGCAGAAAATATAGAGCAGAGTGTCTTAACACTTGGCTCTCTCTGCCTACCCTGCTACTATCCCACATGATACAATGTAAAGCTGAGAAGATATAAAGGGTATTATAGTAAAATTATATTTCATAAGATTTAATTCAATTCATTCTGTTTATAATTAGATATAGCGTGAAGTTAAGTTACAATTTTTCATATACATACCAACTAAAATATCACTTATTATTATATGTAAATCTGGAGGTAAATCATGTTCTAAGCAATGTCTACGAAATGATAAAAAAGCCTGATGCAACAGCTGATCGTCTAGACCATTATTGGATGCCAAAACTCTAATCTCTGGCTTTTGGTAGAATTTGTTCAATATTTTTAACAAATCCTGCTTCTTAAGGCGTCCAGTAAGCTCTTCTCCTATATTTATGTCATCAGGATTAGGTTTAACTGGCACTGGTATAAAAAGAGCTGAAGGATTACTTTTATCATTTTTCTTAGTTCTCTTGAAAACATAACCTATATTTCCCACTTTTCCTTTCTGAGAATTAAGTACACTGACGGCGAACGGTGAAATGCATGGCTGTAATCTATCTAAGGAGTAAACTGTCCATATCCGCGAAAAACCTTTGTACATTTTGTAAAAACAATAAAAATTGACT
Organism: Heliconius melpomene rosina; assembly: GCF_056956725.1. Lineage (NCBI taxonomy): Eukaryota > Metazoa > Arthropoda > Insecta > Lepidoptera > Nymphalidae > Heliconius > Heliconius melpomene. Next base: position 8,191,208 of record NC_140405.1, read on the forward strand.
AAAATTTTTTAACTATGTTCTGTCACATTTCTACAAAATATTGTTTAGCAATGTTACCCTTATCAGTAACACAAACAAAGTTTCATATAAAAAAATATAAATAAAAATATCAATATAAAAAAATCATTTCCATAATGTTTGCCTACCGTAGTTTATATTAAGAATACAGTTAATTTTTATTTTGTGCTTAATATAAACATAATATAGGTAGCATAATTTAAAAACAATGAATTCATTCTGGAAATATAATTATAAGTACATTTTATGTAATGAAGAAGAAAAAAATATATTAAATAAGCCATGGGTTCGCACTTGTTCTTAGAATTTTTCAAGATATTTTAAATAAATGATCAAATCAAGTGTTTGATAAGTTTCTTGACTACAACAATTGTTTAGTTGACAGACTTTGCTTATCTATTTACTTTTAATTTTTCATTGACGTGCCTGACGTGAGTGGAGGACGGACACGACGACTGAAGTCTTATTTCGGCTTAGTTCAATTATTGCATTGATTACGTTTCACATGATAGAAATTACAAAATATTATAAATTCAAGCATCTCATCAAAGGCATCGTGACTTAATACAATAATCAGAAACCAGAATGGGTAAAGCGAAAAAAGGAAAGAAGAATCAGACAGCCGAGGAAGGGTAATTTGCTTTCTTAAACATATGCTAGAATTCTTTAATGCTTCATTTTAAAATGAAATATAAAATATTATGTTATTTCAGTGACAGTGATGTTGAAACAACTAACATTGAAAACTCGAAACCTATCCAAAATAAAGAAAAGAAGTGAGTATCTTATAGGTTATCCTAGTTTGCATCTAATTTTCTCTTTCTGTAAGAGACTGTCATTAATTAATGAAATTGCTGTTACAAAGAATTAAATGGATATAAATTTAATAAGTATAAAATCATTGAAACCTACAACATTTAAAACAAACTAAAAAATATTTCAGAAAAATTCTTGAGTCTGATGAAAGTGAAGACGAGAAACCAAAAGCAAAATCTAAACAAAAGAAATCAGTTGATTCAGATATAAAAGAAGTCACAAAAAACATAAAAAGCGTTTCTATTTCAAACAAGTCTCAAAAGAAAGTGGATAACAACAGTGAAGGTACATATTAGTACAGTAGTTTTGTAAAAGTAGTGAGTGAATGAGTGACTTTTGAGTCTATCCCTCAGTGTTTACAATGTTGACTGATTTTATGAGTCTGTCCTCTCCACAGAACACACTGATAACAAGTTTTCGAAAGATCTTTATCTTCGGCTGTAAAAGACACGTTTTAATTTTGTTGGTAGTTTCCCTGTGTGTAAATGTGTAAAATTATATTTTTTATGTAATTAATTGGTTGGTTAGTAAGTCAATTAAACTATAATATATTTTTGGTTCCTTTCCAAGGTCTGGATAGTCTATGGAAAACAAAGAGTATAAATAACTTTTTTTTTTTTGCTATTTCTACTTTGCAATATATGGTATTATTACTACTTAATGAAGATTATTAATTCCTGTTTCTTTATAAACAATTCAAAAGACCATATTGAAACAAAATTTACATCACATACTACTATATTGATCATTTAGCTGAGTCATAGCATCTTATGCCATTACAATCCATCTTCTTAGCTGTCACATACAGAAGACATTGTTGCATATTATACAGGATGGAATTATCTGCACTTCTTTTACAGCATTTCCCACTCTACACCCATGCCTACCTGCTGACACTTATGCCTGCTGTATGTGGGATAGTGTAAATTCTTTCTGGTTTTATATGTTTTTTATTGTTTTGAATTTGATTTATGAAGAATACTATTTTAGACCTCTAAAATCAACTGAGTATAACTTTACTTTCTGTGGCACAGTGAGACAGCATCTGACTGTTAACATCATAGTTGACAGGGTGTCAGGACACTTATTTGTCTGCTTGCACTATTTTTATTAGGTTCTCTCAGCTTAACTTTATTATTAACAAAAATATATTTTTAGGTGAGTCTGAAGATGAACCTCAAGAAAAACCCAAGAAGGGTAAAAAGAAGGAGAAGAAAAGTGCATTTTCCCTATTAGAAGTTGAGGATTCTGGTGGATCAGCACCAGAAGCTCCTCCATCTTCTGATGATGAAGTAGAAAATCCAGTTCAAAAACTCCAAAAGAAAGGTGCACAAGAAAAAAAAGAACCTGCTGGTAAAAAAGGCAAAAAAGCAAAGAGAAGAAAAGATGATAGTGACGAAGATATAGAAAAAGTTCTAGCTGAACTTGAAATGGAATACTCAGGTGTTAAAAAAGAATCAGTGCCGCCCCCTGAACAAGAACCCGAAAAACCTGCAGAGGTAGTGGAAGAGAAACCTAAAGCAAAAAAGAAAAGCAAGAAAGAAGAACAAATTGATAATGATGTTGAAGACAAAGGCAGCGATAATGAAAATGATATAACAATTAAAACCGCAGCCCAGAAAAAAAAAGAAAAGAAAGAAAGAGAAAAACAGAAAAAGTTAGAAGCTAAAAAGAAAGATAAAGAACAAGACAGTAAAAAGGATGTGAGTGAACCTAAACCACCCGCGAAACCTATTGAGAAAAAGACTGATAAAGATAGTGAAGAACAAAAAGATGAGAAGATACCTTCAGACGAGAAAGATAAAGAAGCAGAGGGTGATACTCCCGCACTAGAAGGCAAGAAAAAGAAAAAAGGTGATAAGTCTGAGAAAGATGATAAAGGGAAGAAAGGACCAACAAAAAAAACTATTGCTGCCATGCAAGAAGCTTTGAAAAAAGTGAAGGAAGAAGAGGAACGTCTCAAGAGAGAGGAAGAAGAAAGATTAAAGCAGGAAGAAGAGAGAGAACGGCAGAGGTTAGAAGCGATTAGATTAGAAAAAGAACGCAAAGATAGAAAGAAACAAAAGGAAAAGGAGAGAAAAGAAAGACTTAAAGCTGAAGGAAAGCTGCTAACTCCAAAACAGAAAGCAGAAAAGGCTAGAGCTCAAGCCATGCTTGAGTCTTTGAAGGCTCAAGGTATAGAAATAGGCTCTGAAAAGAAACCACCGCGACCAGGAACCAGAATTAAGCCAACAAAATTAAAAACACAAATATCACAAGAAGCTCCAAGCAGCCCAGCTGAAGAGAAGAAGATTGAATTGGAAATATCAGACAAAAAGGTATATTTTTTTATCATCACACTGTACTGATTCTTCCTCAAATTGAGCTTGTACTTAGTAACTTACCTTAACTTCAGCTGTATCCCTAGCGGGGTAGCACCAAAAGCTACGGTCTCTACATACCTCTTTCGCCTCGTCTACTGTCATCAACCTCTTCATACATGCCCTTCGGGGGTCCTCATGCTTTTTACGTCACCTTCCTCCAGTATCTTTGAAATTGTGTTTTCAAAGGTCGACCGAGGTACCCCCCGCTTCTGTTACCGTTCACTTCCATCACAGATATTTTTTGCCATTCTTTCATCACTCTTTTGTTTGACGTGCCTGAACCAGCTGACCACGTTCTTCATTCTGACCGTGATATCCTCGCTAGTGCCTGCCATTCCACATCCATCTCGTATCTTCCATCTCTACTAAATATACTTCCCAAATGTGCTTTTTACATTTGTGATTATGTATTGTGTTAAAAAAGCGTGTTTTCTGTGTTTTAATTATAATTTGCCATTTAAGGAAGAACCAAAGAAAGAAGAAGAAAAGAAGGAGTCCGATAATGAATCTGTTAAAGATGCTTGGGATGCTGAGTCGTCTGATGAAGAAATTGAACCACCTCAAGATGTTAAGTCTGAACCTACCCCACCGATTAATGAATTGAAGAAAGCTGACAATAAACCAAAGGAGGTAAAAAATGTTATTTGTAAATATCTAAAATTTAAGTGTTATCAATTATAGTAGCATAATATCAAACCTATTATTGAGAAACATCTCAATTCAATTATTAAGTTCTTTCTTATAAATCTCAATAGAAAAGAAATATATTCAAGATATATTTCTTTTCATATCAAAATCGACATATAACCTTTGAACACTGGTTTCCTTCTCTCACTTTTTTGCAAGACACTTGATTCCTCACTGTCTTTAAATTTTCGAGAAATTGCGTGTTTAGAGACGGAACTCAGCGCCGCACTTTATCCAAGGATTTATATTTTCACTGTATATATAAAGTATAAAACTTATTATAATTATATCCTTTTCAGAAGGAAGATGAAGAAGAAAGTTCTGAAGAAGAAGATGATAGCTCTGAAGAAGATTCAAGTTCCGAAGAAGACTCAGATGACGAACAAATGACGGACGCACAGAAGAAACGTGAAATTGTCTTGAAGAGATTAGAGGTAATTGAAATCCATTGTACTTCATACTTATTATTTTTTAGCTTACATTTCAAACTTGTAAAAATTGAATAAGTGAGTAGTGTGAATCAGTTGGCAAGAGATTTGACAATTATATTTGGCATTTTATAATTTTATTTCTTTGAAGAAACGACGTGAGGACAATGAGAAAAATAAAGCAAATAATCCCCTCCGAGCCGCCGTCGTCTGTGTACTGGGACACGTAGATACAGGTAAAACGAAGATCCTAGACAAATTAAGACGAACTAACGTGCAAGATGGCGAAGCGGGAGGTATTACACAGCAGATTGGAGCCACTAATGTTCCCATTGAGAATATTAAGGAGCAAACTAAACATGTTAAGGGGGTGAGTTCTGTTTTTAGGAGTATTTTGTTATTCTTTTATGGACTAGTTGTACCAGTGTTGACTTTAAGACAGATAATTTTCTGATTAGGAGTTATCCATAAATTACGTAACACGCTTAAGCACACGCGTCTTAAACTTCGTGATATCACATGAGTCACATGGTCGCTAACAATACAATTTCAGGATTGCTGTTTAAGTTTCATATGACAAGCACTGAAATAGTTTAAATATTAATAAAATATTATTTTTATTCTTGTATATCTTTATTACTTTATAGAGTGTATCCCAAAACAAAATAATCGATTAATATTTCAGCTAATAAAAAATATTATATAATCAATTTTTATAATTGATTGTGTGATTGAAGTGTCTGACTATTTAAATCATATTTCCATACTTTTTCAGGTAAATGAAATAGCATTTAAATTGCCAGGTTTGCTAATTATAGACACACCTGGCCACGAGTCTTTCAGTAACTTGAGGAACAGAGGTTCCTCTCTGTGTGACATTGCCATTCTTGTAAGTTTACACTACAATACTACTAAGAATTTTATATTTATTATTCACTGATGTTTTTTTATATTATCAATTTTTATTAATTCATATAATAGCACTAACTTTATAAATAGAGACCTTCATGGTGCAGTGGCAAAGTATCTGAGTATAATCACAATGGTTGTGGGTTGGACTCCCACTCGGGGGATTATATTAATCATATGATACATGACAAATATATAAATATATATGCTTTATTTCAGGTAGTGGATATTATGCACGGGCTGGAACCCCAAACCATAGAATCCATAAATCTCCTAAAGCAAAAGAAAACCCCATTCTTAGTGGCATTAAACAAAATTGATCGTTTATACGACTGGCAAAGTGCACAAAGGAAAGATGTACGTGATATATTGAAAATGCAACAACCTAATACTCAGTTGGAATTTGAGAAGAGAAGCAATGATGTTATTATACAGTTTGCTGAACAAGTAAGTTATTTAGTTATTTATTTATATGTTTTCTGTTACATATTAATCTTAACTTAATATAAGAGTGGCTTACATTATAACTATGTTACTATTATGAAAGTTAGGTTAACAGAATTTGATAATATTCTGTACTAAATGGTAATTGTTTTATCACTATGTTACTATATTTTATATTTGTATATTACGCTCTACCAATAAATTACATTAAAAACTAACTTCTCTTTTCAGGGTCTCAATGCAGCTCTCTTTTATTCAAATCCAGATCCTCGTACATACGTATCTCTGGTACCAACATCAGCTGTAACTGGGGAGGGTATGGGTAATCTATTAGCAATGATAGTGCAAGCGTGCGAGGGACCGTTGAACAAACGACTTGTGTTCTCCCAACAGTTGCTCGCTACTGTACTTGAGGTAAGATTTTTATGATATTATATTGGTAAATTTATTTAGTTTACAGTTTTAATCTGACGGAATTAAATGCTGTGTCCCTCATATTTTCCGTCCAATTTTCGAAATATTCCATGTTAAGTGGCAGTAGTGGTAAATCAACGCCGCGTGTTGTCTTCTGAACTAAGAAATAAAAATAATTTATTTGCCTTGAGTACGAATCGAATCCATAACCATCGTAGATGCTATCCCACTGCGCCGCGACGGTCGAAGGGAAGATCATGTATGACTGTAATCGAATTGTTATGGGTACAATCCACTCTGGGAATTTATTGTCATTTTTCTGCTGAATTAAAACAAAGCTACGCTACTCAACTCACAATGTCTCAAATTTAAACAGATTTTAAACGGATAGCTTAAGACATATAGAATTCATTATCTTATTATGTGAATAACATAAAAAAACTACTAGTACGTCATTTGAGAAGAGAGAGAGACAACAGAGAAACAGCTGGTGGAAGCTTCATATAGGACTGAAATTACACACATTTTATGAAACCTTTCGGTATAAAAGTGGCTGTAATGGCTTAATAAAATATGTTTTATTTTAGTTTTTACTTGATATTAATAAAAATATTTTGCATTTGCTTTTGATTTTTTATATTTTTAATTGTTAAAACACAGGTTAAAGCAATACCCGGTCTCGGTACAACGATAGACACTATCCTCATAAACGGGACACTACGTGAAGGTGATACTATGGTTCTAGCCGGCACAGATGGACCAATAGTGACTCAGATCAGATCGCTGCTAATGCCGCAGCCTATGAAAGAACTTAGAGTTAAGGTAACGTGTTAATTTATCATATCAGTACTGTTCATCATCGATTATCTGAATCCATTTTTAAAGCGAACGAGCGGTTATTCGAACTATTACGCTCCCCGAATGCACTCCTTTATGTGTGCCATCGTTTCAACTTATACGTACACTTTTTCCTAGAACTACAATACAGTCGATGAGTCTTGGTAAATGGCTGGCTTGATTTGATGTTACCATTTTACTTACTTTTGTTTATTTTCTTCCCGAGCGAACAGTGCAAAGAACCCTAGAAAATCTAACTTAGGAGCGGCCGCGACTTGTCGAGCGTACCGAATCGTTCCTCCACGTAAATGTTATTATCATTTTAATGATTACTCAAAATAGCCTTAGAAGTAGTTGGTATCTAAAGAGCATATTTTATATTCTACTGTATCTATCATTATAGAATGCATATATCGAGCACAAAGAAGTGATTGGAGCGCAAGGTGTGAAAATAGCAGCAAAGGAATTAGAGAAAGCCATTGCTGGCCTGAACCTGCTTGTGGCACAAAAACCAGATGAAGTTGATGTTCTTATGTGAGTAATTTTTTTTTTATAGAAAAGTCTATATATTTATTCCACATATGTATACAATGTGTAGATTCGAATTTGAAACGCATTTTTGATGTTTACGTATTGTTTCTCTGTGTTATAGATATATAATATCTTTACTGTACTAACTCCCATTAAAAATATCGAAAACCATATTACGCAGTTTGCTTTTTATAAAATAAATTATGATAAAGAAGTAAAAAGAAAAGTATTAGAAATTAAAACAAGTTAAAATAATTTTTTATCAATATCTATTATATAAAATATTCAAACGTTATTTTTTATTAAATGATTATGATTATTTATCATGATTTTTTTCTTAATTTTAAATAGAAATTACTCAATAGCTTTAACTGGTGACTAATACAAATTGTAACATAATTTTCCTTTATAGAGAGGAAGTGGCAAGAGAACTCAAATCTGCTCTCTCCTCAATAAAGCTATCAGAACGCGGCGTGTACGTACAAGCCTCTACGTTGGGATCACTTGAAGCTTTACTAGAGTTCCTAAGGACTAGTAAGATTCCTGTAAGTGTTTTTTTTTATTAGATTAATTCTGTATCCCGATTTAAGCAGGGCAGGCAGAGGGAAGTGTTAACACACTCCGATCCCCGCATATTTCCTGATTTTCGAGATATTGCATTGTCAATCGTAAAATTCAACACTGCACTTTGTTTTGTTGAGTAAAAGTTAGTTGAGTTGAGTGAGAATTAAATCCACAACCGTTATGGCATTGGAGTTTTTTATTTATTTCCGATACCAAATTAGGAAGATTCATGAAAAAATATTGAAAAAAGCGAATAACATTGAATTTTATCTTATATGTACTATAAATTTAAGTAATAATTAACTAATTTTTTGTTTACAGTACTCAGCCATCAGAATAGGTCCAGTGGTGAAGCGTGACGTGATGAAGGCGTCCGCCATGTTGGAGCACGACTCGCAGTACGCTACTATATTAGCGTTTGATGTTAAGGTTAGTAGTAGTTAAGTTATATTTATTTGTATAGTAATATTTTTTCAGTCATAATTGGCTGTGTTGTTGCAGCGTCAATGCGAGGCTCGTGGTTCGATACCTACTCTGAAGAATTATTTATTATATTTACTTTATTTTCATTTCTGCGCACTGGTAGACAAAGCTCGGCGTTGTGTTCCTCCACTCAACACGCAATGTCTCGAAAGTCGGGCGGTGCGTGGGGAACGAAGTATCTTAACACTAGGTGTTCTACTATATGCGAAAAAAAATATAATTCTAATTTGTTCCACATTTATTGTCCAGATCGAACGTGACGCACAAGAAATGGCGGACAATCTCGGTGTAAAGATATTTTCGGCGGACATCATTTACCACTTGTTCGACAAGTTCACCGCCTATCGTGAAGAACTGAAACAACGCAAGCGGGAGGAATTCAAGCATATTGCCGTCTTCCCTTGTAAACTGAAGGTATGGAGTACCCAACATGTTAGAAATACTAAATACTGTGTTAGAAGATTTTTGACATTTTTTTGAGGCTTATATCTAAAAATCCTTTAAAATATTAACGTATAACAGATTATATAAAGTTTTGATTTGATTAATACTTGGTGTGAATTGGAAACTATTTAATTGAATTACTTATATTAATAAAAAAATCCATTTCTAATATCACTGGATAGATTTAAATGGATAAAAGCTATATATAATTTCTCAATATATTGGTTTTCATATCACAATTAAGTTGCTTTAAATGGTTATTGATTAGAAAATAGTGGTTAAAACTAATGATTGTTTCCAGGTTTTACCGCAATTCGTGTTCAACTCTCGAGATCCTATAGTAGCGGGTATAATGGTGGAGGCCGGTATTGTGAAAGAGGGAACGCCTATCTGCGTGCCTAGTAAAGAGGTAAGTTGGCATTACAGGTTTTTTTAACTTCATTCTGTATCCTCTCTATAGAAGGTACCCAAAGGGAATAGGAATCCTAGTATTATGACACTTAGTTCCTCACTGTCGAATTTCCGAGACATTAAGTGTTGAATGGCGAAACTCAATACCGTGCCTTGCCTTGTTACTAGAGCGAGAAAAATTAAAATATAGAATATTTCATTTCCTCTGATGGAAATCGAACTTACGACCCCTACGCCACGACTGGCCCCCCATTCTTATTTTAGTTTTTGTGGATGTGCATGGATAAATATCTGTTTTTAATTTAATTAGTTCGTGGAACTCGGCATCGTGACGTCCATAGAGGTGAACCACAAGCAAGTGGAAACCGCACGCAAGGGGCAGGAGGTGTGCATCAAAATCGAACCCATACCCGGCGAGTCGCCCAAAATGTTTGGCAGACATTTTGATGAAACTGATTTTCTAGTCAGCAAGGTATGTGATTTTGTTTTGTTTATTGCAAATAATAAGAATTTTTTTCACTTAAAACATACATAACAGCCGATTTTTTATGAACATTTTATGTGATGTGTCTTATATTTCTCTACTAAAATATTAAAAGTACATACATATTAATTTTTTTAGAAGATAAATTTGTTTTTCAATAATTTTATTTAAAACATAATCAAAAACGATTACAAATGGTACTTAAATTTACAAACACAACTGTTGTACAGAGTTCAATGCAACACTAACATTCTGTTTCCAAGACAAAATTCTCATAAAATTGCTATTTGTTTATTGGAAAATAAATAATTGTAAGCGCACTGGAGCGTTATCACGTGGCGCTTCTGGCGCTCGGCGGACTCGGACTATCTTTACTTGACCTTTCTAATGTTAAACTGAAATTTGTATAATGTAGGTATTGTTCAAGTTTTTTTAGCAATAGTTTGCTTATTGTTTCAAAATGGTATAGCTATTTTGAATGTATTAGGATTTGAAATTTTCGACTGCAGATATTTACTGGATTGAAATATATGTTACAGCTTTCCCCCTCCCCCCCCCCCCATTTAGCAGGATAGGCAGAGGGAATCTAGTGTTGCGACACTCTGTGCCTCATATCCGTGACGCAACACGGAGGCTTACAACTATATGTTATATAAATTCTATTTGACATTGTCTACATTTTTATAAACATTAGATTAGGTTTAAATGAAATATCATCGTATTTATATAATATGCACTTCGCCTCCTTAACCGAGATGTAAAAGTTGTGTATGGCATGTGACAAATTGTAAGTGTGCTTTTTTCAATTTGAACCTATAGTTCCTGAGATTAGCGCGTTCAAGCAGACTAACTCTTCATCTTTATAATATTAGTACAGTACGTCTTGGAATGTAATCTCTACATATTTTCTCACCGGTATTGCAACATCTTTTCTACTTTTTTTAATATGAAATTGATTTACTACTACTACACGCATATAATATGCGATATATTTTTTTATTATAAAATAAATTGAACACATCGTCTGACGTTTGTAGGATCCACATGTTTTCCGTTATGTAAATTAGATGTCGAAACGGCCCCGCTATTTATATAAGACGGCGCTACGAATCTTCAAAGATCAAATATAAATGTATATCACTGGAATTAATTAGTTATTTTTTGTGTATTATCAAAAGGAGACGCGTGAAAGTTTTATTGGTGCGTTAATAACGAAACTTCGCGAGCCATATCCGACGTTGTATCGCTCAACATGTGTATTTACTATAATGTTGTTTTTATTTATGGGTCATAATCAGAAAGGTGGACATTTTCGAATTCGTAACGTAACTGATAAGTAACAACACTGATAATGTTTGTTACGAAACTGATGATATAAGGCATTATACACAACAAAGTAAGGATATTATACGAATAAAACTACTGTTGTTTTTATTTAATGAGACACAAATTAAAATTTTAAAGATTCAATCGTTGAATTAACAGATTATAAATGTAAGAAAACATAACAAAGTGACAATATTAACAATATAATAATGCTAGTTCGTAACGTAATAAACTTATATTTCTAGTTAGATATAACAAAGTTAATGATAAAATTAAATCCACTTTGAAATATATCAAAATTTGAGTCGTTATCACGGGAATTAAGTTAATTCTTTGTAAGTGTTTATTTCGCATAACTCCATATTTAATAGGATTGGTCTTTTTAAGACGTTCTCTATATCTTTTATGTATTTCAGCATTTGACATAGGAGCCATGACGCTTACTGAAAATACAAAAATATGTATCAATAGATATTTAATAATATTTTATGTTTATTGTTTAGATCTTCAACAACGCTAGTACAGAACGTATTTGTTTTTAAATAAAAGCTTCACCCACTTGAACTACATATTTATTAATTCACTATCTCCAGAGAAAAAAATAGTAATTACAAAATCACAACTAATTTCAGGAAGAATAAAAAAATGTTTTTAACTAACAACATTAGACAAACAAGCAAAAAGGCAAAAAACTTAAAAATCATTATTTTTGGTTACTTTACGTTATCAAAAGTCACCAATTATTTTTTTCATATGCCAGCAATTTTTTTTATATACATATCTTCCGATGGTAACGTAATTATGAACTAGGCTTCATATTTTCTCAGTTTCGTTACGTAACGAAATATAACGCAATTGAGAATAAAGTCTGAGAAATTCTAACCTTTTTAAATATTTGCTCATAAGCCACGTGTTGCATGTGCAAGCACTGAAGTTCTTTTTTGAGATTTTGTAAAAAGAAGCAAATAACATAAACAAGAAAACGAAATTATAGAATACTTACCAAAATATAAGCCGTTTATAACCCTGAGATGTAATTTCACGCATTCCCTCTAAAACATTTGAACCCCTCAACTGCTGCGAGAACACTACTTATTGTAGCTACGACAGCATTGACTTTTAGAATTATGGTGCCACAATAAAAACTAATAATAAACACCATCCAAAATAATTGCATTCATAATTTAATTGTACGTTACTAGCCCTGAGTAACAAAAAAGACAATTTTTTGGGACAAATTTACTTAATTCATATATATTATTTATTAAATAATGTATCAATAAAAGTACTTTTATTTAATATTATGCATAAAGTAAAGTAATATAAACATATCTGAAATCAAATAAAACCATAAACATTCGTAACAAATTAATTTTTAAAAAGTAAAGTGGTGAATGGGACACGAAAAATTGTATGGAAGCATTTTGAAAAGTTTTTTGCAACTAATAAAAAATACTATTATTAGCCATAATACATTTTAAATATTACAAAAATCTTTAATTTAATAAGTAAATTTATCTTAAATGGCAAAATATTTAAATTATCTTTAAAATTGTATTTTTAAAACGCATTCAAAGTATCGGGACAAGAAAAGACACAAAATGTACACTTTTTCTGATTATGACCCTTATACAAAATAGATTATTTCTTTGATCTCTCTTTTCTTTTTGTTATTATAAATATACTTAAATAAAATATTTTTTTTATACTCTCATGTTTCGCAATAGACATGTGTATATATTATATGTAATATTATGTCTTAAAATGTTTTTGTATATCTACACTAGGATTTGTATACAGCTAGGTATTTTTTGGACATTTTTAGGATTGTAGGTCAACGGTCAACAAACTATAATAGTTTTTCTTTTTCGGTATTGCCCTTTATTTGAACTGCGAGTTCTTAATTCTTGACAAATTTCATAATTGTAGCGCTCGATAGATCTCCATCCGAATTGCGATAGATCTACGCGATCTTGAGATGAATCGTATTGACAGACGGACAACGAGTTAATCCCGTAAGGGTTTATTTTTTCCGTTTGAGATACCGCAACCCTAAGAGTGAAAAAAATAATAATATATTGTATGAAATACCTATGACCTTTATTATAAATATTCGTTTTAAAAAATCCAAAATATACATTTTATTTAAATATTATAAAAAAATATAACTTATAATGGTTTTGCCAATATGTTGGTATTTGAAATTTCAATTGCAATGTATTATGCAGCAATGTCCTTTTACAGTGCATCCGCAGTGTAAATGTTTGGTTACGAGAATAGAACGGAAACAGTGTGTCGTGATACACGGCGTATATTACTTTAATACGTACACAGTACGAGTATATTGTCGGCTTACAGTGTAAACGTGCTAAATCAATATTTTTTTTATATTTTCGTTATATATTTTTTATTCGATTCGAAAGTATAAAAAATATACAAAAACTACCTTTTTATTTCGTATAGTAGTGAATACGAACCAGTTTCCAAAATTTTAAAAACCTTCTGATAACGTATGTATATAACATACGTATGCTCATAGTTTTTTTTAAGAGTTTTGTCTCGTGACAATTATTGAGCAATATCTGAACTCGATCTTGAGATGCCGTTTTCGTTCATAGATATACAATGTACAAATTAAAACGATATCTCAAGATTGATCTTAGACTTGAGAGCGGTTTATAAATACGGGCCTAAATCTCTCAGATATGTATTATGTATGTAGGTACATATACAGGCTGTTAGCAAACTCGTATTGATATTTGCGCGTAGCACAAACACGTCTCGCACTAAACAAGTGCTTCGTGTGCATTTGATGCTATTACTAATATTGACATAACATGAAGTAAACAATGTTAAATGTATTGTCTTTGGATGTGAAACTGTGTGTATGGTGTCATTCTCTATTTTTGTTTTTTTGTCTTTTTGTGTAGAGAACAATAAATTATTGAAAACGTTTTTTGTGAAGAAGAGTAAATTGATGAATAAGCAAATTTCTTTTTGTGTTCTAATGTTAAGTTTTAATTAAATTGTGGTCAGATGGTCGGGCGGTCATATTTAAATCTATGATACTTAATAAGATCGTTTAAATCTATCTTATTTAATAAAACTACCCAATAATAGTCAATTCTCAATAGTCTTAATGGAATATCGCGCAGAAAATATCTTATAAGAGAAACTATTCGTAATTTCGATCTAAGTTTCATATATCACACGTATATAATTAATTCTTAGCGAAAAATAATAATTGTATAAAGCTTGTTCAAAACCGCAGGACTATTCTGCAAAACAGTAGTTAGTTTTAGCAAACTTTAATACTTTTTGGAAACCTAGTGTTAAGACACTCCGTTGTCATAGTTGTCAAGATACTTCACTTCACTCACACACTGTGCTTTGCCTCACCAGACAGTGTTCACAGGCACTCTTGAGCCCCGAAACGAACGAAAAACGAAATCTCAGAAACTACATGTGCTAGGAATCTCAAATTTTGCATAGGAGTTACTTATAGGACGTAGGTACTCGCTAAGACGGGAATTTGCAATATTCCACTTCTAAGGGGTTGTTTTTGGGGTTGAAAGTTTGTATGAAACTTCGTTACTACAAATGCTAGGAGCTTAGGCGTCACTAATAGGACGTAGGTACTCATGGAGACAAATTAATAATAATGTAGTTCACGCAGGCGAAGCCGCGGGCGGGCCGCTAGTTTATATTTATAATCCTTGTTGATCACTGTGCTACGTTAATGAAAGCCACGTAAGTCTTAGTTTAAAATGATAATGGTCACAAACAGAGCGGCGGTTTCCTTGCATTGCATCCATTATTTGTAAGAACAGCCGCCGGAAGCACGCTCCACTCGCGCGTAATTGTATATAATGGCGGATCTTATATATTATACATTAAACTAGCTATGTATCGATGAAATTAATTTTCGCTGGTTTTCTTTATATGGGAGTGGAACGTGTAAATGATCAATATCATAAAAAGTGTATTTTTTTATTTGGATTAAAGAATAATTTGGGGAGCATAGTGTCAATAGATCACTTAAACCACCTTTTTTTACATTATTCTTTATTCAAAGTTAAAAAAAAACTGCCTTTTTTTCACAAAAACTTGTTTTTTTTAATTTTTTATTAATATTATTGTTAGGGCCTCTATATTTGCTAATATATCCTCATTAATAAGAACAGATCCATTTACTTGAAAACTGAAATAGCTTAATGATTTTCATTGAACACCAAGTATGAATGTACATCGTCTCCCCGCTGTTTCATTGATCGCGACAGGTTACTGGGTCAAGGGGATTTATTAACGTAATATCCTAGTCCAGATACTCCACAGCATGTACTCTTCATTATGTCATAATAATTATTAAGTACTAATAATATACTTCCCGTAGGTATATAAACGTAGGTTCTAATAATCTACTCACTCAGCTTTATATGTTTAATTATAAATGTAATAAAATTGTTGGTTTGGTTTCGTTCATAAATTATTTTTAGAAGTTCAAAATATGTTTAGTATTCAGGCTTTTATTTTTGGTTATCATTAATGATTGCGGCGTTAAGTTCCGCAACTCAACATTTTTATTAAAGCAAATGCTATTTTGGCCAAGTAACTAATCTAAGCTAATTATTAAAGATTTTTCCTAATGTCGACTCTGTGTAGAGTCAAAAAAACTTGGCTTTTTAGACATAAAATTCTATATTACACAATTTAAAATATATGTAATGCCAAGTCAAGTTTTTCAAGCCCAAATTATCGCCTAAAGACCGACATATATAAAGTCAATTATTTGCTTTACAGGAAAGACTAAGGTGGTATTTTTTTTATGGTATCAATTATATTATTGGCTGTTGCCCAATACCAAAAATAGCTATCAGAAAACCTTATGTCAGTAAAGTTTCGCTGGTGATTATTTTTTTACATTTTGGATCTTTATTAATGTTATATTTTCCAATGGTATATTCATTCACAAAAACTTTAAGAATATATTTCATTGAAAAACTTGAGTGAATGCAACGCCCCGCCCGCAGCTTCATTGATCGTAACCGGGCATCAGGTCAAGGGGGCTTGTAGCTTAAGGAATCCACACTCCACCCAAATACTAACGAAACTACTCACGTATGTGCATAACCATAAATGTGGCTATCTAGGGATTTTGAACCAGTTTTTTAAAAATTGGAGAACTTTATATATTAATAGTGAATTTGCTTGAGGATAACATATTTTATTTTTCACATGATCCAAAAATTCGTTTAAAAAGTTTTCGTCAATTTTAGTCGGGTATAAAGGACTCAAAATTGATGCATATATTACATAGTAATAGGAACATACTCGTTACTAAAAAAACAAATAAGCTTCACTCCTTATCCCTCACATAGCAGAGAAGGCAGAGGGACTGAACTGAACTAGTGTTAAGATACTCCGTTCTCCACTTTCCGGAACTAGGCAGAACTCAACCCCTACGTTTTGCTTTGGTCCCAGAGCAAAGAAATGAAAATAATAAATAATAATTCATTCCCCGGAGTGGGGAACCCACAACCGTCTTGTTACAGTAACACCTTTGTGCCCCTTCGCCTTAATACGCCTTACTTAATATATTAATATTTTATATATATTTAGAATATCTATATACATATATTATGATATCCTGTTGTGAGCAAGGAATATGAATGCAGCGCGTCCCACCGTTCCTTCATTGATCGCAACAGGTCACTAGGTCGAGGGGAGCTTTGTATTATACGAAGTGTTCTAGTACTAGCTGCTGGTAACTCGTTATTGTCACGGACGTGCCTATAAAATGATATATGAAATTTATTAAAGTAACAGATTTAGTTTCTAGAAACGACTGACTAGTTTTATGTTGTCTCAATTCTAGTTAAATAGAAAAATTATACTTTTTAAACTTTTCGAATTTATACAGAAATAGAGATGCAGAAACTTAAAAAAATCTTTCGATCACTTATAAATCAAAAAATCCACAAATTCATTTTCTAGTCTTGCTAGTTGACCAATAATTCATCAGTAGATTTTCCATGGAATATAATAACATGACTTTCCATGAAACACAGAATCTTATAAATTTATACGAAATTGTTTTTTTTTTTAAATTGTTCTAAGTTATTAAATACCTACATATATTTATGGCTGTAGAATCATACTCTCGGGAACTAAAAAAAACATTTTAAAAAAAAGATTAACAGTTAGTGTTCATAAATAATCTAGTCAGAGCATTGTACGCGCACGCCGTACACCCTCGACCTATGTCTATTAACGTCATATGCATACAAATTAGAAATGAAAATGAAAAAGTAATATATTCTCAATAGCTGTGAGAATCTTGGAAGCATCAATCTTTCTTTAATCCACATTTTATAAAGCAGCCGGTATATGAACTCAGCAGATTTCCGTCACCGCGCGAAGGTCGCTTTATTTTTGGACGTGACGTCAGGGCTTTCCATGCATTAGGCAAGATCTGAGCATGTAATGGGCCCACATTTTAGAAACATCATTAATACACCAATTAGCGTGGAATTCACTTATAGTGGTTGATGCCGTCATGGCGATGGAGTGCCAGGATATGACTGTATCGCGATGGTTGTGGGTTCGATTCCCGCTCTGGGGAATTTATTATTATTTATATTTCTTCGCTCTGATACCAAGATGAAAGACCGGCGTTGAGTTACGTCACGTAAAAAATTCAGCGGAAAGTAAGTACGTACAAGTATAGAATCTTATTTAATATATTTTAACTCACTGATCGTTCATTTGTTCATTGAAATGATATAAAGTGCATAGGTAAAATGGAACCTTGAAGAATTTTCTCACGACCCGCCCACAGTGTGAGCTTGGACGTCCAAAGGAATCATCGAGGTTTGTTTCTAATCTTGTTGAGAAAGTTCCAGAAGTGTTTACATTGTCGGCGCATGTGGCGTTATTAGATCTCTACTATGCTATTATTATGTATAAGAACTTCCCGCAACGTGTCCTAGTAATTTAACGATTTATGTATTCGCTAACAGCTCGCCCCCAGCTCCGTCCGATCGGCCACATTAAACACTATTAATCTTATGTTCACTCCGGATATGTGGTTATGATGTATAATAAACAATATGAGATCTCTCTTTGTGTAATTTCTTTTGTAATAAAACATAAATTGTTTCATTCATAACTTTTAAGTCGACCTAGTCCATGAAATATGCTATTTGGATATCTGCCCACTGATATCACCTAAATTAGAATGGTTAAATTTAGTAGATTTTCAAACAATTGATGATTGTTGATAAAAGTTTATTTTTTTATAAAAGAATAAAAGATAATTTGTTCCTATACTAAAAAACAAAACTCGTCTTTTTTACTGATTATTTACTATCATGTGAAAATGTAATTTCAACGAATATTCTCTCTAATGGCCCTTAAACTCTCCCCTCTATCGAGAAGACCGACTAATGTGCCATAACTACTAAACTATACATACTATATGTTTACATGTGTGTGTGTGTTACAGCTATAAACATTGCAAATACAGTATCTGTGTTAGGCAATGAGACAGTGTCCGTGTTGGCAACGCACGCACACATCGACGCCATGGCAGCGCAACACAGGCGCAATGACCGGGTCAAATCCCATTCTCAGAGCTCCATTGATATTTCGCATCGCGGTTTCATTGATGAAAACTACTTTACTGCAACGACCGCCAGCCTTGACGAAACAGTTGAATGATTGCGTGTCCATTTTGTTTTTCTTTAATGATTTTGTTTATTTAATTTTATTAATATGTTTTTTTTTTTACTTAGTATTTACTTTATTAGTTTTTATCTGCTGCTCGTCGTTGTCTCTCGTGGTCAAATGCCACTTGCATTTGACCACACACATTTGATATGTGTATGACATGACTTCATGTCACATACCAAGTGGCCAAAGTAACTGACCGCATGTACCAGTTGATTATAACATAATTATTAACGTCGTATAATAATTGCTACCCTATAGCCCGTCCTCGATAAATACACTATCAAACACAAAAATACTTTTTGAATTCCAATCGGTACTTCTTGAAATTAGCACGTTCATCCATAAAAACTCTAGCTTCATTTTTTCTTTCAAACCTTCTTTATTTCGAAAATTTATTTCTATATTTAGAAAATACATTAAATACATGTTATAAAACATTTCTACATACCACAGTCAAACAATGACATAGCTAATTGCACTGTACCGCTTCACGAAAGGCACCGGCACACGCCTTTATTCATGCGACACTCCCCTGCTGAATGACGTCAGCACCTCGGGGCTGCATAGGGCGGTTCCCGGGTCACCCCAGCATTTGACCCAGTTCCATACTTGCACAACCTGATCTATTTCCGGTGACGTCATACCCCATTCAACCCCGGAAAGCTGAATCGATGCGCCAAAACTGGGTCGACCTGAATGGGCCCCGTGTACATTCATCTGTTCTATTTTTAGATTTAAACTTAAATATATATATTTCATGTATGTTGTATGTAAGGGATGTAAAAATAGATTGTTTCGCTAGAAAATTTTATTTTATCATTAAAATTTGGTTAATAAGCCTTGTGGCATATTTAAGCAAGTTATGTTATTTTTTGTCACATACTTTATGAGAAAAAAAAATATTATACATATAATAATATTTAAGTTCTATTATAAATACTTGTATAGTCTTAATATATAGTTGTAACGAATGTACCTTGTTGCAGATATCACGCGCTAGTATCGATGCCTGCAAGGACTACTTCAGAGAAGACCTCATCAAGACAGATTGGCAACTAATGGTTGAATTGAAGAAACTCTTCCAGATCCTTTAATAGTCTCCTGGGGTGCACTTCTCGCCTGGTACTGCTACTACTATTCGTGTTCGACGTCTGTTACAACTTACATGTGATTCTATACTTGCTTTTTTATAAAGCTCTCATCCTATAAGCAATTTCTGTGGTGCGAAGTTTTTTATTAAATTTCCCGGTCTATTCCATCTAATCGATCCGTTGTATTATAGAATCTCGACATTTAATTTAATACGTGTCACCTATGTTGCTCTCCTATCTAGTGTTGCCAGGTATATAAAATCAAACATTTTGAAACGTAATGCAAAATCTAAAATGTTTGAAACTTTTTAGTAAGCTTTTAGACATTTTAATAGAACTAAGATAACAAAACAGAAATATCGTTTCAGTAGTCGTTCTTTCATTTTTTAATTTAATGTAGAACGTATAATGTTCCGATACTCCTGGCAATTCTATGTTGTAGTCGCGTCCATTATTTTAAAATATTTTAATAGGCTATATTTTTTATAATTTTCCGAAAAGAGGAATAACTAACCATATACTCGCCAGTCAACATATGTACATAGTCCATTAGTAAATCTATTTATTGAGCGCGTTTCATTTTCAACCTTTTAGTATCTTTTATTGGTCTCGGTGTGGAAAGAGATTATCAATGTTCTATAGTGATTTATATGGAAGTATTCTTTGTAAATATACGTATGAGTTATTATTTACTATTGTATTTTTTTTTGTAAATATAGTGTGACAGTACATTTTATTTTTACAACCTCGTTTGAGGCTGCAATATACGATCTCGATTATGAAATTTTTCTATATAATTTGTATTTTACTGATACCATGATAAAATTGAATTATTTTAGTCCTGAAAATTAACTATATATTGTTTTTTTAGGTTTGTTTTATTTTTTTGGCACACGAGTCAACGCATAAGAGTCCATATTAAAGATACGGAAGGTTGTAATTTTTGTAGGTATTATCCCTTTTTGAAATGCTTGTATTATATAGATGGAATCGGACATATTCTTATATTGAAGAAATTTTAAATAAATTACTAAATATATATAATATGCATTTTATTTTGTCTTTCCCTTTCATTAAATTATGTAATTTAACTATTAAATTATTATTATTTTGATAAAATTGTAGTTTATATAAATAAAAAAATAATTCAAATATTTGAAATTAAAAAATAAAAATATTTACGATATTGATATTTTCTATATGAGTTTTAGCTAATTATAATAAGGAAAAAAATATTGTAATTAATTACTTTAGTTCAGCTCTCTATCTAATACTTTTTGAAAAGTAAATAGTAATTACTGATACGTAAATTCATATACATAAAAAAATTACCAATGAACAATGAAAAAAAAAATTGTCGTAATGAATGCTGTAGGGCTAGCTCACTGTACTACCTTTTACCAACTTCTACCAGCTAAGACGGAGGATTTTTTTTCAGGTTCTCGTTGTATTCTGTATGTAGCATGATAGGCATCTTGATTCCAAAGTGAATAAACGAAATTTTAAATATTTCATTTTCTCGAGAGGAATCCAACCGACGACCTGTCGCGTTTACAGTCACACGCCCTTGCGCCACGACAGGCAAAATAGGACATTGATTCAAATAACAGAAATTACACCATTCGTATGTTTGGCGATTATACAACAATTCTATTACATATATAATAGAAGCGGAAATTTAAGAACGACAGTTATAATTCATAAGATTCAGTAAAAAAAAAACTTTTATATACGATTTATAGCAGTAATGTAATTTAAAATCGTTATAATTAATGATATTTGTCGAACTATACCAAATTTAAATATCAATTAATATTCATGACAAAGATTAGCGAAATATATGGTTTATTGGTAATTACATGTAGATAATACGAATTTTATGCAAGCATCGATGTCGGTGAGGCGGCTCGTTTGATTTTGTCATTGGTTGTTGGTGTTACTAAATTACATTTTTGTCAGAATATAACTTCTACGTTAACAGGACATAGAAATTTCGTATCGAAGTTTGTTTTTGTCATTCTGTAAAAATGTATATATTTGGTTTTCTTTTACTTTACAAGTTAAGATATATTATGTTTTTATTCGCAATAAAAGTTATATAAAAAGCAGTTATATTTCTATTCCTTCGCTCTGGTGTCGAGGCAAAGCGCGGCGTTGAGTTGCGTCACTCACACATTCGTTAAAGTGGGGAACGGAGTGTCTTAACCCTAGGTTCCCCCTGCCTACCCTGCTGTGTGCGCGATCGAATTAGGTTGTATCTGATTTGATTTTAAGATATTACATAGAGTTGAATATTATATATTTTTTTATTTAAATATAAATATGAAGAATAGAATATATATGTTCAATTAAAGGACTCATCTGTCGAAAATTGATTGAAAATCGGTCTATGCACCAGTTATAGCTCGCCCTCGCCCGTCCTGGTGACCCTTCATTTACACCAACTTGTAATGTTGTTAAACATACAATATTAGAATATCATCTGTATAAGATATATAATTTTAAACTCATATGTTTTTATCATAAACTTTTTACATTATTAAACTACTATTTGTGTATGAAATATAATTTAAAAGTTAACTTTTTTGCTTCAGCTTTTTATTACCGACATGAATTTATGGGGTTATTTTTTAAATTTAATATTAAGAATTAACGAAACACAGTATGTATAAATAAACGTAAACGTAACTGTAAACATGGCGGTTGTGGGTTCGTTCCTGACTCGTGAAAATGAATTACAGTGCGGCGTTGAGTTCCGGCACTTAATGAAGGAGGAGGGAGGAGGAGGGAAGTGTCTTAATGGAAATGCGATGTTTTAACTCTAGGTCCTCAGGTTCCCTCTGTCTACCTTGATATGTATATCCCACACACAGAGGGAAGCTATAAAATAACTTAGAAACTAACTAAAACAGTTATATTTTCCCAATACAATGTCGTTATTTTATAAAGTAGCCAGACACTTTTGAAAAATATACATTGTATAGACATAAATATACATTTTAAAGGCTTTTTGTATTTTTTTTACTCGGGAATTATAAGGTATATTACAGGTTCCCAAGACATTCTCATCAAGACATAATACGTTGTAAGGTTTCACTAGAAAATCAGTATAGCTAATTGATATCTGTGAATTGGTAGGAGCTGAAAAACGTAGTAACTTATCATTTGGTTATGTATTTGTTCTGCAAAAAAATATAAAACTGTCACATTCATATGACTTTTCCTATTTTGTAAAATCATGTATCATAAAATTATATACTGTAAAACGAGTTAGATTACAGTATATTTTAATATAATTAATAAAAAGATGAGGCCATGGATCGTATCGCTGCGATGGTTAAGGGTTCATTCCCCACTCGAATTAATGAATTACTTTCATGTCCTTCTATTTTCGGTGAGAGGCTTCAAACTAAAATACATATTCTTACTACCCCATAAGAATTATTTGGTGCCATTGATGGAAATTTGGATGAAAGACACTTATATCAATAAAAAAAACGTAAAAATTAGTATAATATTATTACCATATGCCTACCCTGCTATATGCATGGAAAAACATTAATCTACGTTGGCCAAACTATAAATTGTTATTATGATTTTATGTTTGAGCTCTAAAACTGTATTTGAGACCGTAATAATAGATGAGCTAGGTTACCTGAGTCGTTCCTATTTTTCATCTGCAGTGACCCCCGGAAGGCCCAATAGGAAGAACCAATGCAAACCAAGCTTGCACGTTTATAGGGAGGAGCAAAACTGTGCGTAGGTAGAGCGTTACTTCCTCAAATCTATTAAAGAAGATTGATAATGTTTGCATTTGCTAATAATTTTATAAATATACACAATTAAATATATATTCATCTATTCACAATATAAGGAAGTTAGTAGCACACGGAAATAGTTAATCATGGTGGTTTTCGGTTGCAATTTGGGTTGCATTTTACCACGTAACTATGGTAACTCGGTGAGCGTGGGCGGGGAGGTGGTGTTTTCAGGGTCTAGGTCACGCCCCGGTGCTGTGCGCGCAGGCGCGGGCCGCTGCCGGGAAGGAGCTTCAAAGCTCGGCAAAGCCTGCTGGTGGCAAGCCAGGGATCCGTCGGATGTGAAGTATACCATATAAATTATGATAAGTGTTTTTTTAGTAAGTGCAGTGAGTGAAAATCGTTAGTTTTGTGATCTGTGCCTTAGTTGTGGTGTATTTCTGTGCAATATAAGGTATTATCATTTAGTATGGTTTTTTTATAAGAAAATGTTTTTTTGTAAATATTATTTCAATATATGAAAACGCTTTACAATATCATATACCTAATATAAAACCTATAGTATAAGACGATTATAATAAAGGAATATTTATATATTTGCTAATTACCAAAGTATATATTTTCAAAATTGTTCAAATGAAAAAACTCGAAACTAAACAAGTGGGTACCTACAATTAGGCTCTGCATATATTATTCTATAAAATCACATTTACTATTGTAAAAGGCGTACAGGAAATATAAAATATTAGGTCTAAAAACTGCTATCCGGAAGTAAAATATTAATGTTTTTTTTATTTACGATATTCACCTTGTATCCAAAATAGTACAATGGGCCATTCTTGTCTAATATTTAATAATAATCAACACATCACTATCATTATTATTTATGGAGAAATAAATAGAAAAATCGGATTTATATATACATATACGTAAAAGAGAAAGACTAATTAGTAAGTTACAATCATATATTAGTAAAGTGACATATATCTACCTATTTTATCTATTTCTTCTTCCTGGTGTTTGTTTTCTGCCTTCACGCTCAACCTACTTCACTTTGTACTTATATATACTCACCTAGCCTAACATATCCCTCTTACTAAAAAAATAAATATAAAAAATTGTAAGGATGGATGTTTGTTCAGCTTTCACTTTCAGATCAAATATTTCAGTAATATAGCTTATACCTCATAATAACTATTAACTAATTTATGTAAATATTTTGTATAATTTAATATATATGGGCGTTTTTTTTATAATATATAAAATATTTAGTAATATATAACAGTCATGTATATTACAGTTACGTCTGCCACTTCCAGTGCATCAGCTTTCAATGCTAAAGCATGTTTATAACATGCTAAAACATATATTGACTAAAATAATATTAAATATGTGATATATAAATATTCTTAATAGATTTACCAATACAGTAATGCAGTAGTAAACACGATATTTAACAGCTTAGGTAAAAAGTCAGACATATACAGGATAATTCTATTGTTATACTTATATCTTTAACAATTTATTAGATTTCAAAAGAATAATATATAGAATGGCTATCACAAATATTATACAATTAAAGATGTTTTGTTCGTGCTATATGCCTGTCTGTTCCTGTACAGATAGTGTTATAGCTTGTTAAATAGGGAAACTCAACGCCGCACTTTGCCTCTACACCAGAGCTAAAAAATGAAAATGTAAATTTAAATAAATATTTCATATCCTCGTGTGGGGATCGAACCCACAACCAGTCGCGTTTAAAGTCATGCTTCGTGAACCTGCTCTACGACTGGCCTCACTTAACTTAAAAAAAACATGTTAAATCGTTTTTCCCTGAGCCTGTCTAATTAGTTTAACGATTTCATAAGGTAAGATGAATAATAATAATATAATCTCAAATTACCTATATTAAGTCATATATCTTGATAATCCGGAAAATTATTAAGGTGATAAATGTTTGTATATGCTTGTATAATGCTTTTATATTTACTATTTTATTTTTATTTTCGGCTGGATGCGAAGAGCCGATGATCGAGCTCAGTGGCGTGCATTGGAGAAGCCTATGTCCAGCAGTGGACGAGGACAGGCTGATGATGATGATGATGATATTTACTAATTTGAAGAAGATGAGCTAAAAAAGTGACTAGGAACCACAATACATTTTAACATCTCTTCTCTTTATACAATAACAGGACAGAAAAGTCAATTTTGTATATAAAAGATATAAGAAAGCATTAATTGCGTCATTTATATAATTATAATAGATTATACAACGAAAATATAAATAAATCAAGTGTCTTTCCGTTCGTAGTTTAGTTCGTAGTTTATGGCGTTCCGAGGGTGCCAATCAAATATCTTTCTATTTAATCAATTAATATGTTTTTTTGGTATAAAGAAAATCTTATTTTAAATGCTGGTTATAGTTTTTCAACATTTCGAAAAATAGTGAAAATTAAAAGTACTAAAAATATTTCATTAATTAAACTTACATTTATAAAAACAATATTTTTATGTAGTTTTATGAATACGTTAAAAGTAAATTGATAATTTTACATTTATTTTACATGTATTGTATTCCTAACAATTATATTTAAGAAGGAACCATCAAGTAAATATCATTTTAGAACGATATCACGAGCATAATTACGCTGTACTCTATATTAGACACATAGCCCGCCGTCTAATAGGTCTCCAACAAGGTCAATTCAGTGGTTTCCTGGCTGGAGAATTTCAGTTTTTCGGCCACGTGCCTCCCATTGATGCGTACGAGTGAATGGGGGGCGGCCAGATAGTCCGCCGGCGAAGAGGCGCGCGCACGCCGCGCTGCCAGCGCACCGCGAGTGAACCCGCGACCCGCACCACCACCGTTCGCTGGCTTCTAACAACAGTACTAGATATTGGTGCGTCTATTTATATTTCTTCCTCAACCTTGAATTAGTCTCATTCATTGTCACTTATCGAACATTTTACTAATTGGCGAAACTAATGGCGATTAACGCTGCTAAATGACTTGTTTTCACGGTTTCGGTTATTCTTATTTTAAAGTGAACGTTAAATTAGAAGCTTGTTTTAGATATTATGATGAAGTGACGTGATGACAAAAAGTAATAACACGGTTGCAATAGATCCTTTTTATATTTACAGTTAGATACGAAGAAATACTATTGACAGGAAATTAAAGTTGTCAGTAGGGCCGGCTGGGCCAGGCTAACAGTAGCCGGGTCCCGTTGTTCTGTGTTGCGGGCGACACTCGACACCGACACCGCCCGACACTACGACACTACGACACACAGCTTGTAGGAAGTACTCGGTCTCGGTACGCAGTTATCAGCATCAGAACAAGCCTTGTCTGTACCAGCTCGAACAAGCGCGTGCCAAATGCCATAAACAAAAAAGCACTTCGGAATACGGTTTCCTTGATAAGATAAGTCCCACAAAAGGCTACCAGAAACTCGCTCGTGGTTTGTAAGAATTATGACCATTATATAGTTTAAAAGCCAATATGACAGTGCTTTTAGAATATTAACACTGTTATCCATGTGGCGCCAGACGGTTTTTTCGTTATGTTTCAACGTTAAAAGGTTAGGATTAAAATATTTGTTTTCAATATAGATACAATATATAGGCTGGAATACACTGGGAGTTCGGTAATGTAAACTTTGTTGTGTAATACGTAGTGCTGTTAATGATTTTGTCAGCGCAGTGCTGCGAAAGGATTCGCGGAATTTAAAATTCGTGGAATGACAGGAATGTTTAGTTTCGCGGGAGTAGACACAAATAATTGAGTACTAAATGATTTTTCATTATAATCCTATTTTATATTTGTACTGCGGTTTAAAATAGTATATTAATTAAAATAAACTGTGTAAAATTGGTTTGATAAAATCTTGTTAAATATTTGCCTTTTCATATTTCAATAGAAAACATAATATATTATTATAAAATATAAAGTAATGAATGAATTCAGCAAGTTCGTTGGTGAGATGACCGTTGCACGATAGCGGGCGTCGGGCGGGAACGCGACCTCGCGAGATAAATCTATCAATGAAGCTGATAAGGGGACCGCGTGTCATGCCGCAGGAAGTACCCTGACTCCGCCCGCACACTCCGGACACTTTGATCTCTTTATTGAAATAATCACTTTTAAAATAAACACGTAAAGAGACATTTAAAGAGAAATTAATCCCAATAATTTACTTTAAGATACTGCCATTATAATGTTGTTACATAAAAAAAAAACGATTAATTGAGTTAATCTTTTTGCAAATGTAGGCTTTTGGTGAGACTGTTATAAGAAATGATGCAGTCGAACGCTTCCTTAACTATCCTTTCTTACTATTTTATAAAGGTGTTTCCAAAATACTGTAAAATTGTTTCGTCTACGAATTTCTAATTATAGAACTGACAACTTTTGATTGTCTATGAAGTATGCGAATAAGCATTAGTTAGTCAACGATATAAAAGTGTATAGATCACAATGTGCCTTAAATGATGCGGATATTGGAGAACAGAGAGTTTTATAGTATTGACCCATAAGACAGGCTTTTTGATTATGGGTGGTATCTTATGACACTTTACTATGTCTGTCTAAACTCCCCTAGCATCTTATAATAACTGCATTTTCAGCTTCACGCTTTATCCCGCACGCAGCAGGGTAGGCGGAGGGAACCTAGTGTTAAGACACTCCGTTGCCCACTTTCTGCCGAATTCTGGAGGGCATTGCGTGTTGAGTGGCAGAACTCAACGCCCCGCTTTTCCTCGACACCAGAGCGAAGAAAGCGAGAGGGAATCGAACCCACAACCAGTCGGTTGTACAGTCACACTTTGGGCCCCTGCGCCATGACTGGCCTTACAGACATCAAAACCCAGTAATATATATTAATTGTACTGTACAGTATCGTATTAAAAACAAATTTTATAGGCCATACTATAAAGCAGTCTAAATGCTATTTCTCGCGTATGTAATGCCACTTAAACGAAAGATAAGTTCAAATTAACAGACAACTAGATCGATATGTCGACACAGTTTGCAATTTTATTTTTAGCTTTACAATAATCAGAAATATAACTTAATAACTATTAAAGTTTTTTATTTTTTCAAAATTTAATCATTCAAAATATTTACTATGGTAATTCTTATAAAATTACCAGAGTTAAAGAAAACATATTTTTTTCCAAATTAACATTTGTATATAATATTTAAGCTAAAAGATAAATCACTACTATATTACGAGTGTTTAAATTCTCAACATATTATTTAAGAGACATTAACTATGTAAGCAACGTAGTCCATAGATCATTTAAAATAAATTAATATCTATTTACTTAGTTAAACCTAGTGTTATGACACTCGGTGCCCCATTTTCCTCCGAATTCCGGTGGCACTCGACACCAGAGCGAAGAAAATGAAAATATGAAATATTTCATTTTCTCAAAAGGGAATTTATAATGAACTCTATTCTAATTTTATTAAGTACTTAAACACAAAAATAATAAAATACCAACATACCGTACCTGAAGGTGTTCAAACGCAGTTCGAATAAGGGATTCATATAGCGTTGTCTCTATATCTAACCAGCTAATTATTTATTTGTTCTCGTTATTTCTAGTTATCAGAGCCGGAAACCCTAGTTTGGCATGAGACCAATGTGTTTGCGAAGCGCATAAATGTTTATGTTATTATATGCAAATAAGGATGTATCATGTCAGTACTGTATTGTCTTCGGACGTTTTAACTATAATATGTTGGTATCTTATACTTTTGCTCTAAAGGCGTTGTAGTTCTTTGTAGAAGCTAGTTTCCTAATATTTTATTATAAGTAATTTTTATTCTTACGAGGACGAATGTGAAAAAAGATATAAATTTAGTGACGGGTGGATCCCGAATGATTTCACTCATATGATTACAAATTTTACTAATGACAATTAAATGTTGTCTATTCGAGTCCAAATTTGAAGAAGTACCTAATGTAATATTTGTGGATACAGTCATCTACACTACACTATCTTTAAAATACTATAAAACCATTAAAAAAATACGGCGTACGTTTTTGTAAAAAAATTAAATCGGCACCGATTTTTATAAAATTTTAAATTCAGAATAATATTTCAAACAATTTTTTTGACAAATATTTCATTAAACACGTATTTCGTGTTTTTTTTAGAATTCATCCCCTAAGGATGCAAATAAAGGGTTGAAAGTGTGTACGGAAAAATCTTCAAATCGCCACCAATTTTTATAAAATTTAAAATTTAGACTTTCAAAACTATTTCATTGAAAACGTGTTTAATGATTTATTAGAATTCACCCCTAAGGGTGCAAAAAAGCAGGCAAAGCTGCGCGCGTCCGCTATATAAACATATATTTTAATAATAAAATCTTTCATTACTCCCAAAAACTACTAATTACAGAAAAGCCATCTGTCAGTAGCCAATTGACATGAAGCCTCGCTCCGACCATTATGTGCACGTTTGGTAACAGGTAAATTGTGTTTTTCGTGACATTCATGTTAACACCAAAATTAAAATGCAGCGTAGGTTGCATAACCCACTTATGGCGGTTGACGAGGCGACGGAGACACCTAAACAAATCGTTATATTCAATCCAATCCTCAATTATATGACCGGTAGGCGGCACGCGGACAACCGAAGGACATTTTACCTTTTATCGAAAATTACCAATTAACATAATAAGGAGTTGAGCATAAACAATAATTTATTGATATATGCCTTTTCAGTACTGAGTGTGGTCTTACATTTTTATCATTTAAGTTTCAAAAAAATAAGAAAAAAACTATTGCAATATATAGCGCAACTCATAGAATTTGCAGCTAATTCAAATTTGTTATTAGTCTAAAAAATTTTACTTAGCGGACATATGTGCTATTTTTTTATTAATTAAACTACAAATATAGGTTAATAATTTTTTTCTATGAAATATCTATAATTTTTTACAAAATGTAAAGTTTTGTATTTTTCTTTATCTTTATCGTAAATTCTCAGGCCAAATTTCACGACCGTAGGTCCACGAGAAGTACCCTATAGGGTTTAATTTCGCGGTGATCTTCATACAAAACGCAGCAAAAACGATGCAAAACTTAAATATTCGATATTAATGTCAGTTTGATACCTCCATGGGATCTGGAGACGATAAATGGTCTTGGAACGGTCAACAAAGTGATCCTATAAGGATTCCGTTTTTACCTTTCCAAATACAGAACCCCAGAAAGCATATGAGTATCATACTATACTATAGATATTTTGTTTAGCTTTACGCTGTATCCCGCCCACAGTAGGGTAGGCAGAGGGAATCTAGTTTTTAGACATTCCGTTCCACATTTTCCGCCGAATTCTGAAGAGATTGCGTGTTGCGTGGCGAAACTCAACGCCGCGCTTTATAATAGGAAATACTAAAAAGTATATAGAATAAAATCAAACTTTTATTTAGTTCATCAGTTTTATACTACATCTGGGTTGTAATTAAAATATAGGTACAGTGTAATATGTAGTTGATTCCAGGAATGCATAGCCCTCTGAAAGTTCTGTGAAAACGTTCCAATTATGCACTCGTTGAAACGAACCAAATTAACAAATGTTCATATGGATTTCATAATTTCAGGAAATGGAAATATCAAATGATGAAATTTTATATAATTAAGTTTAATTCTCTCTCAGCTTTACGCTCGCAAGTAGCAGGTTAGGCAGAGGTATCGTAGTGTTAACATTCTGCTCAACATTTTCCGATAAATTCTGGAGGCATTGCGAGGTGAGTGGTGGTACTCAACGAGTTCACTTTCTCGAGAGAGAATCGAACCTGTGGCCTTTACAGTCACACGCTTGTGCCCCTGCGCCACAAATAGACTCACTAAGCTAAATATACCAAAATAATTTTAAAAATACGGGCCATTTACTATTTTTTATTTTTTTAAAACAATCCTTTTAAATATAACAGTAACTGATAAAGCATTATTTGATAAAATTGATAAAAATTAGTGTGCTTTTTTTAAATTTTAGTAGTTTAGTTTCCCCTCAAATAAGGTGCTTGCCATAACTAACGGTTGCATAACACGTTCCGCTTTCCACCTGCCCACGTGTGGTGGTGGGCTAAGTATTTGGTACAGCCTCTGAGCTTTGCGAAACTGATGCGTGGGCGATGTTGCCTTTGGTTTTATTGTACTACTATCATACATATTCCTAATTATTAATTATGTAGAACGTTTGTTCGTTTAGTAATATGTTTATAGGTTAAATAAATGTAGATTTCGTATTGTTAATTAGGTGCAATGATGGGGGTTTTGAAATTATTTTAAAAAATCATATTAATGGTCTACATCAATATTTTCGCTAAGCGTGACTTTGTTTTTTTTTTTCTATTTAGCTTCTCAGTGTATCCCGCACATAGCAGTGTTCGTAAAAGGAACGTGGGAACCTAGTGTTAAGTTCTCCATTCCGCTCCTCATTAGACGCTTCCGTTGTCCACTTTTCGCTGAAATCTTGAGGCATAGTGTTTAAATGGCAGAATTCAACCCCGCGCTTTGCCTCGACATTAGAGCGAAGAAATGAAAATATTAAATATTTCCTCGAGCGGCAATTGAACTCTGTCGTCGCCTCTGGGCCACGACTGGCCTCATAGTTTTTTAAATAAATTAAATCTTTAATACAAGAACTTAACAAACAAAAAGGAAACAGTTAGCACCTAAAGCTAAAACATTAACTACAAGAATATGATATCTATGATCGTTGAGCTTGTGTAAGCTGTCAGGTGGGTGGCAATGCTGTATAGGAACCATTTAGTGCAAGTGTGGGACCGGCACAGCCCGCCGTGGGAGCGCCCCCGCGGTATAAAATTATACCGCCTATTATTTTAGTATTGCCTACAAATTATCGTACTCACTGAATAATTAATTATATTTAATACTTACCTGAATGTTAATGTAAGGAACAATCAATTAAAATCAAATTTAATCAGCTTCACGCTGTATCCTGCACACAGCAGGTTAGAGGGAACTTAGAGTTAATACACTTCGTTTTCCATTTTCTGCTGAATTCTAGAGGCATTGTGTGTTGAATGGCAGAAATCAACGTCGCGCTTTGCCTCGACACCACAGCGAAAAAGTGAAAATATAAATCTATACTATTTACTATACTATAATATAATAAAGCGGAAGAGTTTGTTTGTTTGTTTGTTTGTTTGTTTGTTTGTTTGTTTGTTTGTTTGTTTGTTTGTTTGTTTGTTTGTTTGTTTGTTTGAACGCTAAGATCTCTGGATCTACTGGTCCGATTTACTTTGTTTTTGTTTTGTATGAAAGCTGCATTCTTCAGAAGTGCTATAGGCTATATAATATTACATCACACATATATACTAATAAATTAAAATACTTTCTAATTTGACATGCAATTTATTCTGCCATGTTAATAACAACCGTCGTCGCTACGCGACCGCGTTCGTTACCGCGTCATTTTGATATTCATCCTTATGAAAATAAATATAATAGTCACTTTTAGCATTTCATCTAGATTGAAATTATATTTCTATAGAAATTATATTCTTATATTTCAAGCAGGCGTAGCCGCGTCCGGGTCCGCTAGTCTAATTATATAATTGTAATATTAGATACATATATTATAAGTCGATTTTGAAGTTGCAAATAAGAGAATTACTAATAGAGTTTTGATTAACATGTACCTATAATTTTAGAGGATGTCTGTGTTTAACGTAATTGTCGTCGTTGATTTTAATTTGGAGATTTTAATAGCTCTTTAAAACAATACATAGGTATATTTATTTGGTATAAATCGAAAGAGGACAAAGCGTGGATGTTTTAACAGTGATAAAACAAAGATTTTAGTAGTAAAAATTTTACCACTAAAAATGGAATTATATGTATATATAAAAAGCATAAAATATTAGTCAATTTATGAATGTATTAAAATAAAAACAGAATAAAAGCTTTATTTAGTAGATATAGATACAAGTTGTATATTTTTGAAAGACGTGTAACGGAATAACAAGAATTGGCCATTAGGATACACTACATCTTATAATTTGATTTGCGATAATAATTTCCTTCCTGATAATGATAGAATGACATCATTCTGCTTCTGTTTTCTGATAGTTGAGACAAAATGACCCTAGGAAATGAATGACTTACTTAAAAAAAACAGCATATAAAATTTATATTTTACAATTTGATTAAAACCTATTTGTACTAACTTATCTTATAATTAGTATACAACACCTTTAAAATACAATACATATATTTATTCACTATATATTAGCATTACAATTTGGCAATTTAATGAGAAAAATTTAATCAAATATCTACTATATTTTTTATTTATTTCATATGAACATTAAAATCAATAACAATAAATAATTAACACCCTCATATCATATTAATCAAGTTTCCCAACGTAATGGCACCCCCGTATCGCAATCGAAAGGATTGTACCAATATTTCGGTGTGTCAGGCCGCGGGGTCGTCGACCGCTTACTCGCAGTGCGTGCTATTTCCAGCGCGAGCGCACCCGACCGCTTCCGAGCTCGCACGAACCTTGTAAACAAACATGGCGGATCTGTCATTCACTAATTCATTCATCTACGATCATTGTTTGACAAATTGACAATACAATGTTACCTCGGTTTGCGTTTTGTAATTAATATTTAAGTAAGTGTTTACTTATCTTCTTACTGTTAAACGTTCAAATAGTGTTTTTATCAAAAAACCTAATTAAAATTCAATTGTTTTTAGATGACTTTGAGTATTTTTTGTTTGAGACTAACACAAAAAAATTATTGTTAAATTTTTAACGCTTAACAAATATTTAATTAATGTTCATGATTAAATGAGCTAAAATATTAAACATTGGCTTAGTATCTAAAATTAGAAATTAAGTAACTTTGCATTGAGAATAAAGTCACGGGCAAAGGCTATATTTAGAAAGCATGTATTATGACTTCCTTTCTCCTAAAGCTTGGCATACACTTCGAAATGTGCATCCTGAGTACAAATAATATAGAGAACAAATAATAATTATATTATGATATTAAATAATGGTATGCCGCTACTGCAGCAATATATTATATATCTAAACGTGAGCGTTACAATAATAATGATTTTTGATTTTAAAAAACAAATGAGTAAGTATAATATTGCAATAAAACAAATTAAAAAATAAGTGAAACAATCTATATTATCTGTATTAACATTATAAAATTGAAGAATTTGTTTGTTGGAACAACAAATACATCGAATTGGAAAATTATGTACCTAATATTTTTTGGGCAGCAGATTTATCGAGGAAGTAACTCTTCTTCATGACTCCTGTTAATCGTTTCGATATAAGGAATGTATACGTGTGGTCAGAGGTACCTCGGGTATTTCCATTTAAAATGTGTCATACACAAGTCTTAGTTATCTCCATTTAAACAAGCGGGCCACTCCGCAGGTAAAAGCTAGTATTATATATACATCAATTATTAACAAAAAAATATTGAAAAAACTAAGTCTCATTTAAATTTTATTAACTTAGCTAACGTTACCGTAAATCTGTTTTTATAGTTTACGTTACAAAAAGTGATAACATTATTTTGATACCATTTTATCGAAAACTTATTTTTTTGTCGTCTGCGATAAGAATTTATGTATATATTATAAAAAGTTTTGATTGTAACACAAATGGATTCTTCATTCGCGCCAAATCTAGTCGACTGATATTGGCGTATGAAGGTACGCATTGTTTCTTCTCCGGTCTTGAATAGGGTTGCTTTACATCTTAATTGCGAGTTTTATGATATGAAGAGGAAATTAATAAGATATTTTTGTAGTATTTTTTTTATATTCACAGTATTTGTTGAACTAGTATTAAATAGTGAATAGTAATTTGCGTGTAAATATTTCATGCATTTAAAATAAACGAGATTAAAGCCACGTTTCTTGAAATACGAAATTGGGCTCAGTTAGAGGAGTTTCGCCTCAGCGAATTGTGTTGTACTCGTAAGCTTAGGGCTCATAGCCATAACTGAAAATAAATACTTTTAATTTAATTATACAACATTTTAATACAATTGTTTTATATGTATGAATATTATGATAAATTTTAAGTTAATAAAATTAATTACTTGCAATAACCGGCAAGGTTCAAACCGAGTTAATAAAGATATGGATTTTGTTTTTATTTATTGGGGTAAGTCAGAGTGCATATAAAAATAAACCAGATTACAGATTACTATAAATATAACATAATATATACGTAGGTATGCCAAATACATAAAGGAAACGATAAACCATAGAAAATAATAATTCGTGCTGATTACGTCTTGCTTGCGTATGTTTTTTATAATAGTAAGAATAAACATCTTATAACGTTGTTGAAGCCATAGTACGACATTGAGTTCGACTACTTTAGCTACAGTTTACCGAATTTGGATAGAATATGTCAAACGGAGTGTCTTAACTCTTAGTGCTCCAAAGCTGAATAAAATATATTTAAAATATATATTTGCAACGACACCCCTGCTCGTGTAGCGTAATATAGCACATCTGTAGAACATATTCAAGCGTGCCTTTTGTTCCTACCCTGACCATGTGGCCCGCGGCACGTCAGTCCTCGCTTTTTCTGAGTTTTTTTTCGTTGGACAAAATTTAAAAACCATTCATGTGTCTATTCGAGTATCCGGTCAATAAAATAAAGGCTTATTTTACATGGTACTGAGCGGATATTGTGTCATTAGTTACACTAAAGGGAAATTTTGTAATTTTGTATGACAGCAGTACCTAGAGCGTTAGTCGATGATTGTTTGTTCATTATTATTATTTTTATCTATGGTTTTCGATTTGAATACATTTATATTACATTGGTTATTTTGATGATTAAATTTTTTTTTTATTTCTTAAATATATTTCCTAACTATACGTCTAATATAAACAATATGAAGCAGAATGATGTTACTATAATATTAATATTTCAGGCACAATATTTGTATAATAGCAAGAAAATTGTAAATTTCCGACATTTTTTAGTACAAATAACAAATTCCAAGGGCCGAGTATAAGAATGCCACATAATATGCTAGGACTCTGGCGAACGCGATGCTGCACTAGAGTGCAGTGGCGGCGATGTCAAGCACGTGTCGCTGAAGAGCTGCCAACTCGCTACGACATTTCCTGTTTACCAAGTTGTGCCCGCGCTGTCTCACAGTACTAGGCCACATGACACAGTGTAACTGAAAAACGCGATATGATAAAAATTATCATAACTAATATTACCTCGTGGATTTTTTTTGTAAATAAAAGAAATATATTTCTTAATATATATTATGATTTACAATATGTTTAATGTATTTTCATTAATTTCAATATAAAATTTTCTGAAATTTTAGTTCAATCATTTAGAGCGAAAGTATGAACTGAAACAAGACTGTCATATGAGTAATTATTGAAAGTAAAACCTTTAAAATATCTGAAAGCGAAAGCCGTAGTTGCTGTGATAATAATTTATTACATAAAATATTATCACAGCCAAAGTTATTTCAACATGAGGTAGGCAAATACATACATCTGGTATGTTATCAGATCGTCAAAATCCAAGGTAGCGTACGTCCTCAAAACGTCCCCAGTAACTTATTTGACTTTGCCCAACTCTCGTGGACTACATCGACACTTACAAAAATCTATTTTTTCTTATAAATTTCCGTTTGTCGAGTCGAGAGTTCCGCGTAAGGCATGGCCTTGGGAAGTGTTGACCGAGAGTGGGTACGTTCTTATTTGTTCTATCACGTACAACCACTGTAAATACGAACCATTACAAATTATTATAATTTATTTTAATATCATTTTGTGCATTATTAAATGAAAAGATCATCGAAGATATTGAACCAAATACTCTAAACGATATAATTTAGAGTATAAGAAATCAAGGAAATCAAATTAGTTAATACATAAATAAATATGCGCGGCGTTGAGTTCTGCCACTCAACACGCAATCTAGAATTCAGCAGAAAGTAGGGAACGGAGTGTCTTACCACTAGGGTCCCTCTGCCTACCCTGCTGTGTGCGGAAAAGAGCGTGAAGCTGATAAAAAAAATATATGTAACGACTTACATATTTCTTAGTTGTTTCAGTTAATTAAAACTATTACCCTATTTTCGAAAAAAAATATTTTACATATTTCTTATAGTACTACAATAGTATAAATAAATATAGTTGCTTCTGTGGGATCAGGCCTGACCAAATATTTTTTCCTCGTGTCGTTTGTACACAGTAACACGTTGTCACCTTATCTTAGTAACGGGCAATGGTTACCTTAACTATGTAGACTTGCGAATATCCCTTGATATTGCACTGAAATAATATACTATGAATGTAATTAGCTTTTAGTATTAATTTGTACCAAAAGATCTCAAATTTGTATAGTTTTATTTATAAAATATTTTTGTTTTTTTTTTTATTTTTAACTAGCTTAGGCTAGTCGTGGCGCAGAGGCACGAGCGTGACAAGTTATGGATTCGATCCGACTCGAGAAAATAAAATATTTAATATTTACATTTTTTTTCTGGGATAGAGGCAAAGCTCGGCGTTGAGGTGCGCTACTCCAGTTTTCGGCGGAAAATGTGGAACGGAGTATCTTTGCACTAGGTTCCCTCTGCCTACCCTGTTATGTAAGAGATAATATTTAATAATTTCAAATATATCTCCGAATGTTAGTGAGTAGGCATACTGTCTTAACTACATATTAGAATAATTGTTCTCAAATTTTAGTTTTGCTTAAATGACGTAGGTCTGGGGTCCCTAGGATCTTGGGCTAATAGTATTCATCACGACAGCTCACAACTTTAGAAGTGATTTACTTAGCAATATAGGATGTGAAAGGAAATTTTACAACTTATGTCACTTATATAATAAAATAATTACTGACCTACTGAAAAGTAATTATTGACAAAATGTTTTTCCTGGCCATATTATCATTTTAACAAACGCGGGAAACAGTGCCTTAACATTAGGCTCCCTCTGCCTACCTAAAGAGGGGATAAGGCGTTAAAATAAAAAGAAAAGCTTTACCAGCTTTTAAGCAACTTTCTCTATCTCTACCAATCCTTAGAGTTCATACAAAAACACATATTATTCCAATACCAGCTTGAGATTATAGGTTATTCAATTGGTTGAAGTGCAATATGCTAGTTCAGATAGTCCACATCACCAGTAATCTCGCAGTAAATTCTCAGATAGGCTTAACGGGGGACGCAATTACAATGATTAAAGCCAACTGGTTTCTAGCTCAGTGCCCGCTGCCGGAGCCGCAATCAACTATCAACAATTACTATGAAATTCAGAACATTTGATAGCTTAAGTTAAGTTAAATATACTTAATTCTACTTTCTATATCTTTGTATAACGTTATTTAGGTTTACTTTAAAGATAGGTACTTTTAGTATGCGAAGATAAAGTTTATTTATTGGGTTATATAAGTCATAGCGTTTAGTTTTAATACAAATTTACTAAGGTTTAATAAAATTTGGTATTCCTGATATTTTTTCAAGTAAAAGCTGCGGTATAGGCCTAGCGGGGGTTGCAATTGTGATGATTAACATGAACTGGTTGAAGTACAGGTAATGGATGACGAGCCCGTTAGTAAGATATAACAATTATCATATATTTCTTTTGTAGATATATAGCAAACTTCCGTAGCGTCTGGCACTCCGTTCTCTCTGAATACTCTGCTAGGGATACAGCGGAACCTAAGTTCAGTTATATATAGAGAACTTTTAAACTAAATGTCAATACAACACGTCGTTTGTACATACATGAAAATTAAATAAAACATAATGCCAACTATTTTGAAGCTGAAACAATTAGTAAAACGTTGCCTTTGACATGTTCAGTAAAGCTGAGTTTAAATTATTTACGTCGGACAGCTAGGGGAATTAGGTAAACTGAGTGAAAACACGAGGGCGGTGTTTCAAAGGGATACGAATATAGCTGGCGCCAGCTGCAGCGACAGACTCCTCACTAATCTCTGATCTCTGCGATAGCCAATTTGCCTCCACTTTTTTTGGAGTACAAAAAAAAAAACAAGTCCTTATTCATAATTTTGACTTGGTTCATTCATGTTTTTAATTTGCTTC
Source organism: Heliconius melpomene rosina (assembly GCF_056956725.1). Lineage (NCBI taxonomy): Eukaryota > Metazoa > Arthropoda > Insecta > Lepidoptera > Nymphalidae > Heliconius > Heliconius melpomene. The sequence goes on from NC_140405.1 coordinate 8,231,070, forward strand.
GCTTATTTAGACCACGCTTCGCTTCATACATTTATTGATCACGTTAATATAAAGTTTCATTAGAGCGACAGAACCTTATTACTAGAAACACGAAAAACTTGCGGCGTTGAGTTTCGCCACTAAACACGCAATACCTCCAGAATTGCAAGATAAGCATGAAGCAGAAGCTGAAAAAAAAAAAGGAAAAAAATATATTACCTCTACATTTTTAGTAGTAAAAAAAAATATTAATAAAAATATAAGTTAAATAAAATAAATAATAAACTATTGACGAAATTGAAAACTTGTTAAATAAAGATGCAAGTTACCTACAAACTGTGTTAAAATTAGCGGACAGATTTGATAGGCGAGAGCGAACGGACGGAAGTCATCTCTAAAATAACAAGCTATCCTGCTAACCGTACACTTCCACTCCGTCGTGTCCCACAGACTTTAAAGCAACATTTGTTATTATTTCGAGATATTCCATGTTGAGTGGCGGAACTTAACGCCGCGCTGTGTCTCGTTACCATAGTAAGCAAATGAAAATATTTAATATTTCATTTTCTCGAGTGGGAATCGAGCCAACATCGTCGTATACAGTTTTTTTCTCAGACATTTCAACACAGCCCTCTCTATCTTTCAGTGAAAGTCTCATAAAAATCGGTTCAGTTTTTCCGGAGATTAGCCCGGACAAATAGAAAAACATACAGAGATTTTGCTTTGCGTTTTTATTACATTATGTTTTAGGATCGTGTAAATAACTATATCCATTTGGAAAAACATGGTTATTACAAAATAACCGTGTTTTACCAAATAACAGATCAACACTTCAATTATATTTATATGTATAGATAAAACATTCTTAAACAATAATTTAATATACTTCTTTACTTCTTCATTATTTTAGCCCATTTCATACTGGCCAATTGGCTTTAAAATATGGCCACGTGTCCGAATTCAATGACAAAAAAATATTTCCATAGCATGAATCGGATATCTTTAAAATCAGCTTCATGCTGCATGCCTCTCACAGCAGGGTAGGCAGAGGGAACCTAGTGTTAAGACACTCCGCTCCCCACTTTCTGCCGAATTCTGGAGGCATTGCGTGTTGAGTGGCAGAACTCAATATCTTTTCGGGGAACAAGAAAATCCTTTTAAGTCATTATAAAGTTTTTAAAACTATCTTATGTCCATTTTACCTTAATTCAGGTTACTATCAAGTTTTAAGTCATCCATTGGATTGGTTATAAACATTATCAAATTATGGTGGTTCCTTAACTCATTATTTATAAATGACATTTTGATTTATTAATGTTAAAGAGAAGTAAATTTTATCCAATCAAACATATGAATTTACTACTACTTTTCCTCACTTTATATGGAATAATTAATGAACAAACCTTAATTCAATTAAATTATAGGTTAAAGTAATTTAGCAGGCAGAGATAAAATAAAATTTAAAATACTTATAAAACGCTAATATTTAAAGTCGTAAACAAAATTCAATAATTGTCGGCCTTCGTCATGACGTGTCCAGTTAAATAAAAAAAAAACATTTAATGTTATAATCTACACTGGTTAAGATTAAAAATTATTTATCTGTGGAGTAATATTCTTGATGGTGCTGGTGGGCGTTGAGAATGTGGATATTTCGGGCTATTATCACGTGCCCACGCCTCACTATTGGCAGAAAAATGTTACAAAAATACATCGTCGCAATTCACTCTTACCTTTTGCCGACAACTTTGGTCATTGAAGCTCTGCACCGCCTGCAGTTTCCCTTAATTTTGATATTTACAAAATTATCTGCTGCTAATTGCTAATATATATATATATAAAAGCTATAATTAAAGTGACAATCGATATTCACACAACGTTCAGCAGTCTTAGGGTTCTCTTATCTACAGCTTATCAGTGTTATAAAGAGCGTAGAGACGTAATGGAAGATATGTGTTCTAAATCGTCTTGATCTCTCGCCCGTTTCCGGTGGTTGTTTACAAAAAAAATAATATATAGATATCTATATATAAACTCGTTGTCCAAAGCGAGCAGAGGAACCGGCCGGCCGAGATACTTGGTGCGATTAAAAATCGTTACAACTTCCGTTCAGGTTGGAGTCTCGGAGCGGAGGCCCAGATGAAAAAGATAAATAAAAAAAAACATAAAGATCGATACGGCGGGACGGCGCTACCTGTTTTTTACCGAGCTTAGCTTGAGGCAATTGACGCGGTGGCCAAATTACTTCTTACACATTTACATACACGAACAGTCCCCTCGGTTCTACTCCACATATTACGAAATCCATAAAAAACGTTAAGAAAATCGGCCTTATGGCGTCTCGCTATAGTAGTTAGCGCCATATAAGGGCAGATCATATTCATACAATTTAATCATAATAAAATTTGAAAAAGTTTATTATTTTGAAATTTTTCATTGAAATTATCATATACGGCGTACTAATTACTCATCGACAATTTTTCCCCGGTACCTGCTAGTACTAGCTACAATTCCTCTCATTTAAACCTCACTAAAACCCCTTGTACTGAAGTCCGTACCTAAAATAACAATTTATGGGCCCTCTAGCACACAAATTTAAGTACAGGTTATTTTATACTGATTATTATCGGGCTATTTTATACGGATTATTACGTGCCATCGAATGGGAAATCGTAAACGTCATTACGTATTATAGTGCGCCCGTGTAAGAGACACCCGAAGAAACAAATTGATGACACCATAAATATTCCCTTATTCGAATGTTAAGAAACGACACTTAAAAATAATAATATAGAGAGAAGTCTCTCTAAAACGAAAGCTCACGAAGCAATTGTCCAACGTGATGTATATTACGGATAATAAAATAAACAGGTTACTCGTTTAATTGCGACCGACAACATCGATATTATATCGATAGTCGACGAGAGCGGAGGAGATCGGCAATGATTTCACAAATGGTGCGCCACGATAATTAAGTGTTCGTCCGCGGTGGTGTGCGCTGTGCTGGCCGCGCGGGTGTGGGGGCCGGGGGAGCGGGGAGAGCGGGTCCGGTAACTATGCGGCGTAACTCCGGTAGCGGTGCAACAGGTCCGGGGGGGGCGCGGGTGCGCGGGGCGTCGGGGGAGCAGCGCGCCGTCCGGTTTGGCTGCGCGTGCGCCTGTAGTGGTGTCTCTCGAGTCGATCGATCAATGAGCTCGACATCGACTCGGGCCGCCGCCTGCATGCGACTCATTGATTAACGCTATGAACGTGGAATTGTTTATTCATTCATGATGAATATTTTTATTTGAAATCAACGTTTTTACTGTCCGCTACATAGAGGTTGACCTTTTAAAGCGAATATATGATTTTGCTAGCGGAGTTAGCCATCTAATATTTTCTTTTCTCAGCTGTGGCTACCGTTTGACCTTCTTCGAGCTGTTGCGAGTCGCAATGGGATGTTCGTTCTCCACCCAAACATTATACGTAGGGATAGCAATCGCCTCGTGGGAATGTAAATGTTTATAAAATTGCACGTCCATTTATGATTTAAATAAGATGCACTCCAAATACATGATAATTTATAAAAATCATTATTTGCATCTACTCAGAAAATACTACTTTTTTAATTAAATAACAGTGAAAACAAGGTCGGTAAAAATTGTACCGATATTAATTTAGAAAGATATATAAACTAAAAGACATTTTTTTCTTTCAGATTTTTGCGAGTTCCCACATAAAATGTAGGTGAGTAATCAGAGTTTGCAGTGTTGTGTACCTAATACCTAGGCTCGTACCTCAACACTAAGATATAGTATATAGATTAGACTATTTTTAAGTTCAAAAAACATATATTAGTTATTATTGCCATTTGATGAATGAGGAAAACTTAAAAAAAAAATTTCAACCTTTGTCAATCTCCGGCAAAGTCGGTAGTCGTATAAACGTTACGTATTTAATCAACGATTGCCTCATAATACACGTTGAGAATAATTAATTGTCATCCTCCATTTTATAGTCATGAATATCGATTAATAATTTAAATAAACAAACGCATCTACTAAAACTGCAAACACTTTTTTAAAATATCTTTTTGTAAGCAACACACACCCGCACACAACAGGGTAAGCAGAGGGAACCTAGTGTTAAGGTACTCCGTTCCACATTTTTCGTCATTTTCTGTGTTTTGAGTGGCTAGAGTTAAGTTAAATTAAGTTAGAACTCACACTCTGTCGCTTTTAAAGGTCACACCTTGTGCGCCTGTGCCACGACTGGCCTCTTCAAAATATCTATGTCTATTTATTTACTAATTAATACTAGTTCAGAATAGTATTTTAATAAACCTTTCTGAAAAGAAAATTTATTGGGTTAGGTTAATAATAACTACAAATTACACATACCCTATATCTCTATTTTTTACAGATATTAGATACAAACATTCATACTTGTTTTCCACAAATCTTCTTTATTCATATTACATACATACATATATATGCTAGCTAATGTAATAGATTGTACCATTGACTTTGAAAAGAGCAACTGTTGAGTTTCTTGCCGGCTCTTCTCAGCAGAACTGCCTTCCGAACCGGTGGTAGCTTTTTGTTCATATGTTCATTCGACGATTTAAAAGTGCTTATAATAATTGCCTATTTGAATAAAGAATATTTTGAATTTGAATTTGAATTTATGTTTACCTTTTAGTTTCATTGAAATAACTAATTGAGTTGGATACTTCCGTAATGCGAAAGTAAATTTAATTAAAATTGGTGTTAAATAATGTCAATGCCAAACCTATTTATTCCTTTTACGAGCACATTTTACTATATACGAGTAAATAGACGATTAAAGAGTTCTTGTATAGCTGCTATAGTATACTACTCACGTTACATACTCGAGTTTTGCTGATATCGATAACAATTTCAATAAACAGTATATCTAGTATTAAGAACTCTTTAATAATTGTAAAAAAAAATTAAAATTAAAATTTTACAATGATATTTGTATAGTATATAACTCCTTACTGTTTAAACTAGTAATATCTAAATTAAATAAGTTTTCTCACATGTTTTTCAACAACGTATTTCATTGTAATATTTCATTAATTTTTCCATTAAGTTAAACAAGCTAGTAGACTTTAGACGAGGCTTTAGCTCGTGAGGCAACCGTGCAGGTGTGGGTTCGGAATTTGCGTGGCCGCGTGTCCCAGGCGTGTGGGCGGCCGGTTCGCCCACCACGCCGCACCTAGCCTCAGAGCCGCCAAACTTTACGTACTATGGAACCTCATGTATATTATAATACATATCGACTCGATACCTTATTTGTGTTATAATAAAAAAAAATATTTGGATTGCGTAACAGAATTCAGGGGCCTAAGTGCCTAAGTGTATGGCTGTGAACGCGACTGGTTGTGGGTTCGATATTTATTAATGTTTTTTTTCTTTCGCTGGCACAAAGGCAAAAAGTCAGTCGTTGAGATTCGCCACTCAATACGCCGTAACGTAATGTCTCGAAAAATTCGGCGGAAAGTGGGTAACGGAGTGTTTTAACACTAGATTACCTCTGTCTGTCCTCTTGTTCCTGTGTGCGGGATACAGCGTGAAGCTGAGTTAATTTTGATTTCGTAACAGATTTCTTCATACAAATGTTCATTAATCGGTCCTGATACAGCTCCCAATTAAAGTTCATGTTATTTATTGGTCTCTTATCGATTATTTACTTAATAACGTAATTATTTATTTTTTTCTTTTAACGTTAATTGATTTATTTATAATTGAAAACATTGATTACAAGTATTAATAAACAAATGTTGTGTTTTTTTAAATTGAAATCGTATCTAATATTTATTGCATCGATCTATAGGGGTGAGAGAAATAACACTTAGCCACTTAAAAATAGTTCTAGAGTTTTTATTCAAACAAAAAATAGAGTACGAATAAAACAAAAACAGTATAATTTTTTTACAATTAATTTCTATTTCAGCCAAATTAATATACCTCGGTTAGACTTAGATATATTTAATTATCCGCTAATATAATTCCCACGAAATCCAAATTGGTGAGAACGTTTACACAATGGACTTGACTCAAAAAGATTCTTTAATAGCATGTTGTATGCATTGGAAGAAACTGATTATATGATATCACGATACCTACCGAATATAGAAACGTACAGTACGCTTTACGCTGTTATTACTATTAAAAAAAATACAGTCGAATTGATAACCTCCTTCTTTTTGAACTCGGTTAAAAATTGAACAGAAACAATAAAAGGTGATATTGATGAAAAATATTTGAGTTCATATGTTTAAGAAAGGCGGTTGGCATAACGACTATGTGATCTATGGTGTGGCCATAGAGTAGAATGTTAGTCCATGTTGGCATGGAAAGTGATGTCATTGGCCCGCTTGCCCGCGAGCCAGCTAGCGACTGTTCCACTGGCTGTCACAGCTACTTTTGCTTTTTGAGTGAACATTTTACATCCTGGACGCAGTCAGAGTCGCACACGTCATTCGCTTGGAATTTTCTAATCACTTCGAAATTAGATCCTGTGATGCCTTTTTGTGTGGGACTCTAAAAAACTACTTTAATAATAAAGCTATTGAAATAGACTTCAATTCTATGTTCTATATATTTGCTTACAGATATTTTAAACAATTATTTTGTATACTTGTATAGCATTCGTATTTATATTTTATATGCTTAAAGTTTAAACATAACAAACGACGAAGTTCGAGTTGCTGGAAAGGATACGAATTTAAAGAAATCAAGTTCCAATTTCACTTTTTAGAAAGACGATGTAATAAAAAGTTAGTTCCGCCTCATTGAAACACAACTTAAGTAGTTTTTGTTGTTGCTACAATCTCACTAAATATTGAATAAAGTTCGGCTAACTGTAACCTCATACGAGTGCGAGTCCGCATTTTTTTAGAAGAAGCCTTATATTATGAGCTTATGACTGTTAAATTTCTGCTCAAGTTTAAGGCAAACTGGTTTAACGCTAGTTTGCTTACTTAAAATGTACATATTTGTAAAAAAAGCAGTTCCAACGAGTAATAACTATATTAAGAAATTCAAGCAGACAGTTAATTTTTTTAATAATTGGGATGAAAATCTATTGCCGCTACATGAACTATTTCCATTTTATTGTATACTAAATATAGAGGTAAACGGCAAGCCCGCCCTGCGGCCCTGGGTCGCAAGGAGCTGGCATCATCCGAGACGTCAGCAGCAGTGATTGCTTCCTGCGGCCGGGGCGCCGGGGCGCGGGCCGAGCTCGTAATAGAGGCAGCGGACGGCCTCACGGAAGGTCGACCGCCTCTCGCCCGCACCGCGCCCGCGCCGCACCTCGCCTCTTGCACGCCCTCGCTCGACCGCTACGTGGAATTTTTGTAATTGCCTTCAATTAAAACGAGAAATTCATCTAGTGCGTTCCATCTTCGCGTGACAGCCAGTTCGCTATAGTACCAGCTTGTCCGGCTGCGTGTTTTATCTAAGCGTCCACATGGGCATGGGCACAAGGAAGGTCACCGGCTATGAGTGTGGTGTGCGCGTCAATGGAGTGGACCATGTGCGACGGCGCCCATTCAGCGGAGTCCTTCATAGCTTTTGTTCTTACGTAACGCTCGCTCGTACGAGTTATTGTCGCATTAAAATATATCACAATGTCATTGCTAGCACTCACCGAATGTGCACTATAACAAACGACGGATTTACTTGAGTTGTGCTGCAGACAGAATGTGATAGATTATGTTGTTTTATTTACAACACAAAAATAATTGACTTTTCTTTATATTTAATAATATCTAGTATAATATGCTCTACTAAAAACACACCAAAATGTATCCTATACAAAAGTAGTGCCTATAAACACGCCCTATTCATATTTGCTTCTAAGAAAGAATATACCTATTAAAAATTCTAGGGACGAGGAATTATATTATTATCGTTAGAATAACATTCATTATTTTATTTGTTTGCTTAGATAGTCTAAATCGTCTATTCATTTGCTTTATCTAGCTCTACATCCGGCATCAATAGAAAACGTCTAACTCAGGCCTTCAATTATAGGATTGTTTTCATACTGTACTGTATTTATAAACCGCTCTCAAGATCAATTTTGAGATGCCGTTTTCATTCATAATTAAAATATCTAATAATGAAAACGGCACCTCAAGATCGATCTCAGAGTTGAGTGCGATTTATTAATGCGAGTCTAAGATAGTCTTTAAACAAACAACTGTCACACGAACCGCTTATCGGCTCTCATACTCGCGAAAGATAATTCGTGTTCAAAACAATACTGTTTATCACTGTTAAGTAACCAGACAAGTTATTTCGTAATATTGAACCTCGTATAGATATAAACGGTCATAAATTATTCCCGCCTCCTAATTATATTTAAGAAAGAAATACGAATAAAATGAGGCCGATAAGACTATTTGACTTTAGAAGGAAGTTCAAAGATAACAAAATATTTTGGGAAAACAATCGAAAGATAACATGTTTAGCGCCATATAAAAACCTACCTAGTTATTGCTATTAAAAAATTATGTGTTAAATTTTTATTTCAATTTTCTAAATTGTCGTCGTCGCAGCAATAACAATTTGTCAACGTAATTTTTGTCAACGTATTACCCTTATCAATTGATAAATATTTAAATAATATTTGAATATTAAAATAATACATGTTTAGGATTATTTTTAAAAATTGAAACCAGTTATATATTTCTTTTAACACGTTTTGATTCTCATTTGACTTTCGATTCGCTTAAGTATTGAACACGAAATCTTACACGAAATCTTAAAACTATATAGCTGAGTGAGGCTAGGCTGAGGCTGCCATGGCGCAGCGGCACAAGGGTGTGACTGTATCAAGACGGTTGTGGGTTCGATTCCCATTCGAAGAAGTGAAATGTTTATTTACGTTTATATTTACATTTCTTCGCTCTGGCGTCGAGGCAAAGCGCGTCGTTGAGTTCTGCCACAACACCTCCAGAATTCGGCAGAAAATGGGGAACGGAATAATTAACACTAGGTTCCCTCTGCCTACCCTGCTGTGTGCGGGATAAAGCGTAAAGCTGATTTACTTTGATTAATTTTATATAGCTAGGTATACAAAAGTCGATAGGATAGTATCGATAGCTGAGGCGGATGGAAAGCGCTGCGCAGGCGCTGGCTTCCGCTCGCGGGCGCACCGCCTCCAGAATAACAAATGAAACCTGATTTCTATCGAGGCCCACGTTCGTACTCGCTTTACAATCAAAACACTTTTTTTGGCTTATTTGTGTAGGCAGCAGGCAGCGCTCTATATTCAGACGGATATTGTAATTGTCATGAAATTTATTAAGTTTAACCAGCCCACGCCTAGGTTTATGATATAAAATAAATAATGCTTCTATGGAAAACACACATATGTATATATTATACACACATAGTAGGTAATGTTATTCTAACTCATCACAATATGCTATATAATGTTCATATCCGGTCTACAGCTATAGGTACTAGTTACATTAAAATAAAGTAGAATTTAGAAAAATCGTAATTGATGTATGGAAAATGGGGAATGGAGTGTCTTAACACTATTCCCCAGTTCTCTCTGCCTATCCTGCTGTGTGCGGGATACGGCGTGAAGCTGATTTTTTATTAAATTGATGGGCGCTGACTAGGATATATGGAATATATAAACTATTGATATACCTATCTCTAAAAAGTATCTACAATCGTTTACAAGAAACGGTGCGTAATCGGGTTCTCATACGATGATGCCATGAGTTTCCCTCGAGCTCATTGTGTATTTTCCTTAATGTAACCTATAGTATTCCATGAAATATTTTGCAGCTTCAATTGAAAGTCTGTATCGTTTTACTACCTTACTGCTTTACCTGTTTCTTCTTCTTCTTAACGTGCCTCTAACTAATGAAGGTTGGCAGTCAACTTCGCATATTTAGTTCTGTCCCTAGCCAAATGAATCAAATCTACGGCATTCCTTCGGTTTCGGTACGGTTTCATTTAAAGTGGTGCTGACAATTCCACCCTGTATATGTATTTAGGCCATGCATTGTTTCTATTGGCATCATATTTAGTTCTAATGTTTTTTCAACTATTAATACATAATAATAAGTAAGCTGAAGTGCAAAACTATTTTCTAGTAACCAATTAAGAATAAAAAACGTCCACAATAAAAAACTTTAAGCAAAAGCTGTTTTTTTTTCAATAGTAGGTATATGTAAAAAGTCTAAACTATTATTAAGTTTTAGTTTAAAAGGAAACGAGACCGTTAAATTAACAAAAAATATGCGGATCCGGATGCAAAATTGGTAACAAAAAATTTAAAATTTGCTAAGAACACATGTCGATCTTATGTTGTTTTATTTGAAAAAAAAAACATGAATTTCAATTCCAGTTATATCTTGCTGGTTAGATATACTTATATGTCTAACCATATTTTTACTAATAAATATATGTATATACCTATAGTAGCGTCACGATGAACCTAGTGTTCGCTCCGTTCCACATTTTCCGATGAATTACCTCTTTAGACGCTTTACCTAGACACCAGAGCGAAAAATGAAAATATAAAATATTTAATTTCCTCGAGTGGGTATCGAACCTACAACCCGTCACGTTTACAGTCAGTACAGTTAAAATAGAAAAAATACATTAAAAATAATTAATATAATTATTTCGTTATTCTTTATTTTACAGCACATAACGAATAGTAAAGTTATTTTATTTTAATCATGCTCAATTATAATGTTAATTATTTCATATTTTTTGTTCTTATATCATTTACTAACGTATTAAATACTGTATTATTTATATTTTAGAATTCTTTGAATCTGCTAACACTTTTTACGTCGTCATATTTTTCGCTGAAATTATTCGCTGTTGCACACTTTAGTAAGTTAAGAAATAATTAAATTTCTAGGTATAAAGGTTTCTAACTTCATTGAGGTTTTGTAGAGATGAAATGGAAATTTAAGCGATTGTTATGTGGTTGAAGCTTGCTTCTGGACAATAGAAAACGTTACCTCAGGTAGATATTTTTTTTGTGATACCAAGCATTTGTGAATTGTGGTGTCCATTCACACTCGTTTAAAAATTGACTGTACCCATATTCGGATGATTTTAACATATATATTTCTCTTATGTCTACAGCGATGACGTTTATAACACTCTACGTATATTATAGAAGAGGCCTTACGTTACGTTTTAGTACTATTTGAACATCTGATAGAACAACTAGAAGTTATATATAGAAAAGTTATATAAATTAAATTATTTGGCATTTGTTAAATGCTATCAAAAGTACGGCCTTTTTTCGTTAAGGAGTTTAAATTGTTGAAATCGTCTTGTAAGGCGATGCGTTATCGCTCGTCCTTGACACAGAGACGCTGCGTGCACAACGCGCCTCATTGTCGTTGCAACCTTGCGGAAATGATGGACGCATGTACCTATGAGCTCAGCGATAATACGTCTCGTCCGGCGCTGCTGTCCTCCTCGTACAGGACTCGGTGTGCCGTGTGCCTTACGTACAGGGCAGGGGTGACTCCTACTCCGACTCCTCGGTAAGACTCGGGAGTCGGGACTCTCTTCTCGTTGTCTCGAAATGAAGAATTATCCAATTCGTCGCCAGTAAGAGAACCGTGGGCGACGTGGCTCGACTCTCGCCGGCCGGAAACCTAATTCCCGGATGCGGCCGCGGGGATCTCACCGGAAGCTCGATAAACGAGCATATCCGCCACCGTCGCCCGCGCCGCAAAATTTGGCACCGCTCGCGCTCGCGGGCCGCTTCCGGCCTCCGCTCCCCCCCACGTCCCCCGTGGCTCGTCCCGCGCCCGCGACCCTCGCCCCGCGCTCGCCCTCGCAAATAGCGGCCGACCGCTTCGTGTACGCGGTTCATTCAGTATGGCCGCCTTCCATTCATAAAAAGGCGAGGCGCGAGCGGCGGGGCGCGCGGCGGGGGCGCCCGCTCCTCCGGCCCGCGCCCGCCCGACGCCAGTGCGGAATGTGCCAGCAGACGGAACGGTCGTTTCGTTGGAGCGCAGCGCCGACGCTCCCGGTTTTCCATTAAAATGTGTATAAGAATAAGTGCAGTGAATCCGCACGAGTTCGGAACGGTCACGAGAATCGCCGCCGTCGAGATCAGGAGTAGAAATCAACGAAGAACTTCACCGAGGAAGTGAGTAGCGGCCATATTGCAGTGATAACCGCGCGGCGGGCGGACGAGAATCGAGGCCGGTGCGTGGGCCGCTCCCCGCCCGCGCCAGGTGCCGCGCGCCGTGCTGGCCGCAGTGTAGTGAGCCCGGGCTCCAGTGTGTCCCCTGTGCCCTGTGCCCTGTGCTCCGTGCCCCGTGCCCTGTGCTCTGTGCAGCGAGTGTGTGCCGTCCAGGACGTGACGAGTGACCCGGGCGGCGGCCGGCGACCACCGTCACACGTGTGCGGGTCGGCCGTCGCCGCTGCCATCGCATTTTCGCGTTGAAGCGGAAATCGTCTCTATTAGCTAGCTAGGAATGCTTTTTTATAGTAACGATTCAAATACCATTAAAATGATATAATGAAGGCGACTATGCTTCAAAAACGAGAATAATGAGCGATCGTCAATCCTGTTTTCGAACCTTAAATTAAAATTATCTGTTCTACTCATCTGGAATTTTAAGAATCAAAACGGTCAGTTAGATTATTCCGTTTAAAATCGTAAAATATATTTCGATACGAACGTCGTACTCGATTATTATAGCAACAGTAAAACGAATTTCGACTACGTTTGATAACTGGACGCAGATAAGAAAGAATTGAAACGAATTGTAAACAATACACATCGCATATCTTTTAGCAAAGCTAACGACGCTAGTCGCACTTAGACAACATATTATTACTTAGAGAATTGAAGAAGTAAATAAATCTTATTAAGCCAAATTATCCTTCTATATAAAATTGACATTAAAAGTTAGCCATATTCGAGCTATTTCGGAATACGTACAATGTGTCATATGTAAAAATAATATACTCAAGAAATATTCTTTAAATTAATATTCATACAATGTACCATTAACGGCCATATTAATGTTTTTTCATCTGAATACTAATTTTTCTTACTGATAACGTATATAATAACTATTAAACATATCTTTTAACGCAATATAAATAACCTGTCACTTTAAAAGCTGAATGATAGTTGTTTTCATATTATTCATATTATGCCACCACGGGCGTAGTGTCCTAAAATTCTTACCACAGATATATAGAAACAAAATAAACAATTGCGAATGTAACCAAAATTAAAAGAATATTTAGGTTGTTATATTTCTTTTATAAATCTTAAACAGTATGTGCTACAGTGTCAAATTAAATCTTAATTAACTTTATATTTGTATTTTTTATATATGTTATCGCATCATCTATTAATGAAATCAAATATGTTATTTAACGCTCAGCACGTAATCCACGGCCATGTTGTTTTTTATATATTTTTTTTTATTAAGCCAAAATTAAATATAAGAATAACGATTTATCAGTGTAAAGACGACACTATTATCTGAGATAGGCGGACACTTATGGAAGCCAGATGCCTGTCATAGTTTACAAAATATGCAAATAATTTTAAATGAATAATTTTACCGCTGTTATTTTAATCGTCTAACTGATAATAATCTATTTTCTATGTGTACATTAGTAGTCGAAAGATGTCAACGGAATTATTTATGCTAGTTTACCATAAATAAAGTTTAACGGGATCTTTAAATATGCAATCAATTAACGACTAAAGTAATTATCGACGGAGTACTCTGAATATGGTTAGTGAAGCTATCTCTGATTTATAGTAAAGACACTATTTCATTGGCTTAATTTACAATTTTTGTTAATAAATTATTAACTTTTAGCTTAACAGTTTATTAAGTTAACATTTTAAAAAGCTTCTCACAGAAATAAACAAATTAATTAATTAAATAAACTAGCTGATTATTAAGGAATAGAAATTTAGAGTTTACGTAAATATTATTATTAATAATATTTACGTAACAGAAGACTTTTATTGTATTGAAATCCAAATATTAATAATAAGAAATTAAATAAAGTTTGAACTTTGCTCATATTTCATTAGATTACTGTTGTTTTTTTAACAAACTTATGAATAATTTAATGCTATAGTTACTTAATAATAAATAGAATACACGCTAGGTAATAAATTAATATTAAAGTCAATTTCGAATTAAAAAGCATTATAATTTCAAATGGCCGTGCTCGTAAAGCCGAGATGCGAGATCGATTGAGGATAGTAATACCGGTAATAATCTTCTAATAAGTCTTAACAAGAAGTGTTTATAAAAACTAAATAGATATTTAAATGTATCCAGTAGCAACAATTTATATAAGTTAATGTAATGAAACAAAATCTACCAATAAACATAACGGTACTCTCGTGGAGATTATACGTACTCGTAGCGTGTGATATAATACGTGTGAAACTTGCTTTTGTATAGAATATTTATTGTTGTTATTCGTTTTGCTTTGTTTAATTCAAGCACTTGCTTTTTTATCAGCTTCACGCTGTATCCTGCAGACAGCAGGGTAAGCAGGGGGAACCTAGTGTTAAGACACTCCGTTCCCCATTTTCTGTCGATTTCTGAAGGCTTTGAGTGTTGAGTGGCAGAACTTTGCGTCGACACCAGAGCGAAGAAATGGAAATATAAACGTAAATAAATATTTCACTTTCTCGAGTGGGAATTGAACCCACAACCGTCGTGTTACAGTCGCACCTTATGCCGCTGCGTCATGACGGTCTTCAAATACTTGCTTGATTACATAAAATATTATTACGTTTTTATTATTATATATTAGGTAAATATTAGTATTCAACACGCAATGCCTCGAAAAATTCCGCGGAGAGTAGGGAACGGAGTGTGTTAACACTAGGTCCCTATGCTGTGTTCGAGATACAGCGTGAACAGAGATTTAGTACTGTGAATTCCATACCTATGCAATGCTAACAAAGCTGTAAAGATGCTCAGTTGCTATCTATATGAATATTAATGAAAGATAAAACTTTTTTGAAGTAGGTATACAAGATAATAAAACTTAACGTACTCGTATTATCAAATATACTCGTTAAGTTTTTAACGTACGCGGAAGGCTATTTTAAACTGTAACTTTATGAAATAATTTATATCTTATGTGCTTAAACACGTTACACTTGAAAATGATGGTATAAATTGTATTTGCTACATTGTTTATGTTTGCAAATGTATGATACATTAAAATTTTAAAATATTTTCTTGTAGTTGATTTTGGATACGATAGGATGAAATAATTTAGGGTTTAGTGTTCTTAAAGGTTTATGATATTTATGAAACTCAGCGACTGGAATATTCGGCTAACACAATACGGGCGGGATGAAGTTACACGTATCATGAGATGAAGCGTCATGTCACTAAACCTGAAAATAAACAATCGGCACACATATGACATACGCACATGTTCGCACGCACTGCACACATGTGCGCTCGTACTCGCCACCCGGCCGGAGTACACAACCAAAAAATGTTACTATACGTGTTATTTGCACACACGCTTGTCTTATTAATTACTCTGTAGAGTTAGTTAGTAATTACATTTTAGTCTTATACTTTTCAATTTTGATTATATAGAAAATAATAGAAACGAATGCATAAATAAAATCAAAGTTGAATCGGCACATTGCGATGGTAATCATAAATATAATGTTTAGGATTGTTTGGAATGTGCTATTCTTATATACATGTGTTGTTTATAAGCACAAAATATTAAATGATGTGATATTTTTTCCGCAGGTGGGGACGATGAGGGAACAGGAAGGCGACGGCCCAGAGAGCCGTTAGCCGGACTCGATGGACGAGTATGGCGGGCCGGCGGCGCCGCCCCGGCCGCCCAAGCCGGCGGCGCGCGTGCACCGCGCGGGCTCGGGCGCCCGCCCGCCCGCCGTGTCGCTGCTGCGCCCGCGCCCCGAGGCCGAGCGCGAGCGCAACGCCTACGTGGAGGCGCCGCGCCGCGCGCCGCCCGCGCACCGCCACGCGCCGCTCAAGCCGGTGACGGCGCAGCCCGGCGCCGACAAGCGCCGGCCCGCGGCTGCGCCCGCCGGCGCTGACTCGATCGTGTGCGCGGCGTGCGGGCGCTGCCGCTGCGCGCAGTGCGCGCGCCCTCGCCCGCTGCCGTCGCGCTGGTTGTGCGGCTCGTGCCTGTGCAGCGCGGAGGCGTGCGTGGACTACGCGTCGTGCATGTGCTGCGCCAAGGCGCTGTTCTACCACTGCGGGGGCGGCGAGGAGGAGGCGGGCTCGCCGTGTGCGTGCGGGCCGCGGCTGGCGTGCGTGGCGGCGCTAGCGGTGCCGCTGCCGTGCCTGTGGCTGTACTGGCCGCTGCGAGCGTGCGCGGCGGCGGGCGCGGCCGCGTACGCGCGCTGCGGCCGCGCGGGCTGCCGCTGCCGGCCGGCGGGGCCGCCGGGGCCGCTCTCCAGTATTATCTAGTCGCCCGCGTTGTACAAATATTTATTGGCGGAGTCGTGGACTCGTGGTGCAGTGTGAGGCGCGCGGGGCCGCGGACGAGAGCCCCGCGCGCGGAGTGTTCGTTTCCTGTAAATATAGTCGTATAGTGTGAATGTACGTGAACGTGTCGCCCGAACGCCGAAAGTCTCAAATTTTTCTTGAGACCGTAACGTGTCATAAGAAAACGCTAAAATTAGTATTTTGGATTCCACACAAATCCAGAGAAGATTAAGAATGAGATATAAAACATACTTATTAAGATGTAGATAATTTACCATTTATTTATTAACTGAATTTGTATTTATTTGTAAATAAAACGACAACATTATATTATAAATACGAATGTTTACTACAATTTTTGTTTTCTTTTTTGTTAAACTTACCTTGTTTTTTACAAAACGTGCCCTTTTAACACTATTTGGAATGATTGTTATTTAAGACTATCTTTGTAAAAATTAGTGTGTACAGTACTATTACAAGAGTAATTATAAAATTGAGCTTTCATTAAAAGTGTAAAGATAGTCAAAACTATGTAAAATATTGTATAATGTAAAATATATAAGGCTTATTAACTAGTGACGTCCAAAACCTAAAAGATGTTTCCTATATGAAAATCAATAATAAAAATATATAATTGAATTACAAACATAATTCTTTTTATGTGTTTACTTAAATTAGATATTTACATGACGCCACCTCCCGATGCAGGGATAGGCACAGGATAGTTAGCGAAGGCGAAGTCACGTAATGAAATATTTAACTGAAGTATAAATAGAGATTCGTTTATGAGTCGACAGGAAGTGCGGCGCGCCGCTTCCTCCTGTCTCACTCTTCCTTCCTTCGAACCATGTTTATTACGTTCCTGGAATGCAATTCGAAAATATACATTCATATTACTGTACTTTACTGTTATTGACAATTTGAGAACTAAATGATACCCATTACTACACCTCTTAAAACTTGCATATTAAAAATATTTATGAATGATACAAACTTTAATAATTTAACGTTTAACGTCACATTCTTATAAAATTACTTCATTGTAATAATATTGCAAAAACAATATATAAATTACTTCGTTGTTTCTCAGTGGCACGATGCTACTTAGTTTATTAGCGTATTCTTTATGGATACGCACGGCAAGTAGCGACTATTCACTACACTTACTTGAGAACGTACTTAGCCGGATCGTTTAAATTGGAACAGCAGATGTCGACAAGCCGCCGACAGCATTTGATGGGCGGATGGGCTCTGGCATGGGATAAAAGGAAACTCGCTATATTAGGACATTAAGACGAGTAGTAAACAAAAAAAACGTACCATATGCCAGAAATAGAACACCAATATGTGTTGAACTGTCTCTATTCTTTATTTTTTGTAATACTATATCGTATTTTGCATTTTACTAGAATTTGTTTGCTAAATAAAGTCTTACTGTAGCGACGGAGAGTGCGTGAGATGTGTCACGCTAAACCCTACATTGTGGTCGGTAGTCGGTAGTCGGTACCACGAAATCGCTTTCGATATATTTAGGATGTGGCGTAGAGCGCGACACTCGTATAGGATGCCTATTTATTTGCAGCGTGCGTAAGCGCACCACATCGAGAATTTTAATGTTAGTTATTTGCAAGTGTACAGGATCCTCTACTCGGAGTTCGGACACAAATGTGCCTAGCTGATGTATTACAATAGATAAACCTGTTTGCTTCGACTGAATTCATGTTTTACATTAAGAAAAAATAATATAACGTATAAAATATGTGGCCCCGCAGATCTTTTGACCTGTGCCTCATGGAAGATGGATTATTTGAGTCATTGTGAGGCTGATTCGTGATTTGTGAGAGTCGAGGCGGTGGGGGTGTTCGTAAACACGTTATTTCACTGTCAAATCTTGCTATTTATCGATCGCATTCCTTGACCTCTGCCCCAAGATGAGATGCAGTGGCACTGTGATTGTTCGATTCTCCGTGTATAATGCCTCATTGCAAGAACAACCACAGATAACTAACTGTCTTTTTACTTTTTATACAGTACTTACGTAATATATTATCTGTCAGACGAATAGTTGTTATAAAATATGCGGTAACATGGGGAATACTCGTGTTATTTAACCGTAATCGATAAGTATCTACGTATACACAATAGAATTTGTAAATATTTATTTACTCAGCTTATATTAATCTTATAAAATTTCTGTATATTTAAAGGGATTAAAATTAGTATTATAATATTAAACAGTAGGTACATCGTTATACGAATACAGTAAAAAGTTTATTTGATAGCTACTTAAAGTTCAAGACATGTGATATTTTGATAAATATATATTCTATTAATAAAGTGGATATTATCATCTGACGCCTCACGTCACGTAGTCAGCGGGTCTGCGAAATAATCTAGACACTAACGAAAATATTGAAGTATATTTTTTTTATTTTCTTTCAGTTTTAAGTTTTTTTTTTTGTAAAACTTAAAACTAATACAGATAATGATTATAAGTTTTTTATTTTACAATATTTTTTACATATACACAAACAACAGTTTTTTACATTTTGCAACGACGTGGCTTCCTATTAGATTTTTAGAAATTAACAATATCCAAGAAAATAGTAGATCAAGGAGCAGTTTTAGCAGTAGCTGGTGCCCATCATCTGCAGTACACTCGCAGGCGATAAGGCGGGTCATCGCACAGGAAGCGGCTCTTCAAACGGGCTCCCGATGCGGTGATAACGGGTTGAGCAACCGCCGCGCCTGCACTCATTCCGTTGCTAACCTATCTCAAGACCGAAATTAAACAATTAGACAGCTTGCCGAAACATGCGTAATCTATTACTCTGTTAGTTGGTCTTAATAGGCACAATGGAGACGGAGTAACGCGAATTCGAAACACCTGCTAGAGTCAAATAGAGTTCAATTATAATTTTACTCTATAACAATTATTCTTAATATTTGACCGTAAAGAATTAGTTAAGAAATGTGGTTAATTGACATTAAGATGAGTACGTAGATGTTGAATAACCTTGAGACCTCTAAGAAATGTCTTCAGATTAAACTTGAGGTGTCAGTTTTACGACTGCTGATTAAGTAAATTGATGAGGCATAAATGGAAACATCATTGGAGATAAGAAATTTGCCACTGTAAATGATTCATGCTTGCGGTTTTGTCAACACAATTCCAAGTGGTTTCTCTGGCTTCGAGCAAGAGCTGGTGTGTCTGTGGAGTTGGGTCAGTTTATTGGTTCCCCGCTTAAGATTCCTGACGTCAAGCGGGCACATAAACAGTGTCCGCTCAACGAAACCATAAATCGATTCATTCATACGACGTTTCGCTTCATCAATCAATCGTCTATAAATAAAAGATGAAAACGCGGCACGGGTGAGGCGGCTTCCACTTGGAATTCTGACGTCAGTTACAATGGATAGAGTTTTTTTTATTCTGCTTTAAATATATTTTCTAAAGAAAAATTACATTATATAGAATTCATAAATAAGAAACAAGTTTCTTGCGTACGGACGGCAAGTGCAACTTGAATATATCCAGTAGTCTTTTTTGTTCTTTCGTAGTACCTACCGATAAATCTAGCTCGATATCCTGGCAAGCTGAATACGAACAACTAAGTTGAAATTAAATTTATCGAATAAGGGTTCTACACATAAAATTGAAAACTAAAATAAATTAAAAATTATCATTAGTTATTATACAGAAAACATCCCTATAATCTCAAGTAATTAATAAACGTAGAGTACTATTTAAACAATAGCAATTTAAAACGACTAATATCTGCTTCTTTGCTGTTACAAGTTTTAAATTCTTGAATATAAGATGAAGATAGACGTGCCGCATAGCACATCCTCCCGATTGTAACCTTCACCTCAACGAAGTGAGTAAAATGAAGTCATTTATAAAACGTATGTATTACATAACAAAAAACTAGATATTTATATATATTTCTATATAAATATTAGGTCAATTGAAACATGGTCTCAAAAGTAATAATATTAAAATATGAAGGATTTCTTTTTTTGCATACAGTAGCTATAATAAACAATACTGATAACATTCATACAACCCAGACAGCTTTACGTTTGACACCATTAGCTTTAGAGATATTTGTGTCAATCTGGCTGTAGAAAAGTTTATCTAAGCTGCGTATCTATACAGATTGGCAGTAGCGAACTACGGTCATTGGTCGTGAGGCGGGAGATAAAAATATGTCCTCATTGTCGGCCTACGCGACGTCGTAGGTGTGCGTCCTCAACTCCTTCCCATTCATGTTTGCTTGTGTTGCTCTCAGCTAATCTATACTAATATAGTAAATAAGAAAAATTGAATGCTATAGTGGTCAGTATTTGAGTGGGGACGTTGGTCGTGGGTTGGATTCCTACTCGGAGGATAATAAGAGTTACAAAATATTTTCATTTGCTTGGTCTTTTAAGATGAATGAGCATTGAGAAGAGAGTATTTAGTTGAGTAAAGAATTTTGAAATTAACAAAAAAACAAAAAAAAATTCAAGCATTGTTCTAACTTGTATATAGAGTATATTGATGGAGAGTAAGTTTAATGATATAATCTATCATCTCTATCTCTATTTACCAATTTCTGCCTATTAGCATTGCACGATGAGAACAGAAAAATCTAAATCCGCATTTTTTCCAAAAAGACCAAGTAAAAGAAATTTATATATAATAGATTAGAGACTTCAAACGCGACAGTCGTTGCTTCGATTCGAATCGAATTATTTTCAATCATTATTTCTCTCTAACAAGACAATGCGCGTAATTTCTCAAAAATTATGGGGAATCCACATTTCATCCATCCATTTAAATAATACAAACAAGAAAACACGATTCAATATAAATCCTGCTGTAGAATCTAAATCCAAACTTATTATAAATATGTCGCATGGAAATAAGAAGGCAACAGCGAACGTGTTAAGTAAATAACTTACGACCATAAGAAACTTAAAGCTCTACTTGAACATGTCTAGATATAGAAGATTTTATAAAGATGGGTGAACCTTTTTAGGTATCTAAGATACCTGGACGATACCTTAAGAGTTTGCACTACTTTTTAGTAGTCTAAATTTACGGCGTTTTAAATTAATTTAATTCATATTTGAGAATTAAATGTTTAATCTCTTTTGAAGTAATTAACTTCTAAGTCTTCGAGTCTGGTAGGAGTCCGGAGGAGTACTCACTTAATAAATAAAATGTACTATTCATTATTTACTTCAAATAGTGTTTAATTAAACCTAA
Source organism: Heliconius melpomene rosina (assembly GCF_056956725.1). Classification (NCBI taxonomy): domain Eukaryota; kingdom Metazoa; phylum Arthropoda; class Insecta; order Lepidoptera; family Nymphalidae; genus Heliconius; species Heliconius melpomene. The sequence goes on from NC_140405.1 coordinate 8,252,801, forward strand.
ATAACAGCATAAAGTTTATATTTGTCATTATAATAAACGGCTTGCCCGCTTCTATTTGAAGTTGGTTCGAGTAGGTACTAGGTGCGTGGGCTGGTGTTCCGCGTATGCGAGCTTGCGGGAAAACCTACTATAGCGATTAGCGACTTATAATTATTTTACGGTAAGCAACGTCACTGATGTGAAATTCCACTTTAAAGAATATTTATTTATATTTAAAATACAGATATTACCTTGTTAGGGCTTAATTTACTTTATATTAGATTTTATGACGCACTCTATAGCGTTTAGTGATTATATCACTAATCAAAACCTACCTTACACACAAGTATATTTTATTTTATTTATTGCATAAATTTGTATGGAAAAGCATCTAATCATTCAAAACATCTTTTCAAAGATTTTTTTAGCGGAAAACACATACGGGAACCTAGTGTTAAGGCACTCCATTCCCCAATCAAACAATTCCCCATTGAAACTTATAAAAAAATAATAATATAAAATGAATATTTATTTATGTAAGTAGACATAATACAGTAAGCCCAAGTTCATATTATGTACTTAACTACTTAACATCATTATGTTCCCGCCAAAGCAGTCATACTTAATGTAGGGAAAACAATCGACCATTGTCTCTGATAGACGGGGTTCCATTTACATGCAGGTAGACTGGTAGAGGCTACAAAGAAAAATACGAAGTTGAAACGAAAATAATTTTATGATATTCTATTAAGGCGTTCGTGGCGCAGTGGCACAAAAGTGCGACTGTAATTCGATTGGTTGTGGGTTTGATGCCCAGTCGGGAAAATGAAATATTTATTTAAATGTATAGTTTCATTTCTTCCCTCTCTCCACCACGCAATGCCTTCAAAATTCAGCAGAAAATGGGGAACGGAGTGTCTAAACACTAGTTTCCCTCTGCCTACTCTGCTGTGTGCAGGATACAACGTGAATCAGATTTAATTTAAATTTAATTTTAATATTCTATTAAGTGTAAGTTGCATATTAACCACATTTGTGGGATTGTGTGCAGTGTTGTGTTACGGTGTCGTGTGGCGCGACAGGAAGAGCTCATATTGCGGTACCGATAGCCAATGGTAACAGAAATCAACTTTTAACATGTTCATATTTATATTTCTATTTTGTATTTTGATTTTTTTTTGTTTCTTATATTAAGGGCAATGTTCTAGCTGCCTAGCCTATTGGTGTGGGTTCGATTCCATCTTGAGGAAATGAAATATTTAATATTTTCATTTCTTCGTTCTGGTTCACGAGGCATAGGGGAGCGTTGAGTTTCGACAATCAACACGTAGTGATTCGGTTATTAGACACTAGATTTCCAAGTACCCTCTGCCTGGACTGTGGTATTTGCGAAGAAGATAAAAAAGAAGATGATAGAATAAACCTACGCCGTATTTTTTATTATATTCATAAATTAATTTTACAACACAAACATACAATAAAATATTTTGCATTGAACGCCATACAAATTTAGCTTATCATAAAAAAAAATTAAGCAGTAAGCTTAAAAACAACATTAGGGAGGTATAATTGAAGAATTAAAATAAAAGCAAAAAACATGTCGACTCGAGTTGAATTCTTCAGAAAGCGGAAACGTATATGTTTATGTTTAATAAAATGTAGTCGAATTACAGGAAATACTTACTAAAAATAAAAAGAATTGCTTGTGATTTGACAACCGGATCCATGATTTTATTTGGGATTGGGTTTATTTGGGATTGGGTGCCGCCGCCGCCAGCTCCAGTAATAGCTGCAACTGCATTTTTAACCGACTTCTGTAAAAAAGGAGGTTATCAATTCGACTGTATTTTTTTTCTAACCAAAGACGATGTCGATTGCTTTTTGCATTCTTTCTATATTGGCTTGTTATGACGTTGGGTTTTAATGCAAAAAAAATATTTAATCTATATAATTTATAAAGAATTAGAAGATATGTTAAATAAAAAAAATATAAATCTTTTTGAGATAAAGCATGGTAAAAGAGATATATATGTAGGTAGGATATAGAGTCCGCCGTTGCGCAAGAGCACAAGAGCGCAACGCGACGGTTGTGGATTCGATTCCCACTCGGAGGAACGAAATATTTAATATTTTTTTATTTCCGTGCTCTGATAACGAAGCAATGTTTAGTTAAGGTTAAGTTCCATCACTCAGCACGCAATGCCTCGCGAGCTCGATGGATTAATGAATGAATGGAGTAGGGAACGGAAGTCTTTTAATGGGAACGGAGTGTATTAACACTATGTTCCCTCTGCGTATCCTGCTACGTGTGAGGTACAGCGTTACAGCGATAAGCTAATAAACGAGATTTATAAAGTACAAACTTATAAATTAAATTTAATTGATTTATATGACAATATTTACATTCTTTTAGTAATTAAAAAAATAACAAAATGAGAAAAAAAAATCCTTGCCATAATGAAACACTATAATATTCCTCATGATGTACTAAAGGAAAAAAACCATGAGTTATAATTTTCAATTTGCATAACATTTAAAGTTTCTAGGGCAATCGGACATCCGCCACTGTACGAGTACGTCAGATAGAGCATCCGCTCGCTATCAACGCGTTACAAAAGATATTCTGTTTATTATTTATTAATACAATAGATATATACTGTTTGATTAACTGAAAATAAACTAATTGTGATAATCATCTATTATATTCTTTATAATATCATGTCAAAATCTCAGTTTCATTTCAATATGTTTCTTCAATTTCACACTATATACCGCATGTAGGGTAGGCAGAGAGAGCCTAGTGTTAAGACACTCCGCTTCCCAATTTCCACCAAAGAATTCAAAATGTTAAATATTTCATTTCCTCGACTGAGAATCGAACTCAGAACCTGTCGTGTTTACAATCACGCGCTTGTACCACACCATAACTGACCTCACTAGAATTTCCCATGTGTATTTATTATACAAAAGGAAACAAATTACATTTTATAAGACGTAATAAATGTGAATTAATATAACATAGCATAGCATTCGAGGCGGATTCCAGAGCAATCGCTCGTGACGGACGCTCATCCGCCGCGCCGGTGCCGGTGCTCGGTGCTGCACGCCTGATAGCGCATCCGCCCCGACCAGCCCGCCGCCCGCCATCGGCTAACTAAATCATGGTGTAAGTTTAGTAGTTTATTTTTGTTTTTCAATCAAATTTTATTTAAAATCAGATTTAAATCAAACAAATGAGCTTCACTGTAAACCATTTGAATATTTACTTTATTTTTATAGCTATTCCGTTCCCCACTTTCCGCCGAATTCCGGAGGCACTGCGTGTTACGTAGCTGAACGCCGTGCGTTGCCTCGACACCAGACCGAAGAAAAGCCAAAACATATATTTAATGTGAATTTTGCCTTAAAAATCAGTGATAGTTCTACCTTATATATCTATCTTTTTGTCAAAAGTGAAATACAAATTTTATAAATATATTTTTTTATTTATTACTGTTTTTAAATAGAAAATAATAGAAACGAACTAGAGCCTTGTTTAAGCCACTTTAAATGATAAATAAAAAAAATACTAAAATATATGGCCATACAAAACATTACATAAGCTATAAATAAAATAATCTAAACGTACACAGGTAGTGGTGCAGGTGGTAGATTCCAGCACAGCGGACGCGCGTCCGGCCAGATATACAGCATCCGCTACTAACTTCACCATTGTTTCTTAGGTATATTTAGTTTCTAAGAATAATGACACCAAGCGAAAATCATTTATGGATAACAAGTGCAGGCCTTCGTGGTGCAAGGGCAGAAGCGAGCGACTGTATGCGATGATTGTAGGTTCGATTCCCACTCAGAGGAATTAATTAATATTTTAATTCTTCGCTCTGGTACGCAGCACTCAACGCCTCGAAAAATTCGGATGAAAGTGGAGAACGGAATAGCTATAAAAATAAAGTAAATACTCAAATGGTTTACATATTAGGTATTATTTTATCATTTCATGAATCGACTCCATAGAATCGATTTTAAGATTTATTTAGAACGAGGGCGTGGGTTCATACCCATTTTCATAATCACCAAAAGGCAAATAGGCAATGTTGAAATCGTAATTAAAGGTACTGTTCTTAGTTCAGTTGTCTAATATTTATGATCTTAATTCTAATGTTGCAAGTTCTGCGATCGTAATCGTGTTGAAATTATCATTTATAAGGCATTCTGTTCACATTGGCAGTTCATTCATCGGTATCCACCCACACTCCAGTTCCTCACCCTCAACCGCCCTCCCGCCTCCTCTTTCGATGACGCTAAACACGAACTAGGACGCTTGCTTTCCAAATTAGGCTATATCTATGCTTCGTACTGCCCCGTAATTAGATAAAATGTCGATTAAGATATAAGAACATGTCTTTAATTAATTTAGTTCTATATCCCACGCTTTCTAACATCACAATTTTAAACTACAATTCGTTCGTTCCTATTTAGTGCATATTTATAGGTATGTTAACATTTTAAAAGAATAAAAAATATTTTAATTCGTTATATATCTTCAAAATAAACTTCATTATTTCATGTATTTTATTTTCTCCAGAATTCGACGGAAAATATGGAACGTAGTGGCTTTACACTAGGTTCCCTCTACCTTGCTATATGCGGGAAACAGCGTGAAGCGTGAAGAAGAATTTAATAGCTCAGTATTGAAGTGGCTTATATAACATTGAGTTGGCAACATCAGGCAGGATGGCGACTCGGCGATTTGTCTAGTAGCTAGTGTATTACGTCACGCTCGGTCCCATCCATTAATGAAGTGTTGCGTCATACTACCACGCAACCTTTGCTGGTATTGTTCCATGGAGTTTGGTGGAAGTAAAATATTAAAATTACTTTAATTATAACGTAAAACTGAATATATATATATTAATAATTAATATGGATACACTAGGGAAAAGGTAGAAAAGATATTTCATGTAAAATTTATAAGAAGGCAACCAAAGATTAAAGGAAATTAGAATATTCCTGAAGATGACATCTCACACAAAAATAAATATATCTAAAGAATATCAATATAAGATACAAAAAATTTAAAAATTTTCGTAATCTCTGGCCAGTAGGTACAGTACAGGCCGATTCATTCACACTTTAGCATATTTAATTGATATCTTCGAATATTCTTAATGTTTCGAAACTTGAACACGCTTCTGAATATCATTATGCAAATAGTTAACGTAACGAAGTCACCCTGATTTTATGAATGAAGAGTAGACAGGGGGGGCGGGCCTCACCCCCACCGCTGTTACTCTGATAGCGTGAACTCCAATTTTGTAACACTGGCAACGTGGCTTTATTAACCCAAACTTTTACATATTATGTTTTATTGATATAAAACATTTTTTTTTATTCTTATTTTTTTAATATAACATATAACAGAGCAGGCAGAGGCAACCTAGTGTTAAAACACTCCGTTCCTCACTTTCCGCTAAAAACTCCAGGCATTGCGTGTTGAGTGGCGGAATTACCAGAGCGAAATAAAACTAATAAAAGATTCAATTCCCCGTGTGGGAATCGAACCCTCAACCATCATATTTACAATCACACGCGACCTCTAATTGTACATGTATAAACGAATAGGCAAAAGAACTAAATGTTAAGACTTAACTTTTGTTATTTGTCATATTTAAGAATTAATGTAATAAATTTTTAATTGCGTATATTTAAAATGTTATAAAATTAATCTACGAAATTATTATGAAACCCGATACATATAAGGGTTACTTTGTACTGTACTTGTGCAATTTAATTAATTTCACGTACGAGTCAAACGAGTCGGCCGCCGCAATTGGTCTGTCTCCTCTCAACTCTGCACAGCTTTGACATAGAATATGAAACATACAGACAACATCATCTTAAATCTTAATCTATATCTATCTATATATATAAAAGGACTTGTCCTCACTGACTGAGGTAAGACGCACGCACAGCCGTAATCGCTCATGGTAGAAACGTGAAGTTTGGACAGATGCTTGTTTTCGAAATCTGGACACCCTCTAAGAAGGGGTTTTGAAAACTTTTAACCCTAAAGAGATGAAATAGGGGTTGAAAGTTTATGTGGAAAATTTTGGCCACCGATTTTTATAAAATATGAAATTTACACTTATAAATAGTGTTTCAATGTTTATTTTTTTTCACCCCTAAGAGTGGACATAATCAGGCGAAAGCTGCGCATACCACAAGAGAGTTCCGCCACTCAACACGCTATACCTCCAGAATTTAGAAAGTGGGGAACGGAGTATCTTAACACTAGGTACTTCTAGGCCTACTCTGCTGTGTGCGGGATACAGATTGAACCTGATGTTCATTTGATTTTTTATTTAGTTTGTATTTAGTTTCGAGTGTCATATCTATGAGAGACGATCGCCGAGCCTACGCTGCAGGGCCCGTGGCTGGGCGTAGGCGAGGCTCGGCGTGGGCGGCGGGCGTGTGGGAGAACTATATTATACCAACTTGTATATAATATTCGCATTTGAGTAATAATTGTATGGCTGACGACTGTCACTCGACTATTGAATCGAATGATTTTTAATTAGTCTAAAATTTATACATTTTTAATCAAAGTCGATTAGCTAATTAGTTGCTTATTACTCAAATGTAATTGTATAGTAATTAGTTAATTACAGTGATTATATTTTTTCTGGTGTTTGGGACTGATGCCGCGGGATGGCGATGGCTGACGACAACGCAGCTTACTATGGCGCGGTGCGCGGGTTGCGCCTATTATTCACTTTTCTTATGTAGCATTGCCGTTACACCGAAATTTGTTTCGTCAAACTTTCCTTTATTAAACTCCTATGATTAACAGTCTAATAACTTCGACCACCAGTAACCCCAGACCCCGACACTGCTCCTACAAGCCCTTACACCTGGCATTTCGCTCGTCAGCTACTGATCGCTTCGCTCGCTGTAAAATAAAAAATATTTTAGAAGTACCTACAACGATGTATAATACCACAATAGCCAAAGACGCCTAAACTGTTTCACCGTAGGGGTGAACTACGTAAAAAGCCAAGTTAATTTTATAATAAACTTAATTTTAGACACTTTATTTATTCCTAATGAAAATTCAAGCACGTACCGCCGTAGTAGGTAGGTTGAAGTTGTAGAACAAACAAGTTGCATTCAAAGCTTCATGTAAATGTCAAAGGTCAAAGTTATGCAATATGAACCCAACGTTTTTATTTCTATTTATAGTTGCTATAACTTGTTCAGTCTCTGCGCAAAAGAAATTCTGTGAAATCAATGGTTGCACTACGTTTGAGAGTTATTAAAGCGAACTGGATTCTCGATATATCAGCGTATTTTGAATTGTGACTCCTACATTGTTTAAAAATATCTTTGAAATTATATAAATCTTATGGATAAATTATATTCGTTATATTCTTTAATGTATAATTAGAAGCCATCGGGATGCATCGTTAATAAAGCATCTCACTGTATACACGATTGTTGCGGGTTCTATTCTCATTCCTGGGAATGATTTATTTTCATATTCATGCTCTGGCAAGGCAAAGCTCTGCGTTGAGTCCCACCAGTCTGACAGAAAGCGTTACGGTGTCACATAGGTAGCACGCGACTACAATACCCTCCACTATAATTTACTATCATTCAAGGAAAGTTACTCATGAACATTATAACATTACTGCCCTTTTTAGGTGACAGCATCGTTTGAAACAAACACTTTCAGTGATTTTTATACACTCGTTGTCTTTATTATACAATAATGAATATTAGCTTTGATAAAGCTAAAGTAACTAATGTGTTTTAATACAACTATATATCTCCTACTATGCATATTAGTAGATAATCATATTTTAGCCCCTAGTGTCGTAGCTAGAGAGAACGAAACACCAAATACTGTTATCAACCCCTTCATGGATGCTCTCTATTGTAGAGAACGGAGCTAGAATGTTTACTTGCAAATTTTATTAGGTGACAAAAAATATGTAGAATATAATAAATATAGAATATTTAAGAATAAATAGAGATGTTGAACAGTGATGTTGAGTCGGGCTCGGTCGGGCATGGTCGATCGCGCTCGGCTGCGCGTGCGCCGCAGGAAACAGGAAGTGGACTAACCGCAGGCTTCCGCTCCCATTCGTTCGCCGGACGCGTTGCTGTGGTAGGGCTGCTGGTGTACAACTCTTAAAAATGTTAAAATCATGCCTTATAGTGTCAAGTAACATATATGTATATAATACAATTGCATTTACTATTTTTGAGTCTTCTACATATTAAAATTCTTGATCAATCAATCAAAGTAAATCCTGTAACAAAAACAAAAGTTGGCGTATTTTATTTTTATACAAATAAAATACGACAGGATTCCCTTATTTTTATTTTATAATAAATAAGATATATTAAGATAAAGACATTACTGTGATGTTATTAAAGCTGTCAAATTAGAACATTTAAAAAAATAAGTTCTTCTTGTCTTCCTTATTATTATTTGATTATTTTTCTATTATATTATTTTCACACATCCTACTTTAATATATGTAAAGATGAAATTTGGCTCAATTTGTATATTACTTTTCAGTACTGTTTCAAATCGTGAATTTGTACACCATGACTAAAGTTTTTATTAATGACAATACCCACTCAGTTTGGAGATACTGATAATTTTTCGGCAGCAGCATATCATTCTTTCAAATTGAAGAAAGTACTCAAATGTAGGTACATTATATTTTATGTCATCTGTAAAAAATAGTAATTATCTCCTATATTTAATTATTAATATTGTCTATTTATAAGTATGAATATAAACAAAAACTATTTTTCATCATTTTTATTATTTTGCTAATTTGAAAAAAAATATATTGTATATTTTGATTTTGAATTCGGCAAAGATTTCTATTAAAAAAAAATTATTACTTTAAAGTCATGGTTTAAATTTTTGCGCCAATTCTGACAACTTTTTTATACGTACATATTTTACTAAGATTTATGCGACTATGTCTATTTTAAAAATTATATTATATTATAATAGAGTCAAAATCATACCAATGCAAAAGTTGCAATCAAGCTATAAAACTTTTAGAAGACGTGCTTGTTTATATACTTATTTATACAACTTTGGTCACAAAACATTAAATAACAAATTTTACATAATAACCACAGAAAACTAAAAGCACCACCTCCACACCACACCATATCGAAAAAACTAGAACTTGGCACCCGCCACCCCTGCAACAGCTCGCTCTGCGTATTTCGTGCCATTGAAGTAATATTATCTAGTTGGCTGACAGTGTACTCGTACATACCGGATACGCGCGTAATACGAGAGTGTTTGTGCTCCTTTTCCTTTGCGCTGTTTAATTGTTGTTTATTTTTCAATAAACTAACACTGTTTGTACTACAGACCTTGACAATTTGCATTTAAAGTGCCAATTTTAGGCTGTTTATTTAAATTAATAGTTTAAACGCCGGTTGAGAACTAGATGCTCTTATAAAATGTTAAGCTTTAGCCCTTTAGCTTATTATTATTCTACTTTTAGTAAAAAAAATCAAATCAAATCAGCTTCACGTCGACGAGCCTAGTGTCTTAACACTCCCCACTTTTCGACGATATCTAGAGGCATATTTTTAATAGATAATTTCGAATAAATAAAATCATGAACTTACAATAATAGATACGAAAGGTTATATTCTCAGAATAGAATAGAACTGGTAGTAAAGGTTAAATATAAAACTAAAAGATAAATTTAGAACTGAAAACTAAAATAAGCATGGAAATATCTCATCTTGCATCAGAAATTGAATTGGAATAATCCAAGGATTTATTTGGCGAGGCAAATTGCCTGTGACGTCACTCGTGGGCGGGCGTCGCTTGGGGGGTGAGGGTGAGCTCGATGGAACTAGGTTATGTCATCATACTAACTCGACGCTCCTTTGGAGTTAGTGCTAAATATAACATTGGTTATAAAATTAGTATGTATCATTATATTTTTGTTTTATTTGACACAAACATTAAATAAAAGTCACTTTTTCATAAATACAACATTATTTTATGAAATAATAAAAAGAATCCTATAATAAAAATAATTTAAAGATGTCTATTGTTTATTAGTTTTTTAATTTATTAATGAATAGCTTTACAACTAATTTTAACTGTTGTAACTTAAACAATCTTCTGAATGACTTCTCCAGTGTTGATTGATAGTTTTACATTAATTATTAAGTACTGTTTGTAAACAATTTTAGGAGATTCCGTAACTTTTTTAAATTATAAAATTTATTATTAAAAAGTGGTTATTATTATGATAAATTAATCTGTATATGAATATGTAGGTAGTTCTCTCTGAGTACAATATTTTATTATATGTTTATGTAATTATTATGTTACTGAAGGTAAATTATATGTAATTTTGAATATAAAATATTAACAAAATAATCCATAATCGTCAAAATACTATCATTTGCTTAGATTTCTTCGGTTAAAAGTGTATTTTCTCATATTTTATAAGTAGTTTATAATTTTATTCTTTCATTATAATAAGTAAGTTATTTAACTATTACAATTAAATAATTAACTAAAAACAAAAACAAAACAATCTGATAAAAACTAAAAGTTGCATCTTACAGTCGCCCCTTGCCTCGACGGAAACATCAATGAACAAGCCCGCACAATTCTTGGCCCTACTTCCGCTATTCGTCCTTATCACACACGCTAAAAATATATTAGCGTAATGAGACAGACATATATTGTGCAGTACGTCGCGAATAAAACAATTTCATTGATTGTGAAAGTTGTGAATCAGATTCAGTTTCGGTGTATTCGTTAAGGACCTTGCAGCTTTTGTCGGGTGATGTCAATGGAAGCTCCATTCGCAGCATTTTATATGAGATTGTATCTTCGAAATAGAGTATTGTATAGTGAAGTTAAATAAATAGTTTATATGATTTTATAGAGAGTGGAGAGTATTTGTATTCGGCAGAGTATTTGTAGTATGGTTATTTTTTCACACTATTTATAGATGAATAAGGGGTTACCAAGTAAAAACAAGTAATTTTCTATTATAGATCTTTTCTAAATTCCTTTACTCATAATTAAAAAAAAGTATTACTTAAAGGAAAGTTTTTATTGTTGCGTTAAAGGAACAATTGGGAGTAATTTTATGAATTTGAATTATTATATATATTTGTAGTAATATTTAGATACAAAATGTCCTAGATACTAATAGAATTATTATTTAATAGTATTATACAAGAAATATAACTAAAAAAAATGTTATTTTAGAGCGATTTTGCAACAAAATTCAAGTTCAAGTCTTACAAAGTCGTATTGAGTTGTTAAATAATCTTACACGAGTAATTACAGCCGCCCCTAAAGGAAACACTAAGTAGGAAATAATAATTGACGCGAACAGGGAACGTACATATCCGGCGGCGGACGGAAGTAACGCCATACGCCTCTGCAAGGGAAGTGGGCCCCTTTCTTTCCTGCCTCTTCATCGTGCGCTCGCGCCGCGCTCCGATCCCATTCACAACCGTGGGAGAATCATGGCGAACCACCCGTAACGACTAATTTATGAATGAAAATAAAGACATCACTTTAAAAATCCCTCATTTCTTAATAAGGAGTACTGTTAAAACCATCACCATACTCGGTCGGTTCATCGCTCACGTCATGAATGAAGGGGAGGTATTTTTACTCGAACTCGAGTAGGTGCCTTGAATTTAACCTATTTTTATAGAGACTATCTAAATAGCCCCCGAGGCGATAGATAAATGTGAGTTTCATATTTGTTGGTACTGTATTTATAATTTTTTTCGGAACTAAAATAAAGATCGTTCGTAAATCAATGTTATTCACGAAGTGGCTCATGTTGGCAGTGGCCCAAATATATAGGCACTCGGACGATCTCTCATTCAGATTTAGCAATGTTTTTTTTTACTTTTTTGTATGTTAACGCATCTTTCGGTTTTACTGATTACTCAGAGAGAACACACCACTCTGTTCTCCACTAAGGTTCGGGTTTAAAAACACTACGCTAAGACCTACGTAAGCACTACCTATATAAAGTCATTTAATTATTCCTCAATTATAATTTTTAATTCAAGTTTAAGATATACTAATTAACTACTTACCTGAATCGATAAAACAGAAAAATATAGTAATTATTCGTTTACTCTCATCTAGTATCGATATGTATGTAGATGTTATCTATGGAACCTGTATTGATGGTCCAAGTAATTTGTGCTGCAATAAATAATGAATGTTTGCTAAGCGCATTTGGTATGCGTGCCATTAATATTGTGGTCTGGACAATCTAGTTTTCCATATATTCTGCAGCATGTCAGTAAACGCAGACTTCTAGCATGTGCCTGGGAAAATCGTTCATCGTGGGTAATCGGAGTCATGCCATTACCTTCCTCTTAGAAATCGATTCTTTTTTTTAGAGGTGAAATAGCTTTATATAAAACAAATAAACGTATATCAATATAGAACTTACGGTTTTGTCTTAAGGAAAATTCCATATTAGATGTATTAGTTGTATTCTTTTTTTACTTTCACATATTACTTGCCTTTTTGGATCACCAAAGGAACTTATTACTAAGATAAATTTTAACCATATTTTAGATATATTAAGTAAATTTTAGTACCCACTAAGTTTGTTTTATAGTGAGACCTTCACTAAATGCATTTGCCATTTAAACATAAATAAATCGATTCTTTTAGTCAGACACTACTTTTCTAATCCAATATAGCTGAAAATATGTTTTTAGGGTTCCGCACCGTAACTACAAAAATGAAACCTTAATAGGATCACTTCGTTGCATCCATCTATCTGTCTGTCAAGATCATTTATCTCGAGTTCGCGTGGAGGTACTAATTAATAACAAGTATTCAGAACTAAGGTCCCTTGGAGAGCATAAAAAAACAACAATCAAAGAATACGAAGATTTTTACATCGTTTTAACTGCATTTTGTATGAAATTTGACGCATAATCAAAACCTATGGAAAACTTACAATGCAAATAAAGAAAAAAAAATTAAAAAATGAACATTTATACCAATTTTACAGAACAAAGTAATTGCAAATTATATTTCTACATAGAATCCTGAACACAATCCTGAAATTGACATAAAACTATCGGTGAGCGTGACCGACTCGCGCTTGACCGTTTTTAAATGGCATGTCTATTAAAACCAAATGTACTTAGTATTTTTACGTATCAATCATAATCATTACTAGCTAATTTTATAAATATTACTTTAAATTTTTAAAACAGCATTTTGTCTTTATTATTTTTATATTTCGTTTCAAAATTACAAAATATATTCTTAAATCATTCGATACTATTGGCAAGCAGCAGCTGCTTGTTCATTCATATTAAAAACAATATCGATCCCAAAGATCAAAAGAAAACAATTTTGTTCAATTCCATTTTAAACCATATTTACATTGTAATAAGATTGAAAATAAAATAAATTTGAAAATACTTGTATTTTACAAAGCTGGGTTTAGCAATAATTATGTAAGCTCCGTTACAGGCTCACAGCTTCCACCTCCACAGCTTTCATTAAGAAACTAGTAGATCGATGAGTATTAACCGACGAGATAAATTACGGTACTTAGAAATTGTAGTCTTTATTAAATATCTTTAATGTCGACTACTACGAATATTAATTGCGTTCTAATAGTGACATTTTTAACTTTCTTTCAATTTATAATATTTTTTAATATAATAATTTGTCCATATTTAAAAAATGAAAATAAATATACAAGAAAGTCAGCAGAAAGTGGGGAATGGAATCTTAACACTAGGTCCCCTCTACCTACCGTGTAAAAAGAACGAAGAAGAAAGAAGAAGAAGTAAAATGAACATTATTTAAAGATTATTTACTAATTATTCATTATCACATAAGTGTTCTTAACTAGGTATACTAAAAACGACAAATTCAATTTTATTATAACTGGACCCGCGTTGAATCTCTCATGAAGAAAAATAAAATAAAGACATCTTTTACACAGATTTAAAAACCTGCTAATATTAATGTATACAATATAAAAAAATATATATTATATATTTAAAATACTTATATATAAAGATACATAAATTTACTATATGTAAATAGTTTGATAAATACTAAATATAGATCATTTTCGACTTCAATAATAATCTCATTTATATATCACTAATGTCATATGGTGTCTCCTTATCACGGAAATTATGAATGAAACAGACAGTGATAATGACGATATTGGAGTTAATGTGTTTTTCGACTAGCTCGAGTGGCGAGCAACGAATAGGAAATTTGATAGCGAGTCAAATGTCAGATAAGAATATAAAAAAATATTAGGTACCTATTGAGGCCAGTCGTGGCCCAGGGACACAAGTGTATGGCTGTAAACGTGGCTGGTTGTGGGTTCTATCCCCACCCGAGGAAATGAGATATTTTCATTTTAATTGTTAATTGGCTCTCATGTCCTGCATCACGACATCCAACCAGCGCTTCCTTGGGCGTCCGGGAGGTCTCACTTCCAACCTATCTTGAGATAAGTGCCGACATTTAGAAAATATATTTTTAAATTATTTTACTGCCAATGTTTTATAAACTGTATAATTTTAAAAGATTACTTATTTAAACAATCACTTAAATAATACATAAAGGAAATAAATAATACATAAATAACATTTTATACAATTTAATTTTTCCATTTCAATTCGCACGAACGTATAAACACGAAGATCTATAAAAACACGATGAATGGGGCGTAGCGTCCGCAATTGATAAAACTTTATAGTGAATTTGAATGGAGTCGCGCATCTGCCGCGCCAGGTGCGCCCGCGTCCGCCCGCTGCCGCCTGCACCGCCTGCACCGCCTGCATCGCCTGCTGCCCGCGTTCGAGAAACTGCGAACCATTCGGTAGATAACATCTCAACTGATAAACTGACATCCTGATTGAGCCCTAATTCAATACACGAACTCTCACCTGTTTAATAAAGTGGCACAAAAAATATTTTACATAATTACCTACTTTAAGCAGAAAATTCTTGTAATAATCAAATTATTACAGCAAATTAGATATAATCGCTGTAACTTTAGCATTTCGCTGGCAGATTTAATCTTTCGTTGTATGTATAAAACTACCGGTCTTGCAAAGAAAGTCGGTTCATAATAGCCGTCGAGCAATCAACCGCGATCAGATACGACGACAGACATCTCCGCGCGCGGGTTTGTATTTTTACTTGGTGTAAACTCAAATTAATTAGTATCCGTCATTTAATCTGTGGAGTGTAGGTGCGTTCCCACGGTGCGCCCGCGCAGCCGGAAACCACCGCCCCCCTGCCCCCCTCCCCGGCCCCCCACCCGCGCCTCTAAGCCGTGCCTCGTCCCGTCGCTCACGCACGCTCCCTACTCATCACGCTATTCACAGCAGCCAAACCAAAGTGAAGGCACGTATGGCAAAACTACCTTTATTCAGTTTTGTTGATATTAGGCACACTATTTCCGCTGCCTTATGTTCATGTTGTTAATAGAATACTCTTACAATAGTAGAGCTTGCAAAGAATAGAGATTATTTGCGTCTCTGTGTGCCTTACTTCCGAACGTAACTTCCTGTTTCCGATTTTTTTGTGGTCCGTCACGTGCAAATGTATCGTTAAAATTTTATTGTGATGCCATTATAAATAGTAACTGCTTTTTTTTTGCTTTTCAAAACATGGTGCAACTGCATTTAGAAGGCAACAAAAGATTAAAACTTTAGTCAGGAATAAGATTTCAAATTCAATTCAGGGTTACAGTTGCTTACCATTTTGAGCCACTTGGGTTTTACATATCTATTTGATAATAGATATTTATTTGGTGATGATATTGCTTGATATTCACTCATTAATTATTGTAAATTATATAGAGATTTGGTGAATTGGTCTGTATTAGGTAAAATTTTGTAGAGGTTTGAAAGCATTTTTATCAGCTTCACGCTGTATCTCGCATGTAACAGGGTAGGCAGAGGGAGCTTAGTGTTAAGACACTCCGCTCTCCTCTTAGCTATGAATGCTGGAGACATTGTGTGTTGAGTGGTGGAACTCAACGGTGCTCATTGATTAGACACCAGAGCGAAGAAATTGAAAATATTAAATTCTAAAATTTAAATTAAATGAAAAAACCTTTCACACATGTTTTATATTCCTAGATCTGCGATAGCCAGAACGTTTCTGTGACACTAAGTTCATATCAAATTAAGACATCTTAATTTTCTCACTCGTTTTATGATTAGAGTACAGGATGTAAGTGATAGCGGATGTAGTTGTACTTTTAAGTACCCATACTCATAGTGCAAGACGATTTTATTTGCTCTTTAATGGAGCTTTAGTTTAGATAATAATAAAAATAATATTATTATATTTTATTTATAAGTCGTTTTAAGGTTATTCTGACAGATTAATTTTATATAAGTAATCTTTACAAAGTATTCATTTTTTTAGGTTCGTCCTGTTATATAGCAGGGTACGCAGAGGCAATTTGATAACCTCCCAACGGAGTGAACAGATAGACACTCGGTTCCCTTTAAGACAATTCGCTTCTTCGCTTTCTGCCGAATACTATGGGCATTGCGTATTAAGTGGCGGAACCCAACGCCGCGCTTTAACGCGTTACCAGTACCACAATTTTACGTGTTTACAGTCACACGCTTGTGCCCCTACACCACGACCAGTCGGCCAGCCTCAAATAAATGATTTACTTTATAACAATAAATATTTTTTTATATAGCAATAAAATTGTACATCCTTGCTAGGTAAACAGTATTAAAATAAAGAATGAAAAAATTATCACCTTTCTACCTCCTCATTGCAATTCAAGAGGTTTTTTGGGCAGAGTGACATGTCTAGTGCCTACTTGAAGTGTTTTAACAGCGGGATGCCTGTTCTGGGCGGAAATCGGGAACGAGATCGACGTATCGTGGGAACTGAGAACTCCTTACATTGTATAGAATTATTATAGACAGTTTCTATTCATGTTCATATTTTATAGAATATTTAAATAGAAATTTTAATATGAATATGTGACAGAAATTTTAAAATAACTTATTTTATTTTCAATGTGTAGATATTTGTTGTCTGTATTTTAATTAATAAGAATCATGTATATCTTATATACGATATTTTTTTTAATTTTGTGATATATTGCATATATCAATGTAGATTGAATGTTTATATTAAAATTTCATCACTTCCATTGTTCAAATTCCATTTAACCATTTAAAATATTGGTAGGACGTAAGACTAGGCATATTCTATTTGGAAAATTAATTAAATTATAATAATAATATATAAATTTTTAAAGAATTTTTGGGATATTTTTCCTTCATTTAAATATTTTTTTAAGCTGAGCTGAATTATATCTGTACATATATTTTAAGACAGTACACGGCACAAAAGAGAAATGGCACGTGCGCGTTATATGGACTACACCCATTCGCATAATTCGATCCCAAATCGAGAAAATTAAATTTTTAATATTTCCCTTTTCGTCTTTCAATCAACACGCAATGCCTTCAGTAGTGGGCGGTAAGTGGGGAACGAAAGTGTTTTAATGGGAACAGTGTCTTAACACTAGGTTTCCTGGTCCCCTCTGTCTACCCTAAGAACTTTCTAATGTCGTTATTAATAGTTATTGAGATAATTGATTTTTAAGTATTTAATAATTTTTATTTTTTAAATTTAAGTGTACAATATAACAAGTATATATTTTATTGTATTAGGTGTGCTGTTAATCACTACAGCTGTTACATTTTTCTCACAAATATGCTTCGTATATCAAAAATTGTTAATTACTTCATTGTTGGTGCGAAGGTGAAAAATTAAAATAGCTATTATCTTATTTAAGCTAAGTAATTAGTTCACACAGTTATATAGATGCTATAATAATGTTAAGATAGATACTTATTGTTTTTCAATATGAACTGACCCATTTATTTAAGAAATGTATTTAAGGTTTAAACTTTCAAAATTCACTATCCTGTATTCTTAATATATTTTATATTGAATATATATTTTTTTTTCTTGGGCTCAACCATTTAGTAGGATATTTAGAGAGAAACAATATTCTTCCCTTGTGTTTTCATCATAAAGGTGGCAGTGGTACATAATAAAGGAAAAACTTAATATGTGAATATTCATTCATTAATATGTGAATTCAGATATCGATCCATGCAATCCTTTACTTTCCAGTATGATTCGTCCCAAACCTCAACAGCAGTAGAACAGCCATTATTACGAGTATATTTGGTACCGTACTCTACCGTACAAATACATAATTTTTAATGAAAGACTGTTCTCATTTAAACGTGAATTAATACTGACAGACTTCAAATGACTTTTAATTTTGTTAAAAACGACTTAAAATCTACTAAATCTCGTATAACTTACATTATATTTTTACCTGTCATTGCAGTATTACAGCAAATATCATGAAGTATATAAAAAAATAAATTTGGTGCGCTGTGCGACCGAAGCCGTGCGAAGGACGGAATGTGTCGGCAGGTGTGTTCCAAACTATCGTTCAACTTATATGGAAGTTCCACTATAAAATTATATATCTAGAAATTATTTAAATTTTACGTATATATGACGTACCCAATATTTATTCATAAATGTTCTTACCAGATACTAATATTTTAATAATATTTTTAAAGTATTGAATAAAAAAAATAAAACAAGAAAAATATTTCATTGTAGTTATGTAAGAACTCTATAATCAACTTAAATATATATCTAAGATTTTTTAATTTGAATATATAATTAAAAATAAATAATTTATTTACAATAACTTTCGAAGTTATTAAAATGTAAGTATATAATTATTTATTTATATTCTCTTACAAATCAGTGCAACATTATAAAGAGCCGTATCCTTTTAGTGTCAATGGAGGCAGATTTCGGGAACCACATGTCATTTCCTTTGGAGCCATATGCGGGGTAGGGGCTATCGGGACGATTTCAATAAGCACGAACACTAAACGAAGGGGTAACTTGCAAAAAATACGCCCGCACCGCCTTTGTCCAAATTCGATTCGCCTTATGCACTGAGTTTTTAATTACAGCCATATGTTTACTTAGAAAGTTGTATTGTTTGATAGAATGGCCAACAAAAATATGTAAAATAGAATGTTAATTTCATAATTATTACATTTTATCGTTTTTCTTATCTTAAGTATGTCTCAAACTTAATAAGAAATGAATCGAGTTAATTAATTTTCGTTAATAAAATTCGGTGATTACTTTATTAAATCATAGATACTGTTATTTTTTTCAGCTTTATCTTCTTATTCGTTCACATACGTTATGTACGTAGTAGTACGTAAAAACTCTAATATATTTACGCTTTAGGTATAAAAATTGTTTTGTTTTTTTTTTAATATCTAACCAATCATAACCTAAAGTCAGTACCAAGATGTTTTTTAATAAATGAAGAACATAAAAATTATTTATGTTTATAAGCATTTGATGACACTTCAATACACACCACACGTAGAAACATTAATTTAACTAAGAATGACAATAAACAATTAATAATAACAATAAATTAACTCATCATAACAATTCAAAGCTATCGGTATTCAAGGAATGCTGGCGTGACTGACATAATCGTCGACTTTCCCGACACAATAAGTCTTCTCAACTAGTGACCGCCTGCGGTTTCGTCTATAATTACATTTATCTATGGTACGTAGGTATATTATATTCTTATACATATATTACACTTTAAACGTTTCTACTATACGATTGCTATTGTCTATACTATACTTAATAATTATACTTAAATACCTATTCTAAATGAGTGCAAACATTTCAACAATGTTATTAATTAAAATTATTAAAATAAAAATTAATCTATTTTGTCAAATAAGATGAAAAAACAAATATACATGGCAAAATAACTTCTTTTACTTGTGTCGGTGAAGTAACATATAAACATACTGCATTGTCTCGAATAGTTCTGCGATATGTAAAGATAATGTGGCACTAACAATGATACAGCTATCGATACGATTTACATCGGCTTGTATAGTTCGCAAAACAATAGCATTGTCAGTGAATGAGTATAATCGCGATTCGAAGCTAAATTTATGGGTTTATGTGAGCCAAGAGCCGGGCTGTCTATCTAGTACTTGACTCGTGACGAGAATAAGCTTATGTTTGTTAATAAGGTGTTAATATGACTAGATATGTAGAGAAACATTAGATTTAGTGAGGTGAGGAACTCTACATAACATGATTGTTACAAATTATTTTAGAAGAATGGAGAACCATTTTAAATGTAAAATTAATACAAAAATATCTTTCTTCAACTTCCTATTTTTGTTTCTTTATTTAGCCAATAACAATATGAATAGACCGACTAGCATCAATTTATATTTATTGTATTATAAATAAATATTACATAATTAATATTAATAGACCGATGCAATCGCAATTTAGTAAGTGTGACAAAGTTTCGCTGCGGATCGATCCAGGAACGAGGACGGGGTGCGCGGGCGCTGAGCGAACATTAGCATTCAGCAGCACGCGCCCGCCGGAAGCCGCGCGCGGTAACATGGCTGCGCGCTAACATCCAAGATGGCGGCGCACCTACACTGAATCGATAATTAACGATCGATTTCATATTTCAAATCCGTCGCCATATAAACCAGATGTGATGTAACCTGCCCCTTACCGGGAGCCTAGCCTTCCGATACGCGCTGGCTATCCTTGGCTAACCCAAAAGGATTCACCATCTTGTGTCATTATTGTTAAGGAGCTGTCCCTTTTGGTGGGAGGTCAACGGATACCTTAGCTGGTGTATGTGAGCTTTTTATGTGTGATTGTCTCGATTCTTTGAATCGCCGATCATCATTGTTATTAATCGTGATTGAATGGGACCTCTGGTTGGGCATTTGCATTTTTATTGCTATCGTAAACATTATATTTAGACTTTCCAGCTAATCGTCTCAAAGGTACCAAATATCAATTTCGCAAACTTTGTTTCTGTGATATTTTTTTATTATTGTGCTCATATTATATGTTAATATATTTTTTTATATTTTTAAGCGTTAGGATCAGGACCAATTCTGGTGTACCTAACCGACTGCATAAAACAGACGTGATTTTTAAACAGACGACGAAATGTACGTACCTATATTTGAAGTATTTTCATTTTCCAAGACTAGATAGAGAAAGTAAAAATTTAAAAAGTCTATCATTTATTACTAGATAAGTTAGACTCACTATCTGTCACACAACATTGGGTTTATTTTGGACGTATTCATAATACGAACGTAAATAAGTTATCTTAAATTGATTTTTATACCTATTTAATTGTTAATAATATAATTATACGTACTTATTACATTTATAGTGCTTAAAATATATCAGATACCCAAAACTTGGACTAGGCACATCATTCAATATTATAAGTTATAACTCTTAATCATTAATCATTGAAGATATGTATATAGTACTCGTAGATAGGTAGATATCTACAGTAGCACAGGAACTTGGGCAACTGTATTTGAAATCTTTCATAAATATTATTTAGTTATTACCAATAGCAAACTCTTTTAGTAATTAATTATCCAATTGTCAACTGCCGAGCATTTTAATGTGAAAATTTCAAAATTTCCAATGACTTCTTGTTAAACTAAGACAGCGAGTGTAATCGCGGCTATCCAAGCGCGTCCAGTTTTTACAGCTACCCGCTAAACGCTTGAATGCCTCTCCCCCGAAGCCTGTCACGACGACCACTACCTTCGACAACGAATCGTAAACATCCACTTTTTGTACTGACCAGTGACCAGTGACCAGTGACCACTCTTTTTGCCCAGTCTCGTGTTCCGCGCCATTGCACTAGTATTTATTTTCATTTTTAGTATCTATATTGTCTTAATATGATTTGTTACTGATAGAAATATTTTTCCTCATATCTGATGATCATATTACTGTGATTGATACTCTTGGTAACATATTTTATATATTTTTTTTAATATATTTGGAAGAGGCTAAATGTTTATCAATAGGAACTAATAAATGATTCATTTATAATAGATTTTTATTAACTTTGACACTATATGGTAAAATAAAAGTTAGTATTTTTTAAAATATTCATCCCTGTTACTCTTTTCTTTAAAAACGTTACACAAAATAATAGATACTTTCACGTCATTATTATATTTTCTTATAAAGAACATGATATCGTAGTCACCGTTAAGTTATCCAACTTAGCATTGCTTCGTGGCTATAACTATTATTTGGTCAAAAAACCTAGTCCCGGGCGTGTAGCTGCCGTGGAGGGGGTGCGAGGACGCTGACCCGCGGACCGAGCTCCCGGTACCCGCTATCCTGTTAGTGTTTATATTGCTTTTTTAAAGGAACTCTACGATCATGCCAGTGACAGTGTAGAATAGCAAATTATAAGAGTATATAAATGTGTTCTTCTTTATATTCTCTACTTTCTTTATATTCTTCTAGATATTAATATGTAGAGATGTAAATATATATTTTTTTCAATTCTTGTAAATAGTTTTTAGTCAATAAAATAAATAGAAAAAATTATAATAATTATAAAAAATATTATAAATAAGGTGGGTAGGAGATACATTTGTATTAAGTATTTCTTATAATTTCTATAGATGAGATATCTTTGAGTTAGTCTTGCCGCAAGGGCACATGTGTGTGACTGTTATTGCGACTGGTTATGGGTTCGACTCTACACGATAAAATGAAATATTTATTTTAATATATATTTTCATTTCTTCGCCCTGGTGTCCAGGCAAAGCGCGGCGTTGAGTTCCGCCACTCAACGAGCAATGTCTCCAGAATTTGGCGAAAACGGAGAACGGAGTGTCTTAACACTAGGTTCTCTCTGTAGGCAGAAATAGGGTAGGGTAGGCCCTACTATATGCGAGATAAAGCGTGAACCTGATAAGAAGTCTTCTTAGATGATTGGGGTTCTAGTTTTATTTCTAAAAAGTCATAAATACATCAATTTAAATTAGACACATCAAATACGTCACCGTACAATCTAAGTCGCTTGCGTATACTCCAATCATCATTAAGAGCATTTAATTTGAAGCTTAACTAATCCGGATTTTTATTATAAATATGATTAAGTAATTACATTTACTATACCAATTCGGGTTCTATCAAGCCGTTTGCATGTCAACTAAGCATCGATATTAATTATTCATCACTAATTAGCTGCTGGTGCGGCTCAGATCAGAGCCGCGTATGCCGGAAACAGGAAGAGGGCAATCAACAGAGCTAAAAATATCACACATTTGGTGTTCATCCGGCGTGCGTACGCCGCGCTGGCGTCTGCTCTAGGGCTAAATTGTCTAAAATTCAAGTATTTTTCTTTAATTTTTAATAATCATCTACAGATTGATTCTTGTAGTAGAGGAGGAAGAGGAGGAGGAGGAGGAGGAGGAGGAGGAGGAGGAGAGGAGAATCGGAGTATTTTCTATATCACATTACCTAATTTCAACATCCGCTATATGAATAAATTACTACGGTAAACTATTTAGTTATAATACTTACCTAAGTATATTACTTTCGAAATTTATTTTTTTCAGCTTCACGCTGTATCCCACATGTAGCAAGGTAAGCAAAGGCGTCCTAGTGTTAAGACACTCCGCCGAATTCTGAGACATAGAAAATATTAAATACATAATTTCCTCGAGCGAGAATCGAACCCACAACCAGTCGCGTTTGCGCCTCTGCACCACGACTGGTTTCATTAATTAATTCAATAAATGCTTTATCTACTTATACATTCATAGTAGGATAAGAATCTTGGAAGATTCGATTTCAGATATTCTTCAGATCTCAAGTTTATTGTGTTAAGAATCGGACGCGACTCAATGAAATGGGTCGAGCAAGTGTCCAAGTTTACATACAATTAAACAGCTTATCGTTCTATAACAAAGTGTAATAGTTGGGTAACCGATAACGTCGACCTTCCTATCGAAAAAAACGTTTAAAATTTATCGGAATGCCATCGTAATTATTATTTAGTGGGCAGCCGCGATGGCCGATACGAGTTACGACTGTATTACGATTTACGATTCCCAGCAAGTACGCGGCCAGCACTCGCCGGTAAATAATTATATAATTTCTATTATTTATATGCGAAGTCGGTGCGTGTGCCGCGCATCGAAACGACACGGCTTCCTTCGACCGGGGTCTACGAAGAAATCCAACGTAGGGTTCTGGTTAGAGAGGATGTACCGCCCGCCACCAATCATTTAATTAACAAAAAGTTCCTGTCGCGGCGTCCGTGGCTCTTCCTGCAGGTGACCACGCTCCTCGTTTCCTCTATGGTAATATTGATAAACGTGTCAGCGTACTAATAAGATACAGTGCCGAGTCACTCACGACTTATCGATGCTTTGATTGCTGATTGGCAATGCTCTACGTTTGCCTTTACCAATCAATGAGTTAATTTCGATTAATTCCAGTAAATAATGTAAATGAATATGTTTGTGGTTTATATCATTCGAGTATCTATAATTATAATTGTCTTTTTTTAGTAAATGTTTTATTCAATCTATTATCGGCTTTGACAAAGGATTAATTAGTAAACACTAATTGATTTTTAGATCGATTAAAACTTATTTCATTTTTATTCTTAGCTTCATTTAGGATCCAGGATCCTAGAAATTAGGATACATGATCAATGATTGATGATGCACATAACAGTTAAGACACCTTTCCCCACTTCCTGCCCAATTTTTGAGACATAGCGTACTAAAACTCAACGCCGTTCATTTCCAGAGCGCCAAATGGAAATAAATCATTCCCCCAGTGGGAATCGAAGCCATAGCCGTGCTTATAATCAGACGCTGTACAGCAGCGCCACGAGAACCTCAGTACCAAGTCACAATTATTTATCGTTTACATGGGCAAATAGATATTGTAAATAAAAGATAATTAAAATTAAATATTTTATTGATAATTCATTAAGCTGATCGATTTAAAAATGGCAGAGAAGTCAAGGGACACACAAAATAATATAACTCCTCATTTTTGAAAATTGGTTAACACATAATTGAAATATTACCAATTATTTTACTTTATTACCAAGGCCGTTGTGGCATAGAGAAAAAGCGTCCGACTGTAAGCGCGTTTCCCACTCGAGTGAATTGTGCATTTAAATTATTATCATTTTCCTGCTTTGATAGACCAAGCGCGGCGCTGAGTTCCGCAACACAAAATGACTTGAAAGTTGGGTAGGAAGGGAGATAGTGTGTGTCCCCTTGCCTATCCTGCTATGCGGTAAAAGCGTGAAGCTGTTTATTATGTTAAATATTAGGTGAAATTACATTAGTGCCCTATTTATTGATGACTAATGAATGTTACTACTAATACAATAGACAACAAAATATTTAAAGATCCCTTTATAGTGGGACGGTTATTTTTATAGTAATTTTGGACGGATAAACTTGTAATAAACCCAAAAAACCACTTTTTTATTATTATATAATGATATTAGTATGTAATGTGTAATTTAAATATAGCAATAACAATAGTAAGCTACGACTAATAATGTGTGTTAATTTAAGATGTAGGTCTACTAAGATAAGAAATTTTTGAAAATTAACTATAATGGAAAGAGAAACATCTATATTTAAAACTTTATCGTTTTAATTTATTAATTGTATATGAAGTAAATTGACATAGTATGTTTCATAGTAACCTAATGTAATAGTTAAAAGTTTAAAGAAAAACGTAACTCTACTTTTAGTATTCACTTACATAAATGCAAAGCTTAACTTAAGCAACCTGAACTTACTTACTTATTGAAGAATGACAAAATATCGAAAGTAATAACAATATAATAGAATTATGTGCAATTCAAAAAAACTGATGTTATAAAAGTTAATATTAAATAATAATCAAGAAAACGGCGAAAATAGACACGAATTTAGAAATACTTTTCTTTATATTGACTTATTACTTACGAGAGGAGAGGGCGCCACTGCGTAACTGTTAACATTAGCTCCGTGATTATTTTGTGAATTTAATATAAATATCAGAAGTTTAAGTGTGATTTATAGTTTACAAGTGTGATAAGTATTCAAAAGTTACGGACAAATAAAAGTTTACTGCAACAGGCTTACAAATAGTGCAAAACAATCAAGATAGTGACTTTAAAGACCAGTGACATTCAAAAAATAACTGTATAGTGGCGTTTAACAAGATTTTACTTAAATTGAAATAAGTATAGTGGTGGAGTGTACCATCATTAGAGGGAATATCTAAACTTTTAAAACAACGTGTTGAAAGACTGTAGTGATAGAAATTCCAGAACTTCATATTTATTATAAAATTAAAGCTCCCTCGACACAAAATTTGTTAAACTAACGCCATCTATCGAAGGATAAACAAATTAGTTTAGCTTTCAATCGATCAAAGAAATATTTCTACAACCACGCCACTACGAGATTTGCGAGATACTCCAAAAGAGGGCACCAGTATTATTAAAAATTGTCTGGTCACGGGAGATCGTTACTAGCAAAAGTAAATCAAAGAATTTAAAATTATGGAAGACATTATGAATGTACTTCGTAACATACAAAAAGATTTAGAAGAGCAAAAAACAACGATTCGTCAAAGTGGACATAGTATAACAGATCAAGTAACTCTTAATATAAATAAAATTTTGGAAGATAAATTTAGTATATGGGAAGAAAAACAGAATATTCTTAGAGAAAAAGTAGAAAATCAAGAAAAGCGAATTTACTTCTTGGAAAAACAGGCAAGAAAACGAAATATCGTATTTTTTGGGATCGAAGAAAATGAGACTTCATATGAAAACTTAGAAAAGAGTATCCTTCAATGGCTCGATATGTACTTGTCTATCAAACTTGAACAGAGAGATATCCAAGAAGTAAAAAGAGTTGGTAAAAAAGGTGGAATACCTCGACCTATTATAGCAACATTCTCAACCCTTGGCTTAAAGATTAATATTTTTAAACAAAAAAGAATGTTGAAAGATACCCCCTTCTACATGAAAGAAGATTACCCACTCTATGTTTTGGAAAAAAGAAAAGAGCTCCAAGAACAAGTAAAACTCGAGGCGGAGAAAGGAAATAAAGCCATAATAAAATATGACAAACTGATTATATTAAAAAAAAAATAACTATAAGAGAACACTTTCCAACTCACCTGAAAATTGCAGTCAAGCCGAAAGCCACAAAAATATACAAACTGTTAAAAAGAATAAAACACTTAAACAATATCCTTTGGGCCGCAGATCAAATAGTGTTTCTGAAGGTACTAAAACACCCAACATGCTGAACTTTTTTCTAAATAAAAATGTTAACAATCAGTTTAATACAAGTCCAAGTACATAGCAATTAGCACGCCCTCCTCAAAAGAATATCATCGACAAAACAATGCAATCAAACAAAAATTTACACCTTCCAACCCGGCCGGTCACCGTGGAAGGTACCGACCACTACCCTCCAAAAGGAAAAAAATACACAAACACTAAAAATATAGAAACAAAAATTTTACCTGCAACAAATAAAATTTATGTCATGTGCTATAATGTCAGGTCCTTAGCTTCTTACGAACGCTTAATCGAGTTAAGCGAAGCTTTGAAAAATGTCAAATTTGATATAATCGGTCTATCTGAAACAAGAAGACTAGGGACAAAGATAGAGGAATATGACGATTACATATTGTGCCATACAGGCCTTCATCCTGGGAAATATGGAGTTGGTTTTTTATTAAAGAAAAATCAAAAAGAAAATATAGAAAGTTACACCGGCATTACAGACAGAGTGGCTCTTTTAAATTTAAATATACAAGGTAATAAAATATCATTCATTCAAGTATATGCCCCCACGGAAGCAGCAACAGATGAAGAAATAGACGCTTTTTATAACAATGTCAATAAGGCCATTGATCTAGCACACAAGGTCTACATAATAATGGGCGATTTCAACGCAAAAATCGGACAACCTAAACAAAATGAATATTTAGTAATGAAATTAAACGGATATGGAAAGAGAAATTTGAGAGGACAGATGTTAATTGATTTCGCTTTAGAAAATAAAACTCCAATTTTAAACACCTTTTTTAAGAAAAAACAAAATCAAAAATGGACCTGGCGATCGCCAAATGGGGAACATAAAAATGAGATAGATTTTGTTCTCTCAAATCGCCCTTCCATGGTTCAAAACATCGAAGTACTAAATGTAAATTTTTCTTCTGACCACCGACCACTACGAGCAACTCTATGTCTAGAAAAATTAAAGAAGAATAGGGCAAATTTTAAAAATTTCCAAAACTTGACATTGAAAAACGAAGATGAAATTACGACCTACAAAACCCGCATTATGTCTAATCTATCATGCCTCCTAGACTGCCAAAAAAACTCTACAGTACAAATTTATTATGATAAAATTATATCACTTATCACTCAAGGTCTACAATTTGATCGGTCGAAGTCAAAAAATAAAGAGAAACCACACAAAATATTGTCAGAACGTACTTTAACATTAATGTCTAATAGATGGGAACTTCAGAAAGTTAAAAATAAAAGTAGACCTATGAAAAACAAACTGTCAGCGCTATTTAAACTTGTAAGTAAGTGTATAAAAAATGACTACACACAATATAGATACAGGACAGTTGAAAAATATCTACTACAAGCAGGCAGTTCCAAAAAAGCTTTAAAGCAGCTACGTACAAGAAAAATATGGATAGAAGGACTAAAAAAAGGAGAATTAATAGTAAACAATAGAAATGAAATTATAACTATAGCAACTGAATTCTACAAAAACTTGTATAGTGCCAAAGTAGATAAAAACATTAACTGTTGTAACAAAATTATTGTCCCTAAAAAAGTGCCAGAAAACACTATTAAACCTTTCTATGAAAAAGAAATAATCGATACAATAAAAAGGCTGAAAACAGATAAAAGTCCAGGATCTGATAATATAACCAACGAGGTTATAAAAATAGCTCAGGAGCAGCTAGCACTGCCCCTGACTCATTTGTTTAACCTTATTTTGGAAACCACCGAAACACCGATACAATGGTCGGAATCAAACGTAATACTTATATATAAAAAAGGTGATCCACACGATATAACGAACTACAGACCAATTAGCCTATTACCTAGTATATACAAAATATTTTCTTCTTTGATTAACATTAGACTAAGCCACACATTAAATGCCCAACAACCTATAGAACAAGCAGGATTTAGAAAAGGTTTCTCGACGATAGACCACATTCATACATTAGAAATAGTGATCGAAAAATATTACGAACGACAAAGACCTCTTTACATTGCTTACATAGATTACAAGAAAGCATTCGACACCGTTTCACATTCAAGCATATGGAAAGCACTAGAAGAACAAGGAGTAGAAAATCAATACATTCAAATAATCAAAAATATATACAACATCAATACAGGCAGAGTGAAACTAGAAACAACTGGACCATCTTTCCCTATAAAAAGAGGCGTCAGACAGGGAGACCCTCTATCACCGACAATATTTATTGCTGTTTTGGAGTCAATAATGAGAAAATTAAATTGGCAAACAAAAGGACTAAACATTAACGGTAATTACTTAAGCCATCTTCGTTTTGCAGATGATTTGGTACTCCTGTCGGAATCGGGCACACAACTACGCCAAATGATACTATTATTAAACACAGCAAGTAAAGAAGTTGGACTGGAAATTAACTTATCCAAAACAATGCTCATGACCAATAGTACAGAGGTAACCATACATGTGGACAACGAGGAACTCCAATACACAGATAAGTACATTTATCTAGGCAAACAAATTGGTTTTGACAGAAGGAACAAGGAGTGGGAAATAGAAAGACGCACACAAAGCACCTGGAACAAATACTGGAGTATGAAAGAATTTTTTAAAAGCAAGCTGCCAGTTATGATAAAAACGAAAACGATGTCTTCTAGTCTTCTACCGTGCCTTACATACGCATGTCAGACTTGGAAGTATACCAATAAAATCAAAAACAAAATCATTACCTGCCAGCGTGGTCTTGAGCGCAGTATGTTAAATATCCGCAGACGTCAAAAAGTTCGGCACACAAAAATCAAAAACATCCTAAAGTCCACAGATGCACTAGTCCACGCACGAACACTAAAGTGGAGGTGGGCGGGGCATGTAGCACGAGTACAAGACGATAGATGGACTAAAAGAATAACCACATGGAGAGGTCCAAGAGGTAAAAGACGGATAGGGAGACCTCACGCGAAATGGCAGGACGATATAATTGGAATAGCTGGCTCAAACTGGATTCAAGTTGCTCAGGACAGACAGTCATGGTCTCTTTTGGAGGAGGCCTTCACCCAAAGAGGGGTTCTTGCAGATTAATAGTATCTTAATTTACAAATAAACACATATATGCGTGTAGATATTTATCTCATATTAATTAATATTAAATGTAACACTAGAACCATTAACACTATGTCATAATAATTAAAAATAAATATTAAATATCATAGAATAGAAATATAACACCTGCACATTAATGTACTTATTATGTATGCAAGAAACAATAAAGGCTTTTTTATTTTTTTATTTTTATTTTTTATTTTTTATTTTTTATTTTATGACTTATTACTATCTTAATTAGTATATTTCAGTGAACATTTACGTCCCAAAGTGATGACTAGATGTATTTTATAATAAAATTATTTATTTTAGTGTACATTTAAATGCATTATATTTAAAACATATATTTACTAAGTAAAATAAATGCTGTGCGTTACATAAATGGTAATTATACGTAAAAAAGTCGCACACGCGATGTAGTTATCAGGAGATCGGCATCAAAGAATTTCGTTTCTATAACCACATTTCCACTGAAATAAAAAATATGGCTGTTTTAAATAAATCAAAACAAAATTATAATAATATATGTAACTTCCAACATTAACTACATGAATTGGCAATTTATCTATATATAAAATTGATACTCATCGCTGTCTGCATATAGAAGATATATGAGAAATTTATTATTTAGTATTATACAAAATGATAACATATTCAAAGAGGAATTTGTAAGCGTAAGCTTATAAAACTGAAACTCAAACATAACAACTAAAAAACCAAAACAACTCAAATTATATATTAAAAAAACTTCTACTAACTTTAATACATTTGCAGGCATCATTTGGGACTCGGGTGCAGATTCAATTATGGATTGCCATGTATTTGTTGAGTTCGGAATAACATAGCCAAATTCAAAGAACCATTCCTCCAAGCATCTTCCCTTGAACAGAACTTTCTGGAAAATGACATATTATTATGATGTTATTACAAATTTAAAATGGAGCTTATACTCCAATGCAAAATATACAGCTATTGTATAAACATGAAGGGTTTAAAATCACACTCAGAAGAGTCAATAATTTTAATTTTTCTTCTCTGGAAAAACAAAAAGTAGCATTGTCATATGGAGATATTACAGCAAAAGAAGCTCACAATAGTTCTTGGGACCTGTATAAGGTGTAGGCTTAAAGGCTCCTTAAAATGTGCATTAATTGCAGTGTCAAAGCTCCTCTCTAACTGCCCAAATTCAAAATTATTCTACTGCACCTCCTACATAGTATGCACTAAATGGAACTGATTATACACTACTAGACAAATACTAGAAAATAACACTACATGAAAATGCTTGGTGGACATACACATCTTTAGTAGGTATATATTTTACTATTGTTTAAAGATGTTTTAAAAGTTTGTCTCACTATCATAAACCTTATGCCATGCCTTATTTTTACCAGATAATTGTGAATCCATATAAATGTCTGGATAATCCAATCATCACTGAATAAAGAACATGTGTTCATTTCAAAGTAAATGTAATTTTTGTTAATTTGTATATATTGCTTTTACTCACTTGTTCCAACCTAAATTTCTCTATTGGTTCTACAGAGCTAAAGTTCATTTCTCGAGAGACCACTCTACATTTAAGGATGCGCTTGGGAACTCTTGCTTCGTGTTCAACATCTGGATTTGACATATCTTCATTGTGCTGCCAAATTACTTTACCTAAATCCATGAAATCCCATTAATTATTCTATTTATTAAATATTAATGATATTATACAATACTAATTGTTAAATAAAATGTAATATATGATGCAAAAGCAGCAAATTCCATTTTTTTTTAAATGTAACTATAAGTGTAATATGTAGTGTAGTGGCTACACTAACAGATTACATATATAATAAATTTTCAAAAAAAAAATGGATGTTGCTGCTTTTGATTTTATATGACACATATGATTGAGGAGTGGTTTTATTCAATATGTTCGATTGACATTTAATAATATAGTTACCTGTGTCAACATCTCGTAGATTCATATAATTTCTGGCAGTATGTGTCAAGAAACTATTGTACAATGTACATGTGTAAGATTATAAAACTTTAAAATAAACAATGGTGCGAATGTTTTAAAATAACATATGGACCACAAAATCTTAACTAGTTACTTAACAAACATCATGTATATTCTTAAAGGATACATTTGAAAGCCATTGAGGACCGACTTCACACGGTCTTGCTCAGATTCTTCGAGAGGCATAAGCTCCGTCATGTTTAATGTAGTTTCCGAATTCCGCTTCTAATTTTCTTAAATTTTCAATAATATGCAAACAAGTTATGGGAAAATGTAGTATGATAAAAAGGCGAGTATTAAATGGTATAAATTAGAATGTTTTTGTAATATATATGGCTATTCACGAAGTTATTCAAAAATATTCACATTTATCAAAATTTTACAAACAAAAAGAATGCCAATTCCATATCCATAGCGAACTGTCAACTGTCAATGTAACATCGGAAATCGGAATGATTCATTTACAATTACGTTTAGTAATTTTAATTCTTAAATCATTTCTTATATACCTCTATAATCATTCCTTGTATATTTAATTTTAGGTTGATAAACTTGGAAATAAAAATATATTATGTGTTCAAAAACTCCTAACATTAATATACACAAAATTTATAAAAAAAACTCAATTGTATATCAAATTAATATTTTTTCGCAATTGTACCTATTAATTTCAATACATGCAGCGTATTTTTAATTTGTTGTCATGAAATATTTACATCAACCTCATTTTTTCCCTAATTTAGACTATGAACACATAGAATAAGTATATCTTAGTTTTACTTCCTTATTTATAAATTTTAGGTGTAAAATATTATTTAATATGTTTAATTTTTTATTTAGGTTTTTTAATTTTAGAATTTATCTTGTGTGAAACGAATACCAAAGTTCAAAATGGTTGACAGATTGTAGAAAGAGAACAATTGGTGGTTTTTTGTGTACCTGCTTAATTTGTTTTGTAAAAACATTGCCTTAGAAATTCAGCAAATAACGAATGTTTTTCTGGTGCCTTCGCGTTAACTATATTAGATGATTAGAAGTTGTTAAGTATTAATATTCATTTATTTCTATGAACTCAAAAAGCGAAACTGACGAAGCTTCAAGGTAAATAAATTTGTCGTCATTATGTCTTTTATTTTTAACTTCAAAATAAATTACTTCTCTTTGTATCGGTTTGGACGTATGATTATGAACAGTTTCTTTTCTTTATTACATTTTGCGTAGTTCGAATAATGCAATTGTTAGAGGTTATGCATTACTTGCTATTTTTCGATTATTGTTGACAATATTTTCGTTTGCGACAATACATAAGACCTTATTTTATCCTTCCTTAGGGGGAGCGAAGCATCATCGTCAAATAACAATTCAACCCCAAGCAATTCTAAGGATCATTCTGCGCCAGGTTTATGCGCCGATTCAGGTTCAAGCAATACTCAAGACATTATGAAGCGAGCTGCGGCGAGACAATTGATTGAAAGATACTTCTATCAGTTGTTGGATGGTTGTGGTAACCCTAATTGTGACAACCAATACTGTGCATCAAGTGGGGAGGTAATATCTTCATGGAAAAGTTTCTCAGTTAAAAATTTAATTAGTATCAACTTGTTATCATTTAAACTTAATAGTAAAACTTTACCACTCTACTAAATTTATGAAGTTACATGGTATAATTTTATTGCAGGCAAGAAATTTAACCCCTAATGAAGCAGCAGCTGAAGCAATAAAACTTTTTTATAAAGAAGCTCGCCTTTGTGACACTTTACCTAACAAGGTGCCAAGAACAGAAGCAAGTACTTGTGATTCCAGTGCAAGGTAAGTAAATACAGGTATAAATTAGATGACTCGTATTATTTATTTACAATGCTTTAATATTAAAAACAAAAACACTTTAATATTTTGGAAATAAATGTAAAAAAACTTGGGGGAATTATAAAAAAGTATATTGTTTAACATATTGATAAGAACATAAATATTTCAACTACTGAAATCAATATTTAACATTATGTAGTTAATATATTTACTTACTGCATATAATTAATAAATAAAATTAATTGCTTTAATTAATGTAAATTTTTATATTTGTTAAGAAGTGTATATATAATGAGAGCTAATCTTCACTTATAATAAAATTACAACAGAACTGTGTTACTACATGGAAGATATATAAGAAAAAATATTTGGTGGCATTTAAAATTGTAATAAAGCTAAAAATAATGAAAAATTATTAATAACGTTGTTAGTAAAGTTATTTACTTTTCAATATAGGTTTCAAAATTGTATATAAAATTATATCATTACTAGAAAATTAAAGCAATGCTGAGTATTAGTTCAAGTTGGCAAAGCCGCAAACAGACAGAAACAAATTTCACTCTTTAAAGACTATTTCTAAGAGAATAATATTTACTTTATAGTAATAAGTATTATTCTCAAAAAGTAAAGTAATTTTCTTTCCCAAGTGTGGGATAACACTTTAAAATTGTTAAGAATAATATTTCTTGATTCCAGCACAACTTGCACAACTTCTAGCCCAAAAGACAAATCAAATGAAACGGAGAAAAAATCTGAGTCTGCATCATGCAGTACATCACCAACAGGGAATAAAATGGAAACAATTTCTGAAGCTAGTCAAAATGTATCTCAAGAGGATTATAAAACTCTAAGTCATAATAGTATGTGAAAAGTTTTACTAATATTTAAATTGTACGTAAAAGTGTTAAGAAAAATTAAAATTTTAACATTACCTCTTTGAAACTGTCCAAGCTCTCTAGCAATTGAAATCTTAAGTTCTTATTGAGCTGTGTCTAAATTACTATACACTCAAGTCCACTTAATTTTGTATGTAAAACTGTGCAAAGTATATTATATAATAAGAATCTATGACTTAAATGGCTTAACTACATTAACATTTTTTTAATTTATCTAATTACTTTTAGACCAATTTTAAAGAAGCTATCATTATGATAATTAAAAAAATATATTATTTATATAATTCTTTGTAATTAATTACTGTAAAACAAACTTCCAATTACCTAATTAGGATAGTAATTATTATAATAGAAAAACATTAACTAACTGCCATTTAAATCCTTTATATTGCAATACTAACTGCTACAATTTTACTTGACATTGAGACAAGACAAGAGATATGTCTAGAGTAACTTTATTTGATATTCGTTTAAAATCGAAATGGCTGATAGATACTTTAGACAATTTGCTCTTATCACTACTTACAGATGGTGTTCCACTAACAGAGGAACGTATATACGAGTTGTGCAATGAGTGTATTCAAACAAAAAAACCACAGTCGCTTATAAGAGCTTTGGGTGAAGCTTTCACACAACCACTGATATTAGCTAGATGTTTTCAAAGGAAATTGAAGGATAGTGATAATGGTAGTGATGGAAGCAAAA
The DNA here is from genome assembly GCF_056956725.1 of Heliconius melpomene rosina. Lineage (NCBI taxonomy): Eukaryota > Metazoa > Arthropoda > Insecta > Lepidoptera > Nymphalidae > Heliconius > Heliconius melpomene. The sequence goes on from NC_140405.1 coordinate 8,288,621, forward strand.
AAGTAGGTATGTATACATTTTATTATAATATTTATGAAAATAAGTATGCAGTAGTTAACATCTGACTGTAAAATATGTGCGTTGCAAATAGTTCAATACCCACTGAAAGTAATGAATGTATTTTTCATTTCCTTCATCTGGTGTCAAGCCAAAGTTCTACTAGTAGCTATGAGATTAGCGTGTTCATCCAAACAAACTCTCTAGCTTTATAATATTAATGTAGATGACAATTTTTACAGATAAAGAATCAAAAGCAATGTGTTCGTCAAGTGATCCAGATAAAGATGTAGACAGTATGACTGGACCAGGACTAGATGTAGCATCGTGTAGTAGAGCATTTCAGTATCTTGCCAAAGTAAATAATTATGCCAATTTTTTTTTGTCATATTTTTGAATTGAATTATCATTTGTAAGGAGAAATTATATGTATTTATTTTTATACAAGTTTTAAAATTTTTACCTAAAATTTTCACGTTCAATTATATTTCTGTGAAAATCAAATATTGTGACATGTCACCATCATTCGTACATACGTTAATTTATTAAATTTTTTAATGAAAAATATACATTTATAGCATATAATATTTTATTCTCATCTTAATAGGTGCCATCAGATTATTACAGTTCAGCATTAGTCACAGCTCTTATAACACTGGCGGAAAATCTCGAGATAGATCTTCGGATAGCCAAGAACATGAGTATGGAGGATACGGTCAATTGTTTCGTTATTGCCTTTGAAGTGCCAGACTTAGGTTGTAATGATTACTTGGAAATCGCCTTGCCTGCTTTGTGCCATGCAGCTGAACATTTACCTGTAAAAGGTAGCAATGATTTTAATTGAATATTGTTCTTAAAATGTGAAATAGCGCTTGATTGTGACTACAATGTTTGCGGGTTTCATCCCTGTTCAAAATAATTAATTACATTTATTTCTTTGCTTTAGTAAGAGAAAGCATGGTGTTATCAAGCAGTCAAGACACAATGTGTCAATCTACACAGAAATCTGAGAATGGAATGGAATTATAATAATACTTTAAAAATGACAGATATTTATTGGTGACTTACTTAATACTTTAAATATTATACTATATAATAATATGTATAATATTTATCAAATCATATTCAAGAATAATTGATATAAAATGTCTACTAAATAATATTTTTCCAGCCCAAGCAAAATTAGCTCGAGTATGGGCGCAACATTGTAAAGAAAGTCTTCAACACATATTAGAGACTTTACAACAGTTAATAACATTGAGGGTTATATCAACAAATTATTCTAGAAACTTTCAAGTACAAGATGATGAGAGTGTCACCATGGCTACTAAATTAATGAAGGTAGTTTGTTCTTCTAATACTATTATTCATATAAAAGCTAAAATATACATTTATACATCAGCTTAGCATAGGCTGTAGCCTGTAGGCTTGTGTTATTCTGATATAGTTCCTGGGATTAGTCAGTTTAACCAAACAAACTTTTCACCTTTATAATATTAATAAAGATACTATAATATTTATTCCAGATAGTATACTATGCTAACATGCTTGCTGGAGTGATGGAGCCTAACACATTAAGAGAAGAACCCATAGTCATCACTAACCAATTAGATCCATTGGGTGATGCGTTAGACCATTTATATCCTTTATCATCTATTAAAAACTCTAAACAAGCACAGCAAGATGATCCTTTAGGTGAGTTAAAATGTTTAAATAATCTAAAATATGTTAATGTTTTAAATAAATAATCTAAAAGATATATTGATGTTCAGATAAGTAGTGCAGAAAACAAAAAAAGATCAAATTTAAAATTATAATTTTTTCATGATATTTTGGTTTTCTGGGATAATTTTGTTCTGATTTCTTGTCATACATATAATTAGTGGCCATAATAGGCATAAGAACAGCTAATTTGAATTATTCAATCATGGTGGTGTGTGGGAAATGGAGTATATTAACACTATATTTTCTCATATTTCCCTACTATAATCGAGATAAAGTGAGCAGTTAAAAAAGAGACCAAAGTAGGTGATTAAACAAAATAATAAAATGGATAGCTGTTGTAAGTAATGGCTATATAAGAAAGAAATTTAAAATGAATACATGACCTGTCTCCTTAGTGAATGAAATTATATATAAATAAAATTTAGCTTTAACCACTATCTAATCTCAATGTTTGATTATAGTTTCAATAATATAATTATCCCTATACAAGAATGGAGTGACAAATCATGGAGTCACACAAAATTATATATGTGAAAATGCTTCATTAAATAATGAAAACGATTCTTATATATTTGTTTTGTTTCCAGCAATTGAATTAGATATAAACGTATTAGACGCTAGGAAACCTTATTTGCCATTTGAGGAGTTCTACAATGAACCCCTCAGTGATACTATAGAAATGGATATAGACTTAGCTAATTGTAAAACTGAAATAGGTAAGTGCAATATAATTAAACTGTAGGTAAAATAAACACTATAATTTGAGTTTTAATGAGACTTGACAGGAAAGGTTATGGGTTCGATTTCCACTCGACAGAGTGAATTATTTTCATATATTTGCTCTGGTAAATAGGCAAAGCGCGATGCTGAGGTTTGCTACTCGGTCTCAATCACGGTAGGTGGTGCGTGGGGAATGAAGTGTCTTAACACTCAGTTCCCTTTGTCTACTTGACTGTTAGTAATGAGTCGGATCGTCGGACAAAGGATATTCGCAGATATAAAACCAAATACAGATATTTAAGATCAGCATATACAGATCTTAACTTACTAACTTAATCAATATAGATGTTTTAAAATTAACCAGAATAAAATTCAATTCAACTCTTTATACAAACTAATACCAGCTGATCGTTTATTTGAGTTTGAGAGAAGGACAGATATATCAGGACGTTGGCTTTGGTTTATAAGATTTTTTTAAAGAAAATATATATTTTTAATAAATAAGGTAAAAGATCCGAAAAAGGTCGTCGAAATAGTCACGGATACGGATCTGTCTTATCTTTTCTTTCGCTTTCATTATTGTTTGTATGAGAGATGCAGCATCAAGCTAACCGAAAACCAAATGTGTTTACAGGTAAAAAGTTCTCATTCCTCAAGTACCCGTTCATTCTGACGGCGGCGACTAAGTCGCTGGGGCTGTATTACGAGAACCGCATTCGCATGTACTCGGAGCGGCGCGTGTCGCTGCTGCACGCGGTGGTAGGCGCCGCGCCGCCCATGCCCTTTCTGCGCCTAAAGGTGCGCCGCTCGCACATCATTGACGATGCGCTAGTCGAGGTGAGGTGGCATTACATACATTGTTTTAAGTTTATAAGTTAGATTTGTTAGAAATGAAATAATGTATAAGCTGTTTCGTGTCGATTGACTAATTACTTGATTAGTTGATGAACCAGTGGGTTGATCGGTCGGTCATCTGTTTTAATGTAAGTGGCCGCAATTTTGTTATATTATGTAATGATTGGCATAAATTAAATCTAATTCTTGTGAGTCGAATTAATATTTTCCATCTTAAATATAAATTACACTTACTGTAATAAGTCTACACTATATTTGATAATTACACAATTTAAATATAAAAATGTCTTTGTATAGCTGGAAATGATAGCAATGGAGCGCGCGTTAGACCTTAAAAAGCAATTAGTGGTGGAATTTGAAGGGGAACAGGGTGTGGACGAAGGTGGTGTCAGCAAGGAGTTCTTCCAACTAGTCGTCGAACAGATATTCAATCCCGATTATGGAATGTTTACACAGAGACCCGATGAAAGTACTGTTTGGTATGTTTCTTATAACTTGTACTGCTCTAAAAATACAGTTTTACAAATTAACTTTACAAATGAATATAATCAAATGTAATAAAATTATTGTATTGTGGTCAAACAACAATTCTACATTTCAACAAGTGATTGAATATATTTCGTCTTCTTGGCTCTTACATAATTCGCAATATCCCGAAAATTCACCAAACAATGATGAGTCACTACCGCAGCATGCAGTATACAGTGTGAAGATAAAAAGTAATATTAAATGATTTTTCAGGTTTAACCCAACGTCGTTTGAAACAGAAGCTCAGTTCACATTAATCGGAATAGTCTTAGGTCTTGCAATATATAACAATATTATATTAGCCGTCAACTTTCCAATGGTTGTGTACAGAAAGCTGATGGGAAAGAAAGGTTCCTTTGAAGATTTGGCTGATTGGAATTCTGTAAGTTACTATGTTTATAAAAATATTAACATAGTTATCTCCTCTATCCTTTCTCTATCTTTTAAATTATTACATTTAGTACTGGATATTGAATTATTACATTCAGTACTGGATAATGCTAAGTTGCTGCATAAAATATACAAAGACATACTTGATTATGATAAAAATATATATATATTCATTTGTATATAAAATTGTATTCAGTAAGATATATTTTTTGTTAACATTAACTTCTATAATATTTACATTTTTTTATTACAATAAAAAATATATTTAATTATAATTACAGACACTATACAATGGTTTAAAAGACATGCTAGAGTACCAGGGCAGTGATTTAGAGGAAGCATACTATCAAACATTTAGGATATGTTACACAGACGTATTCGGAAACAATATATTCCACGATCTGAAAGAAAACGGCGATAATATATTCGTAACGCAGGAAAATAAACAGGTAAATTTGAAATACAAGTTAACAATTTCAAGAATTGTAATATTGTTGAAATGCTCCATGCTACCATAAAAAATTGTAGATGTTATGTTGTTTTAATAGTATTTTGCAATTGAATTGAGTAATCGAAGGGTGATTAAAGTTTTCTAAGTTTTTTTTTGTATTTCAAACAAAATATGTCTATTTTTTTGATAAATCATTGAATTTATTAATTGATAATATTTTAATATCGAATGGCCAATTTACTTACACATTGAGTTCTAAGATACATATTATATTTACTCATACATAATATTATTTCGTTAATTTCCCAGGAGTTTGTAGACCTATATGCGGAGTTCCTACTGAATAAGTCAGTGGAGACGCAATTCTTGGCGTTCCGGCGCGGCTTCGTCATGGTGACGGACGAGAGCCAGCTCGGCTTGCTGTTCCGGCCCGAGGAGGTGGAGACCCTCGTGTGTGGGAGCAAGGTAATTTCTTTTGAATACATAAAGAATGTTGTAAATGCGATAGCTGTGGGTTCGAATTCCATGAAGATATTTTAATATTGTCGCTTTGATACTAAGACTAAGACACCGTTGAGTTCCACCACTAAGCTAAATTGGGTGGAAAGTGGAGAAAGGAATTTTGGACATTGTTTGTTGAGTGGTGGAACTCAACGCCGCCCTTTGCCTCGGCACCAGATCGAAGAAATATAAATATAAATTTTAAATAAATATTTCATTACCTGTGGGGAATACCTGTTTGTTTTTATTTTGAATTCATAACCAGTCGGTTCTCGGACTGGCCTCATTTATTTTTTACTTATAAGTATAGCTCGTGATATGTATAAATATAAAGAACAAAATATAACTAAGCTTGTTTTTCATGCTCTGGTTTATGTGAAAAATTATTGAATAGTAAACAAACAAATTGCTTTCTAATTCCAGAACTTCGATTTCAATGAGTTAGAGAAATCAACGGAATACGACGGCGGCTACACAGCCGATTCACAAACTATAAAGGACTTTTGGAGCATCGTTCACGGCTTCTCATTAGAGGACAAACGTAAATTATTACAGTTTACCACAGGATCTGACCGCGTGCCAGTCGGTGGCCTCAGCCATTTAAAACTAGTGATAGCCCGAAACGGCCCCGACTGCGACCGCCTTCCCTCCGCCCACACTTGCTTTAACGTACTCCTTCTGCCCGAATATTCGACAAGAGACAAACTAGCCGACAGACTGATCAAAGCCATTAGCTATTCCAAAGGATTTGGAATGCTTTAGTTAATGTTAATTTGTAATGTAATATGTCACGCCTATAATATTGTTAAGCCACTATTTGGCCTTCTGATGAATAAAGTTTTGTTTTATTTATATATACATGGTGTTTTATTTTTTTATTTCTTTTGGTTCAATGAGTAGATTTGACATTGTATGCGACAGACTAATTAAAGTCATTAGCTAGTTTAAGGGCTTCGCAATGCTTATTTGTTAAAGTTAATTTGTATGTAATAATGTGTCGTCTATAATAATTTTCACGATGAATGACGAATTTTGTCTTATGAGTTACGATGGTCAAAATATTATTTATACACATAATTTGTAGATGTTGTGTTGTATTTTCAGTTTTTAATAAAAGTTTAATCTGTTTAAGAATTTTGTTTATTAATAGGAAAAAATGTATTAAAAATATATTAGATTTGAAATTGTTTTATACTAAATTTGGATAGACATTCATAAATATGTACAAAGCTTAGTTTACAATGACAATGACGGTTAAGACTAGACCAAAAAACAATATATCAAATCATTTTTTTTATAATGTCAGTTGCTTGATAAGTTGATACTTTTAAAATGATGAAAAAAAAAAAAATTTTTTTCTCTACACAGTTATTGGCAGCTAAACCTTATACAGATTTATAGTTATTAAATCACAACTTTATAAGACGTAACGTCTTTAAGACGCAAGTCATGAACGACGAGTGGGAAGGGGCGTCGGCATGGCGGGGAGGAGGGCAGTTGCACCGTGACGTCGGCTGAAGCGCGGCGGACTTTATTTTGTGGCCTGTAAATAAATACAGATTAGTATAAATGGTCCTTAGGTTCCTCATTGTTAGTGTTTCTGAATAAGCAACATGTAAGAGACGGAGAACCTGCAGTGCTTAGTGCCTACCGTCTCATGAGAGAGTCATAACTATGACTATAACTATTTTTTCTCCTTCTATCAATCAAAAAACAACTTTTAGTTAGCTAGCTAATTATACTTACACTTTTTGTCATTATTTGTCGCCGAGGGATTTATATTCAAAACAAATAGTTGATTGCCACTGATTCAATCAAATTATATATTTCACAAGATCCCATACCGATGTTTAGCATCGCAAGTACAAGAGGCAGCCGTGTAGGCGGCGGCGGCGGCGTGGCGCCTCGCGTGCTTGGAGCACACGCGCACCGCCTCCGCGCCCTCGCCCGCCTCGTAGAAGCAGGCGGGCGCCGAGCTGCGGCGCGAACGGCACATGGACGCGTATGTAGGTGCTGCTACACGCTCTACCTGTGCGTTGAACTTTATATATTGGGATTTTTTTTTGAATATTATTATAATTAGGACTAATACTAGAGAGAAATATATTTGTTTTTATTGGGTGGGCATTATACCCAGATGCTACTATAGATAGATTATACCTAATGCAGAGCGCATACTTTCTCTTTTATTAAAATTAAACTTTTTTCAGATACTTTCCCTTTTGCCTAATGCACTCTGCATTAGGCAAAAGCTAAAGTATTACCTATCTTTCTATCATAATAAGTATATCACAGTTTAATAACTACATCCATAACTGCAGTCCGTCGAATTCTGATGGCATCGCTATTGAATGGCGGAACAAACGTCACGCTTTGCCTCGACACTAGAGAAAGAAGAAAGAAGAAATAAAAATATCTAATTTCGTCATGTGGAAATCGAATCCGCACCTGTCGCGTTTATAGTCACTCGCTTGCGCCTCTACGCCAAGACTGACCGCTCTTTTAAGTTACCTAATTATTGGATCAAGTAGAATCAAATCCCTCAACCTTTCTTGCACTATAACACAAGTAGATCCATCACAAATATAAACCAACAGAGCCACAAACCTCAAAGGTGACATTCTTCCTCCTCCTCCGGCGCGGCGCGGGCGCGGGCTGGTCGTTGCGCTTGCGGCGCTGCGCAGGCGCGCTGCCGAACAGGCCGCGCTCCTCCGCCACGCGGATCATGTACTTGGCGTCCAGCCGCGTGATCTCCTGTGCGACTGACCTCATATATATCATACCGCCTGGTGCTAGTGTGCTTGTGTGTGCTTATATGCCGTGTTGTGTGGTATAAACCAACACAGCATATAAGCATACATTATTGAAATCAATTTTGTATAAAAGTATCTAATATTTATGGTGATGAGTAATCAATAATTCAAAATATATGGGTGTTGTAATTATAAAATTATGTTATTTTATTGATTAAATACGCGACGACTCGCGTCGTTTAATTCCGCCACTCAACACGTAATATCTCACGCGTCATCACGTCATCACGCGTAAAGAGGCTAAAAGAATATATAACAATTGGTAGCCAACCTTTCGTTGTATAAGTCCCAAATAGCATCCATCGCGGTCAAGAATGTAATTAATATCCAGACCATTTCCGAGACTAGGCAGCATTTGAATTTCAAATAAATCACAGTCTGGTACCTGACAATATCAACATTATTTAAAGTTGGTATAATATCTATTCGATTTTTAATTAATATTATAAATAATAGTTAACACCTATAATAAAACGCCAATTTACGTTGACGATAAATTCAAAATTATTCGTTTACGCTTACTACAAACAATAATTTATAAAGTTAGATAATAATCAACATAGAGTAAATTTAAGAAGTTTTTTTATACTAACGACAACATCGGGGCTATCCTTATCCGGGTCTCTCGGCACAGGATCATGTTCAATAACTTTCATTTCCGGGATAGGTCGAGCCTTAGTGTGTCCCGGACGCCAGCCAACATCCGCGCTCTCCGCTCGTTTCTTCACAACAGTTTCTCCGCTCTCTGACATGGTTCTCGCTGTGGTTGGTGGAGACGACATGGGTCGTTTTTGAGAACGATAAGTGACACAATCTTCTTTTACTTCTTCGTTATCTTCCTTATCGTGGTCAGATCGCGAGCAAGTTTGATCCAATGACGTGCACGAGTCTGTTATTGCTGCTTCAGTTGGCTCCTTATGTTTCGGTGTCTAAAAATGCATATATCGATGGTGTCTCTAGAGGTAAAGTATCGAAAGCGAAAAATCGCAAATACTTTTATCGCTCTTTTAAATTACTAAGATGTGTAGTTTTAATTATTATTTTTTTTTCAAAATTAAAAAAATGTTATTTACGCGTTTATTAAACGTGTATGTAATCGAAAACTACGTTTGTTAGTAGTTCAAAACAGCAATTTACAATTTTTGTAATTTTTCACTTTCGATAGCTACCTAGGACTGTCGATATTTTCATTAAGACATATATATATTAAGTTTCATAATAGAATTCAATTACTATTACAACACTAACATGGTCCCTATGCTTTTTCTTAAGCAACGCATGCCTTTCTCTTGCAAGTCTGTTCGCCTCTGCCACAGCACGAGTCACTTGAGCCTGGTTTTCAGCTTCCAAAGCCGAGTGCGTTTCATACAGGATTAGTTGAATCTGATAAATATATATTTACAATAAAAAAATTGTACACATAGTTAAAATATTATATATATTTTGAAATGTAACTCAAAGTTATACTGACTTGCGGTTTCGACAAGAGTGTCTTTAAAGTCTTTTTCTGTTCTTCCAATATAGACTGTACTCTCGCCTTGCCACTAGAATCTATTTCAGATTCAGTCAAAATCTAAAAAATATGAAGAAAATAATATTTAAAAAAAATATATTTTTACAATACCTAAATCATGTTTTATTGATATCCTCGTCACAGAATTTGAACATGCGCAGCATGACACCATGTTTGTGAATTCAAATTCTATACTTTTTTTCAGTAAATATTTACTTTTCTTCAGTCTACTTAGACCAAAATTAAATACAATAAATGACTATCAATCTATATACTCTACGCAATTGCTTAACAATAATAATAATCCATGAACTATTAAAAAGTAAAAAAAAAATATTCCCACACCTCGAGCATCGCCAAATCGCCTCCCCTTCCACACACCAAATCAATAGGATCGGTGACTGCTGAATAAGAATTAGGTGGAGTGGCCAACGCTGCTACAACCCCATCAAGGGCGCTGGCCACCAACGGGGTGTCCCCGTATACCGGGTCACTCAGCACGTACACTGACGCCGTAGATTGAGGTAGTTCTGACGCCTCAATGCCGAGCTCCCGAAGTGCACACACGTAACTGTCCACCCTATAATTTAAAATTATATTTTTATTTAACTAATGCTACGATTTAATATGGAATAAAAATAATTTAAACTATAAATTATTATTATTAATGTCAAGAATTATATCATCATTTAATCATAGAGCCGTGATGATTTAGAAAACATTATTTATTTATCTTTATGTATCTCAGATTCAGATTTAGTCCATATGGTGGTGGAAAACAATTCCTATATCCCAACTACCGTCACGACGACAAATTTCTAAACAATAAATAAAACAACAAAACTCACTTGTCTCCAGCTCCAAACACCACCAGTTTCCCTAATTCCGGCGTGGCGGGTGCTGCCGGGGTCTCAGCCTTCAGCACAGCGGCCAGCTCCTTCAGCTGAGCGGCCAAGTACGCGGAGCAGCGAGGCGACGACGCGTGCGTTTGCGCTACGACGCCTCGTAGAGAGTTCGCGCGTAGCGCCCGGCACAGGGTGGATGCGCCTTCGCAAAATTCACGTTCCTATTGAGATATTATTAATAGTTAATTATGCATAATTTTTGCATATATTTTTTTTAGCGTCCCGCTGTATCCCGCACACAGAGGAGAGGCAGAGGGAAATATTTCATTTCCTCAAGTGGGAATCGAACCTACGACCTGTCACGTTTACCAGCGGTTGTACCCATGTGGTACGTTGGCCTGGATTTTACATACTGTTTGTTTTTTATTTTTGACAACGAAATCTCATAATGTTAAAAATATTATTTAATTATAATAACAATACAACGCAAACAAAACGCAAGCAAAACGCCTAATTTATAGTGTAAATTATAATAACAATAATTGACAGAAAATAATTATTTATTATGGAATACTCCATATTACCTGTAGAACTATCACACCTTCTTTAACTAGATCTATCTTTCCAACGCTAATGTTATCTGGTGGACGTATTGTTATAAATCTAAAACAAAACAATAAACATAAAAATATATAAGTATATCTTTTTTTTTAAAAGCTGAATATAAAAATATGCCATTTAGAAATTACATCTTACCTCGGGCAAACTCGATCAAATCTATACTCTCCGGCGCAAAGTTGACGTGAATTACTATAAGTGTACCCCAGGTCCGAAAGTCTTTTGATTAGTAATGCAACCTTTCTAAAAAGTAAAAAAAAGAGTATAGAGTATTAATTAAGTATATTTCTTTCAAAGAGAGCAACTGTTGAGGTTCTTGCCGGTTCTTCTCAGCAGAACTGCCTTCCGAACCGGTGGTAGCTTTTTGCTTATATGTTCATTCGACGATTCAAAAGTGCTTATAACAGTCCATTTGAACAAACAATATTTTGAATTTGAAAGAGAACAACAATAGGGCAGCTTGGCATACTTACTTTGCTTTGAAAGTATTGACCCAACCCGTTACCGAGTCCTTGTTGACACACGCAGATATTCTTTCTTCCCGTAAATGATTTGGTAAGAGATCAGATAGTCTAAAACATTATAATTAATTTACTTATTTTGAAGACAGTCATGCAGGAACACAAGTGTGCGACGCCACAGGTTGTAGGTTCGTTTCGTACTCAAGGAAATGAAATATTTAATAATTTATTTTCATTTTTATCGCTCTGGTATTGAGGCAAAGTGCAGCGTTAAATTCCGTCACTTAACACCCTATACCTCCAGATTCTGGTGAAAAGTGAGAAACGGAAAGGTCTTAATGGGAATGGAAAGTGTTTACGCTAGGTTTTAGGCTCAGATTCCCTCTGCCCTACTCTGTTGTGTATAAGATACAGCGTGAAGCTATAAAAAAAAAACAAATAACATTATTGTTATAGTTAAAAACTAGAGATAATTAAAATATAAATATAATCATATTAATTACGTGAAAGCTTTATTTTTTATGCGTATCCTAGCAATCGCTGCAGCGAAGTGCACTCTCTCATCCCATACAATATTTTCAACGGCTTTGAAAGGATATCCAGCTTTGTTCAAGAGTCGCGTAGCTCGCTCTACCTCACTTCGAGCACGAGCCATCCAACGGCGGCGGGCCAGTTCCATCAGGAACAACCATAACGTATGTCGATGTTCTATAAACTAGATATTAAACAAAATAAAATAAAATTTATATTATTTACTAGATAAAATTAATTCGCATTATCAATTTGAAAAAGAACTTAACAGCCTCTATGATTAATATAAAATAAATTTCACAGCACGTAAGGCGTCTTATCAGAACTATCTTAGCTGTCGTTTCACACGAAGAACCGTGTCATTATTTATTGAACCCCCGTTTATCAGATTCAGAATCTACCAATGCGGATTTTTTTGCAAAAATAAGCCCCCATAAATACAAAGCTCGTTTTCGTGAGCGTCCTCAAAGAAAAAGAAATGGTTTTGGTCACGAGAATGCCATAATATGAGTTAGATGGCTCATACTTTTTGTTGTTACATCTTGTCGAATCTGCTTTTACATAAGTTATTGCCTTTCGGTAATGACATTTCATTGCAACCTTGCAAGATAACGAATCCAATAAATAACCTTCGATAAAATATAGGCACAAGTTCAAGAGCGCTATAAGCTCAATGGAAAACGGGTCGAATATAGCTTTTAAAGTAGTTGTATAAAAATAAAAACGTCTTAAAGAAACAAATTCAAAATAACTAGGTATATGATATTAATTACCTATATAAGTAGTTCTAGTTTAAGAGAATCTTCAGAGATTTCTCATACTTAAATATTGGAGAGTAAAGTAAGGAGGAGGAGTGGCGAGAATTAGGGGAGGCCTATGTCCAGCAGAAGACGTTGAAAGACTGAAGGATGGAAAGTAAGGAGTATAGGTTCTAATCAATTACAATATACCAGTAACTATATGCATAAGCATACAACCTGCGAATATAAGATGTAAATTTCAGCAGTTAGGCAATAATAAAAAGGTTTTCCAAATTGACGAAATTTGTTTTTCTATTTTTCCAATCATGGAAATAAAGAGATAATGTTCTTCAATTTCCATTTAGATTATGATAATCAAGTTGAATGAACAATAAAAACTGAATATGATAGTTTCAAATTTATAGCAACGAGCCTACTTAGTACGTCAATAGTTATTTTTCAGTTTTGCAACACAAGCAGAATCGACGAGAAGCACTCTCAAAGATGTCCGCTTTCCTCCAAAATTCCATTCTTTTTGTATAGAGTAGGTAATACAAACTATTCAAATATAATAACTATCCCAAATGGAGATTGAATCAACGACCATCGCACTTACAATCAGACGATGTCTCATTGCGCAACGACGGTTTTATATAGCTATTTATATTACGATTTCTAAATTATTATCAAATTTCAGTAAAATTTAAAAAATAAAAATAATATATGTTTTTTTTTATTATCCCCTGAATTTAGAAGATTGTTAATTTGTAACTATAATAAAAAAATTTATTTACCTGTGGATGATCACCGAAAAAGTCAATATCTTCAATAGCTTGGTCTAATACTGATTTATCTGAAACAAACATTTTAACTTTTTATTTCTGAATATATTCATTTCTTTGCTCTGGTACCCACCAAGACAAATGCGCGGCGTACAGTTCCGCCAGTCCGCCAGTTGTGTTTTTCTTAATAATAATATTGATTGATTGAAAACTAAGTATAACTCCTTCTATACAAATATTAGTTTTAATTTCCAAGCAAACATAGGTAATAAAGCTACCAAGAGAATATAATCGCACAATATAGTTTGTTCATTTAAAACAGCCTTGCTTATCGTGATACAACGAAAACGATGTGTTCTCGGATAAAAGTTAAATAATGCTTACGAAGCCTCGTAAACTAGTTTTCAACGCTCGCGTGATATAATTCACAGCAGCTATTCACAGCAGTTCACGCCTCGCGAGCCTCCCACCCCCATCACGACACTCACTCGCAAATGTTGCCGCTATCCGGATATCACATTTTAGGGCACTTTATCACAAGAAGGGCATTTAAAGAAGGGCATCCGGAGTTTTAGGGTCGTCGTGTTTAGTGATTTACGGGAAAAGAGTCACGAACGACATTCGGGTAACGCGACAGTAAAAACATTGACACTTTATAGCTGGGTCATAAAATTTTTGGATTTATACCTGTATGATGTTTAGAGGTATCATATTGCTTTGTCTTTTTTTCTATAAAACTGATAGTTGGTTACAGAACCGCGGCGTTGAGTTCCTTCACTCTACACGCAATGCTTAAAGATTTCGGCAGAAACGTGGGGAACGTGGGGAACGGAAATACTTAATGGGAACAGAGTGTCTTAACGCTAGGTTACCAGGCACCCTTTGCCTTGCTCTGTTCTGGACACATTATACAGCGTGAAGCTAAAAAATAATTAAATATATAATAATTGTCACTTACATCTAAAGACATCGTAGATAAGAGAGTAAACACAACGCATTTCCTGTTCATCTTCGAAGTGTACGTCCAGTGGTGGTTTGCAGAGGATTCTGGCTGCTTTTAAAACCTTGAACAACACGATTGTTACATTTCTTTCGTTTTCGGCGATATAATACGATTTGAAACAGACAAACAGATGAAAATCATTGTTATAGGTTCTATTACGTTATTAAATGACGCTAATGACATTTTTTTCTTATATATATCTTCCATGTGCAGACACAGAGTTACCTAGTTATTTCGACAAACACTTAAGTCTAAAGCTACCGTTCACCTGTCCAATATCCCAGGCTGGACCGGACGCGGCTTTAACAGAGACCGGTGGAGGTGCATTGGGGTTCTTTGTAGATATTACTAAACTCCAGGGCGCCCATTCTTCGACAGCTTCCTCCATGATAATATTCTCTTTTTTGTCATCTTCTTCTCTAAGAACATATATTAGTCATTCATTTACATTTTTTCTGAATTTAAATACGTTTTCATTACAGTTGTTATATTTTATATCGAGAAAACCGTAGGCAACAATCTTAAATCTTTTCATTTATCTTTCCTTTAAGTAATTCAAAAGGGTTTTTAAAATATTTACTTTTTTGTAACACTATATCCATCAATCATTTCTTTTTTCCATGAAAATTGTAAGAGGTCATTATTTAAGCTACATTGTTAGGTGCTACTAAGACTTTTAGACATAGGTTAAAAAGATTTTCTTTTTAAAAAACATAATATTTTCTCAAATAATTATAATAGTAAACAATATATCTAAAACTACAATCTAACTAAAAACGTTTGGTATTTTAAAAAAATTGATATGAAAGTAAATTGACATGTATTTTTTTCTAGCTACAATATCAACCTGACAGTTACAACAAATATTTTTTCATGAACATCGGTACCTTGGATAATCTTTAAGAAGTTTTTAGATATGAACAAGCTATATTATTATTTTTGTAGGTACTTCCGTATTTATACAACTAAGATTGTTTTTACAGATATATTTTCAATTAAAATATATATACGAAACATAGTAAAACTTAAGAATTAAACTAATAATTAATTTCTAAATAACGAATTAACTAATAGTTTAAAAGTAATTAAAAAGTGTAGGTAGCCCATTAACAAATGAAGTCTATGATTTTGTTTTATGAGGCCAGTCTCGGCGCAGGGGTAAGCGTGCGACTGAAAACGCGGCTGGTTGTGAGTTCAATTCCCACTCGAAAAAAAATCGACATTAAGTTTAGCGACATTAAGTTTCGCTATTTAACACGCAATGGAACGAAGCGCCTTGACAACAGGTTCCTATGTTCCCTCTACCTTCCCTGATACGTACAGAATACGGCGTGAATCTAAGGTTTTGTATCTTTCGTTTTTCTTTCCTCGTCATCATTGCGGATGTCTCGATAGACTCGACTTCCTTAATAGGCAACGTGAATCACAGCTTGTATCATTTATAATAATGAGAAAACCATTTAGAATCGTTTAACTTTCAATTACCCAGCGGCCTCCAACATCGACTTTATAACACTTTCCTTGTGAAATTGGTTCACGCAATCACCTAACTTATTTGTATGTAACCATACTGATATGAGGCACGCAAGCTAGATTATTATGGCACAGTTTAAACTATCGCGAAAATATTTAGCTTTTATTGTACCTATCATTAATAAATCTTTTATGGGTCTGAGCATACGTGTATATAATAAAATTCCGCAGTGTATTCTAGGTTTGCCACTTCCAAAATTTAAAATATCAGTAAAAAAAATTTTGACAAATAAAGATACATTACATTGTTCAACAATATTTAGAGGACAAACATGTATGGAATTAATGTCTATTGAATGTAATGCAGGATAGCTGCCAGCTAATGTAACAGATTGTGATTGTACCATTGATTTTGAAAAGAGCAAATGTTGAGGTTCTTGCCGGCTCTTCTCAGCAGAACTGCCTTCCGAACCGGTGGTAGCTTTTTGTTCATATGTTCATTCGACGATTCAAAAGTGCTTATTATAAGTTTATTTGAATAAAGAATATTTTGAATTTGAATTTGAATATCTATTTCAATATATCCGTATCACGTTAAATTGAAAGAAATAAACGTTATAAATTAAACTAATGCTTCACGCTCTATCCCTAGCCCTAGAGGGGAAGTCACAGAGAACATAGCATACCTCTTTTGCCTCGTCAACAGTCTTCAACCCCTTCATACATGCCCTTCGGGGTGGTCCTCATGCTTTTTACGTGACCTTCCTCCAGTATCTTTGATACTGTGTTTTCGAAGGTCAACCGAGGTCTCTTCCTACTATTACCACTTTAGGTATATATAACAAACGCTTTATATATAAAAACTGGTTAAGTGCGAGTCGGAATAGCGCACTGAGGCTTCCATACCAATTTCAGGATTGTAGATCAATGGGAAGTACAACCTTATAAAATTTGATAAACTTAAATTTGCGTATGGCGTAAGTATGCACTAATTTTCTATTAAATTGACTATAAATGTAACTTTATAATGTTTTTTCCTCACTTCGTGCAAAATTTCGTTACCGTACTTTTCGTAGATCTACAACGGGAAGTATTCTATAGGTTTTATTTAGATTAATTTCATACAAAATGCAACAGAAAAAACGCATAAATTCGCATTGACTTACAAGCTTGATTTTTGATGATTTTCAAAGGAATATTTGATATTTATTTCAGTTTGATTTCTCTACTCGATCTCGGATACACAGACAACAAAGTAATCCTATAAATGTTCCGTTTTACCTTTTGAAGTACGGAACCCTATAAAACTGTTTCCAGTTGATACTTTCTTTGTAATTTAAAATTCAACGAGAAGTGAGGAACAGGTTCCCTCTACGTACCCTGCTGAGTGCGGGATACAGCGTGAAGCTGATTTAATTTTAATTTAATTTTCTATTGGGCCAGTATTTAATATATTGTGAAATGATGATCAAGTCGTATTTTAAAATTTAACACCATAAATTGCATTGGAAAAACACGCAGGAGACCTATAAGTAGCTCAAGTTCATGGCCAGATGGATATATGTAGTAGGTACCTACCTGGAAAATAATTACCATAGGCATTTGCTAACCTGCATTAGCGATAAGTCTTTCTTTCAGTGTTATATTAAGAAATACAAAATTTATTTTTGTGAACTAAATTTTGTATGTACAATTTTTTTATATTTAAGAAAAAAAATCGGATCATAAAAATATAATATTGATGTCGTCATGGCGCAGCGTTAAGTGAGTGCCTGTAAACAAGACGGTTGTAGATTCGATTCCCACCCAAGGAAAAAAAAATCATTCATTATTTTCGCTTCGCTCTAGTAACAAAGCGAAGAGCGGTGACGTCTTAACACTTGGTTTCCTCTGCCCTACTATATGCGTGATACAGCGTGAAGCTGTAAGATAATATTATAATACCAACTACGCGTAAATTAAGTAAAGCTATAAAGCATCTGATATTATTATTAATTTTCGACGAATAAAATACTTGCTGATCTACATCCAAAGTTTTCTGCATATCAACAAGATTGAAGTATTGGGTGAGTCTCCATTCCTTATCACTTGGCAGGACCAGCTTTTCAGCTTCACTAGTATCGCCCTCCAGCCTCGCCGCATCCTCTTGCATAAGAAGTTCGGCCAACAATTTGGGATAAACGTTAAAAAGATTTCCATCACTACATTCGCTAAGAGCAACCCACAGAGCATTAGGATCGTATCTATTGGCCATATTTATTTTGTTATCTTTCACTGCTATTATAATATTTTTTTAAAAAATTTTTTTGTGTAATTGACTTGTCGAACTTTCTCTAATAATAAGCTTTTAAAAACGTTATAATATTATATTATATTTATTTAAAAAATGACCAAATAATATATAGGAACTTTGTAAATCTTATATACTCGTAACTCCGAAACAAAGTGCGTTATGTATATGAAAGCCGCCCACCAACTGAGGACAAAACTAGAGACTGAAGACAATCGCTCGAAGCCCAACCTGTTGCACAGACTTTTATATTATTTTACTTTAACATCCATGGATGAAATTATTTTGTCTTCAAAATTATTAAGTAGTTCAATGTATATCTATGAATAAAAAATAAAAATGTCATTAATGTCAAAAAACCGCTTAACACAATGAACCGATAAAATGTAAAAAATCAATTAAAAAGATAGTTTTTCTTAAAGTACAATATTTCAACATCGTAAACTTGTAATAGAATAGAATCTTAATGAGAAAATAATAATAACCAAAGTTTTAAAAGATGGATGAACCGATGTCAAACGAGGAGAGCTTTGCGGACCGTAGGAAACTTTTTCAAAATATATGGAATACTTCGTTAAATTTAGATGAAAAGGATGATATTTTAAGTAAACCTAAAGTGATTAAGTAAGACTTTTTTATATATACACCTAAATAGTAAATTTCTGCATATAACTTTTAGTTCCACGCTGTAATCCGCACATAGCATGGAAAGGAACCTAGGGACCCAGTGTTAAGATACTTCCGTTCCCAGCTTTCTGCCTAATTCTCTATGCATTGTGTTTTGAGTGGCGAAACTCCGAGCTTTTACAAAGCGACTGACTAAAAATACTAAATATTTCATTCTCCGTGTAGGAATGAAACCCACAACCTTCGCGCGACATTTGTCCCCATGTTAAAAGAATAATTATGTAATATTTTATTGTTAAATTATGATATGTTTATAACATTTAGAACTCTTCGTTTGGATGAAATGGACCGGTGTTTAGCAGGAAAGAAAAAAAAGCAGAAGATCAAAAATCTTAGGACAGTGTGCAATAAACTATTAGAATTTTGTAATCGCCAAGATGCAGAAGATGTTTTTTATGAGCAGGTCAATATTTTTTTAATAATCTTTATTTCAACTACACAATATTGTTTGAGTTTATATTAATTACTAGCCGCCCACCCGCGGCTTCGCCTGCGTGAACTACGTTATTATTAATTTCTGTCTCCATAAGTACCTACGTCCTATAAGTGACGACCATGCAAAATTTGATACTCCTAGAATTTGTAGTAATGAAGTTTCATACAAACTTTCAACCTCAAAAACAACCCCTAAGAAGTCGAATATTGCAAATTCCCGTCTTAGAGTGCACCTACGTCCTATAAATAATTCTTATGCAAAATTTGAGATTCCTAGCACATGTAGATTCTGAGATTTCGTGATGAGTGACCTTTCAATTTTATATAATATATATAAATGAATACGAAGTAAATATATTTTCAGTTAATAGCCCAAGGAAAAGCTCCCTTACTTAATGATAACTTGAAATATAAAACACATAAAAAGAAAACAGCAAAAGTGAAAAAGAGGACAAAAAGAACAAAACATATGATGTATCCAACTGAAAATAGAAATATTGCGGAGAGAGCTACAACGTCACAATTTAATGATTTGCAGAAACTTTCTAATAAAACAGTTTCCAGAAACACATCACCTATTAATATAAAACGAGCCTCTATCTCATATTCAACAAAAAAAATGTCCTTATTAAAAAAACGTAAAATTATAGCAAGAAAGAAGTTATCTGTTTTAAAAAAAGAAGAAAATTAATATGACCGAAAACTGAAACACGTTACATAAGTAAATATATAGGAACGTTGTCTCAATGTTGTATGTTTAAGCCTCATTGTCTTTTCAAGGCTTAAATACTATAAATCGAGACCACCTTTTGAAACTATTAAATGACAATCCAATTTAAGTGTTTATTTTTCATTTCTTTTTAATAATTAAACACATGCATATTATTTTCTTTCAAAAAGGATTTTTTTTATGTTCACGCTTTTACCCTTTGGATAAACTTTACAAATTTATTACGTTAAGTAGGTATATCTCAAAAATAAATAGAATGAATTGGTTGCGTACCTAATATGGTATGTTTTTTAAATGACGCATATCTCTGTAGCGTTTAAATTGAAGTCCTAAAATATACGTAGCCAAGGATTGAAAGTATGTAATATCTTTATCATGTTATTTGAATTCATAAAAAATGGATAATGTTCATAATTTTAATGTCGTGCAAGTCGTAATATTTCATAACATTAATGTTCTTTCACACTCTTTTTTAGTGTGTGAAATCAAAGAAATGTGAAATAACTTCTTACAACATTTTTGTAATTAACATTTAATAGCTCTTAATTTATTAACTTTCTAATAATACTTTATTAGTTATTTGGAAAATAGACTAACAAAATTTTGCAGCATTATTTATAATGTACACATTGTATACTTATAGTGGTATTGATATTGAACATTATCTTCGTGTATTATTTTACAATTAATAATCTGTGGCAAGATGAGAATCTGAAGTTAACAATACTACAGCTGAACAAAAATTTACCGTATATATTATTACAAATAGGAAATATAACAGTCTACAATATGATATCATAATATTTTCTTTCGTATGTATAAAACTAAGTTTTTGATATTCAACTGAAAACTATTTACGAACATACTTTTTGTTTGACATACGCCGAAGTGTTTTGTGTTAGTGGCCGTGCTAAAAATGTTGTGATCATAACAGTGAATATATAAATGTATTTCTACATATTTTTCCGAAATTACACTTTAGACGATACTTGAGGGCCAAGCAATAATGTCAGAATACGACCTACAGTTTCAAGCAGACCTAGAAAAGGCCCAGGCTCTTAGTTTAGAAAGTTTGGCATTGGAGCAATTTCGAAGGCAGAAGCAACTATCTAGTTCAGGTAACTGACGTAATATTGTTTACTCTACTAGATAAGATGATCCAAGGCCTTTTTCTTATGCTTTGTATGCTCCCATTGTATCATGATTATTATGAAAACAAGAATACATTTATCAATTTATTGTTCTCAAGTTTCGGTTGTTGTAAGTTATTTTCTTAATAGGATTGATATAAAAGTTACTTGGTCAAAGTATTTCTTTAAAATTAGCACAATATTAAATGTTTTCATGGCAAAACATACAGTTTATCTCATTACAATGGCAAGAAGACAAATTATATTGATATAATGTAAAAAATTGAGCACAATACAATTGATAACAAGGCTATCTTTCTGAAAGGAAATAAAGTTCATTAGCCTTACTTCAATTTGTATTCAGGAAGTAAGAGAGATTTGTTCTTTGTATTCTTTTAAATGATATAATTACATATACATTTGTAGGGCAAGCTTTTAGTTTTTAAAAATATACACATGATTTTTTTTAAAAAATATATGAAATTTTAAATTTTGAAATGATATTGTATAAAAAAAACATATAATTATAATATTGTTAGTGTTGTGTATAACTTTAATATTATAATATTAACAAGAGTTATTGACTATATTTACAAAAAATACTATTACTCACAATCAATAACATGTTAAATTAACAAAGCTATTTCAAAAGAGCAAAATATCTATGTTCATAATTAAACTATAATCTTAGGTATACTTGTAAACATATTTAATTATTAATTTGTAGTTGCTTTTAGAATTTAATTTTAATGTCTTATTTAATTCTATTACATATAGATAATGATATAGTTTTTATTTAACATAGATTAGGTAGTGATTAAGGGAGCGGGACCCTAATATTAACTACACTCCAACCTTTTGTCCAATTTTTGAAACATTCTGTATTGAATGGTAAAATTCAAACCCACACATACCCTCATTACCAGGCGGGAAATGTAATTTTCTCACTAAATAAAAATAGATAATTAAATTTAATAAAATATATAAACCATTGGCACTTAATCATTATTTACTTTATACTTTATACTATTTAGTCTACTTAAATCAATAATATTTTGAATATTTTTAAAATGTTTTAAAGTACTAGCTCTTCTAATAGAAATAATGTTAATTATGTGGGATTGTTAAACTAGATATTCTGTATGTTTTCTATTTAATAGTCCATAAAAGATGACACTAGCTTTGCTTACTTGTGAAGTGTCTTATTGTATATGCAATGTTAGAGGGGTTGATATCTGTTCAGGGGAATGTTTATGTTTGAATTATTATCATATCTTAAGTTCTGATAAGAAAAATTGCAACATTGTTTTTAAGTTCCCATAACATAGTGTACCAAATTATGTGGAGAATATATTAACAATACATCCTACCACATTTTAAAAAATGTGTATAATATACTTTCTGAAATATATTTATGTACATTTAAGTTCATATTTGTATAAAATGTCACAATATTATTTAGGTATATTGTGATTAGAATATGTTATCTGTTTAATATAATCTTGTAGATAATGCCCGCGATACGAGCAGTGCCAGTATACGTCGAAGAGAAGACACTGACGGACCACCGCCAGCTCTGCCGCCGCCACCAAGGAAACCTCCTCGACGCACTTCGAGTTCTGAAAGCTCTAGGTGAATATACTCTAAATTAAAATAAATCCATACATATTTAATAAATTTCCTAATGTCCAATTGTTAAAACTAATAAATGGTAGTGTAGTGGTAGATGGTTCAAGTTATGTTTATAAAATCGTATCGTACGTATTATAAAAATATGCAGATTTTTTGCGTTGAGTTAAATAAAATGTTTTTTCCATTTGTAATCTTATAATTGATGATTCGTCACTTTTTTTGATAAGCCATGATAAATATAAGCGACTATATAACCACTGGCCCAAATGGATTTATTTCGAAAGCACTTAATATACGCAATTGTTTTTTTTAATGTAGCATACATTTGAAGATAAATTGTTCTAAAATTTACAGGTCAACAGGAACCAGTCCAACAAGAAATACTAATAGTGAAGTAAACCTTATATCATTTACCAGCCCTACAAGTAAAACACCATCAAACGATTCTCATGCCTTCCTTAAAGAATACATTGATCAAATCAACAAGTATGTTTATAAAGTTTCATATAAAGTTTTTTTTTTATTAATCTTTATTTTCAAACTAAATGTGCCCCCTTTTTGTGGGCTTTCATCCCACTAGAAAGATTTTTTTTATAAGCTTCATAGGGAAACTTCGTAGTGTTAAAATACTCGGTGCTTAACTTTTCACTGAATTAGAAAGATGATTTATTGTTAATATTTTATTCTTTTTTACCAGACAGATATACGGTAAATCGTGGGATAGGTGTACTGTGTTAATATGAGCACTGTAGTCCTACTCTGTACCCTTTAGTTATATTACTATTGATATTTTTTACTTATTCATTTTGTATATTTTTCCAGATTGGGCCCACAGGCAG
Organism: Heliconius melpomene rosina; assembly: GCF_056956725.1. Taxonomy (NCBI): domain Eukaryota; kingdom Metazoa; phylum Arthropoda; class Insecta; order Lepidoptera; family Nymphalidae; genus Heliconius; species Heliconius melpomene. The sequence goes on from NC_140405.1 coordinate 8,312,310, forward strand.
AAGAAACAGTAAACATAGATCAATCAACAATGAATAACCAATACAACCAAAGACCGGGATATCCATACAATGCCATGTATAACTATAACTATCCTCCACCCCCACCACCATATACAGGGATACCACCTTACCCAACTACCAACCCCTACGGAATGCCTGTCCCTAACCCTGTATCTAATTATGGATATTACAATCCCATGTCAGGTCAAGATCAAACATATGCAGTGAGCAGTCCACCTATGTATGCACCGTCTATACCATACACGCAAACTAGAATGGCATCACCTTCACCATATATGGGATATCCTCCACCTAACATGGCACCCCCTGCATACAATTACAATACTACTAATCTTATCACGAGACCAACAAGACCTATTTATCCACAATTAAATCAATTACCAACATATCCACCGCAAAGTAAAGTAACGCAAAATCGGAATTTGAACAATAATAATAATAGTAACAACAATGTTAGTATACAACCAGTTTTAAAGGAGCAACCTAGAGATAGTTTGGAAAGTAATACATCGAAATTTTCAGAGGTTAGTATTTTGTTATTTATATAATTACAATACTTACTTTAATAATTTCTAGGCTACTGCTAGTTTCAGTTATATCAATTTAGTTCTGCTTACATACATACTATTAAGCATCTTCACAGTACATCATAAACACATATGCCACGGTAGTGTATAGTAAAAAAAATATTGCCATTGTGATACAGTAGCATGGTGTCTGACTCTAAATGAGTCGGTTGGATTTCATATACAATTTCTCGTTGGGACAAGACCGCCATTGAACTCACAAACTTCTTTCTGCATGCCTTACTTTTAAGGGAAAACTGTGAAGGTGAGAGAAAATTTACTATATTGAAAGTCAAGGAACTTATGAAGGAGCCTCATTGTAGAAGTAGAAAAGAGATTCAGATCGATATAATAATTTTGATTTCCAGTTGAACGAGATAAACGACGCAATGGAAAGTCTACCCAAGTCGTTAAACCTGATTGACTTCGGCCACAAGTCCAACAGTGGGCAAGGTAGCGTAAGAGTCAGTGTGCTAGAAGCGTTTGATCCGCTACTAACTGAACAAAATCATTCTGGTGAGTGGTTTGTGTTTCATTATCATTCGGAAGATGATGGCAAATGTTTGAAATATAAATATTGTTAAAAAGATTATTCGACAATGTTTATGGATAGCTTTTTAAATTATTGCTATTTTAGATTGTAAACAAAGAATATTGTAAATACAATTTCTTGTATAGTGCATTTTCATATATAAAATAAAGATTAAATTTGCTTACAATTTGCCATCTTACTCAATGGATCTAAAATTTCATTTCATTTGTATACGTCATTGGACTGAAAATGTTTTAAATTTTTTCTTACATATTATAACGTGTTTAAAGTGTGTTTGTGTGGTTAATAATACTGCTAGAATTTCAAATGGGATGCATATATGTAAAAAATCATCTTCCTTTTGTGTTCATCATTTTAATAATTGTGCTTATGTGATGTCAACTTTATATATTACTTTGGTTATTATAACACTGAAATCAAACTACACAATACACAAAATCAACACAATCACTAACATCAGCCTCCTAGACTATTTTCATATAACATAAACATTTCCACTCACCCTCTAGACTATGCGGTAACGAGTGAGGGTTCCGGTTCGGTCTACGAAGAATACGATCCCCTGGACTTCTTGTATGGCGAAACGGAGTTACGAGATGCGCCAGTATACGCGGCTGTTAATAAGAGAGAGAGCGCGATGGTGCCGTCACCGCCGCCGAAGAATATACCAAGTGTGCCAGCGGTCGCTAAACGCACTAGTACGGTAAGTTTTGTTTGGTTCTTTTTTTTTGCTTTAAGCTAAATAAACAATATTTAATTGATTAATTTTCAGCTAAATGTAAATAAGACAAAATTTATAAAAGTTAATATTCATAAGTATTAAAGTTAATGATTATAATAAAAGAAAAAGATATATTAAATATTTTTTTTATCATTTTGGCCAAGTTTTTTGTAATGCAGGATAAAGAATAAAAAACCTGTTAACATCATTTTTTGTCCCAACTGAATGAATTTCATCACGATGGACAAAAAAATATATTTAGTTAAATGAAAATTTGGTTTTAAAATACAGAAATAGATCATATTATTAATAATATTGTTATATTAACTTGCTGCAATTTAATATAAATACTCTATTTAGTTAACAGTTTGAATTTGCATAATTTTTCATAAATCATAAATTAATGTTATTTACCAATTATTTAGTAAAAAGTCGCTTTATTGATATAATATATTGTGATATTTTATCCACAGAACAAATTATATGATTGCATAGTCCGAACACGCAATAAGAACTACGACAGTGAGCATAAAGCGTTTTTGAAAATGGTTCTCGATGTTAGAAGTGAGTATACTTTATACGATTTTTATAGACACTAAGTTTTTATTACAAAAAAAATATTTACATATCATTAACATATTCCAGAAAAATTTAAACATACAGACGAACAGTCCAACCCCGGCCACGTGATCGCGGCGCGCTCGGGCGGGAGGTACCCACCTAACACTAGCATTAAGATACTAGTCTACAACTCCCATACCGACGAGCCCATCACTTTCACTTCTGATGGTAAGCTGAATTTAAAACTATCGATATTATTTACAAATTACATGGTTCTTTAATTGTCGTTATTTTTTCAAATCTATTATAGCAGTATATAAAAGTAATACTTCGCAAAACAACCATTCAACTAAATATTTAGAACAGTAAATAAAACAAAGTACATGTTGGTATAATATAATGGTGTTTGTTACAGTGGAATCGACTGTGGAGCATGTGATCCTAACAGTAGTGTGTTCACTTGATGAAGATATCAGAGAAGACATGTCTGAATATATGTTGAGGGTAGCTTATTTAATTTAAATTCTTTTTCTGAATTTGCTTATTTTCTTCCATATTTAGCTATTCTAATTATTGTGTTACCACAGAAGAGAAGAACAATGTAGTAATTTGTCGTTACTCTATTACAATTCACATTCGTTGTAGAAATGTGATGAAAATATTAAATATGACTTATTACTTTGTAATGAAATATAATAATTTTATATAAATCAAAAATTACATTATAATTTATTTATAAAAAATATATACATATAAAGAAATAAATATTTTTTCTAGGTATGGGGAGCAAAAGAATATCTAACGCCAGGCAGTTCGCTCAGCGAATATGACTACATACGCGAATGTGTGCGGCTAGAGAAGGACGTACGGCTGTGTCTCAGTGAAGGCAAGGATTCGTCACTGGCGAGGACAGAACGAGACGACGCAAGGGACTCGCATCTCACTTTAGATGATTTTTTACCCACTCAAGGGTCCTTGCCGATGTTGTCGTTTGATAACTTGTCGATTTTACTTGGTAATTACATGTTTTATTAAGTTGAGTGCTCTTTAGTTATTAATGGATTGTTCCCCAAATCGAGGTGATGAATATTTTTGAATTATTTGTGTACCCTCATCCAGCCCCGATAAAGGGAGATGTTAAGTTTAAAGCACGCCCGCAATGTTTTAAAATAATCGTAAAAATTTTTGAGCGTAGGATTTATATGTTCTTATGCTTTTTTTTAATAGCAAGACTACGACTAAGAGTTGAAAACTGAAAAAAAATAATATTATTTTTGTTATGATCAATATATTTTTTTCTATATCTTTCTCGAATGTAGCGTACATAAAGCTATTATGAAAATAGACGTAGTGTCTAGTTTCAAATATCTTTTTGTGATAATTTTCAAATTTTTTATAATATTTATTGGCATAGCGTAGCGTAGTAAAGGAATATTCTTTGCTCTGGTAAAAGAAAAAAACTGAGCGGTATTGAGTTCAGTTACTCAGTATACTAACATAGTGTGAGAGAGTCTTTTAAAGATGTTATATGAAAGTGTATAACATTCTCCAGAGACGCTGGAGGGCGAGCTGTCACGCGCGGTGGGCGTGGTGGGCGCGGAGGGCGCGGTGTCGCCCAGCGCCGTGTTCCAGGCCGTCAAGGCCATCTGCGCGCTTGCCGGCGGCGTCGAGACGCTGCACGTTACGCACACGCTCAACGCCTTCGCGAAGGCCTGCACGGCACAGGTGTGTGCTTTTTTAACTAACTTCGAAAAAGAAGAGGTTGTCAATTCGAGAGTTTTTTGTATGTACGCAGTATGTATAAATTAAAAATGGTACTATAGAATATATCTTATTGTCTCAATGAGTGTTGCGGACAATACGCCTTGGTCTTCGTCGAAGAATGCATTTTAGTAATGCAATGTTTCGTATGAATAGTGTCATATAATAACACTAATTACAAATTTTAGGTGTCAGGCACGGTCCGCCCCGAGATCCAGTCGGACAACGGCGCGTACTGCGCGGTGTCGCTGCGGGCGGCGAGCGCGCGCGAATCGTTGGCGCAGCAGTGTGCGCGCGTGCGCGACGCCGTGCGCGCGCTGCTCGCGCTCTACACACGCGCGCGCCTGCTCGACTTCTGCATGGCCGAGGCGACCATTGTCGCCACCGACGTCAATAGTGAGTGCCCTTATTATTTATCATCATATAGACCTTTTAGGTTTGTATTATGTTGAGTTTATAAGGACAATGACTTATGTTGATGTGTGCAGAGACCTTAGTGTTGAGCCACAGGTTAGTATATTAGGTATAGTATGTGAACGATGACCGACAATAGGTGAAAAGAGTAGACGACCGTTTTAATTAGAAATCAAACAGTGAGTGAATAAAGGTTGAAAAGTAATGTAGTGTATATACTGTAAATGTGTTCACAATAATTTATATTGTTGTGTAGCAAACAATTTGAAATCTGTATAAACGCATATTTTCACTTGAGTGCCTAATAGATTTACTATAAGATATTTCAGACTATTTAACAGTTATTTTCTCGATAGTCTTAAAAAAAAATCGAGAAAACAAGTACTTCAAAAATATTTTAACATAATCGCATTTCCCCCATAGAGGCGATACCAGCCCCCACAATATCCGAGACAATGCTGTTCTGCATAGAAGCGGTGCACTGTCTCCCGCACTGCTGGACTCACGACGAGTACCTGTTCCACGCGCAAGTGTATTACGGGACGAGGCCGTTCAAACTGTTGCATCTCACGCATATATCCAAGATAGAATGTGGAGGCTTCTATCCGAGGATTATTTTTGATACCTGGTATGTGAAATGTTATAGTGTCGTAAAGATTGTCATTTAAGTAGAGTTTCGCTATATGCAGTGTTTTGTACAGGTGGAACCAAAAAACGGATGCTTAAATTACGTTATTATTCACAAAAGTTAATATTACTCTTCATTATTATTTTTCTTTCTTCCGATTTCTAAATTTCGAATTGCTTTACTTTACTTTACTTTACTTTACTTTCTTTTTTAAATACCAGCTTTGTTGAATAAAAATATAGTCGAGGTACTAAAATAGAAACCAATAGTGTTACCGACTGACTTCCTAGTATTTTATTTATATGGCAAAACAGTGTCACTGACACATTCTGCTGAACCTCTTCTTACACCTTAAAAACATCACAACCTTCTACAAGGCAACCATTTAAGTAACGGTTTACAAATCATATTACGTAACATAATATTTTATACGCTGGAGATGTATTAACTGTAAACAAAATTTCAACTTTCATTAATTTATAAATATTTGCTCCAGGTTAAATCTCGAAGATGTCCCAATTAATACTTTGCCACGCGAAGCTCGTCTCGTACTTACATTGTTCGGACGTACACAAAGAACGGAAGAGCAGCTCCAAGCGGAAGCTCAACAGAATAATAAAGAAGGGGAGGAAAATGGCGATGTACAATTCGAACAGGTTGAACTTGGCTGGACGGCGATACAATTGTTTGATTATGATGGGTATGACCATTTATAATACCTAATAGCATCATGTATTATTGAAATAATAATAGTGATAACGATTTTCTGCACTTATATTTGGTTTTATAAAAATTATACTATGTTTAGATTTTTGTTTTTCCTTATTTAATGTAACTTAAAAGCTATGAGTAAAAATTCAACAAAAAAAAATCACACAGAACAAATTCAAAAAATATATATTAATATTGATGTTCTATTTTTCCCACTCGTAAAGTGCAAAAATAACAACAAATTAAGTTTTACTTAGTTTTAACTATACAAAATTAATTAGAATGCTGGCATCGGGTCACTACGTGTTGCCGCTATGGCCGTCGTGCTGCGACCGCCGCATCGGACCCGCGCCGCACGCTCTACACACGCCGCCTCAGCCCTACCCACTTGTTAATATTGGTATGTAGTAATGGACAATAATGAATGGAGTAAAAATGAATGGAGTATGGACTTTTTAGCTTGATATCTTGATATCTTCTTTGTCTTGTTGTTCAAGGTCCCGTATATAGCAGAGAAGACAGGGTATCTTAATCGTGTTTTCTATTAAGCCACACAAACTTTGCTACCAAAGCACCATTCAATTTCCGAGACATTACGTAACTCAATTTCGTGTTTTGTCTTATCATACTGACGGAAATAAAAATAACTCATTCAGTAGTCTGAGAATTCAACCCACAACCGTCGCGTTTACATTTAAATAATACAATATGAATACTTTTATAATTACTTTTTTTTTCTCTACACTATGTATTGAAACTTGAAAATAATATTCTTTCTCAGAAATACCAATATACACTCGCACTGGGGTAAAATGGACTAATGGTGAAGAAAACAACCAAAAGTTACCTCCAGAAGGCTTACCCAAGTTCGATTCTTTAGATGGTCATACGCAGTCACAATTATTACATTTAGTAGAACAAGGAGCGTATCAAAGAATGCCTAACGAAGGACGAGAGGTAAGAGTTATTTAAACTTTTTTCAGCTTCACATTATAGTCCACAATATAGCAAGGTAAGCCAGAGGGAACCTAGTATTAAGTTACTCCGTTCCCCAGCTTACGCTCAATTATTAAAATATAGGTTCAAGGTTCTTTCTGACATAAAAAAAATATTATATTAATTAAAGTCATCATATTTTTTTGATTTGAAACTTCGATTTGAACACTGTAAAACTTTTGATAGGATGACGCCTTTCTTATTACGTAGCATATGTATTTATTTAAAATATTAGATTATATACTATAATATCCATATAATTAGGGTTCTTGCACATTCATAACAAATAAATAAATGTACCAAATAAAACAGATTCTATGGGAAAAACGACAATACCTAGTGGAGATACCTGGCGCACTACCACTAGTGCTTCTCGCGGCTACCACTTGGAGCGGAGAACAGCGAGAACTCTTAGTGTCTCTATTAGAGCGATGGGAGAGACCTTCGCCGTTAAATTCTATGCATTTGCTGTTGCCATGGTAAGTGGACTTGAATTTTGTTTTATTGTTCTATAATAAGAGGCCTTTGTGATACAGCGACGCAGTATCCGACTGAAATTCAGTCAGTCGTTCGATACGTCCTCGAAGGAATGACTCATTTTCATTTCTTCGCCCTGGGAAAGCAAAATTTTATTAATTTTATTTTTTTAACAAGATATGCTCAATTTTCACATTTAAACTAATCTTCGGCCACGAATCCAACGCTTAACCACTTTCTCATTTGTCTTTTGAGTTCTGTAATAATTGTTTTTTTTTAGAAGTTTTTTTAAGAATTACGTAGTATATTAAAATTACTTTAATTATTATTTTTTTAGTTTCCCAGACGCAGCGATACGCAAATTTGCGGCAGATTTGGCAAATGGGATGTCAGATGACGACATGATTCAAGTGTTACCTCAACTCACTCAAGCTCTAAGATATGAAACTTATGAAGCGAGTCCCTTAGCAGGTACGAATATTATATTTTTACAATTAATTATTTTTTCTTTTTCAGAATTTTTGTAATATTATAAATTGTAAAAAAAAGAAGTATTTTTTTGAGGGAACCTCGTGAATTAACACTTAACAAAATTATACGTATAATGCTGTGTAATCTATGCTGTTACAAAAAAAATCGCAGCATGTTCCACTATCTCAAAATAAAAAGAAATATAATGAGTACATGCGCGTAACGTAACGTAAAGTAATACAATCATATTAAAAATAATTCATTACAAGTCAGTGCAGCTTTCCCATTCTTATCGGGCTAGACTATTTCCGCACTATAATAGAAAAGGTGCTGCACCTCTTAAAAGCGAGAAATGAAGTGTCTTGACACTAGATTTTCGTCGTCTTTTCCAGTATATATATAAAAAAATAATAATTGTAAATACAGTGTACATTATGTTATTATTTTTTGTTAAATGCACTTTTTTGCTATTTTAGAGTTGCTGTTGACTCGAGCATTGTTAGCACCGGCGGTGGCGCACAAATTGTTTTGGCTTCTAGTCCACTCTCTTCCTAATGTGCCTCAGGTATTTTATTATCACCGTCTTTAATTTTTAAATTCTACTTTATATGTTTGGATTTTTATATAAAATATATTTGATACATTAGTAAAGTATATTTTTCTAACCTGTGGAACACGTTTTTTATATTTGTTTTATACTAACTGGCATTTACTTCCATACGAGTAACTTGATAGTGTTTTGTACTAATTTTATATGCCGATGTAAAAATATGATTATTCATTATTATAACATGTTTCAGGTTCCAAATCAAGAATTCCTAGGTATAAGTCTAGAAGAAAACCCAGGCGACAGTATAGAAGTAGACGCGTGTATGACGGCAACATGGCGTTATAGGCTCTTATTACGGGCACTTCTTGCCATTTGCGGAGAAAATCTTACTAAGACTCTGTTGAGACAACAGCTGTTGGTTAAGGTAGGTATTTATTGTAAATATAGAAGTATAGTTGTTTGTATAGAAAAGAGTAAAAAAATATATTCTATTTATTAACATAACTACAAAAATAGCATGTGCCTATGTTGTAGTACATTGTTTCATCTTCTTTGTTTCGAGATACAGTTCAATCTTGGTGGCAAAATTATAGCAGCATTGAACCGGACCAACTCTTCATCTCTATAGTATTACTATAGATAAAAATAATATTTTTTATTTCATAACATATCCAGACGGTAGCTGACGTAGCTATGTCAGTGAAGTGCGCAAAGGAGGCACTACGGCAACGTGCCTTGTATGTGGGTGGAGAGAAACTCTCTACTCTCCTACGTCAAGAAGCAGCTGCCCTGCCCTTCGCTCTGCATCGATATGTTCATGATATTGATATTAAGTGAGTTTTTATGAATTTAATAATTTTTTGTCATTTTAATGGACCAATTAATCAATATCTGTCTATTTTAGAAAGTAGGGAGGAAATATCCAACAATAACAACTGTAATAATCCCACATTATTATAAAATATATAGATATAATATTTTATAATATAATAACAATGTGAATGTGGTTCAATTGTTATTATATTAATTGTAAATATATTAATAATTTTCGATCAAAAATATATTATTGCTTAAAAGAGTTTTTTATATCATACATATGTAACTTAATTTCACATTTATTGTATAAATAATTTAAATACATTTTCAGATCCTGTTCATATTTCTCATCAAATACACTACCACTTAAAATAAACTTTATTGGCGTTGACAATGCGGTTATACCAGCTATGTTCAAAGTAAGAATAATAATATACACATATTTTTGACCTTTGTTTCGTAATATTTTATCACTTTCTGTGTGCGTAATACTTTAGAAAATATTCAAATAAAATTTAAAATACTTACTTTTTTGTGCAATAAAATGTTTGTTATCCATAATAATCAATTTTGATTTCGTAACTTAATGTTTTATATAATGTAGAAATTTTATTTAAATTATTTTCCTAGGTTGGTGACGACTTGAGACAAGATTCTTTAGTACTACAGGTGATTAAAATTATGGATAGTTTGTGGCTAAGAGCGGGTTTGGATTTGCGTATGGTAACATTCCAAGCCTTACCAACTAGTAGTAAACGAGGTAGGTCTATTTGTAAAATACATACTTTTGTCTACATGATAGTACGCTTAAGAATATTTTTTTCTATTTTTATTTTCCTATTTATCGTATTTGACTCGATTTTTCACAAATAATTACATAGCATTGTTATATTACATGACAAATTATTTAATTTTGAATATAAGCCTCGCGCTCTGTAAATTTGAACATATAACTTTTGAGTACATCCTGTATCCACTGAGCTAATAATGTCCACAATTACATAAACGAATTTAAAATTAATCTCAAATAAATAAGTTAAAAAAGCAAAAATAGTTAATCATTGATTTATTAATTACCTTCAGCATACATGTCTATATTCTTTACCTATTTTAAAACAAATTACAGGCATGATAGAAATAGTATCAGAAGCTGAAACCCTCAGGGCGATACAAACTGAATGGGGTCTTACAGGTTCCTTCAAAGATAAGCCCATAGCAGAATGGTTGGCGAAACACAATCCGTCTGAATTGGAATATCAGCGCGCTAGGGATAATTTTACTGGTCAGTGTGTTTTTTAGTTTCACCCTAAAGCTTTTTTTTGTAAGTGTAGAATGTAGTGTCAAGACTCTCTGTTCCCGTCATACCGTCTTATTTTCGAGGAATTACGTGTTGAGTGGGGAAACATAACGCTGCGCTTTGTCTTCTTGGCGATGCAAGGAAATAAAAATAATTCTTTCTTCCAAGTGGTAGTTAAACCAACAAGTGCCCCACCAAAATTTTTTTTAGAGTATAATATTTTTTTGTTAAATAAATTAAATTTATACATTGCGTTGGCGTTTTTATACTTTATTCTAATATTTATTAATGTTTCCTTATTTTAATATTTTCTTGTTTCGATTTTAGCTTCATGTGCGGGCTACAGTGTTGCGACGTATCTTCTTGGAATATGCGATAGGCACAATGATAATATCATGTTGAAGACCTCCGGACATCTCTTTCATATTGATTTTGGAAAGTTTTTGGGTGATGCACAGATGTTTGGAAATTTTAAAAGGTATTTATTATGCATTTTTTTAACTCTAAATAGTACTTAATATTCTGTGCGTTTTAAAGATGGTTGGGTTTTTTATTTATCATAGGAAAATATTTCTATGCTGTGTTATTTAGTAAATGACAATCGAAGGAATACATAAATAATCTCCTAACGCAGAAGCATAGGCATTACATGAAGAAATAACAAACAAATAAATGTAAATTTTGTATAGTGTGTTTTTTTGTATGAATTTTTCCACTATATGCGGCTATGACATATTTTAAACTATGGCGGCTGCCACCACTTACCTCTAGTTACTATTAAAATGATCTGTTGTCATCTAAATGAAAGTGTATATATAATATGTAACTTTTGTGGGCAGCAGAATGTCTAACTAGACTTCTAACTAACAGTGTGAAGCTGAAAAAAAACTTTTATTTTAGTAAATAAAGTATTAAACCATTATTTTTTTATTTACTTTTCCTTAGAGATCGAGCACCGTTCGTCCTGACTCACGACATGGTATACGTGATCAACGGTGGCGAGCGTCCCACGCAGCGCTTCCAGCACTTTGTTGAGCTGTGCTGTATGGCTTTCAACGTTGTGCGCGCACATCACGATCATATATTGGATTTGTTTGCTTTGGTATGTTGTTGTTTTTTTTTTATTATTGGGAATGGGATTTGCGATATAATACGGTGAGGTCGTGGCAGCTTTGAAGTTAGCTGAGAATGGCTGTGTAAATATATAAGCACTATTGTTTTGTTGTATGTTTTAAGCAACTTTTGTTTTGATATACAGTATCTATTGTCACGTAGATGCATTACAGTTGGTATTATGTGTATTACATGAATATTTCCAGCTTCCTTGTACGGTAGGAACAAACTTTTGTTAAGACCTAATATAACCACCACCGCCTAATTCTTTAGGCGTTGAGTATTAGTAGAAATATTTGTTGAAAAATTCATTTTGTATTATTCTGAAATGATAAAGTAAGTGTTTCGTTCCCCAGATGGCGATGTCAGGCGTGTCGGGCGTGTCGAGCGCGGCGGTCGCGTATGTGCGCGCGGCGCTGCTGCCCGCTTCCTCCAACGCGGAGGCTGCCGCCGCCTTCGCCAGGCTCATACACTCCTCGCTCAAGAGCAAGTGCGTATTACTTATTTTTAGTTAACATTATAGGTAGAGGGAACCTAGGAGCCTAGTGCATGGACACTGTTCCTTTCTTTCCGCTGGATTTTTTGCCTTGTTACCAGAGCGAGAAAATGAAAATGTTAAGTATTTCATGCCCCCAAGTAGACTCAACACTTGGTTCCCAGTTTCTACTTTGTTACGTGGGGATATATAGGTGTGTATATTCATATAGATGTTTTTGTACTATTGTAAAAAAAAATGTTATTAGAATACAATAATATTTATTTAAAATATCTTATGTAGGTTCACACCAATAAACTTTTTCCTGCATAATTTGGCGCAGTTAAGAGCGAGTGGAGACCAAAGTAGCAATACTTCCGAGTTGCTATCGTTCATGCCAAGGACTTACACGTGAGTATATAATCTGCTTAATTTTCATACCAAATATTATTTTTTACATGGTAGACAGAAAAAACTTATAAATTATTATTTTTAACAAATATTTCTCTCATAGAATGTGAAACCAAAATCATTTTGTTAGTACTCATTGAAGTGACGTTAAGTTCCGCCACTCAACACGCAATGACGCTAAAATTGATCGGTGTGTAGGAAACGAAGTAACCTTAACACTAGGTTCACGGCACAGTATGAAGGTAAAAATAAAAATATTTAATTTCGAATTCCACAGCATGGCGCAAGAAGGTAGATTAGTGCGAGTGGAATGTCTAAGTTACGAAAAACGTTACGACCCCGAAAAGCACTACGTATACGCACTCAAAGTATACAGGCAAGGACAAGCCACACCCTCAGTGTTGTATAGATCGTATAAACATTTTACTGAACTATATCAGAAGATCTGCTTACATTTCCCCTTGGCCAAAGTTCATAGGTAAGAATGGTTTATTTTTCTATGTACATAATGTGTTATAAAGTAGGAAGTAAATTGTAGTCTGAATAAAGTAATTAGATACTTGTGAGATTATTAGATTTTATAGGTTTCTTTGTATTGCCAAGTATAAAGAATATTTCTTTTTTAAAGATGATTATTATTTTGCAATTTGCAATTTTATATAAAATTAGTTTTTAATGCTCAGATATATTATATTTCCTTCTCACCCATTGTGAATGTCACACATCGATACTTTCATTTCCTTAACGTGTGACGTAATTTATAAACGGCACCTTAGTAACAAATAAATTGCAGCTTTTTTTTACTTTTTAAGTTTGATGAAGATAGATATTTTGATGGGTATTTAAACCATAGGTTACTATAAATATATCACTTATTTTAAAATAATTTATTATACATAATTATCTATACTAATATAATAAAGCGGAAGAGATTGTTTGTTTGTTTGTTTGAACGCTAAGATCTCTGGATCTACTGGTCCGATTTACTATGTGTTTGTTTTGTATGAAAGCTGCATTCTTCAGAAGTGCTATAGGCTATATAACATTATATTACACATATAAACTAATAAATTTAAATACTTTCTAATTTGACATGCAATTTATTCTGCCATGTTAATAACAACCGTCGTTGCTAAGCACCGGTTTGCAAAGTTTCTTTGTTGTTTTAAGAAAACGTCACCCAAAATGAACTTATATTTTGATATTCATCCTTATAAAAATAAATATCTATAATATTTAATAAATATTCTTATAGTTCAAGCAGGCGTAGCCGCGTCCGGGTCCACTAGTATAAACATAAAGTATAAAATATAAATATTTCATTATTACATATAATCAGTCAAAAAATACACAATACATAATTTTTAATATCATTATGCTTCACTGTTATCTTCTTTATTTGTGGTGTTGCCAACATTATAATTTAAATCCAAATGCGTTTGTTTCGACATACTTTTAGTTACTTTAGGTCTATTGATTTGCTGTCTGTGTTGAGATATTAAATCCCAACTGCCCGTATCGTCTGATTTAGCGAATCTAGTATTTCCTGTATCATCACTTCTGTTTGGTACGGTTTCCGGTGAAGCGTAAGGTGGTGGTCCGCTGCTTCTGCTTATAGAACTTTCTAGAGTATTTGTGGAATATGATTGCGTTTTTGGAGTTATATTGCTTTGACGATTTGAAGGTTCTGATGATACTGGATCCCTATTTGTTGGTACATTTGACTGGGTTGTAGGTTGTGGAGCAGTTCTCTTTTGGACATTTCTGTTTCTATCTGACGGTTGTTGTACGCTTTGGGCCTGTCTTTCTTGTTGCTTTCTTAATTTTTCCTCGTTTCTGTGTTGTTGAGCGGCTAATTTATCGCGTTTCCTCTGTTCCGCTAGTTGCTGCTTTTCTAAGTTCTTTTGTTCTGCTAAACGTTTCTTCTCTAAATTTCTTTGCTCTGTTAAACGTTTCTTTTCTACATTTTTTTGTTCAGCTAAGCGTCTCTTTTCTAAATTTTTCTGTTCTTTAATTTGGCTTTTTGTGAGTTGATTATTATTAACTTGTGAAATGTTAGGAGTGCTATTGCGCACGTTTATTGCTTCTGGTGCTGGATTTCTTAAATCGCTAGTACTTTTCGAAGGTCTTTCAAGTGGTTGTACACTTGAAGATTTTAATTTTATCATAGAAGGTGTGATTTTCTTTGGAGGATCTGGGTCCCTTAAACTCCCTAAAAGCGTCCAATATTGTAAATTACTATCGCCCTTATTTTATATCAATATGAAAAATATGTATTTATATATCAACATAAACGTTTTTTCTATTGATAGATTCAAAATAAAGTATTACCAAACATTTTAAAACACACAAATAAATAATACTTACCGCCAATAAATTCATTCTGATTAATCTTATATGCACCAGTAAGCGACACTCCTGGGAACTTATCAATGGTTTCAATGCCACTGTTTTTCCCTGAAGAAAGATTAAAGGATGCTCTGAATCCTTTAAATCTCAGCATTGTTAGGTATACCTAATCCTATAGGCTGCATGAAATTCCCTAAAACACAGTGCGAAATTATAAAAAAATACACAACAATATAGTTTATTACTATTAAAATAATTGATTAATTATTTCTTATCATTATTATTACTCAATACTTATATTTAGTCCCTTATAATAAGTATAGCCAAAATACATGCACATGTTACCCTTAACAAATGTTGTATATATATAGTGTATATTTATTACACTCACTTTATTCCAATCGGGTTTTGCCGGTTTATTTAGATTTTAACATATTTGTTTGCTTTCTGCACACAGTTTCTCTAACACTAAATCGACTACTTGCGGCAGTTGCGATTAGATAGCGCCAAGTATGAAAATAAATTGTAATCTTATCGACATTTTCAGCTAATCGTGATCCATGTATCGTCATCTATCGCATACACTATATGTGATACTTTAATTACATGTCGGGATTAATAGATTGTATATCAAAATTGACATAGTTCTATGAATAAGTTTATATCAGTTATATTATTAATTATTTTTTAATTATTTTATTTTTTATTTTTAAATAGTTTTATGAACATATAATTTATCAATATGAGATCATCTATAATACTTTAGTTTTTATAAAAAAAAAAAAATTTACTAATTTATAAATTAATAACCATTTTAAACAATCTTGCATTAAAGTAACTTGTAATTTGATTAATTTAATATTATTATTTGTAATGTGTCTTATTTATATACTTATGTCATTTTATTTTTATAAAAATGTCATTGAAAGCATCAAATTTAAAATTTTAACTAATTTATGTTTCAGTCTGCCTTCTGGTCTCCATGTGGGCAGATCTAACATACGACAAGTCGCCGAAAAGAGATTTAGTGATGTACAAGCATTCCTCACGTCGTTGTTTAGTTTAGCTGATGAGATAGCGCATTCTGATCTCGTCTATACATTCTTCCACCCATTGTTGAGAGACCAGCAAGATGTGGAGCCTCAGAGGTTAAAGAAAGGTAAATGAATGGTATAATTTTCTTTTATTAAGTGTTTAACACTTGTAGAATACGATTTTTGATGTAATAAAAAGAAAAAGTTTGTCGTATAAAAGTTTTATTTTGAAAAAAAAATCGCTTCTTTATATCTCATTATTTGAATTGTCTCATACCAGGTGAGTCTGTGGAGGCGGAGAGCAGCGGGTCGGGGTCGCTGAAGCTGTCGGTGCAGTACGCGAGCGGCGTGCTCTCCGTGCTCATTCTGCACGCGCAGTCGCTTGCCGTCACGCCGCAGGGCCTGCCGCCCAACCCCTACGTCAAGGTAAGTACCTGGAGATGGAGACCAGCGGGTAGGAAACGAACTTGAATGAACCGAGCTCTTTCTATGTACTGGGATATGCGATATAAATCAATTCTAATTTTATAATAACAATAATTCGACATTGTGAAAATGTTTTTTTTTATAATATACTTTCATTCATTATTCATAAACTTTGATTTTACAGGTGTACTTAGTCCCCGATCCAAGCAAAGAAACTAAACGAAAAACACGCGTACTAAAACGCAACTCCCACCCATCCTTCATGGAGATGCTCGAATATCGCTTACCGTTGGACGTGGTTAAGAACCGCAGCTTACAAGCTACAGTGTGGCATTATGATTCACTACAAGAGAATCAGTTCCTCGGTGGTGTTGTAATTCCGCTAGGTTCCCTAAATTTGAGACAGGAAACTGTTGCTTGGTATCCTTTAGAGTATATACCAAGGTAACTGTTGCTTTCTCGCTCTGCTATATGGAGCACGGATATATGACAATATGTCAAATGTATAGGGCCATCCAAAAATAACGTCACATATTAATTCGAAGTGTGACATTGTGGGACTAAGAGTGGAGAGCGTCTTAGATATTGTGACATCACATTTCAAAATATAATAAGCAAACAGTATACGGAACTGTTCTATTAATTTAGTAATTTGGGTGATTGCTTAAAATTTGATGTGAAATAGCAAAATATGTGACGTCACACTAGGTAGGGAATCTCACAGCTGTGACTTTGGTGTGACGTAGTTTATGGATGGTACCTAAAGCGCAAACTTAGACTGATATTGATGTCTAGATAGATAGATCTCCAAGGAATATTTAGTAAGCAGGAAATCGTAGCCAAAATATTTTGTATTTGTGTATTGCTTTATAATAGATATATTACATCATACTGTAGGTAAAATATTTTTTTTTATTATTTATAGTAATTCCAAATTTACCAAAGGTGAATTAAAAATGGAGTCTGAAAATTGATCTTGAGATAATGTCAATCATATCTTGGGATATATCTTAAAATCAAATGTTTTGTAGCACCAATTTTTGAAACACTTACGTGTAACCACTTTTTATATGAATATTTTAGATTTAGCTTTAATTGCTGGTCTTTTTTAACAGTAGTAACGTATATAAACTTAGATATTCAATATTTGGGACTAAAATAAACTTTTCAATGCTTTCTAGTGAAATGTACCTTAATATTATCACAATATAAACGACCATATCATTGTAATCATATTATTACTGTACTTCGATAATAATAAAAATTGCTTGCGTTTCAGTTGGTAACATTAATTTAACTAATATTTTTTAAAAAATGTTGTATATATAAAATAAACAAAATTAATGATCAATATTATAAATTCTAACTTATATGAATTATTTCCCAAATGCTTTTCTTTCAAAGTATATTTCCAGTACTTTTTACACTGTTTACCAAAATTAATAAAAAATACTCCTATTTATTAAAAGCATAAAAGATATATTTAATACATATGAAATCTAATCTACAATAATAATTACTTGAATGTTGGTCCTGTGACTTAATTACATACCTACCTACTTCACGATAGTATTCTACTATAAGTATATTAGCAGTATTCCTTTTAATTATTATATTATAAAATAATAGTAAATAATAATTTCTCTGCTCTTTATGTACATAAAGAGAGATAAAAATAATAAATAATTTTTATATTTTATAAACAACTGTAAAACGTCTAGCAGAATAAATTGTAGTAGTCATCTCAACTTGGAAGGTTTAATTCAAGTCTTAAAATTATTAGGCACAAATTATAAATTTTAATTATATATTAATTCTTCATATTATTTATTCTCATACTGTTATATAATTTATACTCCAGTCTTAACTTTTTTTTATTAAATATATATTCAACAGATTAGCTAAAAATTATAAATTTAGAGTGAAAAAGTTTAGATTTATTTAAATTCATTGTTAAAAATATATATATGTACTAAGTTACTATACATAATAATAATAATATATTAGTATGATCATATTATTTATATAACTTTTTCCTGCCTATAGTCTAATTATATTTCTTAAACAATTTCATATGCTACTTATAAAATTTGCAAACTATTCAATATGATGTTCCTAACAGACAATCAATTCTAATTTCTATCGTCTTTCAAATATAGATGATAAAAATTCAACTAATTTAGCAATTCTAAATTATATCTACTTATTTAGTTAGATTTTAAAATACAGTCTTATCAAAATTTTTCATCAAAACTGTATATCATTTAATAAATCTGTATTTATAGTTAAATCAGATAATCGAAAGGCATAATTTGTTTTTTGTTTCTAATTTAAATAAAAAGCTTATGTTAACAACTCCTTGAGCTTTTTCTGATGTACTTTTTTAGGTGGCAACTGTTATCTTATAAATAAAATTTTCTAGTAATTAAGTTATATATTAAAATTGGTCAATACAATTTTTTGTATACTTATGAAAATAAAATTAATCAACTGTAATTATTTGATTAAATTATTGTTTTCAAGTCACAATGCCCATTAAAATGTTAAATAAAGTACTATATATAAGCTTTAAATAATTTTATTGGAGTTATTTTAAAGTAACTCGTTCTTATTACAATATATAATGCAATTTTTGATAAATTGGCTTATTCTCACATTCCAAATTGTTTTCATTTTATTTTAACTTAATCTGATGAAAACTACTTTTAATTATAATCTGTGGTGCTTCATAGTTCGCTTCTTACGAATATTTATATTTAATATGCTTACATTTTTTGTTAAAACAATATAAAGAACAATATCATGAATTAATAATATATCATAGTATTAAACATAGTGTGAAAATTTAATGCGATTTAATAACTTATAAATTGTAATTCTGGACTATAATTATACAGATTTCATAAATAATAATATTTTTGTAAACATTTTTCATTTTTTGTAAACTTGCTTTGATTTTACCATTTGTATAATAGGATTAGGTAATATTATTTTCTTTGGCATTATTTTTAATTTTGTATACATTTTCAGATCTGAACTGAATATATTTTAAACAAATTCTGTAATAACTTACGCGTGTGTTACTTTCTTATTGTTTTATGAGTTAAATATATTTTTAGAAGTATTTATTGGACTTCTGTGTATCTTCTGTAATATTTAACGTGTGTTTAATGTTGGGTATGTGTTAAAAAATCGATTTAGCTCTAAATTTGAGATTATCAATTAAATACGTCTTATATAAGTTATTGGCCTAAGCAACATTATACTTATTTTTTTACTATTGTAATTATTTGTTTAATGTGCATATTTGTTCATTATAGACAATCTTTTCTATTATAAAACTACTTTAAAAAAATTACAAATAAATAATTTTCAAAACAATCACGTCAAAAAGACTAAATTATTGAATTTTCTAATACATATCCAACTTAAACATAATTTACAATAAATATATCGCTTTTTATACTTGGCATCTGCCATTTTTAACCTCAAGGCTTCCAGTATTTGCTCAAATTTAGTATTGAGCGTTACTTTTGCGTTAAACTTTTTGTAGCTCCTGTATATATGTAGTACATAGGTTTTGTACTGCGTGAAATATTTTACTGGAAACATAATAGGCGATTTGTTGTATGTTATTTGTATTGATGTTTAATAAATTTCTGCGATGTAAAATTGTTTTGTATTGATTTACACTTTTGTAATTGGTAGTATGTAAGTATTGATAGTATCGATGATTTTTTATAAAATTAAATCTTTTTATATTTAAAAAATACATTATGAAAAATAGAATAACGATCTTATTCTACAAACCGAATATATGTAGGCAAGATTATTCACTTAACTCATTGATGGCACACATGTGATATTCAAAGGTATCAGTAATACGAAATTTGAAATATTTCACGGGAAATCGTATAAATATTTCGATATTTTTTAGTTACAGACGCTAGGTCGATGGAAAATATCGAAAAATACGATATTATATGAGCATATATTAGAATGTCTTGTAATCATTAAATTGATCACTTCACTATACTTAATTTATCTAGGACAGAAAGTTTTATAGATCTCCTTACATATTTCTCTTTCAAAGACCTTCGGATCTGACGTTGCCCTTCGTGTCATGGCAAACAATCATAATACAAAAATATACTTGTATAATGTTAACGCTACATACAATTATACAATAATATCTTCGTCACCAGTTATTTTATACAAATAATGATTTACACCATGTTTCCTCGGCTTTAAACCATCTAAGCCCATGTAATAAGGCATGTTAGCTAACGTAGGTAAATAATAAATGCCAGTTCGAGTAAAATTTGTGTTCGGTCCAATAACATTGACTTGTGGATTCCCTTTAAAGCAATCCCCGTGTCTCGCTGAAGCCAGCGATGGGCATTGGACTGCTAAGAACTTTTGTGGTTCGTAATGTGATATTAACCAATATATGGCAGATCTGACGTGGCTGCAGAGCTGCAAGCAAGGGAGGAGGTGGTCGTACAACATCGCTGGTTGGAATTCACCTGAAAGACAATATATTAAATATCATTAACTGGATATTTCTCTTGCTTATTGTTCTCCAATATAGGTACTTTATTAATAAGTTTTGTGCAAGTTGTTTTATATAGTCTAGTTAAGCAGTGTTGTGTTCAAAGTTTTTTTTTGTTCATGCAGCATAGAACAAAACATATTCCTTGTATTGCTTTTCAGTATTATTTAGTATGTATTATATTTTTTGATTATGTTACAATGTTATATTTATTTAATATTTAATTACATATA
Source organism: Heliconius melpomene rosina (assembly GCF_056956725.1). Lineage (NCBI taxonomy): Eukaryota > Metazoa > Arthropoda > Insecta > Lepidoptera > Nymphalidae > Heliconius > Heliconius melpomene. The sequence goes on from NC_140405.1 coordinate 8,333,446, forward strand.
CCGAAGGAAATGTTGTTACCTCCATTTACGTAGAAATCGATATCTGCGACCGGGTCAGCTAATCCGAATCCATCAATGTTTGTATGAATGGCGTCCACTCTATGTGCCGCGTCGGAATTTAACCGTTCGGAACGGGGTAGTGTTCGGAAACATGGACCCGCTGGGTCTAGAGCTGGAAAATACGACATTTATAAAAAAAATGTAAAGGTACTTACATATAAATTTTTTGAAAAAGATGTCGGTAATTAAGTCTGTCACAGGCGAATTATTATTTATTACTTTTTTGCTAAAGCGGCGTCATATTTTGATTCTTACGTTATAATGAAGAGAAAGTATCAATCTCACTACTTTCGATTTTTACATAATTTTTAATTTCGATACCTATTTGGCAGTACCAGTTATGATAACTTGAATTATTACAATATCGACATTGCTTGTTGTGTTCGAAGTCAAAGGATCAAATTTCATTAATATGTGAAGATAAACAATTATTATTACACTATATTAATAATTTACCATTTGTATAATTTTACCGTTTTGCCTTGAACAAAATTTTTTTTAAACGGAAACTACTTCTAATGTACGAGCTCATTTCCTTGCGTTAATTTCAATTTACGTTCATGAATTATTTATAAATATGTGCGTATTATTATTATTATTATGCGCGTATATGTGTAAATATTTAGCTACCTGATAAATATATAAAATTATATTTTTTTGTTTTGACGCATCTCCCCCGTATAAAAGCCTTTTAACTTAATTTTATTTTTAAAACATAAATATTCTATTCTTTCGTTTAACTTATATCATATCTATAAAATATACTATAATAACTGTATAGAAGTGATACAGTTATTACCGTTTATTTTTATATACGAAGTGGTATCACTACGTTCTCTCCGCGTCTTATGACGTGTCATGCTATGATTTTATATTATAAAATATCATAAAAAAACCATAAAAAAACTTTATTCCATACATATTAATAAATTAACTAAATACTTCTAAATGCTTACCCGTGAGCCTCGATGGCTTCAGATGTGTTAATACACGATACCTGGTAGCTGCAAAATAAGCTATGTGCGCCCCCAGACTCCCCCCGAGGAGCTCTAGCTTATCGGGTTTTAGTCCTCTATATGTCAAGAGAGCTAAAAAGTCTCCCAGCATTATACCCAACGGCTTTGTAAGGCGAGCTGCTCTATAAAAAGTATTGCATATTTAAATTCCTCTATATAAATCTTTTGCAATCTTTAATTTAAACAAAATTCAAGGCATGTTGTCTTACATCATTCTCGTTTTTTTTTAATATCGAAATTTTGTATTTATAGGCAACGAATCTAAAAACTACTCGATGGAGTAAGTAGGGTACATTAATGTATATTTTGTAATATGTATAATTAAACAAACTATATCTAATTTACGATATTCAATCTCTTTAAATATTAATATTAGTTATTAATATATAATGATTCCATTTATCTGTCTCTACTCTCTTTATTGTACCTGGATATTAAAAGAAACCTATCACGTTCGAGTGGACTCTCCCATCCCATCGAGGATTCCATACGAATTTCAGAATAGTAGGTCAACGGGAACTATAGTTTATGAAAGTTGATTAACTTAAGTTTACGAGAAATGAACAGAAATTATAAATTTGTAATAGTTTTTATGTGTAATATAAATTTCTGTTTTTCAATAATTTTCTTTATTTGTAGTGCTAGTTCTCACTTCTCGCTAAACATAGTTGTACGAAGAGGTCTTCGGGAAATACCCTATACCCTAAACTAGAGATTACGCGGCAAATAAATTTGATAAACTTCATTAAATTTACGGATACATATCTAGTTCGTTTAATAAAAAATAAGTGTATATGCGATAGCATTATACACTTATTTTTTATTAAACGAACTAGATACAAATATAAGATTGTAATGATTTTTTCTTTGAAATATATATAAATTTTCACTTTTCTTTAATTTGTATTATAAGTTCTCACTTCATGCCAATTTCATAGCTGAGTAGGTCCACGTAACGTAGCCTATTGATTTTGATTATGCAGAGAAATTCGTACAAAATGCAGAAAACGATGCATAAATGCTCGTATCTTTTGACTGCGTTGAGTTAGAAGTTTGCATTTTCCTTTGCTTAACGGGACCGTAGACTTAAATATTTGATATCAATATCAGCTTCTTATCTCCACGTGATCTTGAGATAAATGGTCGTGACAGATGGACAGAGGAACAACTAAGGGATTCTTTTCTTTAAATCAAGGTACGGAACCCTAAAAACAAACTATTTTATTCAGATATTTTCATACATACATTGGGTAACTCCTGTGTAGTATAGGGTATATTTCCATAATTATCACATTATAATTGCGCTTCAAATACGGCATCGCTGTAGATCGGACTATAGGCGAAAACGACGCGTCCAAATATCCGCTTATAAACACCTAAAAAAGAAATTCAATCAATAAATTATTTTTTGTAGTAGGTACCTAGTAGTTATCTTTTTCATAATCGTAAGCTTACGGGCTTAAAGATTTTGTGAACACGGTAAACCTTAAAAAAATGCAGAAATAATATTGAAGCCTCATTTTTCTCTGCCCCAAGCGACCGTAGGCCAAAATTTTTGATATTAATTTCATTAAATCTACGCATTTTTTAATAATTAATAAAGTTGAGAAATTAACTGATAAGTACCCATACTATTACGATGATTACTTTTTTACTAAAGACTTTTATGAATACAATTACATATATCTTACCAAAGTTTTTCTTTTTCTAAAATTTAAATGCTTTGCTACACACGCTACACCACTATGGCTCAGCTTACATATTTTTTCTTCGGTGCCGAGCCAGCTGTCACTGGGTTTCAACGCCACTACAGTTAGCGAGTCCCTTGTTTTTTGCGATAAGGTTGTATTTTTGGTCATCCCGGGACCTAGGAAAATTAACATTTTCTTAATAAACAAAAAATCTTGGAATTTTGTTTTAAGAAAAATATTTTAATAAAATAACTTACATTCTGCCATCAGCCCTGCTGGATATCCAGTGTCTAGAGTCCCATAACTCAGTCTTCCCAAACAGAGCAAAACAATAAATATTTTCATGTTTAATTAAGATATTTAAATATAAAATAAATACTATACAAATGACCGCTAACCAAAAACACACGGCACTGACTGGTGGTGAAGTTTCCGAAACAGAAGGTCAGGTGAACAATTTTCTTAAGGCTACCTTCTTAACAGAAATTTAAGCGCTCGTCTTAATAGCTACGTTTGCACGCAACGTATAAACTGATAATTTGGTGATTTGCTCATTTATCCAATTAATTTGTTAGATTTCACGAGCTAAGTAAATATATGCTTCGTATAATTTTTTCGATATCTGTTTAAAATTAATTGACGTGTGTGCGCGGTAGTAGTGAGTTCTGTTCTAATTGGAAAATAATTTACAAAATACGGCGTTAGATTCCGCAATCCTGAAGCTTAAGTGGAGGAAAGAATAAAGTGACAGTGCAACCCGCAAGATTAACATATACATTTTGCGTACAATACAATTGAGTGAAGTAAGGTTTTCTGATCTTTTGCGCATTGGTCACTCGGTAAAAAAATCATCTGATTCTGAAGAAGAATATTCGTAAACTCAAATATGTTCAGCTTTTCATCTGTAGTAACTTCAGGGCGACCACAACTCGTTGCCCGTACCACCATTTTAGGATAAAAAAAAAGTCCAAATAGAGAAGAAGTATTAATTTTATAAAAAAAATATTATCCAAGTATAGCTTAAAGTGTTCTTTTTACATTATACTCTTTTTTAGTTTACTCTTAGTAACTTTAATTAAGTGACTTCTATAATCTGGTTTAATACCAGTCTTGAAGCAGGTACGTATACCAGTCTTGACCACTATAGACATAGAGTAGAGATGATAGATGAGAACCGATTTACTCTTATTTTTATTTGATGAAATAATCACGTAGAATTGTGATACATAAATAAATAAGAATAATAAATAAATTAAATTAAAAAAAAACGTACCAGTCGTAGTGCAGGGGTACAAAGTGGCGACTGTAACGCGACTGGTTGTAGGTTCAATCCCACTCGAGGAAGTGAAATATTGATTTGAATTAATTCAGAAAATTCAGTTCGGCCGTTCCCCTGCCTACGCTGCTGTGTGAAGCTGATTTAATAAAAAAATGAATTAATAATAATACAATGTTACCATGTAGTACTGATTAATTTAGGTTTATTGCTTAAATTACAAATGGCATAATTTCTGTGTGGCTTGTTGGTTGCATAAAGACAGACATACCGACACATATCTCCATATCTTTAGGAACAATAGGTCACTATGTCAAGATTATATTGAGATAAAAATTAAAAATATTCAATGATTTACATATACAATAAACGTTGGTATACAACGTATATTTAAATATATTATATATTTAATATTATATGTACATTTATGTTATATTTTATATTTTTTGTACCCCTGCGCCACAACGAGCCTCTTATATTTTATATATGTTTCTTATAATTGAATATGTACATCTTGTTATTGCTCGTGTGTTATATGTAGGATTAAAAAAGATCATTGTATACATGGGCGCTAATTGGAAAATAGTTATACGTATTTATAGAACTATATTTACCGGTCTGATTGGTTTCATTATACAAAGTAACTTCATCGATAATGTTCAATATGAAATCTTTATAATGTAGAGAGAATAACGAAGTATCTTTTACATTTTTATAAAGAAATATTATTATAATAGCGGTTGTTGAGGCCGTCGTAGCAGTGTGGCAGTGTTTCAGTAAATGGGATGTTTATGGGTTCGGCCCCAATCGGGGCAATTATTTATTATTTGTTAATGTTTTTTCTTCGCTTTGGTAACAAGGCCAGAAAAATTCCGTGGAAAGTGGGGAACGGAGTGCCTTAACACTACGTTCTCTCAGCCTTATCTGTGGGATATACGGGATACAGCACGAAACGGAAAATTATTATAGTACTTAAGCATGGCAAAACAAAATAAAGTGGTTTTATTAATTGAAAATCTCCAAAGGTTCACACGTCAAGTAAATTATTTATTTATACACTGGAAAAAATGCAGTATTTCCCTATTAAGCAACATTGCGCTAACACTGGTAATACTACGTTTTTTTATAAAAGCCAAGCCAGCCTAAAGGAGTCGTGGAACCAGACTGATTTCCATTGCGCGGGAAACTTGCATCACGAACGTCATCACAATGTGCACAGCATTTTTTCCAGCGACTTGTAGTTGTAGAAAGCCAATTATTTACTAATATGTTGCGCGAGACGCGAGCACCGGTTATACCGGCACCGGCACCGGCAGTGCAAGTCCGTAACGCCCGTCGCTAAGACGTACATGCAAAAAAACGCGACATTATAACGATGATTTCAGTTATATTTCAAATAGTTTTTTGAATAGTGTTTTTTTTTTATTATAAAAAAAATGAATGAAACTGTTATGAATGAACACAATTTAGGCAAGGACGCTTGGATGTGGCTTCGGGGTATGATGAAGCCATGGCTGGAGGAACCTGGCGTGGAGGAGTTCCAGGGTCTGAACATGAGCAGCCTGTTGATGGATCAGGCTTACATGGTCGGTGTGGCTGACAGAGATGTCAGTGTTTACTCGGTATCAGACGATTGTTTTAGGGTAAGTAAAGTTAATTGGTTTACAATTATATTTAATTTACAAACAGGAAGTTTATAAAAATATATGAAAATGAATAATACAATTATTAAATAATTAAAATTCATAAGTTATTATTATAATAATTTAACATTGGATAAAAAGGCTCTATTTGTAAGTAGGTACAAGACAAGGTCAGTCTTATAAATTAATAACTATTATTATATTATTAATTATTTTTTGCTTAATAGTTTAAAATATTTCTGTTATTTTCCTCCGTAAGGACCAATTCTAGTCAAGTACCGTTAATCTATTTATATCGAAGTTTTAATAACATAGCCTTCGGTTCAGTGCTGCAATCGACACCTCTTGAGTCCCAACTATAATAATATTTGTTTGTATCAAAAATAGGCACACTTGAGTGCATGTATTTGATGTTCGTAATAAACGATAAAAGAAAACATTTTGTTTTTATTTAAACAATAATCTTTACTCGGGTTTTTTCCTTTTACTATTAATCTTTTTGTGGTAGAGTCCGTTACATATCATATAAGACATTTATTTGTCTATTCATTTGAATCATTATTATATAATTATGAATGCTGAAAGCCATACATTTAAAATAATTGGACAGATTAACTGAGAACTTTTATTGCGTAAATTACCTACGTTACCCACTTAAATACATAATGCTTAGAAAGCAACAAACAGAGAATGATTTTCTAAAAAAACAAGTAATATATTTAAAAATGTAAAGAACGCTTAGGAGTTAGAGATATTAGGTACATTTTTTTTTTTATGTTATGGATATTTTTTCTTAGAGGTTTCTTTAGAATACACAAAAACTGGAAATATGCGATCAAATATTAGATAAAAAATATTGAAATTATCAACGCTTCTACTACAACTTTGATCACTTAACTCATTAATTATAGATTAATAATAAGAAAACATATTCTATAAGTTCCAATGGTTTACTTCTTGTTTCTTGACTTAAGAGTGCCTAACTCAAACCATGTTTTCCTCAAAGAATGTTTTCCTCTACGGTGACGTATTATTATTTTTATCAATAGTTAATTAGAGGAAAATAGAAGAGAGGATAGAGAAAGAAAATTAAATACCCGGTTTTTAAGTTTCCTTGGAATTAGAAATATTTTGTATTGAAATATTGGAATCATGGAGTGGAACATATACGAGTATTTTAGATTGCAATAATATATTTTGATAATTATTTTGTTATTAATCTTAAAATTAATTGAATTTTATTAATAGCGTATATTTGGTAGTTGATTTGTTTAATTAACTGATAACATCCTGTTAGCAATACCAATATCTAATTGTTAAGTAATGTTTTTGTTGAAAATTTTATGAAATATCCTTCGATACGCGCGTGTGATTTTGAAAGCTGATTGGATCTAAACGCACATTGAATAAATTTAAATATCAATACAAATAAATTTGTAATTTGAGTGAGTAAATTATAAGTAATTTTTTTTTTATTTCACTCTGTATCCCGCACATAGCAGGGTAGACATAGATACATCCGTTCCCCATGAAGACTCTTACGTTCCCCACTTTCCGCAGATTGCGTGTTGAGGAGCGGAACTCAACGTCGCCCTTTGCCTCGGTACCAGAGCGAGGAAATGAGAATACTAAATATTGAATTTCATCGAGTGGGAATCAAACGTCACATGCGCCACGGCTGGCCTCCACCGTACTTAATACATATTGAAACTATATATAAAAACCTACTGGTAGATATGTAAAGGGTATCGTCCTCTAATAACTTTCTATTATTGTTTCCCATTGATGTGTCATGGGGTTTCCATGTTTCACAGTAAAGGGGTTCATGTTTATAATAATAGCGACTGAGTGTTATGAATACAGTAGTATAATACTAACTTTCGTAGTTAAAAATATGATTTTTTTATCGAATAATTTTCGAATAAATAGTTAAAATAATATATTCTATTTATTTCAGTTCAATTCAACGTAAACATCAACAAAAATCATTTAAAATCTGTGATAAAATATTTAAAAAAACATAAGAAAATAAAATTTTTAATTTCCAACTTCCGATTATATTTAAAAAAAAAATACATCCAATCAGGTCACAAAAGAAAATTATTAGACAACATGTATGTCATGCATTCCAAACATGCAATTGTTCTCTTTCGAGAGAAATTACTCTTTCGTACGTTATCGAGATACTTGTAAGTGTATGCAAGTGTACGTGTAAGCATGTGTAAGTGTGTGTATGTGTGTGTGATGAAATCTACGACTTACGAATAACTGTTACAATAAACTATTACTCACACGCAAAATTATAACGGTTCTAGCTAATATTTAAAATAGACCAAAACGTTGGCCAGTTATCGTTGTTGTTTACAAAATATATTACGGAGTGTCTTGACATCAAGTTCTCTCTGCCTCACCTACTACACGAAGGATATACAAATCAGTATTTAGCTAAATAATAGAATAATAATAACTTACCTAGTAACTACAAAATTATTTATTATATAATTCGATTTTGTAAGAAAAAACTAAGAAGAAATTACTCAATCCACCTTACATCCAAAAGTAGGTAATGCGTGTTGGGTGACAGAACCCAACGGTGCATTAAACAATTTTCTTTATAAAACAATTGAATGCTAAATGGTTCGTCCATTCGGCCGTTTCCTGTTCTATTATACAAATGTAGTATATGCGACTGTACTGTTTTTATTCTGTGTATGGCTGAAATAGTAATTTGTACTGAATATATTTAATTTATAATCGGGCTCGCCCACCGACGGTTCCGTACAAAAACTGGAGTCTCGAACTGTTTATGAAATTCAAGCTTAGCGTAATGGCTTATGACAGACAGAAAAACAGACGGACGGACAACAAAGTGATCTTATAAGGCTTTCTTTTGTCTTTAAAAGGTGCGGGACCCTAAAAATATGCAAATTTTAAGAGATTAAAATCTAAAAAATTAAAATCGTAAATTCTATTTCAAATTTAGATGTGTTTTTTGAATTGTGACTAACATAGATTTTTCTAATTCATATTTCTTTGTGTTTATTTATAAATGTAATACAATAAATGCATTACCCGCATAACATTAACAATATCACTTTTACTATTGACTAGTCTGCTGGCAATTACAGAATGCCTCGTAATATATCGTAATAATAAAATAAATAATAAGAATAACAATTAAGCTTCAACTATTATTTACACTAATTGTTTAAAATGGCACTCACTAGAAAAGAGAGAAAAGTTGAGCAATTAAAAAAAATTGCGATCATAAAGTTGCTTAATAGCTATTAACAGTAACATTTACTGGCCTGTTACGTAACTGCCTTTCTTTAGATAGTTCAAATGTGAGACTGCATAATGCGGTGATTAACGCTGTGTTGTTCTGCAGTTTATTGACACTATTTCAGATAAGATTATTAAAGCTTTGTTACGTCGCTATTATTTCATAATCTGTAATAATTAATATAAAAAATATTGTTTCCTTTTTATTGTTTTTTTGTCTATGGCTCATTTATTAACGTTTACAAATAGAATGATTGAGTATATATAAGTTAATAAGGATGAATATAATTATAAATATTTTAATAATTAATAGTTAATATAAATTAAATATACGTAAGATATTGTTTTCTTATCGAAATCTATGTAGTTTCCACAAAAAATCTTTTAAGAGCCTTACACTTTTTTTTTCTTCATTGCAAATACAGTATATTTTATTTTAATATATTACACTTTAAGACAGATACCAAAACCAGATACCAAAACTAACGTCAAATTATTAATTAGATCAGGTAAGGTATAGCGCGCACTAGTGATTTTTGTCACCGTGATTGTTGCGTCACTGTCACCGTGTACATTACACTTAATGAAGGTGCGCGCATTTGGATACGTGACAATTGGGTGACTTTTTGTCCGCGGAGGACGGCAACACGCCGGTGACGCAACTGTCACCGCGACCATAGATTTGTATGGCCGTGCGCGCATTAGCAACTAAATGTCACTTCGTTCCCCCTTCCCCTTGCGGTTTCCATACTAGTCGTCTTCCGCATAAACAAGAAACAGCAGCGTGTTGCATTGCAGCATCGAATTCTAAATGACGTCAAGTTCATCACCAAGGCAAAACGTGTGTTTTCATGAAGATGAAATAGACAACGACAATACTGATTGACGAAATTGAGTTGAGGCCATTGCTCTATGACAAATCCCTAAAGGATTATTCAAATAGTAATTTGAAAGCCATTACTATCTACGTTTGCTTTTTTTTCTATTTCTTAATATAAGTGCACAGTCAAGCATCTCTTCGAGATTCATTTTATCAAATGTAAAAAATTTCGTCACTGTCATCGCAAGTGCGCGCAGTCGCGAAAAGTATGGTGATATGTCAGTGACAAAATTATGGTATTGTCACGCTGACAAAAGTCGCCAGTGCGCGCTAAGCCTAAAAGATATAGTTGAAATATAGTCGTTTTCCTAATGTATCAAACCAACCAAACGAAATCTAGAAAACCAACAATCTTCTAAAATCTAAAATATAAGATAAGAAATATATTGCATTGTTTCAGTGCCCTTTCGAGCTCCAGAAAAGTTTATCAGCGGAGAAGGAAAGCTGGTGGGTCGTGAGTACCGCGAGGAAGGCGACATGGCGGGTGTACGCAGGAGTTAGCGACGACTACATGAGTATTAGAAATACTTCGTAAGTTTTATAGATATCTAATTATATCTATGGTAATAACCATATTATTTTATTATTTTATTATTTTTATTTTCATCATTATTTTTTCATTGTTATACATATATCGAATAGCAGAAACCAGAAGCAGTTTTGCGTTTGGTCTAATATTTTTGGCAAATTCTCACTAAATAAAAATTTAATTAATAGATAATTACACTTACAACATCACTTTTACACTTCAACTAAGTCTTCGGTTTAATAAAATATAAAATATAATTGAATAAAAGCTAAAATAATAAGCGAAGCGAAGGACCTTCACTATGTAAATTAGTTCTAAAAAATAAAAGTTTTGAAGTTGCATAAGCAGTTTCTCAATGTGCATCGTCGAGTGTTGTCGAAAGTAGTAGCGCTAACTATGAGTAAATCGTATCTTCAAACCGCGAGCTGAATATTTATATATAAATAATATTGAAAGTAAAGAGATCAAGATAATATAATGCTTTCTACTATTTAATATTGTTGTAGAGTACAGATTATATATACAAATAAATTTACGCTTTTTTTATTACATTTGTTAGTTTTATTTACAACACTTTTCTCTTAAATTACACTTCAAACGAGTATCTTTGTACATTTGGATACAAGTATATATATTTTTCTATGTATCATATATTCATTTGATATTATTAAATTACTGTTAGTTATAAATATAATAAATATAACAAGAGTTATAATTTGAAAAATTCAAATTATTATTTGAAAAATAAGTGACTGACTACTAAACTAACTTAAATAAATTCTTGCGTAAGTATTATTTAAATCTTAATTAGATTTTATAAATTGAATTTACAAAAGAAAATGAAAGTAAATGTATATTGGATAGTAACAGACAAGAGTAACGGGGAGCTTCGCTTGATAATAAGCAGACTTATTATGTTTTTAAGTAACAATTTATTATGATATTTTTTAACTAAAAATTTATCGATTTCATTCATTTTTTCTATCATTAAGTTCACTATTAAACTTACTAAAACATGTATAATAATTTTAATAAATAAAATTATATATTTTAGAATATACACATAGCTATATTAAATCTACAATAGATAATTTGATAAAGGACATGTGGTATTGCAAAAAGGGATCTCTACCATCTCTTACAAGTTTGTCTCGTGTTAATCCTCATTATAATAACAATTTTAACATACGAGTACATTAAAGATACATGTCTATTGTTTAATGAAACAATGACATATGATTAGAAGATAGTGTTTTTCTCAGCTCTCTAGGTCTTTGGTCAAACGATCGTTTCCTCGATTAAAGAGAGATTCTATTAAGTAAGTACTAGCTTGGCTGTCTCATCGTATTTCCTTGTGGGTGTATGCCTGTAATTTAATCCTTAGCGATGTTGTAAATATATATATATATATATATATATATATATATATATATATACAAATTTTTAATACTGTTTTAACGTTATCTAATCAGAACTAACGTAATGTAAATAATTTTAGTAAAAATTATAAGCTTTATAAAAACTGATAATGTGGAATGAAATGTGAAAAAGCGTAGTATCGATTAAATAGAAATTTAATATGTGTTTTCAGGACAGAAGTAGTCGCTTTAACCTATGAAATTACAAAAAAACATATTTTATAAGGTTGCAATAATTTTCATAATTCATGTTTATTAATATTTAATTTTCTTTACAGGGGTTTAATATGCCAACTTCGTCCAAACTTAGGGGAGTTTGGAGTGTACACCTTGAACACTACCGGCGACGGCTGCGACATACGCACGACGAGGGAACCTGCTGATATTTATATGCGTGAGTATAATAAATACTACCTACTACGTATTTAATAAACAATATATAAAATTTCTTTAAATGAAACCATAAGCTCTGCAATATTTAACTCTGTATATTTTTTTTAATATTTAGAATGAGTTTAAAAGTTATTACGATATGTAAAGTAACTAAATATTAAATAAAGTCCAGCTTCACGATGTATCCCGCACACAGCAGTGTAGGTAGTGTTAACACACTCCGTTCCTCACTTTCCGCCGAATTCTGAAGGCATTACGTGTTGAGTGGAGGAACTCAACAGCGCGCATTTGCCTCGCTTCCAGAGCGAAGAAACGGAAATATAAATTCAAGTAAATATTTCGTTTCCAAATAGTGGGGATGGAACCCACAACCATCGCATTACATTCACACCCTAGTGCCTCTGCGGTTAGAGCGATATATCGAATCATATAAATTCAAATATATAAAAATTATAAAAGGTTAAAGCAAAAAATTCGCCAAACATTTGTTGGCATTGGGAATGTTGAAATAAAATTGAATAACAATAAAATACCATGTTAGGAGTACCATAAATTTTCCTCCATTTGGAGCACGAACCTTGACACTAATAATATAATCAATGTCCTCGTCTCTCCGACGCACCTTATCGTCAAATCTTATTATGTTTGTAGGTTTTCAAATTGATTTCACCAGAACATTATGTATTATCATATTCTATGCTAGGTGATCTAATTTCTTATAATAAATTATAACATTTACCTTTTAAGGAAAGATAAGTTATAGCAGCATTGACAAGCATTGAAATGTCGTCTTCGCGAATTATCCATAACATTGATGTTCATAAATTCTAAATGGTGACTCCTATATTAAATTTAGGTTTAATAATAATCGGCAATATTTGGAATAGGAATAATCACTAAAAACACTGCCAGAAAATTAAGTATAAGTATCTAAGAAAAAAAGATATATAACGTCATTTTGATGATGTGACATGTTCGAAACTCGAAAGTAATTAGGATTTCTAAGTTATAATACACTGCTTATTTATGTATACTATAAATTACTTTCATAACTAACTTTTCATTTGTGACAATGAATTGTGTTATTTCAAATTTATTACATTGTTTTTTTTAGTTTAATGCAGCACATTCTATTCGTAAGAGTGTCTATTCCATGATATAACTTTTATTTTGTATATTTAGTAATTTTCTATAAATGCCATTTTTTCTTGAAATGTTTTTCCTATATTTTATATTGCAAATTACCATACTTATGTATTACAAGTTCATCCACAGTGCCGTCCACCTTATTACTGTACAGTCGTTATATGTAAATTTTACCGGCCAAGGCATTCAAATACAGATCGGTTCATTATTAACCTTCGCATCGAAGTATAAGTTAGTATATTTTCTTAATTTTAATTGTGTTAAATTATAAAAAAAACGTTTTTAAACTAACATTTAAAACAATTCTTCATCAAACATCCCGCTTTTTACTTGCCGCCGAATTCTGGAAACTGCAAAGGAATGCAAAATGATGAACAATTAAATATTTAATTCCCTCGAGTGGGAATCAAACCCACAACCACCATCCTCTGTACAAATACTACAAAAATTCATCATCAAATTCATCAGCTCATCAGGTTTAACGACACATCCCACTGTACTGTACAATGAGATGTGGTCCACAAAGGTACAGTCTGTATCTTATATCAGACACGGCCTTTAAACGTGATTAGATACGAACAATTGATATATGAATAAATATGTAAATTGTTAGTAGGTAATATTTATAATAAAAAAAAATGCTATCTACATCACTCCTTATTATATTAAACTGGTTTAGTATTCTATTTTTTAACCATTTAGTTTTAGTTAAACTCGACTCCAAAATTATCCTCATATTTATTTATAGGTACTTATATACTTCAATAATTAAAAATATTTTTATAAAAGTCTTTATTAAACAATTAAAACTAAAAAAAGGTTAAATATGTATATAATTTAAAAAGTAAATTGTTTCTTTATTGTTACTTGTTAGTACGACAAATGTGTTGCTAAACTAGTTTGACTGAGCTCTTTGGATCAAATTGAATCACATTGCAAAAATGTGAAATACCTACCTAAATAGACAATGGCGGTGGTTAGTGATCGATCATTATGTTTAAGGGTCGGCGAAAATTGTGAAAATTTTACGGAATTAATGGTTTAAAGTGGAAGTTTATATATTTAGTAGGTACTTTCTCATATCGCCCTTATACAGACAACAATCGGTTACAATATTGTTTTATGTATAGATAATGTTATATTTATAGTAAAATAAAATAAAAAAGGAGACATATTTTAAAAATTATTTAATGTTACTTAAACATGTTAGCAACCCTTGTTTACTTTTTTATATTTTACTTTTATATAGGTAAGTCTACTACAATATAAAAAATAGAGTCATTGTATTCTAAAGCAGAAAAAAGAGTGAATATCAATCTATCAATCACCTGGACCAATCTGCCATATCACCTTATTAGCATTAAATTAGTTTACAGTTAGGACGAGGTACGCGTGCGTCTGTCGACTGTTGTGCCAAATCTTTTGTTTGTCGACTTGGGATCGGTTGATGAGCGTCATCCGTTAGGCGTGACCCAGAAAATAAAGGATTTAAGTGGTATACATGTATATATATATTGGAGGATGCTTTTATTAAATCTAATTGTGACAAAGATGGCCTGTCTACTTTGATCAGCTAGTTCTGTAGTTAGACTGTCCAGACAGTTCAATCATTTAAGAAAGCTTATGATTATTTATTGAATTTAACATCAGTTCATCTATTTTTAAAGTTATATATACATTGAATGATTAGTATATAGTTAATATTAGTTAGTGATAGTACACTCTCTTAAGTATTTATTATATCGACCGTACGCTATATAGAAGAGATCCCAGAAAGCCATTCTGTCTTTGTATATTCTGTGTTCAAGACGGATGTCTATATCAATCACCATGTACGGTCTCGTATCCTTCGTGACGGGTGCCCAAGTCACTGGTAATAATTCATTGACTTCTGGAGTGGGGTCACTAAAAAATAAATATAATTAGGAATAGTGCAATTTTGTAATTCGTAAAAAATATTTATATATTTTTTTAAATAATAATGTTTACCCATATTTAATAAAGTTTGCCCATAGTGCTGCAACTCGATCGGCAATTAAATGATTGTTGTCGTAAGCCTCCGTTCTAGCGTTCGATATTTTGAATAAGTATTTTAGTTCATCTCCATTTTTAGCTCCACCGTCTTCAGAATTTTCAACATAACTGAATTCGTACTCGTACACAGGTTTCGCATTTTCGTTGATTAAGCTACTTACAGTCCTTTGTATAGGATGATTATACACTATATCAGAGTCAAAAGTTTCTAATTGAGTCTGGAGTTCTTTGGAAATATCTTCATCGCCAATGTAGAAATGTCTCACAATACTCGACGCCTCAGCTAATTGATTGTCGTCTAAATTAAAGTTATCTTTTATTTTTTCGTAAAAAGGATCGCTCTTATAATAATTGTTTCCGTAAATGCTTGTCAAGTCGGAAACTTCTCTACTCGTATGACCTATTAGTACAGGAGTGTTACGAACTTTCTTTTTATTAGATAATGAAAATTGATCATCCATAATAAAGTTTTTTATACCGCTAAAAGATTTTTCCCTGCAAGGTCTAAATTTTATATTTAGCTCTACGGCAGCAGCTGTAACTAATTCATGAGATGTTTCTTTAAGAAAATTTAAAGCTTCTTTAGTATTTGTTGCGTTAAAACCTAAATGTTCAGACAACTTAATTGCTGCATCTACATCGCCTTCAACGAAAGTGCCAATGTTCTGAGGAGTTCCACTTTCTGCTATAACTTTGTTATATATCTTTTGGTTGTCGGAATACAAATGGAGTAAAACGGAACTAGCTCCTGCTCCTTGTCCAGCAATTGTTATATTGTAGGGGTTGCCACCAAAGGATTGAATGTTATTCTTTACCCATTGTAACGCCTCAAATTGATCCCTTAAGCCCTGATTGCCAGGGACTTGAGGAATATCAAGACACATGAATCCATAAGGTCCTAAGCGATAGTTAACAGTTACAACTATAATACCATGTTTCACCAAATTTTCTGGACCATATTCCCCTCCGTAGCCTGTACCAAATTCTCCTCCATGTATCCAAACCAACACTGGTAAGGGATTTTGTATACTTGCATAGGTCGGTGAGTATACGTTAAGCCTTAGACAGTCCATGACTTCATCTCCACTACTAGATACATAAGAAGTGAATTGTGGGCATCTCACTAATCCGTAATAAGCATTGTATATGTCACTTCCAAATCCTGGATGTTTTAGATACGTCTGAAATAATACATTTTATCATTATTTTTTATTATTTGCACAAGGCAAATTGCAATATTAAGGCTCGTTAAGTTCGATTAAACATGCAATGTCTCGAATTTTGGTGGAAAGTGGAGAACGGTGTATTCTCTCTGCCTTCCCTCATATGCATTAAAAAACGTGAAATTAATAAACCAATCGTTACTTACCCCAAACGGGTTATCAAGGTCTACTGAAGCGTAAGGTATTCCCAAGAAAGATGAATAACTGCCATCGCTTGATCGTAAACCACGAACAAGTCCTTGATCTATCAAGACTAACGGATCGACCCGAGGCGCCGTGGAACTTACTATAACTACACAACAACTAAATAATAAAAAGAACAACATCTTAGAACAGCATTAAAATAAACTACTATTTTATATCCAGACGAGTATTACTTTTTGATACTACTTTCATAATGCATCAAAGATAAGTCATTTTGTCATAAGGAGGCGTCAGATTATCTTGATGAGATGAATTCGTCTTTCTTTGCTTATCAAATATATCGATACTTATGATCGTGAATTTTTTATACCATGATTACACCAGATGATGTCTGACGTCACCTATATATCTGTGTGTCTCGTATTCGAGTGACAATCGATGAAATATCTAAAACAAATGGTTCATAAAGTACCTAGCTTATAATTTGCTAACAAACATTAACACTTCTATTTAATATCAACTCTTTTAATATACATCTTTTAATTATACAAATATATTTTTCTTTTATATATTTCCCTAAGCATTGCTTAATTTTTAGGAAGATCCTCCTCAGAGAATTATACTTCACTGTTTTTAAATTGGATTTATATAATTTTAACTAATACAATTTTTAAAGAAAAATTGTTAAATAATTGTTATCCTGCATCTGAAGTGGATATACGTAACTAAAAGATAAACGCAATGATAGCTGTATGAAAAGAATTCAGTATTGACAACTTCGGCTTTGTCTTGAAACACTAAATATATTAGATAACGATAAATACTTGAATTTTCTGGTAAATTTATACATCGTAACGATACATAAATGGAGTAAGAGAAAGTTCATTTTTAGGATTTGGTAACGGGGGGCTTAACAGGCTAATTATTCTAGGTTCCTAGGTTATCAGGTTCCCTCTGCCTACCGTGCTAGAAGCGGGATACAACGTAAAGCTAAATGCTTAAACAATTTTTTTTCTTCTTCTACAGCTCTACTCCTGCTGTTGGGAGTATTGATCGGGGCATGGCTCTTGTATGGTGTGCTAAGACTTATAATGTCACGTGTGAGGAGATCAGCCAAGCTTCGATATGGGGATAAGGAGCTGGCTATTCAACAACGTTTACGCGCTCTTGATACATTCAGGGGGTAATAACATCTATATTTATTATATATACTTTTATTATTCACAAGGAGGATGCAATTCTCAGTCAACCTAATTCTAAACGTTTCCACAGCATGGCTATAGTATTCATGATATTTGTGAACGACGGTGCCGGTGGCTACTGGTGGTTGGAGCACGCAACGTGGAACGGTCTGGCTGCTGGCGACCTGGTGTTCCCCGCCTTCCTCTGGATAATGGGTGTATGTATCCCATTGTCGGTCAAGAGTGCCTTCGCAAAAGGAGTGCCGAGGTGGAAGATAGTTTTGCAAATAATTAGAGTAAGTATCATAATTATGTAATTATAAATTGGAATTATTCTGATTAATAAATATGATATTATATTTTATTGAATAATAATATTAGTTTTAAAAATAACTTACCAAAAATATTAATATTGAGAGAAAGCTTAATTTAGATATTGAAGTTGCCTACCGCAGACACGGCAGGTTACATAAACGTACACGGGACGAGGCTCTCACGCCGACTGGTTATACAAGTTGCTTATTTGTTTACAATAAGGGTAGAGTCGGTTAACCTTTGAAAACCAGTATTATTGCATAAGACTGTTAAAATGAATTATGCATTGTTTCGCGTCAAATGGCATGTGGTTGATAATATGCAAATATTTTTCAAGATATGCGCTCTTTTTGCCTTTTGTGCCTTCAATTTTATTATTAGTAACGAATTATATTTTCACTTGCTAGCTTTTGAAAGAAATTTCTCGTTTAATAATGAAACTACTTTTCTTTCTATGTCTTTGATTTTCATTTTATCTAAATTGACTGCAGAAAAATCGAAATCTATATAATAGACATAAGTATTTGGGCGAAATTTAAAACTAAAAACACGAAAAATCTAAGCATATTCTAGGTGTATCAGAATATTTTCTAACAGAATGAATATTGTTTATCGACATTTTAAATTAGCATGGCATGCCTTAACAGATTTTTTATTACGTGACCTTGTGTAGATACAAAATACGTTTGCCTTAAAACTCAACTCAACTTACTTTATAGTAAACGTTTTGTGAATCGATTACCTGTTTTTTCTTCTGGATTAAATTTGTATAATGATGCGTTACTATAATGTTTGTTTACGTATAATTTTATTTACATAATATTTTTATCCACAATTTAAGAGATCCAATTTCTTATATAAGTACGTGCTTTGATACAAAAATCGATGCGTTTACAGTTTTCGCAACGTTTCATTGGAAACTTAGCGGTTGCGTGCAAAACGTGCGCTCTCACATACAAACAACCCTATCGTATTTAGTGGCGTTTACTTCGAATTGCTTTTCATACATTGCATTATTTTTACTTGTTGTTAAAGATGTGCTATCACTTTCTTCAATGTATTGTATAATTTATAAACAAACAATTATTTTTATTTTGAGAGTGACCTATGACGCTATGAGAAAAATTTGGATTGGTATGATTTTGGTCTAATAAATTATTTTACGGTCATCATTCAATCTGTGTTATAATGTTTAACTGATCGCGAAAATTTAAATAATATGATTAGATATAAAATAATCTCTAAGAGATTATAGACTGGATATTTATATTACAGGAAAAAGAAATTCTAAGTCAGCGCAATCCAAAGAATATGCTTCGTTCATGTTTCTACATGTAGCGCAATCAAAACCTTAAAAATTTACTTGCATGCGACTCAAAATTCTGAAATTTAACATAAAGTGAGAAATTACAGTGTAAATAGGTAAAGGAAAATATCCGAAAACTGGAGATTTATACCTACATATATTAAAAAAAATCTAAAGCTTACAAACTATTATTATTTGTGTTCTCGTTGACATTCATTTATGAAATTTGTACGGAACCTTCGTTAGGCGGCTCTGTCTTGTACTTGACGGTTTTTTTATTTAATTACTAAAAATAATAAGTCATCAATTAATTTCCCGACGTCACGTAAGTAATCAAGTATCTTTAAAATATTTTCCATGCTCACACTTTCATTAAAACTGTCGGCTGTGATGCGTATCGATCTGCGGTTTATCTCAATCTAAACAAAATGAAATTTCTTTAAAGTAAAATCAGATTTCGCTTTAAGATTATACATAATAATAGTAATAATTAATTATTAATATAATACTAAAGAAGGTATGCGACCACTTTCAAAGTAAGTGACTATCCCCATTTTGTGAAGGTGAAGTTTTTATTTTCTCGCTCTGATAAGACAACGCGCGGAGTTAAGTTCCGCCTCTCAACATGCAATATTTCGAATTCGAGCGAAAAACGAAAAACAGAATATCTTGACATGTTAGTCCTTACTTCCCATGCCACGTGCCATATTATAGCATACTTCGCTCATATTTCACGACAATCATATTCACACAAATTCAAATTTAAAAAGTGAATAAGAAATAGAGAGACAGAGAAAGAGACAAGTAAAAATAAAATCACATAATTATAACGAAATAATATATTTCCAGAGATCCTGTCTAATGTTCTTACTGGGTGTATCTCTGAACACCATATACGGCTCGAATATGTTGAGTGAGATCCGCATATTTGGTGTGCTGCAACGGTTGGCTGTGGCGTACCTCGTGGCTGCCGGGTTCTATGCACTCACTGCCCCTAAATATTACACACCACCCCGAGTAAGTATATATGTAACATTATCAGTATATTAGAAATCTCAAAGAGTTGACCTAGAATTATACTTTGTGTAAAAATATCAGTTTTAAATAGTAAATTTAATAAATTTACATGAAACCGTAACACTGTTGCATACAACCGGAGATAAACCCGCTAATTCTGAATTGATGTAGCGTAGATCCGATTCCTTGCAAAATTAAGGGGCTTATTAATTTTTAAATTATTCAAGTCGATATATTATGAGACTTATTGAATTTTATAGAAAATTGGTCTTTTCATAAGAAAGATTATGTATTGTACCCCCGCTGAAACGTACTCTCTACGTCTCTGAAACGAACTTATACATATTTTGCGAATTTTCATCAATGATTTTTTTGAAAAGTAAATTTAAAAATTTATGTAGTTTTATACAGAAATATCTAATAATTGAAAAATAATAATAATAAAAAAAATAAAAAATACTCAAATTAAGTAAATATTCTACGTAATTTGAATATTTTTTAGGGGGCGTGCGGTCAAGCACTGAAGGACGTGCTTTCTTGCGTGTGGTGCTGGGTCCTGGCCGGCTTCCTCATCGCCGCCCATACGGCTATCAGCTTTATTATACACGATCCGAATTGTCCTGCGTAAGTTTTTTGTGTGAAAAGTTAATATATTTTACGTGTATTGTTCATTCTTTCATTTTCAAGACTCTACATTGAGAAATATCAATATTCTTCTATTTGACATCAAATCTGTGCACATCTTACTGGACAATGTTATATGTTTAATAACTTTATCCAAATATGTTACACATATAATATATACATTATTTCACTACGGCATAACTTACGTTTAAGTATCAATTACAAGTAGAATTTTAACATTACATGTGCAGTGGATACCTGGGACCCGGCGGCAAGCACGACGAGTGGACAGCACCGGAGTGCAGCGGTGGCGCCGCCGGGTACATCGACCGCATGCTGCTCGGCACCTCGCATCTCTTTCAGCGCAGTGACGCCACCACCCTGTATGGCGGACCACCCACTGACCCTGAAGGATTACTGGGTACTTAATATAAACTAAACTGAATTTATTTCAATGTCTCTAGAATTCGGTGGAAAGTGAGGAGTGGAGAGTCTCAACACTAGGCTACCTGCACATACGGGATACAGCGTGAATTATAGCTATTATTCTATGTGCTATTAAAAGAATTAAAATAATAGCATTGAAAATATATACTAATATATAAACAATAAATGACCAAAACAGAAATGCTATCGCTATTTAATAAAGATATATCAGTGAGCACGTTTTTGAACTAATAGGCAATTAAATTAATCAAACACGACATATGAACTAGAAGCTATAAGGTACTGTACGTGTGTTGCAGGGTGCCTGACGTCGGCGGTGCAGGCGCTGGTGGGCGTGCAAGCGGGCGCCACGGTGCTGCTCCAGCGCTCGCACAAGGCGCGCGTGTCGCGCTGGCTGGCGTGGGCGCTCGTGCTCGCGCTCGCCGGCGCGCTGCTTGCGGGCTTCTCCAGGGAACACGGCGTTATACCTATTAATAAAAATCTATGGTAATTTTTCATTTTACAAAAAAAAAGTTTATCTACATAAATCGTTATTTTTTTCACAATAGAGCGATGTGATTGATATTGCCTTTGACTACTCTCTACTTTCCGTACAATAAATTATTGTATTTTATATATTATGCCTTTATCCTATATTTTAGAGTAATTTAAAATTTTGTAATTTTGCCGCACAATAATATGCAAGAAACTTATGCACTGGTAAATATCTATCATGATATTAATATTGACTGCATTAGTAGATTATTAGATTAGCATAGCAAGCACATTTGCAAATAAAATATTTATAGATGAATCATGAATATTTTGACGGAAAATAGAATATAGTATATTATTTAAGAACTCAATAAATAAATCCCCACAGGTCAACATCCTTCGTGCTGGTAACCTCAGCAGTATCGCTGGCAGCGCTGAGCGTGTGCTACACGCTGACGGACGCGTGGCGCGCGTGGGACGGCGGGCCCTTCCGGGCCCCGGGACTCAACGCCATCGCGCTCTACGTAGGACACTCTCTCTGCGCTCATCTGTTCCCCTTCCACTGGAGGGTACCCTACATGAGGACACATACTCTGAGATTAGTGGAAGCTGTATGGGGAACTGCTCTTTGGGTTATCATTGCTCATATCATGGCCAAGAAGAAAGTGTTCATCACGCTTTGATTTCTATATTCATAGTTTGTGGTAGCATTCATAAATATGCTGGAGATAATGCCTTTCAGAAAACAATAAATTAAACTTATACGCAAGATTTTTGTGCGGGAATATTTAAATTTTAAATTACAAACGTATGCAGGTCTTAAGTAAGTCGAGTATATAAGTATATAGCTCCACTGGCACGCCTAAAAGGCATAAAAATGCTTCGTCTCCACAGAAACCGATCCTGAATTTTTATGTTGCTATAAAAAAATATACAAAAATTCTTCGATTTTAAGTGGTTAATCTGAATTCATAATCATTCATCATAATTCTGCGTAAATATAGACTAAGTAAACTTTTAAGTAAGTTTTTATAGTTTATAAGTATGGTATTTGCATTTTAATTTTATAATTAAAAATTTGCCAAAAATGTTGTATTAAATATTGGCACATATAAAAATGTAATTTTCTATTTGAACTTTCCAAATGAGAATGGCATTTGAATGTGAAATTGTGATGGTGCTTACTTGGTGCCTTATTTAAGTAAATTATTATTTAAAAAAACGATTTTTTTAACGGAACGAAATTATTGCAAGTAGTATACAACATTAAAATAAGCGAATATATTGTATAATGCCATTTCCATATTATTAGATTAATTAAGTTTTATAAATTAGAATTATTTTAAATATAAATTTTACAGTCATATATTTAAAAGTGTTTTAATATATGAAATGGCTTATTACATAAAGACAATTATTATCTTCATTATTTGATGTTTTTTATTAAAATTTGTATACAGACAGACATACATCAACAACTAACAAAGACTGAATTTAAGGCTTGTTTACACATTTCTATATTGCATTGAATATTATTATTAGTACAAAGTTTTAATCCAAACAATCAAAATCTTTTTGTATTAGCATTCGGTGTTCAAATTAAATTAAACGATCTTGTCTTTTTGTGCATTACTGGCCTAAAATCACTTGCAATCCGCATTCTATTAGCCTTATATAAATCTAGTCTAAATTTTTGTATGTTTCAACTGTATTTTATTTAAGCTGTTTAAACAATTTATGTTTGCAAAAATATACAATTTTTAAATAAGTATTTGTTTTTTTATTTTGATATGTGTTAAAATAATTTATACTATTTTAATTAATTTTTAATTTACACAAAAACAGTTTTAGAACAACAAATCAATAATTTTAAATTTTTAAAGCTTCGATTTTTAAGTTTAAAATTAGTTGTAAAACAAAAACAAATTTACAAATGTAATGCTACGATTATATTAACTTAATATTTTAGTTATATATATTTTTTAATTTATATAGAGTGGCATACTTTAACATATTAATTATATCTAAAAGGAAACAAATTGATAACCGATAAAATGCAATAAATTAAAACATATCTAGATAATTAAAACTAGGTTAGGGAAAATAATAAAACAATCGATGTACAATATCCGACGCTTTATTAGCTCAAGGTGACAGTAAATCCGCAATGTCATTGGAAAAATTATAATAAAAGAAACGATTCAACAAATCATGACTCAAGGTAACAGCGAATAGTTTTAACAAATAAAACTATCAATAAAATTATTACACTTTAATATTAACAAACAACCCCGACACGTGAGTGTCACTTCACTCTCCGCCCGCTGACCACGACATGTTCATTCGATATTATTACTATTTTTCTATTTAATCTACAAAATATAAATTGTTTTAAAATAGCAGGAATTTTTAAAGATAGAAAAAATATAGAATTAACAATAAATAGGTAGAAAAGAACCTAGACGTCAATTAAATGATTATTGACGTCCCTGAGATTAACAGATGCTTTTAAGATATTATAAAGTTTTAAATAGTCCTCTGCCAAATAAACATAGCTATAGCTGCAATTGAATATCAAATAAACATGTCGCGATCGTCACCCAGTGTGCGGTGCTCACACTAACTAAGTTTGGCATTTAGTTTACAATAATAATGTATTTCATCGATACGATATCGATAAAACTTTACATCGATAAGTTAAATATCAACTACTTTAGTAAATTTATAAGTCGTTTTCGATTAAATCACTCTTTTGTAGACGGTAAATGCCATATTAGGAATAAAATATGTTATATAAAAGTTAAATACTTTCTTTAATATACATATATGCATACAGTACAGCTTTCAAAAAATCACCATTCATTATTCTACCTTAGTTTATGGTAAAATTGATAACCGACAGCGGGTTCAACACTAATGATACTAACTTACTCGTATAGCGACAGACACGTAAAACAGTGTTTATATATATTTCTAAAATTTCATTAGAAAAAAATCTCTTAAAATATATCTCAATAAATTCTTTTAAAAATTATTCCCTTTGAGTCGGGACCGATATATTACATTCAGCGCGATATAAATAGATTTATTCTCTTACACCTAAATAGGAAGAACTTCTAATCATGTAAAAGAGAACATAGTAATTGCACACATAGTAAAATGTAAGATGGACGATTACGAATCATTACTAGAATCGATATATGGCTGTAATAAATAAGTTAACAAAAACAATAATAGTAATAGCATAATTTCATTGTATAAAACTTTGAAAATAAAAAAAATTTGAAAAGACAATTAAACATGATATACAACATCGAGATATTAGATGATTGTTCAATCGATACAGATTTCGATTTAATCGTAATCGTCCATCTCTAGTATATACTAACACGAATATGCTGATTGGATGAGTGTAAATATATTCTACATATATATAGATGTTACTAGAATTCCGTCTTGTATTTTTATTTAGAATTCTAAAAATTTTATATAAGTTATATAAATATAATTTGTTTAAACGCTATATCAAATATGTTTTACCAAATAGGTAACAACGAAATCCAGTAACATCCGAACTAAAATGAATGCGATACATTACTCTTAAACAACATAGCAGGTAATGATTTGTACAGGCGTTAGATATTAAGTTAAACGTAAGTACTCGAGCTCACTTTAAGTCACTCATAACTAAAGAAAATGGAATGTTTAGTACATAGAATGTTAGAAACGTGTTGCAAACAAACGTGTTTTGGCAAGACCTAACTGTTCTGCGAGATTCTATGAATAATTTAAGTAGTGGATGACTATTATATTATTGTTAGCGGTTAATTAGCGTTAGTTACGTTACTTTCGTCGAAGGCATGCCATTTGTACTTGTCCAACTATAGAGCAAAGACTAGACGCAACCGAAAAAAGAACATTTTACACGGTTCAATTAGGTCCGTTAGATGCGTATATCTAAATCTTAAATATGATAAATCTCTAGGACGATACACATTTCGCTATAAATGCAAATTCATGGAATTCAATATAACAGGTAAGGCGAGCCTTACATTATTATGCTACTGCGGAAACATCTCTACACTATCCGATTATTATAGCAGAAATTTACAAAAAAATATTAATAGTTAAAACTAATTTCATATTATAATTAAAATATTTTAAAAAGATTGTTTGTAGAAACGATTCGATAATCGATTAAAAAATTCGATAAATCGATGCAAGTATGTAACAACACATAGAGTTTTTGCTATAATAAGCGCACAACGAAACAGTTTCATTATACTTTCTCGTCAAATCACAACAATCGACATAAAATTATAAGACCAATAACATGTAGTGTGATCAACAGAACTCAAATTAATTATTATGAAAAGTAAAGCGACGATACGCTTTGGGTAACAATATAATTTTTAACCTAATTGCATATTTTAATAAAAACACGCACAAATCAAGACTTTAATTATTTATACGCCAGTCGGCATTTTAAATATATTACGAGATTTCAAACAACACACGTAAATATCGATATTTATCTAAGACTCAGCACTATTCCCTGTCATCGAGTCATCGGATCGCGATCGATACACATTCTGAGTTTACAAAATAAATACCTAATGTGGCACTCGAAGCTTGCTATACCTAAAACTAGAGGCGGGCGATTGCGAACGATCGTAATCGATTTAATTAAATATTTCAATATAATTAGTACACACAGTACGTAAAATGATATCGATTTATCTTTCATAATCGCCGAGCTCATACCAAAATGCAGGTATATCATTATCCAGCACCACAACAATAACTATTTACTAACGAATACAATGAGCAACCATTCTAAACAGTTCTTTCCTTTGGACTTGTGTAAAATTACATCCAAAATATACAAATACACTTCGCTACGGGACGTCGTTGTATAACGGACTTCGCAAACAATATGAGAGCTATCACTTCTCACAGTCTTATATCCTGATCACTATAACGGGCTAATACTGTTACAACTTCTATATAAAACACAGAATTGTCAAGAAATAGTATATATGATATGAAATTTAAAAAACAAATGTATAAGTTCAAAAGTTTAAGTTTAGGCCTGAGTTAAAGTTAACGTGATCAATTGATTTTAATATGTTCAGAAAGTTAAGTCCCTGTGCAGTTCTGTGGGCGCCGACGTCAGTGACGTCATGGCCAGCGCAGTGACGTCACCGACGTCATCGTCGTGTTGGTGACGTCACTTGCGGACGCCCCGCGTGACGAGCGCCTGCAGGGCCGCCAGTTGGCTCAGAAGATTCGCGTTGGACTGTTCCAGGGTATCCACCCTTTTCCTATAATCTGAGTTTTCAGATACTAAGATTTCTACTTTCCTTTCTAATTGGTCCATGTATTCCTTTTTCTTGCGCCTGCTTTCTTGTGCTGATATCTGTAAAAATAAATTTGAAAATCAATAATTTTTAATTACAATACAACAGTATATGAAACAAAATGTATTTTAAGTTATAATTTAAGCGAAGAAATACCTTACAGTCAGTTAATAGAATTTGTCATTACCAAGTTTGTTTGTAAAGAAATCACCAAATACGTGGGTAGATGTATATTTAGGGAAAATTTAAATTAATTAAAATTGCGACGTTCAAAAGGAAGTTAGTAACTTTGATAAACGTAAAATACCTTATTTTTAATTTTCCTCCTAATTTTCTTAAGAGATTTCTCTTCAGCCTTTGTGAGGGGCAAGCGCGTTGGTACTGGGTAGCCCTCGGCTAATAATGTGCGTTTTTCTTCTTCAGTTAACACTAACGTGCCCGTTGAACCTTTCTGTAAATAAAATAATATTGAATAAACACAAAATATTTAAATTAGTAATGCACTTATAATGCCAAGGGACATCGTATGACTGTAAGCGTAATGGTTGAGGGTTCGACTCCAATTCGGAGAAATTAATCATTTTCCTCCATTTTTACAAGACAAAGCGGCTTAGCGTTCCGAAACTTATCACACTATATCTCGGATTAGGGAGGAGCATGGAAAACGAAGTACATCGACATTAATGCCACCCTGCCTACTCTGTTATTATGGAGGATACGACAGAGAGAAGTTGAAAAAAAAGTAATGCGTTAAGTTCATCTAAATCAGGGCGACAGCGACTCGTCGATAGTACAGTAAACAACGATGATTCGACCAACCAACCCTAATGAAAAAAAGACAACCTATACTAACTTATTTCCCTATAAAATCCTATAATTAATTATTTAATTACTATAAACAAACAACTTACCGGTTGACTGCTAATTAGCGGTGTGTTGATCGGCTGTCGCGAGTGATGCGACACGTACAGGTGCGAGCGGCGCGGCGGGGCGGCGGGCGCGGGGGGAGGGGCCGCCTCGTGGGCGGGGGACAGCGCGCCTTCGCTGTCCGACGACGACAGCGACGATGGCGGTGTAGGTGGTAGGTTGAACCCTGCTGTGTTTAGGAGAAATAGTTGTAAATATCGGCATTTATTACACCAACCAACAGATTCGACTTCGTAAGGAATGCTGAGAATGGAGTGTCTTGACACTAGGTTACCTAATAAAGTTTAAAGAGAGTTTGAAACTAAAACTTACAGCGTATCACGTATTATTTCACTTGAGGTGATATCATGGTATTATATCTTAATGTCAATAGCCTTTGAAATATTTTATTCGAATACGAATATAAATAAATAAGTTTTCGATCTCCATAACATATATTTAGCAACATACATAATATAACTCTGACGATACTTAAATAAATATCAAGGCGGGGAGAAGCGACAAAAAGTCGACTATAAAATATCAATTTAATTAAAACTTCACAGTTATCAATATGCGCTATCGGTTCAAAGCTGTAAGTAGGGCGGTACCTGAAGTGCCTGAGGACGTGACTTTAATCGACAGCTTGTTGTTGTTCAGGGAGTTGGCGATGCGAGGCGCCGCGCTCAGCAGGAGCTGTGGCACGCCCGCCGCTCCCACCTTCTGTAGGACGGCTTGTGGCATGTGGATTGTACCGGTCTGTGTAGAGAAATATATAGATAGAGAGATATATATAAATTTATAGGCTTCATTTGATATAACATCAAATGAAGCCTATAAATTTTCTAAATAACAATAAATTGAACCTATAAGTTTTCTAAATAAGATCAAATTGAACTTGGCTGTTAAATCTTTTAACATACACTTCTTTCAATATATGTAACTGTGAAAGGAAAGTGATTGGCATATCGTTATTAAAACTGATTCTATAACTAAACTAAAATAAATAAGCCATATATAATACAGGAAACATTTACGCCATGTTAGAATGTTATACAATAATAATAACTATATTTGGTTGAAAAGATTGCGTGGTCTAGTATCTGATCTCTATATACATCAATTAGTATGCCGATAACTGCTGTATAATTCTGAAGAAAATTTGCATCTTTTAAGTATAGCAGCACCCGATTTCGCAAACTTTTAATACTGCTTATAATAAATCTAACAGTACTACGTACATTCAAAGTATAAAGTCAGCATATTTTTCAAGAACAGCAAGTATACAAAATGGATTTGTAAGAAAAACAGAAAGGTCTTGTCGATTATACTCAACATTTCGTTTGCGCTTGTCAAACCACATTATCGAGACCGTAAAGTAACCTTTTCGTACATGGCATATAAACATATAGGCAGTGTGTAATTACACCAGATCTTAAGTTCTTAAAAATCGTCCATATTTTTTGAGGTCAAATTACAGAGAAAGTCGCAAAGGCAGCGTCGGCTAGTTGAACTTAAGTAACCTTTTACTTAATGCCGAGTCATGGAATTTTGATAGATATTGGATATGAACTCACGATTACCATTCACGTATCAATTAAACGTGAGGTCATCTTTTGGCTTTTTTACTATTGAATGTTTATATCAAGCTATCTTTTTACAGCGATCTATCTAAATATCTTGTTAGAGAAGTGATGTATAGATTTGTTTTTTTTTCTCTTTCTCTTTTAGTGAATTTAAATATAATCACTAGTTAATCTACTTTAAATGGTTTTAACCAGGCGTTTGAGGCCAGTCGTGGTAGTGAGGCACAAGCGTGCGACAGTTTTTGGGTTCAATTCCCAATCGAGGAAATAAAATATTGAAAATTTTATTTTCTTCGCTCTGGTAACAAGGCAAAATTCGTCATAAAGTAGAGCGGAGTGTCTTGACACCAGGTTCCCGGGTTCCCTCTGTCTACCTTGCTATGTTCGTGATAGAGAACACGCAGTGGTATAAAAAAATTGTTCAAATTACAACAATTACATTTTTTCTGCAATAACAATTCCTAACACATGTAACACGTACTAAGTAGAACAGGTAATTCATTTGAACCAACAAATTTCCGCGTGACACAGTCGCGACTCGTATAGGTAGTATTACTTTATTTCCGACCTACATCTAGAGAGCGTGTGGTCTAGAACTCCAGATACGTACCGTGTGGTCTATGACGTAATCGACGTGTGTTACAGGCGTGCCTGGCGTTGGTGAAGGGGGACACGATGAAGCTGGCGACTCGGGTTCCGATTTAGGTTCCGCCTTCACTTCTGGGAGGGGTGAATCGCTAGACCGCCGTCTGCTTCTCCACGCGCTTGCTGGTATGGCTGGATAGCATTCGTCTTCCATGTCTGGAAATGTAAAATTGATATATGAACAACTGATACTAATGAATTTTATGTTTTTATTCAAGTTAGCTTAAAAACATATTTCTTCAGGTAAAGGTGGTTCAAAATTTTTCCAAAAAATATGTTGCAAGTAAATTTTCATAATAAACAAAAGGTATTTAGAACTTACAAAGTTGTTATCTTATTCATCGTTTAGTTAGCATATGGATGTATGTGCTGTAAAGCTTATTGCGATATTTCCCATGTGAACCACTACAGGTTTAGGTTTAATTTTAGAATAGACAGAAAAGGCGAGACAGAATTCAAAAAGAATAAAATTAAAAGCTTGTTATTTTGTATTAGTAATAAATGAAATAGTAATTCTTAAACATAATTGTTTCATTTAAAATCTTTTGTGTTCCAACAGTATTTTATTATGCAAAATGTAATTTAAGTTTGAAAACTAAATCTATATTACAGTTAAATTTAATAATATATTTTAGCGATAAGTGGGTTAACGGCGTTACAGAATTACATACAACTTCGTTCGATTGTCACTTATGAAAGTTAACGTCTACTTTTAGGTAACTGTTGAAGAATCTGTATCGAATCTTCGTTCGAGTTATGCGTTCGTGCGATCAGGTGGAACTGTTGTGTTGAAACTAAGATGTCGGATTGCATGCTTTTACACTTTTAACTGTTTTTGTGCATGTTACGTGAAATAAGATGGTGGTCGAAGTCGATATTTCAAATTTTTAAGCACATTTTTAATACTCGTAATCGTTCTTGAGCGAAATCTCTTTTATATATATTACGTTTAACATCTAAAATTTTATCTATATACTAGTGACCCGCTCGTCATTATTTATTTCCTTATTTGAATTATTTTCGTTTTTTTATGAACTACAAATGCGATTTTTTATGAACCGATTGAAATAAAACAAACACTAAATATTAAGGAAAGCTTCCCAGAATCCATCAGTACAATCAGCCTGTTCAGTAAAAAACGCTATACCACAGGTAACACAATAGCAAAATAACATAACAAAAATCAAAATATAATTAATACAGACATTTCGCAACGAACACATCTGTTTAAAACATAAACATACACAAGTACCCGCAATTAGGATTAGAAACGTTTGTGCAGGCATTCCGTTGCATCACCGTTGTAAAACAGGAATGCGTGATTAACTCGTCAGGCGTCTTCGTTTCAAGTACGATTATAATCGTACTTTGGAAAGTGTTAAAACATCCTTCATTTTATTGGCGGTTGATTGAATAATTATTTTTTTATTTAAATATAATTAATATTGTATTAACAATTGTGAAGAATAATTTAGTTGTTTTTCATTTTATTTTCCTGTAGGCAGAAGGGGCATTAAGACAGTCCGATTCCCACTTTCAACGGAATTTTGGAACTGTATTCTGAGTGGCGAAACTTAACGCAGCGCTTTGCCTCGACAGCAAAACGGGGAAATGAAAATATTTAATATTTCATTTCCTCGAGTGGGAACCTGCCGCGTTTACTGTCTCACGCTTGTGCCCCTGCATCACGACCGATCTCAAAACTATTAAATTGATATTTGGTAAACAACTCATATCATATCATCATCAGATATCTTCTTCTTCTTCCTGGCAGTAATCCCGGCTATTACCAGGGTCATATCATCATCAGATATATTGGTAAAAAAATAATGTTGTGGACGATTGAAGGACAATAGAAATCGATATCGAAACGAATATTTTCCTAATTACTTTAAATCGGATCATAGACTTATTTATAAACGCAAATATATTGTCAAATATACATATATTTGTATTAAATACATATATAATGCGTGATTCATTTAAACTTATTTATAGAAACAACCAAGTGCAGATATGCTTTTGCAAATATTGTTTCGTGTTTGAGTTTATTATGAAGGTGCGAGTAGTCACTCGGGGCTGTTTACTTATCTAAATTCATTATGATGGGTTTCTTATCAGTTATCATTTATCTATTAGATTTAATTACGGTCAACATATATTAGTTGTTATGTTTCAAGAGTATTGAAGAAGTAAAGTAGTTTATTAATAATTAATTCCATAGGTTTTATATATTAATTTTAAATATTGAATACACTGTAAACGCGACAAGTTATGGGTTCGATTCTCACTCGTCGATTTCGTTCTCGTAACGAGTCAAAGCGGCGACGTTCAGTTCCACCACTCAATACGCAATGCTTCCATAATTTGACGACAAGTGGGGAACGGCAGTGTCTTAATGGGAACGGAGTATCTTTGCACTACGTTCTCAAGTTCCCTCTGCTGCTCTACTATATGCGGGATACCGCGTGAAGTTAAAAAAAACAACAGTTAATTTCACAGTATTAACTCATAAAGATTTTATTTTTATTTTCTTATATCTTATCTGAGCGTACGTGATTTAGTTTCAAAGAATATATAAAGGTATTTTCCTTGTAAGGTTATAAAATAAGTATAAATACATAAGTTAATTTACATGAGTGAGTTTCATTCGATGTGGCCAAATAATATTTAGCACTTGTCCAGCATCCATTCATCTTGATAGTATTTGTTAGGATTCGTTAAGATCGTGACAGGTTTATGTTTTTGATGGCGACATGGCAGCGGTCGTCGAACTGAGACGTCTTGCGAGTTGCGGATATCTATTATATTATATAGAAAGTGATAATAATTGAGTTAGCGTTTAAATTTTAAAGCGTTTATTTGCGAATATAATTTGAATATAAATGAATGTCAACGACATTTAAAAAGATTTACTTAGTTCCAGTGGCCCACGCGTGGCTTCGCCCGCTTGTAATTTGTACTAAACAATTATTTATTTTCTCCTCTCAATTATTTGTACGTGACCTAATAACATTATCGTTTTAAATACAATATTCACATGTTGATAGTTAAAGTTTTACCCAATTCAATTGAAATACTTATTTTGTAGCAAAATTGTCGCATGAAATGTTTCACATTGACATAATTTTTTTTATTTGTGAACGAATTGAAATAAAACAAAAAGTAAATGTTAAGGTAGGTTTGTCAAAATCAAATAGTGAAAACTGCATTCAAATTGATTAAGCCGTTTTTGAACAAACGCAAAAACAAAGAGACAACAGACAAATAAACAAAAAAAATAAATATCATCATTCTATTACACTAACAAAGGCGCCAAATAACATTTTTTCTTGTTTATCATCCATGTAGAGACATGAAACGTTAACATTTTATTATAAGTATAAACAGTTCTGCAAAAAAGCAACCTCTATCTAGTTAATAAACTATTTTGCAAAATATTATATATTTTTTTATTTAAAATTTAAAACATTTAATTTTATGAATCCTATATATGTAGCCAAATATTCATAGCTAACAGTAAATACAGTTTATGTAAAGTAAGGACTTTTAGAGTACTCGTATCATGCGCGAGTCGTTTGCTCGTAATTTACATTGTAAAAAGCGGGCGCGCGCCTCACATACGAACGAATACCTTTCACCGAAATCAGATATAATTTATACGTTGGTAGGTGCTCGTGATTAAATTAATGGCCGAGCAACGGTAAGTGCTAGGTAAACTGACGGACAACGCCAATTTGGGTAAAAATTATTATGTATGTATATATATACGAGTATATAAAAATTGCGATTTTGCTGGAAATTTTAAATAATTTCGTTCAGTTATTTATTACTGCGTTAAAATACATAATATTTAATGTGTTTCCTTGATATATTTTGTAGATTCCTTCTTTGTGAATCGATAATTACCTACTCAATATTACGTATTATACCGTGGATTCCTATTTATTTCTATCAGAATTACTCAATTGTTATAATATTTAAGTTAAGATAAAGCACGAAAGTTTTTGAATTAAAAGGTCGTAGTGGCTCAAGAGCCCAACCGCCTGACCATAACACGACAGTTGTAGGCTCGATTTCCACTCGGGGGAATGAATTATCAATATTTTAATTTCCTCGCTCTAGTATAAAGGCTTTTGAAGGCGCGACGTTGTGTTCCGCCACTCAATACACAGTGCTTCGATTTAGACGGAAAGTGGGGAACACTAGGTTCCCTCTGCCTACCTAGCTATATCAGCGTGAAGCTGAAAGAAAGTTTTGGAATTAAAATACTTAAAATTTTAACAGCATTCAATCGTTCATCGAAACTATATAAATAGCGATGGAGTGTATGTACTATTTAATCTATTGTAAAAGGTGTGATAAAACATAATAAACATATCGAGTTTGTATCACGCACATGAAATTAAAAGTAATTGTCCAATAAAACGTCCACGACTCCATCATAAATCAAGCTTAGGTGCTGTTAACGATGCTGATAGTCGGTTCGAGTTGAATTTTGGGTAGCTCGACTAAATATTTAAATTAATTTAAATTGAAAACCCTTTTTTACGTTTTATTCGAGCACATATATGATCGTATAAACAAAAAGTAAAATGCATCTTCTTAATTGTCAACAATTCTTCTTTTTCCTTCTTAAGCTAGTAATTAAAATTAAGGAAATTATTATTTAAACAAATATACAACAGGAGGTCGCCGTGACCCAGTAGCACAACGGTGTTATTCTAAGCACGATGGTTATAGGTTCGATTCCCACTCGGGGATTAATTATTATTTATTAATTCCTCGCTCTGGTAACAAAGCAAAGCACCCCGTTGAGTTCCACCACCTCAACAATCAATGCCTCTAAAATTGGGCGATAAAAGGGGAACGAAGTGGTTTAATATTAGGTTCCCTCTGTCTACCTTGCTATACGCGGGATACAGCGAGAAGGTGAAAAAAAAACAACTTCACATATTATAAGAAATAGGTATCCTAACAATCAAAAAGGCCATTCACAATCAATTTCGGATAATTTACGATAAAAAAGCATTAAATACGCATTAAGGAACGTGTTCACTATGTTTCCTACAGATAATAATCGATTTTTTATCCGATAAAGTTCATTTTATAATTAATTTTATCATCGATTCCTTATAATCTAACTCACATCCGAAAGATAGATAAAATTGATGATTATAATTTGTTATTACTTTTAAACGTTTGTATTATTTGCAGCTGGAAAATTAAAATAATATAAATATAATATTTCTCCGACACCAGTGCCAACAAATAAAACTATAAATTACTTTAATTTAATAGTTAAAAAGACTTTGAATCTAATAAAGCGATTTATCATTGTAAGTATTTAGCCTATGAAAAAACAGCGTCTGTTTTGTCGATCAACAAACTTAAGTGAAGAGAACTACTTGCAAGTCTCTTGTAATTTAAATTTAAGAATGTATAATAATATTCACTTTAAGGAATGCTAAAATTTTGTTTTTTTACACTATGTCAAACAATTGTTAGACTGGGTGTTGTTCAGGGCAGTTGCAGAACTCCAAGCAATATGGTTTTGATTTAAAAAACAAAATATTTCTAATTTAGATTTAAGATTTAAAATAATAATATTATATGTATATACTCGTATATATAGTTATCAAACTTAGTCAAACAGTTTAAAAATATCTCACTGTACATTTGAATGGATGTTTACATAGTAATCGAATCTTTATTGATTATAGTATAGCTACTATTAAACCTACGGAATTATAATCGTACTATAAAATTATATTAGTTCTACATTTGACATTTAGCTCCAGAGCAGAAATTCCATAGGAACAATGCAAGCCGAAGCGAAATCCATCAACTATGAGTCATTCTCAAATGTATTATTAATAGACTCCAAGCCAGTATTGGTACTTGGTATGTATGATAAATAATATGTTTACTTAGAATTTGATTTAATAATCTGTTGATATAATCGATGTAAACAATTATAATTAAAAACATTAATTTTATCTACACATAAAAATTGTACCAAAACAAGATTAAAACTATGGTTGGTTTTTTTTATTTTACGAAGAAAATTTAAGTTTATTTTTTTTATTTTAGGAAGCCAAATCATTATCCATCCATACCTATATTATAAATTCGAAATTAACTCTGTCTGTCTGTCTGTCTTTTACGCAATCAGGGCCTAACTGTTAATTTAATTGTGATAAAATACTCATATAGAGATACTTGAGGGTCTCGGGATGAACATAGGATACTTTTTTTTCTTATATTTGTAATATTTTCGATATATACCCACAAATTAAAATACTTATTAATTTGACATGCAATTTATTCCGCCATGTTAATAACAACCGTCGCGTTGCTAAGCAACGATTTGCAAAGTTTTTTGTTAGAAAACGTCACCCAAAATGAGCTTGCTTAACGCATCTCTCTATTGAAAACTGAAAATAATTTCATAAATATATT
Source organism: Heliconius melpomene rosina (assembly GCF_056956725.1). Classification (NCBI taxonomy): domain Eukaryota; kingdom Metazoa; phylum Arthropoda; class Insecta; order Lepidoptera; family Nymphalidae; genus Heliconius; species Heliconius melpomene. The sequence continues at coordinate 8,370,504 of NC_140405.1, forward strand.
TAATAAATATTCTTATAGTTTAAGCGGGCGTAGCCGCGTTCGGGTCCACAAGTGTTTATATAAAAAAAAATTGTAACAGTCATTTTCGTTACATAACATTTGGTACTGTTTGAAAACAAACGCTTATCGTTTAGATAGCGTTATCTCCGTCAGATTATTATTATTATTAGGTACTTGCTAATAAGATCACCCAATATTAGTTTATTAAAAAATATTATGTTACAGTCTAAGTAGCGTGAAAGAGATATAATAATTTGATATTTATATGAATATTTTTTTGGGCACTGCGTGTATAAATGGAGCTTAACGCCGCGTTTTCGCCAATTGAACGAGACAAACGATATTTTTAAAAAATATTAACAGCTATAATTATTTATGTAATATCATAGCGTATTTTAAATAAAAAGATTCTTTTTAAAATTACATATCTAAAAAGATATAGAAAAATATATTTAAATAAAGAGTTGGTCTATTCAACTGTCTCGATGAAGCTTTTTCTAATTCAGTTCTAAAATGTTATTATAGTGTGATGTTAGATAGATCTATCTTTATTCTATAGAAACCCCGCGGTGCATTTTATTGTCTCTTTGACAAAAGATTATTGGTATTAGATAAGCCCGCATTATTCGTATAATATATATCATTTATTATATTAATTTTCGTAATTATTTTGAAATTGTACTATTGTATTTAAAGTATATTGATTTTAAAGAGATTTTGTTGCAAATTTTAATAATTTGACAATTCGATTTGGAGAAATGTTTGTTTTTCTTTCGTTTTCCTAAAGCGTGGAGCTGAAGGCTTAATGGAGTTCCGTTAAGTAAGATTGGTTTTGTATTATATACTTATCTCTAAATAACTTTAAGTTAAAAATAGAATTGCATCCGCATTTTGCAATGCATAAGAATAAAAAAAAATCAGCCTTGTAATATAATTATATATGTTACAAATATTTATTCAAATATTTTAATTTGAAGTTGGAGAGCGGACTTACAAAAATAGGTATAGCTTTAAGTTATGACGTAAGTAAAAAAAAATCAGCTTCACGCTGTATCCCGCACACAGCAGGGTAGGCAGAGGGAACCTCCGTTTCCCATTTTCTGTCGAATTCTGGAGGCATTGCGTGTTGAGTGGCAAAACTCAACGCCGCGCTTTGCCTCGACACTAGAGCAAAGAAATGGAAACGTAAATAAATATTTCACTTCCTCGAGTGGGGATCGAACCGGCGACAGACGGCCTCTATGACGTAAATATTACTTAGATTATTTAGTTACAATATTTCAAAGCGGTGTGTTTGTTGTGTACGATATGGATAATCCTAAGACTGAGATAAAAATATTTATCTGTATGATTTTATTGCTATGGCCGATATTCGGTATAATGTTCTCAATGAGTTTAGCCCGACTTATAGATTATAGAAGCTATTTTATCAACAGGTACTATAATATATTTTTTTTCAATTAGGACTTGAGAAAATGTTTTGTTTTCAGCTTCACGCTGCATCCCGTACACAATAGGGTAGGCAGAGGGAACCTAGTGTTGAGACACTCCGTTCCTAACTTCCCTCAGAATTTTTTGAGTGGCGAAACTGAACGATGAATCTTTGCCTTAGTGCCAGAGCGAATAAATGAAAATATTAATAAATAATTATTTGTTGATTAATTTAGTAATTCGACGTATATACTGACGATTTGGTTCTAAATCAAAATGTAGGTACCTAGGTATTGATGCGTAAGTGAAACATTTAAATATTCACAAAAGCATTGTATTAGTCAGCAAAACGTGATTGTAACTTAGTTTTTACGCGGATTTTGTAAAATCCGTTTATATATACATAATCACGCACTCACGTTCGTTTATGAGAAGCATCATTGATAATCAGATAAAAGAGATAAGCTTTGGAATTAAAAGTATCTATTAATATATGTGAAATAACTATATTATGTTGAACTAGCAGACCCGCGAACTTCGTATCGCCTTACAGTCGATTCTTTTTTTTTAATATGTATTCTACTATTCGGGACACCGGGTCAGCTAGTAAGATAAAAAAATAAAGAAAGTTGATAAGTCAACAATTATATAATATCAAAAAAAAAAACTTAAATCACTTTAAATTCTTGTAATATTCATTAAAAATTACAATAAAAATAACAATTTCCGATATCTTATTATGATACCTACTTATTATATTTTATTTTTACTTATTCTAAATTCAGTTTCATTTTCATTGTAGAACTTTATGGTACCCGTTATTTTTTGTTTGGTTATCTGGCGCGTAAACAAACAGAGCAGATGGTTTTCCAACACGGGAACAGGCAACATACAATAGACCATGCGAGAAACATGAGTTTTCTATATTAATACCACAAACACTTGATAACTGCCCCTGGGATTTGTTTATAGTCATTGCGAAATCAAGCCGTACTGGAAACTGTAGTCTTTTAAGCTCGTATGGTATGTCAGTCGAAATCATTGGGATGCCCCGCATCATCAAAAAGTCTTCTCCTTTATACTTTCCTTTCAATATGATTGCTTCTATTACGTTATTCATTATTTTTTTATCGCTAATCGTGTGCCTTTACAAAGTTTCGCAAAATTACAACTACACATACAAGCTTTAATTGAAGATTCTTCTTCTTCCTGGCATTAATCCCGGCTATTGCCAGGGTATGCCTTCCTAGTCAAACTACTCCACTTTGCACGATCTTTTGCGTCCTCGGTGGTTAGACCATTGGCTCTCATGTGCTGCATCACGACATCCAACCAGCGCTTCCTTGGGCTTCCGGAAGGTCGCGTCCCAGGAACTGGTATAGCAAGGCACTTGCGTCCGACATAGTTCTTAGGCCGGCGCGTAACATGGCCAAACCATCTCAAGCGACGCTCTTGGAGCTTATCCGCTACATCACGGACCCCAAGACTACCTAGAATGAATGTGTTGCGTATGCGGTCAGGTTCATTTCCGTGACGTGAAGCTCCTGAGTGTGCCGAGATAGTGCTGGCCAACATTCGCTGCCGTATAAAAGAACCGGTCCGACGATGCTCTTGTATATCAGCCCCTTGAGCTTGGGCGGTATTCTGCGGTCGCAGACCACACCAGTGACCTCCCGCCATTTGGCCCAGGCAGCGCTTATCCGGCCATGGACATCGTGATCGATGCCTCCAGACTCGTGCATAACGGATCCAAGGTACCTGAACTTCTCCGACTTAACGGCTGGCTCAGGACCTATAAGGATGGTGCTCGAGTCCCGGCTCCCGCAGGCCATGTACTCTGTCTTCGACACATTTAGTTTAAGACCGCCGTTCTCAAGCGTACCCTTCCAGAGGTTCACTTTACGCTCCAGCGTCAGTCGGTTCTCGGCAATGAGTGCTATGTCGTCGGCATACATCATCAGCCATGGAGGCTGGTCCTGGATGTGAGCCGAGACAGTATCGAGCACTACATTGAATAAGAACGGACTAAGAGCCGAGCCCTGGTGAACCCCCACTGTAATCGGGAAGGGTCTAGTGTCGCCAACAGCAGTCCTAACCATAGAAGCGGAATCGTAGTACATGCCTCTGATAATCTCAATATAGGCCTCAGGGATCCCTTTGGATCGCAATGCCCACCAGATACACTGACGAGGCACACAGTCAAAGGCCTTCTGCAGATCTAAAAAGGCCACATGCAGAGCTCTCCTTTTTTCCCTGTATGCCTCCATCAAAGTTCTGAGGGCGAAAATGGCGTCCATGGTGCCTGATCCTGGCTGAAATCCATATTGAGACGCAGAGACAGTACACTCTCGGCGGAGCCTGAGGTCGATCATGCGCTCGAAGAGCTTCATGGTATGACTCATAAGCTTAATGCCCCTATAACTACCACAATCTTGAACACTGCCCCTTCCCTTGTAAATAGGGGTAATAAAGCTAAGCCGCCACTGATGCGGCATCTTACCAGTGTTCAAGATATGGTTAAAAAGGTCAGTAAGCATGAGCACACCAAGAAAGCCCAACGATTTCCACGCTTCGATCGGAATGTCGTCAGGTCCCACCGCTTTTCCGTTCTTCATTCTTATTCCAGAGGATGTCCTGACTAATATCTGTCCGATATTTGTTTGTGGGCATACGGGTACGCGACCCCGGATCCTCGAGCCGCCACTCTTACATCCTCATCCAGTCCGGAAGAATGGTGTCCCCCCCCCCTTCCCCTCCTCCTTTCCTTAGCTCTCTCCTTCTTCTACCTATCCTACTCCTTCTATTTTACTCTCCCCTCGGTTTTTCCCCACAAAGGGGTAGCTCCAATTAAAAACCGCCACTTAAATGGACCATGAAGATTGTTAGGCGGAAACCCTGGCAAATCAAGTGAGTTTAAAAATTCCGGTAGATAGTTCACGACATCATCTTCATTAGTAGCCGTATCAACTGATTTATATGTCCTCATTACGCCAGGAATTACATCTTGGAAATTGAAAATTTAATTCATTTATATCAGTGTGTTTGGCAGCCAGTAAAGCTCTTCCGTTCAACCAACCATGGAATAAATAATTTTCAGCAACATTTGGAAGCACTTTATGATGAATGAGTTCATCTTTGGATTACGTTAACTCACAAAAACGATCAGGAAAGGTGATGCAGCCAATCAGCGCATCTATAGGAAGTTTGCCATTACCAATATCAATGAGTTAATTAGAGAATATGTCTCCAGATTGATCATTTTGCATCATGACACGAATATTCTCGCTTAAATGTAATACCTTGACATGTTTCTACAATTTGGAGGACTTTAAACATGATTTCAGTTCATCAGCTTGCTTTGAACGTGGAACCACTGGCAATGTTTGGCGAAAATCTCCTGATAATAAAATCCGTAGATCTTTTAAAGTTCTTTCTAAATTCAACTGTCAAATCAAATTAAAGTGTTTAGTAAGTGATATTGTAGATGACATAGCATCTCATAAACAAAATATTTCAATTACCTGCATTTATCATCTTGATTGGGAAATCATAGCCAATATAAATATAATGGGATATTGCAGTGCATCATATGAGCGATGTGTTTCCTTAATACGTTGTAATCGATTATTTCACGTGACTCCAAATTTTCTCCAATTTCAACAATGGCAACTTCATCGATAGAAGATGCATTAAAACATTGCACTTTTGAAAAATATAATTAGTTAATTGTATTCGTGAAATAATTTTTGTAATTGTTCAACTATTGACCTTTTCAGTGAATTGTTATGTGTACAACGTAGGTTGATTTCTTGTGGAGAATTTTTCATAAAATAAATTTGCTAAGACTTGTAGTCGCTATCTGGTACTGGTAACAATAAACCTGCTCTATGATATATTTGACCTTGTAACTGTTGAGGGAAAAATGTATTGTAATGCGTATGGGCTATAATAGTTATGATTAACATACATGCAACTGCAAATACTATGACAAAACTTAAAAATTAGCATTAAATTTTCCCGAACTGCTTTTGTTACTCCAAATGAAGTCATTTGAAAGCAGTCGTTGTATTGTAGAATATTTTTTAAGAAGTGTATATGGAATATGCTCCTATTCCTAAAACCAATGAGTACAATGGCTCTGGAGGTGAAAGTTACGGTATCAATTTACACAACACAATCTATTGGCTTTATTTTACAATAACAATTTTTAAATTTCAATTTTTACAATAACCTTACAATATTGGCTAACTGAGTTCATAGGTCCAATAGCAACACAGCTGTAGGCACTGCTGGCATCAATTGATATATATAACAAAAAGGAGCTCGATTCAAATTTGCACCATTATCAGTAGTAGTAAACTATCGTGCTTTACGGGTCTGTCTCAATCGTTTTTTTTCACGTTCATTGCAATCTTCACGTTCTGGGCAGTACGATTAGATTCTTCTGCCTAAATTTGTCCACCGCCTTATAGAAGGCATATTTAGTAAGTCACAAATACACAACACTTTATTAATTTTATAAAATTTGTGGCTTTTAGATTTAATAATGTAGATGCACATTTAAAACAAAGAGACTTTTACATTTCAAGTGACATTTTACCATAGAAATATTGACAAATATTGACATTAAAAGACTGAGATCCCAGGGCCCCCAGACCTACATCATTTTAGCAAAGCTGAAATCTAATATGTACTTAAGACTGTATGCATACTCTCTAACTTAAAAAAACCTTCAGAGATAGTGCCAACTTAAAGCACACTTCCAGTTACATTAAAATAGAAATTCTCGTTTTTATATATGTTTTAAAGTAAAAAATGTATATTTCACATTCTTTCACGTGTACCTTTACTTCTGCCAAACTTCCTAAAGGTTCTTTAAAATTTAAATATATTATTTACGGACTATTTAAAGATCCCTCATATATAACCAGATCAATCTGATGGCTTCATCATTTGCCCAGAAAGAGATATACCGTTATTTTTTGCTACCTTTTAAAGGATCCTATTTTCAAATTAGTGAGTAAGCATATAATATGTAAGCATATGTCTTAACTACATGTAAGACTAATAGTTCTGGCGACTCTGGGATCTGGAGCTATAATATTTATACGATACTAACGTCAGTCAATTGTTTTGCCTTCCCGGAATCCAGCGACTAACATTTAAACTTTATAGTACGGTATTAAAGTCCAAATTGACTTTTAAGTATTAATACGGATCTTTTGTATGGGAATGTAGAAAAGTGTTGTTTTTATATCTTTTCTGGCAATTTTTTAAAGTTGGATCCAATTTTTTTTTATTTCAACAGAAAATGCTAATCACGCTGAATAACTTTTCCTAAAGCGTTGTATTGATATCTCTTATAGATTAGGCGGGCTGCTAGGGTTTCACATCAGGTATTCGGGCTATCAAAATAAATTATAGCCTATATGTAGGCGAAGACTAATGGCTATGCGACAAAAGAAGTTTCATTTAAATCCGTCCAGTAGTTTTTGCGTTAAAGAGTCACAACAGACAGACAGACAGACAAGAATTCCAAAAATTATATTTTTCTCTTCTATTACTTGTATAAAGTCCCCCGGAAAGGTTTTTTTTAGTTTATATTCAATGTACAGATTTTACCCCCCTTACAGTTTTATTATATATATAGATTATATAATAACATACATATATTAGAGGCCAGTTGTGGCGCATAGGAACAAAGCGTGGTTGTAAACACGACAGGTTGTGATTTCGATTCCTACACGAATACGGGAGGAAATGAGATATTTAATATTTTTATTTCTTCGCTCTGGTGTCATGACCAAGCGGCGTTGGAGTTCCACCACTAAACACGCAAGGCCTCCAGAATTCGTCGGAAAAATGGGAAACGTCGTGTTTTAACACTAGGTTCTCTCTGCGTACCCTGCTGGCGGGATAGAGCGTGAAGCTAAAAAAACAATCTAGATTTAAATGTAGTGCAATAAGATAAAGAGATAGACACTGACTGATAAATTAAAAATTAAGATAACAGTAATAGAATTAATTGAAATAATATCAATTTGAGCATATCTGAATTAGGTGTTTGTGGGTACAATATTCAAATGTCAATCCCGTTGAAACTGACGCCTAAGAATTACTTCCAATTAGACTTATTACAACCTTCAAGGGAAAAACCAAAGAACTTAAAAGGATATTTCGGTTAAAAAATAAAGAAGCAATGAATCATACCATCGACTTTGGTGTGGTGTGGCGAGGGTGGCGCTGACTCCACATCGGAGTGGAGGCTGTAGGAGTGTTCTGTCTTTATGGGCGCGGCACCTAATGCTGCATCTGTCATCAATCTGTCGTGTAACACTACACCCAATTTGGAATCCCTTTCTATCATCCAGTCGCCCAAGTCTGAGTCCTCGTCCAAAACATCTTGCATCTCCTGTAAGAGATATATTTTTATGAGTTTTCGTATAAGTTGACACACGTTACGTTATATACGTTCTACATTATTTTTAAGGGTTTTTTAGTAGCATTCATTAGTTTATATTAGTTGGAGATTATTGACTTTTCTCATTGGAATGTTAAATATACTTGTAATTACGTATGTATAATTATAATGATAAGTAATCAATTCTTGTAAATTGAATAGAAAATACGTATAAATCGGTAAGGTACCTAACTTTTATGTTATTGTCTTTGTACTCGTAATGCCGAAACGATTTATGATTCAGATTGCTTGATTCATACGAAATTTGTTGTGATAATCAAAACACTTTACAATCAATTAAACCTATTAAAAAATATATTATCTGTAAGCGTAATTATCAACAAAAGTCTTGTTATACCTATGTATAAGAAAGAGACGGCTTTTAGGTACTTTATTCAAATAAAACGAATTGCTCAATTCAATAAGTATATTTATTTGGAATTCAATAAATAATGATGAAGTCACGAACATAAATACATAGTACACACTCGCGTTCAAAAAAAATACGTAGCTCAATAACATAGGAGGTCAATAGCACGAACTATTAATTCGCATCTCTAGCTTCGTGGCCCTCACCTTGGCCGAGAGTAAATAGAAGTTCGGAGGCGGAGGGAGTAAACGTCCGCCAAACGCGGTCAGCGACCCCAGAGGACGCCCGCCGACTGCCTGATGAGCAAAACCACTTGCTGCCTGATATCTCCACTGCCTAATTCGTATTATACACGTCGTAGGCAGTTGAGAATGTTTAGCGGGCCTTGCCCGAGCCGAGATTGTGGATAGCGGACACGCTCGCGTGAGCGCATTGTTGGAAAAATGTTTTCACTGTTTCTATAATCGCTGTCTATTGTTTGCTTCAAACACTCGGTCTGTAGTACGATTTCGAGCTATCTAGAATTTCAAAAGGCTAACAAAACGAACCGCGCCAGCCGCTATGGCTATATAAGCTGAAGAGATTACCTATTCTGCCTTGTAACTGTAAATTAATTTGAAATTCATTGTAGTATTCGTATAGAAAGGTTCCTTCGTTAGGTGAAATGCACAAAGACATTCTTTAGTCTAAAGATATATAGAATTAATTTGGTATAAGCGACGGGGGTATTGTACTTTTAGCTTGCGACGCTTCATAGCTGGCGCTGCGCTGGTGGGAAATACCGTCCAGTAAATTTTAAATGACCAGATGGACGTGAAGGAAATTTAAATAGCAATCGGAATGTTTGTTGTTTATTGGTGAATGGTGAGTGTACGTTATTTGGTGAAACTGGGGAATTTTAATTTTTTGACAGACATTTTAATATTAATAATGACTACTACCTAATTGTAAAAAACGTTTAAATAATAATTAATGATAGTATTCATGTAACTATACAAAATAATTAGCTACCGCTCTATTATAGACAAGAAATTCTAAGCAAAAAACAAGATTTTTTTATATTCTTCCAATAATGAAAATTCTATGAATCTGATGTTTCTGTACAGCGGGTAAAAATCGATTCGACTGCGCAACAATGGAAACAAGACTCGAACCTAGAATTAAGTAATTAGAATCTCATTTCGAAACGAGTTATTTAATTATTTCACCATTACAGTGTGTTTTCGCTGGCTCGTCAGCGCAGCGCATGCATCAGTGGGCCCAATTAGAGTTGACGTAACATCTCGATAATCATACTTCACTTTCTATTCTCTGCAACTTTTAAGTTCACGACCTGCATTTTTACTTCCTTTGACTAAATTAATTATTTTGCATAAAAAATACGTAAAAAAATAGAAAATATAACCAAGAATTCGTATTTCTAGCGAGATAATTAAAAGCTGGATTCAAAGGGCGCAGGACCGGACGGAGTGGCGAGCATTGAGGGAGGCCTATGTCCAGCAGTGGACTTTAAAAGGCTGACATGTTGAACAAATATTAAGAATTCCTTATGTATCTATAAATTATATAGAGTAACTAGAATAACTTGAAATATTTTTTCCGCTTGTTAAGACCATACAAAATTCAGCAAGCTAGTGATGTGCTTGTAAACAAGATTGCTAATTTTAAACAGAAGAAATATAAATAGTTATACAGTGCATATAACATGTCTGATGCTGTTTATTGTAAACAAATAATAAAGAGCAAATATTATACATTCCCTGCTGTGTGTAAATGATAATTAACAGAATATAAGCAAATATAAGCGAGTTATTCTTCAAAAAATATTACCAAATTAAAATTATGGATAGTGATTTAGTTTTTTTATTTAATTTGTAATTTATTGCTGGGTTAAATCTCTTAAATAAACATTACCTCTGCTGTATAACTACTAACCAAATTTAATCCTAATCGAACCCACGACCGCGAGCGCCTTTATAAACAGTCAGATGCTGTGCCACTTGTGGCGCACAACAGCTTAAAAAATATACTTTTATTATATCAATTAAATTTAAACGTCTTATAAGTTACAACTGACGTTAATGACTTATTCCATTGCATTCAATTCTTGTGAATTTAATTGTTTTGTATGGAAAATATTTATATTCAATTGGGGGGACTCCCCGCTTAGGTTAAACGAAGACCAATAACATTATATATTATTTTTATCTATAATTAAAAAAGATATTTCTATAAGAAAACAAAAACAAAAAAAATATATGCATGTACACTATTGAATTAATTATTGAAATTCGACTGTTAAGAGTTAAATGTGCAATAAAAAAAAATATTTGCGCGTGTAAGTTACGTAACTGTACGCTGTAACAACTAACAATAACGTTTAAAACAATAATATAGACAATACGGAGACACAGGTCACAACGGTCTTTGTTAACAAAACAAGTAGACTAATGAAAAGATAATTAACAATGTATGTATGCATATGGGTGAAATGATAATAAGTTGGTCGCCGTCGTGATACGCGTTTGTCATGGCTTACTTTCGCCGTAAGTGTGGGTTCACATTTGAAAATATATTTATTAATTATGCAATTTCAAACCCGGTTTCATAAGTTGAATTTGCAAGAGAAAAATGCATACTTATACTTATAGACAAAGAGTGGAGATATTCATACTCATTTAATTTCATCATAGATATGATCTTCTCTATTTACTCAAAGTGAGAGGTATTTGTAAAAATAATAAATTTATTAAGTGAGCCTTTGCTCCATTTTACTATATCTGTAAATTACAAAATATACAGAAAAATATATTGTGACATTTAAAAATTTAACGAAAATGTCAATCAAACCAATCAAGCAAAAAACTGAGTAATCGAAAATGGTGTACGAATATGACTTTTACAATGCACTTTTAAGTCCTTATCCTTATAGAAGCAGAGGCCGTTTTATTTTTACAACTACAACTGACCTTTATGTGAATGTTATTTTTTATATGAATTACGTAGATCGAATGCAATCCACTCGCGGTGGAGACACCGAGAAATCGTTATTGACGATTAAATGTTAATTTTATAGTTCCTAATTTGTAAATATTTGAATTTCAAATACTCTTAAAACGTCAATCGATTATAATTACGTGCATTTATTAGTGATAATTGTTTAAGTACTAACTAGAATTTTTTTTCATAAAATATTTTAATAAAAGTTGTAAATACAGTATACTTTGTATAATGTTACATCAAGGATTTTCAAGGTAGACTTCTACAAATTATAATGGCATAACTCAAATCATGCAACATGCTCATCATAGTAGTAGGTAGGTATGTAAAATCTGTATAAATTATTTGAGGTTAAGCGAGCGACTGTAAACACGACAGGTTGGGGGTTCGATATCCACTTGAGGAAATGAAATATTTATTAGGTATATTAATTTTCTCGCTCTGGCAACGAGGCAAAATGTGTTGAGTGCGCGCTATGCCTTCAGGATTCGGCCGTGTTTTGTCTGTATCTTAACACTAGGTTCCCAGGTTCCCTCAACGTATTCGTGATACAGCAAGAAGCTAAAAAAAAGATTTTTTTAATAAGTTGAAAAACAATAGTGTGTATAAATTACAATTAAAAACTAGTGTTACTTGGAATGTTTCTATTAAGAAATTTTATTACTAAACGGTTTATTTGTTCAGCTTCACCGTTCAATTCGTAAATTCTTGATGAATGAGGAAAGAGTATAACATTTTTACTACAAGATAGGTAATTTTAAAATCGGAAATAATAATAGCACAACTGAAAGAATAGTTAAGTATAGACAAGACTGTTTAATAATTATGTAGGTAGTAAAGCAATTTCATTATACAGACCTATTTCTAACAATAATACGCTTTTCTAAACTTATAGATAGGTCTATTAACGAAACTAGTTTCACGCTCAATTATATAAAATAATAAAAGTAAAAGATATTTTTAGTTACCAATTCCTATTTCATATTTTAAACATAGAGATATGTATATAAAATTAAAACACTACATAAATTTAACATCCAACAACTAACACATTCATAGTACCCCTTTATTACTTGTTATTTGACTAAGTCTTCAAAACTTGTAATTTTAAAGCTTCTTACATTCTAATATAAAACAAAAATCCTTACGAAAATATTACAAAATCAACGAAAAAGAAAAAAAAAACAAAACCTATTCAATAAAGCTTACATAAGTTCCAAAGCTAAACTTTGATATATTGAGAAACTTACATACTACAGCTAATCTATACATCAATATGTGCATACTGTCGCAACTAACTAGTTCCGACCGACACCGCACTTGCATAATAATAACGAACTGATAATGTCACTATAACCCAATTCCAGCATCATTCTCGCCTTTACAATGCTTATTAAGAGCGAACGTTGATAAGTATGTATAGATCTATGTTTATTGTAGATAAGTATAGCTATATGTTTAATTCTTATTGCAAAAGCATATATCTCGCACATGGCAAGGTAGGCAGAGGGAATCTAGTGTTAAGACATTCCGTTTCCCAATTTCCGCCGAATTCTGGAAGCACTGCGTGTTGAGTGGCTGAACTCAACGCCGCGTTTTGCCTTGAGTGACGAAATGAAAACTTTCATATAAAAACTTCAGTGAAGCTATTTTTGGTTGATAATATATGGCCCCAAATATTTAAGCATTTATCAAAAGTATGATATTAATATTATTACTCTATTCCAACAAAATTTACAGGATTTCCTTATTATAAAAATAGACTTGTTGCATAGCGAGTCGTTATGAGTCATAAATTTTGCAGTAAATATTATCTAACAAAATAAAATAGGGTTTGCTCGTAAATATATTCTCCGGGTATATTTATGCCTTTACATATATTACATGTATTGATATTTATAAAAAATATTCTTTCATCTTTCTAAAATAAATATAGTATTGTTTTCCGATTGACTTTAGAAGAAAAATAGAAAAAAAAATACATCAACGTTAAATATTTCAATACATTTCACAATAAGTCTTGAAAAATAACGAAATCAACATTTAAAAATAGCATACAAAAATAAATATACATGAATATAATTTTACTAAAAAAAATTTCATCACCAACAATCGAATTAACTAAATAAAATCAATAAAAATGTAAATCGTTTTTACCTTGAATCGGTCGATACGATCTATCTTAAGATACAATCTCTTGAACAACCATTACACCTTGCGATTGGAGAAGATCGTGAAACTTAACAATTTGTACGTGTATCTAGAATTCTAGACAGATAATTCCTAAGATCTCTTATTTATTTGCCATTCTGTTTGAAGCTATAGTTAAAGACATAGATTTACGCTCTAGTCATAGATTTTCAAATAGAAAATAACGATTTGTATTTTTGTCAACTGCTATCTCAAATATATACAAAATCTTAACATCAAAAGGTATGTTTACTCAATAATTCACTTTTATTATTTAACATATAAATATAATATATAAATAGATATACCGAAACTGATATGGAAAATAATAAAAAAATAGTAAATGATAAGTCATACTATACAGAAGCGACACTACAATACAATACAATACAAATAAGCAACAAAGTGGCAAGATATAAATTAGTCATTCCATTCAACAAGTCCGATTAACCATATTAAACTTTACAACATAGTTCCATTGTGAAGAAGCAAAAATAGCGTCCCGTTATAATAACTGGTTCGTAATAATATTTTTATTCAACAAACCTTTTACAATTAACTGATTGTATAGAGTTATAATATTTTTAGTTTTGCTTCTCGCTGTGCCCCGCACATAGCATGGTAGGTTGAGGGAACCTGCTGTTAAGACACTACGTTCCCATAAGATATTTCCATTCCAGAGCTTACGTCGATTTCTGTAGGCAATGAGTGTTGAGAGGTGGAACTTAATGCCTTTCAATTAATAATAGTTGATAAAACAATTATTTTATTTGAACCTGTTTGTTACTAGAGTAAATGTGTAAGAATGTATTTTATACTTCTATTGATTTCATTTCAGCTTAATTTATAGCCGTAATTAATGTCTGAATTAACAACTGAACTCACTAATTTTATTTAACTGAATTAACTAATTTTATTACAACTAAAATAAGCTATGTTAGCTACTACTAATTTATTATCCATTTCAGGCAATTAATTTCAAGGACGCATTTCTATCATCTGTAATTTACTTGACATTTCAAACAAAATATTTAAAAAATACGTAAGTGTGGGATCGTAAATCAATTTAATTGTATTTAAAGCCATTCAAATGATAATTGATGTATTTGTTAGGTATAGTTTTATTATAAGGCATCTATAAAACGTTTTTGTAGCTCTAGCGGCCACTTTATTAAATAATTACGTTTAATATGTTCACAGTTTGACATAATAGTGCGGTGCGAGTACATGAAATTACACTTTGTCATCGTCTAGGTCATGTTTCACAGTATAAATAGACACATTAGGGATGTACCACTTTACTTGTGTATCTACTTACTTTTTTTTTACATGTGAAGTACAATATTTTCCTTAATGTAGTGTAACTTTTTTGTTTTTTTCTGTCCATTTTAGAAATATTATGCTTTTGATGCGTTTTGTCTTATACAAATAACAAATGACGTTTATCGATTACGATACGAAGATGATAAGCTTTATAATATGTTTAATTTCTATTTTTTTCAGCTTCACGCTGTCATCTATGAAGCAGTGAAGGCAGAGGGAACCTAGTGTTAACACTTACCGCCGAATTCTGGAGGCATAGCGTGTTAATTGGCGGAACTCAACGCCGCGCTTCACAACACCAGAGCAACGAAACGAAATATTTCAAGTCATTGACTAGGAATTGAACCCACAACCTGTTGCGTTTACCTTACATCATAATTATGTTTTAAGCTTGAAATATAATTTTGAATTAAGACTTACATATCTGATAGCCACTCTACGTCAAACCAAACACCATTAATCAATTTGCACGCACTCCATTATACTCCTTTTATTGCATTGTTCGTTTAAAAAACATACGCTAGCGATAAATACGAGATTTGTTTCGGCTATTTCACTTGAAATATTGTGGCTTATTACTCTATTGAGATTTCTATACATTCTTTTCAGTACTTGATTTTCCGTTTGTTTGTAGGTATCTATATACTATACAAAAGTCCTTCGGGTTTTACAGTTAATTGCTTTGTAATGTAAGTAAGATAGCTGTTTTCTGTTCGGTCTTTATTTTAAGATGTCTGCAAAGTTTTTCAGTTTACCTTGCTAGTTTTGAAATTCGAAAACATGCTTGAATCGACATCAATAACAATCACTGTTAAAGTTGAAAAACTTGACAAGTATTAAAATTAAGTAAATATTACTATTACTAAGTACATTGTTAATGAAATAGATATTGCATTTAATTATACAAACTTAGAAATATATCATAAAAAAAGGAATTTAATATAAAACCTGTTGCCAGGTCATGTTACATTATTTTCGTAGTCGGTATTCCCTTTTTAGACGTCTATTTCTTGCACTGAAGTGAATGTCTCATGAAATATCAACAGCGCGGGCGCAGGAATGGGAGCATTTTTTGTGAGGTCTACTTTCACCAGCCGATAGTGGATTCGCATCCGGTTCAAGTACCGTTTGTATCGGCTATTATCTTGATCATGCATTTGGAGTTACCAGAGATAGGTTGTTATATATGTGATATCTCACGTAATCACAGAAGCTGGACAAAAATGAAACTTTGTATTATAAATTTGTAGCTTTATCCGTTTTCGAGCGTCATTTTACTTTTTTATGGAATATTTACCGTTGGTGCGTTAATGTAACGTTCCAAAAAAAACGACATTCTGAAAGACAACATTTAAACTTGGCTACGTCAGTTAAATAGTACCTAATATAATAATATATTTCAATATTAACATAATTTAAAGAAACTCCAATTACTAAAAAATATTTAAAAAATGTTTATATGATTTTAAACAGTTATTAAGTACAAGTTATTTCAAAAGAACATTTGATATTAGCATCTGACGACAGCTTCGCTTACAAATTCAATTGGAGATGGCCATTATGCTTATTAAAGTACTGAGCTTGTACCATGCATTCTGCATACTGCATGTGCTATCACATGTTGCAAGTGGGCCATACAGTTTGCACGAAATAGGTCAAAGCATAATAGAGCGAATGTCTTGAGAAATTTACACTACACAATAAGGCGGAATGTGTCATAAATCAGTTTTATCGATACAAGCACGAATTTAGTTCATATTTTAGCTAAATATATTTTTGATGTCATACTGTCGTTACAATATGAAGTTAAAAAAAAATAGTTATGTTTTTGTGAATTTACAGATTTTTTTTTCTTTTTTTGTGTATTTAATAGTAAGAACTGTTTTATAAGTCATCTTAAACTTTACCTTTTGGTGATGATTCATGTTATTAAGTTATTATACATGATGATTTACTTAATTAAATCAATGAAAAAAATAGAATAAAAGCTTACGCAACCATATCCCGTCTAGACAATAGATGGGTGGAATAATTACTGCTAGCGCCAAACAAATTTCATTACGGTTCATTCTCCTCGAGTTGCTAACCGAAATATATATTCAAAAGTCGTATGTGTCGCTACAGTTACGTGCACAAAAATATATTACCAATGAAAAAATATCTAACAAATTAATTTAAATATAACGAACGATTAAAAATTGCAAAAAAAAAATCTAAATTTTCTTTCTATATAATAAAAAAAATCACTTGTAATATGTTTTCCAGTTTGATATCGCTTACAAACCACTCGACGCCATGCCGAGTTCATATTGTAGAGAAAACTAGAAAAGCTTTTATAACAGTGTTATAAATGAAACGTTATATATCACTAAGCACGATTTAAACGTTACGTTCACAACGTTATACAATATTTATGTACAATGAAAGTATTCATTTAAATACAAGCTGTACTCCCTAATTGCAAATGACTGTACCTAAAACAGCTATAAAATTAAAAAGTTGCCGAAAACAGCAGTTTTGTTTATTTTAATATGAAAAATATCTAAATTGACTTTCGAATTCAAATTGAGTCTCTTCATTTTTATTGCCGGCTTCGTAGAACTGGCTGAGAAGTTTCATGAGAAAAGAATGTTTGGACACAACAATGAAAGACCTTTCTCTTTGTACACTATGAATATAAATTGAGCTTCACACTTGGATGAACCGATAATGATTGTATTTTGGCAAATTTAATATTCAGAATGAAACTGTGACATCAGGAAATTGCTATGTGGGCGATATACTGTAAATGACGTCATACTCATAAAATTTGTCTAGACTGCTGTGACGTCATAGCCGTACTGTTATCACATTGCCTAGTAAAGTACTTTGTCCCTAAATGTATAGCTTTTATTGAATGTACTATTGCATTGTGTTCTGAATTAATTTGTACATATAGTTATATTTTTTGTATTTAAGTAAAATATAAATCCTATTAGCACACAGCACGGTAGGTAGTGTTAAGACACTCTGTTCCCCCCTTTCCGCACAATTCTGGAGGCATTGCGTGTTGAGATGCTGAACTCAACGCCGCGTTTTAGCAAGAAATAAATCCCAAAGAAATTAATTTAATACACTTAATACAAAATAGGGCAACAAGAAAAAAGAAAAAAAGCCTCCTAAATAACTCGATAAGCGTTTAACACAATAACACTATATACTCGTAGATTGACAAATGGGACCCATTCCCATCCAATTTTCCAGCTATCCGGTATCCTTTAACCCACTAGTGACGTTACGCCAACGCGTATCCGAGACTGTAACGAGTTTCGTAGCGTAAAATTATTTTTAAATGTCACGCGTACAATCGTGTAGAAACTAGAATGTTAATTTTATTCATGTTTCATCTATATTCTTTCTAGTGTTTTAAAACTGACTTGACAACTTATTAAAGTATAATTCGCTTTAAGATGGTAAATATATTTTTTCTATAAATTGTCTCGTTTTATTTTAAGTAATTTATTAAAATTGTCATGTTGAGATGATTGTAATTTATTAACAATGTTTTAGCTTTAGTGATTCCCTCATCATTTATTAATTATTAATAATATAACCTATTTTATTACAACCACGTGTTCGTTTACCTCTTATATGGTATGTTTGAAACATTTATATATGTCATAGACAGACAGACAGATAAATGTAATTATTATTTAATATTAATATTTAATAGTTACTTACAAGTACATAATAAGAAATGTCAGTAGTTATCATGGCATATTCGACTTGATATTTAATTATGTTTTATTACTATTTATATTTATTATATTACTGTAAAAGACACAGGGCGTTAAAATAAACTTGATTTTGAAAGCGACGTTGATTAATATCAAAGGAAATTCTAAATGCAAAAATAAAAATAATTCTTATATTAAAATTATTTACATTATACCTAGAACGAGAAAAACAAGGCGTTAGAACAAATAATTTCTAAAGCGACAATGATTAAATACAAAGGAAATTCTAAATGTCAAAGCAAAAACGAAAATAGTATTCATAAATATTAAAAGGTTACGCCATTTCTCCGCAAGTGTACAAGAGAGAGCGGGGGCGTGGCGTGGCGTCACAGGGTGCCACTGTCGTCACCATGGCGGGTGCGAGGAGGCTTCATTTTACAATTTTCCTCTGGCACGACCGCCTGCGATGCCAGATAACTTTCACACGAGCTATTACTTTCATCCCACTGATCTAATTTCGATGGTGTTTCGATTTTTTTTTAAATTTTTACTTACCTTCCATAAGTATCTAAACGGAGATAAAAAAAAATTGTTAAAAAACTTTTTATTATATTAAAATGATTAATGTTTCATGACATATAAAAATAACTTTTTGATCTGAAAATAGTTTAAAAAGGTAGATGAAGTTCCTGTTATCATATTTGATAGCTTTTGTAATGACGCATTGTAATGTAGAACGTTGTACAAATATTTTAAATAGAATCGAGTTTATATATTTATTACTTATTATATCCAAAGTATATAAGATTAGTACTTATTTTTCTTATAAATATAAGATATAAAAATATTTACAAATAGTAACAAAACTGTGAGTATTGAATAACATAATACCTGTCACCCAATTCTCGTAATCGGCTTTTGCGGTAAAAGTAGTGTATTCTTATTCCCATAAATAAAGTTAATGATGATTTTTTTCAGCTTTAGGTTTTCTTAAGACAATCCACTTCACTCAAATAATTATGAATATTTTGATGCTTATTATTTTCTTCCTATATTAAAAATAAAATAGAAAAGTTACATATTATTAATCTTCTACAAAAAAGTTTTAACAATTTACGATATTACTTTTTAATAACCTATATAGTAAATAATAATATTTAATTAAAAACGCTTCTTCGTGAATGGGCGCGTGGTGGGAACTAATTGAGACGTAAGTAGAGCCTTCGAATCCAATTACCCACCCTTTCATAGCTGGCCGATGGAAATCAATAGATATTGAGAGTGAAGATATTATTTAATATACTTGGTATTAAGTGATAGGGCGAAAATAAATATTATTATGAATAGGAAAATAATATGTAAGATAGAAAAGGATGCTTCGGTAGTTTTGTCATATTAGCAAAAATAGTAATGAAAAAATGATCAAATATGTTAAAAAAAAACCAGCCTCGCCATCGCCTAACGAGGGTTCCGTAGCAATTTTGTATTGTAGGTCAACGGGAAGTACAACTTTTGAAAATTGACATACTTAAATTTGCGGCCGTATGCAATCTTTTAGACTACAATTGTAACATCTTTGGTCTTAATATCAGAGAAGAACCAGAGAAGTGACTTATACAGCACGAGGACGCCTGAACAGCTTGTAGGAAAAGGTTGATGTCAATTAACAAGCGAAAAATATGCCATGGATGCCGTAGATCTTGACTTCCATTTTTCTCTGCCTCCTTCATTAGATACATCGAAGAATAGAAGATATATCTATATATTTATAGTATAATAAGAATTTTCTCATGCCTTTGTTGTATTAAAAGTCAATACTATTCCTATTGTGTAGTAAGTTTTGTTTATTCGCTATCTCTTAGATTCCTCGACCGATTCGTGATGGAATTTAGCTCACACGTAGACAATGTCGTGACGAAGGACGTGTCTTACTTTTATCGGAATTTACGAAAATGCTCTTTAATGTGTATATAATATTATTATATAAGTTTTTTAATATATGCCTGAATAAATAATTATTAATCAATATAGTAAATATTATGCAAAGAATTTATTAAGCATAAATTAAGTAATTTCGATTTTTTTTCTTATAATAGTACCTAATTTGTCATTTACTAAGTTATATCATTTTAGTACAACAGCTTTATTGTAGCATACGATAACAACTGTTACAGGAAGGATGTCTTATCAACGGAAACTCATCACGAAAATTAACTAAATTATGTAAATATGCTAATCTTATACTTACACAAGCTTATATTAAACGAAAGTAGAATATAATATTAGTGAAAGGTATTATATTTATTAATTTTGAATTAATGAAATAATTTGATCTATATTAAATCACAGTTTCTTCGCTCTGGTGTCGAGACAAGGCGCGGCGTTAAGTTCCGCTACTCAACATACAATTCTCTTTGCCTACCTTGCTGTGTGCGGGATACAGTGTGAAGCTGATTTATTGATTAAAGTAATAAACGCTTAACAAATAGGGAAAAAACATTAAAAATATATATTTGCTTCATTTAAAAAATGTATTGACAGCTTAAGCAACCCAAGTACCGCCAATGCCTAGAAGTGTGGTAAGGTAACGGCACCCGCATGCCTGCCCGCCTGACGTAACGCAGTCGTACGGCGCGACACTGTTTGCGTGCATTGCTTTCCAATATATGTATGTATGTATGTATGTATGAGAAGTCGATCAAATGTACTGAACTAATCTATTTGGGCTATGTCAAATTGCTTATAAATAATTGTTTAATTTGAGAAAAATTGAACGGAAAGTTTGTACGAAATGTCTTAACACTAGGTTCCCTCTGCCTACCCTGCTGTGTGCTTAATGGGAACAAAATGTCTTATCATTCCAGGCTTCCCTCTTTTTACCCTGCGGGATATGCGCGTGATACAGCGTGAAACTGAAATACGTTATAATGCGATTAAGTCCGACCTAATCACATCGAATATGGAAAATATTTTCAATTTCCCATACTAGTTTTACATTATAACTGAATTTCGATGGAATATGGAGAAGGAAGTGATCTTTCACTAGTTATAAATACAAAAATAGGAACTGCTTTAGCTTAATAGATTTTCCTTATTTTATAATTGACAACGTTTATAAGCAGATATAACGAATAATTGTTCGTGTAAACGGTAGTACATAAACAATAATTGTAACATTCATAACTGGAAACAAATGAAGACAGTAAATAACAAATGAATATGATCGTAAAATACGATATAAGTATTATCTTCCTCGTGTTACTTGTTTTTGTTTGTGGATACTTAATTTTTATGTTCTTTAGAGGAAACGAAGATTAAAATAATCCTAAATTATTTCCTATTTCTTATATAACTGCGGTAGTTTTTAAAATAATATTAATATGCATTACAAAACAATTCATATTTTAGTAACATATATAGGTAGGTACCTAGTTAAAAACGAAACTAGTTTAATTTTTTCCGTTAAAACTGCAAGTGACTTTCCTGAAAAACTAGTAAATACAATCAATGTCAGGTGACCGAAAATGTCGAATTTTACTTGCTCGATATTATCAGAAAAGTAAATAAGACATTTATGGCGTCAAAGTATATGTTGAAATTATTATTGTACATGTGTTATATGTTCTAGGAATAATTTTGTGTAGATATTTACAATTTTATTAAAAGCAGTATTTGTTTTGCTTATTAATCAAAAAACAAATTAAAAATATTATAATCAATATCTTTAGTTAGTTATATTTATCTAAAAGTTAGCGATATATCTAAATCTGTTCTTACACAATTTTATTTACAACTACAATGTGGGGTCAACGAACTTTATATTAACTCAGCAAGTAATATATTTAATTTCTTATTAATAATTACTTGCGATGTTTTATGTTTGTGTATAAGTTACGTAATACTCTCGAGTGTGTTTAATTTCTATATCAACCATTTTCTCATATCTCGTGGACTGCTTACGTAAATCCACACTTATAATGAAAATTCAAAGATCAATTTCGCGGTTTGGAAAAAACATTTTAATTAGGCTTTTGTTTCGATATGGATATTAAAAAACCGGACATTTTACTTCATAAAAATTATTATTAATTTAAGAAATTTTTATTAGTTTTTGTAAGATGTTAATAATATAATTATGTAATTATAGTTCATTTAACTACTAACTTTATGTATTTTTAAAAGTTTTACCGCTGTGTAAAGATTGGCAATCGTCAAAACACCATCAATACTATAGGCTAACGACAAAACAAAACTATCATAATCACTAAAAAATATTTACGTTGCGTTGCGGCGTTGAGTTCTGCCACTCAACACGCAATGCCTCCAGAATTTGGCAGAAAGTGGGGAATGGAGTGTTTTAACACTAGGTTCCCTATCCTATCCCTATCCTGCTGTGTGCGGGATACAGCGTGAAGCTGACTAAATCACTAACTAAAAATACATCGAAACCAAAGTAAAAATAATGTTGCAAGGTACCTAATTACTCAATTATCGTCCCGGCCCGTTCGAGTGCGCATAGATAAATTTATAAAGCCGTCGAATCCACATTTAGCATTTTGAACTTTCTTTGTATTAGCCATAGGGTTTAAATTACTTTGCAACGTTTATGGGTCACATGTTCGAGTTTCGTATGATAGTAACCTCAGTGCAGCGTTTATTGGAAGTGGCATAACGGGAATGTCTTAGTGATTTTCTGAGTAATATTTTGATAGAGCCATCTATCGAAATAAGCAGCGGAATTAATAAATAGAATTTATTATTAACTATTTTCAGTAATTTAGACATGATTTCGGCTTTTATTACTTGTTGCTTTTCAGGTAAAAAGGTAGGTAAGCCGAACATTTATACCTTTATATTACTGCGTTTTTTATTTTTCACCGGAATTCGATACATTGCGATAAATTATTCTACTAAAATACAATATTATGTAATTAGTTATATTTATTAACTTTACGCTATATCTCGCACGAACCTAGTTTTCTACACTAGTAGTAGTAAATATAAAATATTTCATTTACTCAAGTGGGAATCGAACCCACAATTCTCGCTTTTACAGTATTAATTAACATATGCTCTTTCCCGTCTCCCCTTCTACAACCATCTATGCTGAGGTCAGTACCGCAGTACCTAATGCCCCAGATTGACAGTCGGGTGACATTGCGCCAGTTGCACTTGTATCTGTTTACAATTGTGATAACGTTATTGCTGGATGTTAGTACATACTTGTATTCAGAGAAGCGAGAGTGAGAGCTATTTATCTATTATTTTATCTATATATGGTATTTATTATTTATTATTAATGGATTTCCCCTTGATAGTTAATTTCTTAGTAAATGCTATTGGTAATTTATGTGGGTTATTTGAAATGTGGAAATTATTATTATTTCTAAAATGTTATAATAAATATTTTATTGTAATAAGCAGTAGTTTATTTTAATAAGTTTTGAAAACATTTTCAGGTTCTATTTTTAAGTCTAGAGCTGGAAGAAAAAGTTGAATGCATGAATGAAATAGAACAATATACCAGCATATATGAAAAAATATTTTGATTTAAAATTTATATATGTATTTAGCATTTCAATGAAATAATAAAATATGCAATAATATCTTAAAAATAATGTCATTTAACCTTTCCTCTCTAAAAATAGTGGCCATAATTTGAATTAATATGCGAATAGGAGATATATTATGAGCACAAATTTTCCTTTACAGATTATAATTTACACCTGCCATTGAATGTTATTGACGGACATCTAAAGGTCAGTTACCTAGTAAAGCTAATAGATTCATAGAATTCGCTATAAATAGAAATTTTTGATGATGAAATCTGACTAAGCTGTCAGAAAGTACTTATTTTACTGCTTTTATCCCACACGCAACAGGATAGGTAGAATGAGCCTAGTGTTAAGACACTCTGTTTCTCATTCTCCGCCGGATTCTAGCGATGAAAATATTAAATATAAAATTTCCTCGAGCGGGAACCGAACCCGCAACCTATGTCTCAAGCATATGGAAAATTATTTTATTTACGTACACTGTAATTTTTGAAATTCTTACTTTCTTCGTTCACTTTGAGTCAATTATGTATAATTATGTGGCTTCATGCGGAAAGTAGCATTTCTAAAGCAAACGGAAGAAAATAGTAAAGAATCAATACACGAGGAACTGTTCCACATGAACATGTCAAGTCTACTTTACATATAATCCGATTGTGGTATGCATATGACATGTAAGCCATTCCCTGATACGTAGAAACATGACAGGCTAGACGTTTTAACTGATACAATCAACTACTTACAGCTTCTGTTCATTTTTTTCAGCTGAAGGAATTGCGCGCGGAATTCAACGCCGCGATCTTGCCTTTACGCTAGAGGGATAAAACAGAAATATAGAATATGTATTTAATTTCCTCGAGTGAAACACTTACTTGTGCCTCTGCGCCATACTGGCCCACTTTTGATATATTTTACAATCTCCTATTTTCAAATAGTTTTCATAAACCAGGATCTATTGGAAAATTAAATGTGTTTTTTATAAAAATATAATACCATTCGTTAAATCGTTTCATTTATGGTGATGAAGAGAAATTACGTCTTCATCGACGTCATAAGCTCATCTACGTCATGGAGCTTATCTGTATGGGAAATTTCATACAAATAAGTATTTACCGTTTTCATGTCCTTATTTTATTTATTCTTATATTCAATACTTTAAAATTAATAGGAAATATTTAGTAATTTTAGATGTTTATCTCACCCAGTAGGTATCAGAACATGTCTGTGAACTTAGCAGAGCATTGTCCAGCAGATCAAAAAAAAAATGGAGTTCTCTTCGCATGCACCTGAGTTCTATAGTTCCTGATAGGTTTTATAAATAGTTCTGTCGTTTTTACCCCTGAAAAAGTTATGTAAAAAAATGATCTGCTAACTTCCCTTGGCAGATCATTTTTTTGCAAATAAAAATCGGGGCGAGATCTGCACTCATAGGGATGAATAAAATAGTTCCTGATAATTTTTAACAATAGTTCTGTTAATTTCACGAAGAAAAAAATTTTTAAACAGAAAAAAAGAACGTTCGTTTCGAAAATAGTTCGAAAGGTAAAGTAATTTTAAAATTTAATAAAATGATACTCAGACGCGAGAACTCTTTATTTTACAATAGAATATAAGTAGTTCTACGATATTAAGCCTGAACGAAAACCAGAACTCTGAAAAAACTGCCAGCAGAGCATAGTTGATTGTATGAAATATTGAAAAATGTCCATTTCAACTCTTCATATGATACAGTACTAAATAATTTTCTATTTTAATGTGCTCAGACTCGGGAACTCTTTGATTTCTACTAGAATATGAGCAGTTCTATTATAAAAAGCTAACTACAAAACCAGAACTCCTGTAAAAATGCCAGCAGAGCATAGTAGAAAATTCGATTTGTTGAAAAATATCAAATTAACTTGTTGCGACGAAAAATATTTCTTAAAAATATTAATATCATTCTCAGAAGCGAGAACTCTTTATTTTACAATAGAATATAGGTAGTTCTACGATACCTAGCCTGAAAGAAAACTAGAACTCTGAAAAAACTGCCAGCAGAGCATAGTTGAACATACGAAGTATAGAAAAATGACATTTTTAACTCTACATATGTAAAAGTACTAAATTATTTTTTTGAAAGTGTTCAGATACGGGAACTCTTAAGTTTCTATTAGAATATGAGTTGTTCTATTATAAAATGCCAATTATAAAACCGGAACTCCTGTAAAAATGCCAGCAGAGCATAGTCGAAAATTCGATTTGTTGAAAAATATTAAATTAACTTGTTGTGACGAAAAATATTTTTTAAAAATATTAATATCTTGCTCAGAACCGAGAACTCTTAATTTTTCAATAGAATATAAGTAGTTCTACGATATTTAGCCTGAAAGAAAACCAGAACTTTGAAAAAACTGCCAGCAGAGCATAGTTGTTTGTATGAAATATTGAAAAATGTCCATTTCAACTCTTCATATGTAAAAGTACTAAATAATTTTCTATTTTAATGTGCTCAGACTCGGGAACTCTTTGATTTCTAACAGAATATGAGTAGTTCTATTATAAAAAGCCAATTATACAACTAGAACTCCTGTAAAAATGCCAGCAGAGCATACCTGTTTATTCAATTTGTCGAAAAATATCACATTAACTTGTTGCGAAGAAAAATATTTTTTAAAAATATTAATATCTTGCTCAGAACCGAGAACTCTTAATTTTTCAATAGAATATAAGTAGTTCTACGATATTTAGCCTGAAAGAAAACCAGAACTTTGAAAAAACTGCCAGCAGAGCATAGTTGTTTGTATGAAATATTGAAAAATGTCCATTTCAACTCTTCATATGTAAAAGTACTAAATAATTTTCTATTTTAATGTGCTCAGACTCGGGAACTCTTTGATTTCTAACAGAATATGAGTAGTTCTATTATAAAAAGCCAATTATACAACTAGAACTCCTGTAAAAATGCCAGCAGAGAATATCTGATTATTCAATTTGTCGAAAAATATCACATTAACTTGTTGCGAAGAAAAATATTTTTTAAAAATATTAATATCTTGCTCAGAAGCGAGAACTCTTCATTTTTCAATAGAATATAAGTAGTTCTACGACATTTAGCCTGAAAGAAAACCAGAACTCTGAAAAAACTGCCAGCAGAGCATAGTAGATTGTATGAAATATTGAAAAATGTCCATTTCAACTCTTCATATGTGAAAGTACTAAATAATTTTCTATTTTAATGTGCTCAGACTCGGGAACTCTTTGATTTCTAACAGAATATAAGTTGTTCTATTATAAAAAGCCAATTATAAAACTATAACTCCTGTAAAAATGCCAGCAGAGCATACCTGATTATTCAATTTGTCGAAAAATATCACATTATCTTGTTGCGAAGAAAAATATTTTTTAAAAATATTAATATCTTACTCAGAACCGAGAACTCTTCATTTTTCAATAGAATATAAGTAGTTCTACGACATTTAGCCTGAAAGAAAACCAGAACTTTGAAAAAACTGCCAGCAGAGCATAGTTGTTTGTATGAAATATTGAAAAATGTCCATTTCAACTCTTCATATGTAAAAGTACTAAATAATTTTCTATTTTAATGTGCTCAGACTCGGGAACTCTTTGATTTCTAACAGAATATGAGTAGTTCTATTATAAAAAGCCAATTATACAACTAGAACTCCTGTAAAAATGCCAGCAGAGAATATCTGATTATTCAATTTGTCGAAAAATATCACATTAACTTGTTGCGAAGAAAAATATTTTTTAAAAATATTAATATCTTGCTCAGAAGCGAGAACTCTTCATTTTTCAATAGAATATAAGTAGTTCTACGACATTTAGCCTGAAAGAAAACCAGAACTCTGAAAAAACTGCCAGCAGAGCATAGTAGATTGTATGAAATATTGAAAAATGTCCATTTCAACTCTTCATATGTGAAAGTACTAAATAATTTTCTATTTTAATGTGCTCAGTCACCGGAACTCTTGGATTTCTAACAGAATATAAGTTGTTCTATTATAAAAAGCCAATTATAAAACTAGAACTCCTGTAAAAATGCCAGCAGAGCATACCTGATTATTCAATTTGTCGAAAAATATCACATTAACTTGTTGCGAAGAAAAATATTTTTTAAAAATATTAATATCTTGCTCAGAAGCGAGAACTCTTAATTTTTCAATAGAATATAAGTAGTTCTACGATATTTAGCCTGAAAGAAAACCAGAACTCTGAAAAAACTGCCAGCAGAGCATAGTTGTTTGTATGAAATATTGAAAAACGTCCATTTCAACTCTTCATATGTAAAAGTACTAAATAATTTTCTATTTTAATGTGCTCAGACTCGGGAACTCTTTGATTTCTAACAGAATATGAGTAGTTCTATTATAAAAAGCCAATTATAAAACTAGAACTCCTGTAAAAATGCCAGCAGAGCATACCTGATTATTCAATTTGTCGAAAAATATCACATTAACTTGTTGCGAAGAAAATATTTTTTAAAAATATTAATATCTTGCTCAGAACCGAGAACTCTTAATTTTTCAATAGAATATAAGTAGTTCTACGACATTTACCCTGAAAGAAAACCAGAACTTTGAAAAAACTGCCAGCAGAGCATAGTTGTTTGTATGAAATATTGAAAAATGTCCATTTCAACTCTTCATATGTGAAAGTACTAAATAATTTTCTATTTTAATGTGCTCAGACTCGGGAACTCTTTGATTTCTACTAGAATATGAGTAGTTCTATTATAAAAAGCCAATTATAAAACTAGAACTCCTGTAAAAATGCCAGCAGAGCATACCTGATTATTCAATTTTTCGAAAAATATCACAATAACTTGTTGCGAAGAAAAATATTTTTTAAAAATATTAATATCTTGCTCAGAAGCGAGAACTCTTCATATTTCAATAGAATATAAGTAGTTCTATAATATTTAGCCTGAAAAAAAACCAGAACTCTGAAAAAAATATTTTGTACTTGTAGTTAAATTTGTAATTTTTCTACATTTCATTTGTTCAACTATGCTCTGCTGGCAGTTATTTCAGAGTTCTAGTTTTTTTTCAGGCTAAATATTGTAGAACTACCTGTATTCTTTTGTAAAATAAAGAGTTCTTGCTTCTGAGACTGATATTAATATTTTTAAGAAATATTTTTCGTCGCAACAAGTTAATTTGATATTTTTCAACAAATCGAATTTTCAACTATGCTCTGCTGGCATTTTTACAGGAGTTCCGGTTTTATAATTGGCATTGTGTAATATAACAACTTATATTCTGTTAGAAATCCAAGAGTTCCCGTGTCTGAGCACATTAAAACAGAAAATTATTTAGTACTTTCACATATGAAGAGTTGAAATGGACATTTTTCAATATTTCATACAAACAACTATGCTCTGCTGGCAGTTTTTTCAGAGTTCTGGTTTTCTTTCAGGCTACATATCGTAGAACTACTTATATTCTATTGAAAAATTAAGAGTTCTTGGTTCTGAGCAAGATATTAATATTTTTAAAAAATATTTTTCTTCGCAACAAGTTAATGTGATATTTTTCGACAAATTGAATAATCAGGTATGCTCTGCTGGCATTTTTACAGGAGTTCTAGTTTTATAATTGGCTTTTTATAATAGAACTACTCATATTCTGTTAGAAATCAAAGAGTTCCCGAGTCTGAGCACATTAAAATAGAAAATTATTTAGTACTTTCACATATGAAGAGTTGAAATGGACATTTTTCAATATTTCATATAATCTACTATGCTCTGCTGGCATTTTTACAGGAGTTCTAGTTTTAGAATTAGCTTTTTATAATAGAACAACTTATATTCTGTTAGAAATCCAAGAGTACCCGTGACTGAGCACATTAAAATAGAAAATTATTTAGTACTTTCACATATGAAGAGTTGAAATGGACATTTTTCAATATTTCATACAAACAACTATGCTCTGCTGGCAGTTTTTTCAGAGTTCTGGTTTTCTTTCAGGCTAAATATCGTAGAACTACTTATATTCTATTGAAAAATTAAGAGTTCTCGCTTCTGAGCAAGATATTAATATTTTTAAAAAATATTTTTCTTCGCAACAAGTTAATGTGATATTTTTCGACAAATTGAATAATCAGGTATGCTCTGCTGGCATTTTTACAGGAGTTCTAGTTTTATAATTGGCTTTTTATAATAGAACAACTTATATTCTGTTAGAAATCGAAGAGTTCCGGTGACTGAGCACATTAAAATAGAAAATTATTTAGTACTTTCACATATCAAGAGTTGAAATGGACATTTTTCAATATTTCATACAAACAACTATGCTCTGCTGGCAGTTTTTTCAGAGTTCTGGTTTTCTTTCAGGCTAAATATCGTAGAACTACTTATATTCTATTGAAAAATGAAGAGTTCTCGCTTCTGAGCAAGATATTAATATTTTTAAAAAATATTTTTCTTCGCAACAAGTTAATGTGATATTTTTCGACAAATTGAATAAACAGGTATGCTCTGCTGGCATTTTTACAGGAGTTCTAGTTGTATAATTGGCTTTTTATAATAGAACTACTCATATTCTGTTAGAAATCAAAGAGTTCCCGAGTCTGAGCACATTAAAATAGAAAATTATTTAGTACTTTTACATATGAAGAGTTGAAATGGACATTTTTCAATATTTCATACAAACAACTATGCTCTGCTGGCAGTTTTTTCAAAGTTCTGGTTTTCTTTCAGGCTAAATATCGTAGAACTACTTATATTCTATTGAAAAATTAAGAGTTCTCGGTTCTGAGCAAGATATTAATATTTTTAAAAAATATTTTTCGTCGCAACAAGTTAATTTAATATTTTTCAACAAATCGAATTTTCGACTATGCTCTGCTGGCATTTTTACAGGAGTTCCGGTTTTATAATTGGCATTTTATAATAGAACAACTCATATTCTAATAGAAACTTAAGAGTTCCCGTATCTGAACACTTTCAAAAAAATAATTTAGTACTTTTACATATGTAGAGTTAAAAATGTCATTTTTCTATACTTCGTATGTTCAACTATGCTCTGCTGGCAGTTTTTTCAGAGTTCTAGTTTTCTTTCAGGCTAGGTATCGTAGAACTACCTATATTCTATTGTAAAATAAAGAGTTCTCGCTTCTGAGAATGATATTAATATTTTTAAGAAATATTTTTCGTCGCAACAAGTTAATTTGATATTTTTCAACAAATCGAATTTTCTACTATGCTCTGCTGGCATTTTTACAGGAGTTCTGGTTTTGTAGTTAGCTTTTTATAATAGAACTGCTCATATTCTAGTAGAAATCAAATAGTTCCCGAGTCTGAGCACATTAAAATAGAAAATTATTTAGTACTGTATCATATGAAGAGTTGAAATGGACATTTTTCAATATTTCATACAATCAACTATGCTCTGCTGGCAGTTTTTTCAGAGTTCTGGTTTTCGTTCAGGCTTAATATCGTAGAACTACTTATATTCTATTGTAAAATAAAGAGTTCTCGCGTCTGAGTATCATTTTATTAAATTTTAAAATTACTTTACCTTTCGAACTATTTTCGAAACGAACGTTCTTTTTTTCTGTTTAAAAATTTTTTTCTTCGTGAAATTAACAGAACTATTGTTAAAAATTATCAGGAACTATTTTATTCATCCCTATGAGTGCAGATCTCGCCCCGATTTTTATTTGCAAAAAAATGATCTGCCAAGGGAAGTTAGCAGATCATTTTTTTACATAACTTTTTCAGGGGTAAAAACGACAGAACTATTTATAAAACCTATCAGGAACTATAGAACTCAGGTGCATGCGAAGAGAACTCCATTTTTTTTTTGATCTGCTGGACAATGCTCTGCTAAGTTCACAGACATTATCAGAACTCGGTAAGTTCATTGATTATCGTGTAGACGAAGAAAGTAGCTACGTCAATGCAAATGCTGTAGATAAAATCTTATTAATATTAATGATTCTATATCTTAATGTAAATAAAATTTGTAAATTCACCTTTTTAGATAGTAACAGTAATTATGTTTCTCGAATAGTTATTAAGTATAATATTCTTTAGGTCTAGACCGTCAATTGTATCGTCAACTTCATGCTGTATCCCAGCAGTGTAGTTTAGAAATGTAGGCAGAGGGAACCTAATGTTGAGATATTCCGTTCCCCACCGAATTTTTCGAAACATTACGTGTTGAGTGGCGGAACTTAACGCCGATCTTTTGTCTTGGTGCCAGAGCGCATTTATTCCCCCGAGTGGGGATCGAACCTACAGCCTGCAATTTTCTATTACATAGGTAGGTATATATTTAATATTTTAAGTCGACCGATATATAATTGCCATGCATTCCACGTATGCTTGTCCCAAAAGTTAAAGCTAGGGCCGTGAGAGCCGTCGTTATATACTTATCGTGTACTATAAAATATGCTATAAATAAACTGTGCATTATGTGGACTGCATTAATAAGTTATTATTACTTCTATAACTTTAATTGTTCTTATGTTTTTTTTTATTTTTTTTTTATTCATGACATTAATCCAATTGTGCCTTTATAATATCTGACTCAACTCAATTGATGTTTATTGATGCAAAACCTCCTCATGGTAACAATTATTTTAGAGATATTTTAAAAAAATAAAATGACATGAACACATAAAGATAAAATAATATTCATATATTATAACTCACAGTATTAATTATCGAATGTATAAATTTAATTGGCATTTCAAAACCAGTTTAGAAAGGAGAAGCAAAATTTTTTGTCCCTACATATTTACAGTTAAGTAGTAAGCTAGTCTTAAAAAAATAATTATAGACTTAATTGTAATAAAAAACAAACTATACTTAAAAAAATCTGTTATAGACATAAATGGTTAGAACAAAACGTTCCATGCATTTAGAAACCAGTTTTAATGTCTTTTCTTAGATGGAATCATTCATAGTTCATAGCGCATCACCTGCATAACCAGTATGGCGAAAACCTGTTAAATTTGAGTGTACAGGTAGTTCCATCTCTCTCTGCCAGAAGCACGGATTATAGTATTATCTCTGTTGGCCATGGTATGTGTTCAACGGGATGTCAGGGCCCATACTGACCATCTTGAGATGCAGCGCACGCAAGGCTCGCCTTTCCTTTGTCAGGGTTGCCAGCATTTCTTAATTAAATTAAATGTCAGACGCTAATTTGATTTGGTGTATTAATTTCTAACGTATTCAAATTATTTATTATTAAATTATTATTGTGTAATACTTTTTTTTTATATTTCTTATTATAAGCTAATTTCCCTTTTAATAAGCATATAGTTGACAGCCCTATTGTAAATGTACCGACGACAATAAAGGACGGTAGAAGGTAAACAATCTATTTGTCTCTGCACGACGTTCGGCCCTTTCCCACATAGCGGTAAGAAATGTGAACTTAAAATAGACAGAAGTATAAAAAGCTTTCTATTTTTAGGATTTTACTTCTAAAAATATTAGGTGTTATAAATCTTGTTAGAGTTTTTAGTACATATATAAAATCTTAGGCATTTTTCTTATTTTAAGTAAATATAAGCTTTATAATAAGTAGAATCTTATTATATTATATATATATGATACTGATGGCATTTGACTCCATGTAAGGGCATTTTTATTATCTGGTCCGTTTTGTCAAAGAAAGTGAAGCTCCCATTGAAGTGCAGCTAAATGTAAACTTCACAATAAACTGTGTAAAATATAGCACAGAATAAAAGATGACAGACGTCGCAAAATGGCAGTCGAAAGTTTATGGTTGATTAAAATTTGTTTTTACAAGTGTTTAAAATATATTTTATTTATGAACAAGCGTTGAAGTGTTGCTTGAATTAAAATTATATATTATGCGAATGAAATATATTTGGAATTAAAAGTACCTAATAAAATTTTATTTACAACGAAAAATTTAAAAGAAAAACACTACTTACATTCACCATTAAATAAAGTACTGCAATATGTTATTTTATTTATTCTCGGCCTTCACCGTCTCATAGTAAGCGATACCACTTTTTGCTACACTGAGAAAGCGAGGTTCGACTGCCATTCAACAAAGATGAAATATAGTGCATACAGTTTGATGCACATTTATATAACATCACACTGTGATAAGTACACTGAATAAATTAGATATTTTTATACTTGCAACACTAAGTTTTATTGCGAGTTATTCACAGACAGTTCTTAATAAACTTACTTATTCTTGCATTCAAAATGTAAAGTGAAATTAATTTAAAAAAAATTAATATTCAATTTTACTTATAATATATGGGTTGGTGATTGTTTCGCAAAATTCAATTTATATTCATTAATTAAATATTAATTTTGTTAATATATGTACATCTGAGTAAATAACGCTACATAGAAAGTATTTCAAAAGTTCCATTTTCCACACGAACATCGAATTTTTATAGAGTTTTTCTATAGTGTCAAATTTTCCATTTTCATCAGTTTAACCCTGTATTTCGGACATGGAACATAAAGACCCTATTTTTATATTTAAAATACAACTATTCCTATATTATATTAATAGTTATAGCAACATTAGCTATTAAGCAAATAACATAATTTCTCTTTTTTTTCACGCGTGACAGTTGTCAATTAAACCACGCCTCGGCAGCTTAATGGAGTCGACAGGCGCTGTCTTATAAGACCTGTTGTAACCTAAGGCTATGCTCGGTCAACATCCACGGTTGCTATTGCTCTGCAAAAAATCATACAAAAAATATGGCGAACTCTAAAGTCGTGATAACGTTTAACAGTAAACTGATTGAGTGGGTAACGGTATTCGCAATAATAATGGTGTAGAATATTTTTGTGTTACTTTTTAGATGCGGGTTGCGTTTGATTTCGAAGTTTATCAGTTGTTTGAGGAAAATATTATTAAATGTAGCGTAAACGTTAACTAAAATTAGGGTAAATATAAAGTTACAGGGACATTCACTTTAAATGTAACGAAAAAGTATATACATAAATCACTCACAGATTTTATGAAAACGCCAACGTCAATCGGATGCCAGTGCTCTCAACAAACTTACCTGTAACAGAAAAAGAAAATACATTAATTTCAAAACTAAAGGTATAGAGCATATTGTCATGTTTCTGAACGTTTATATAAAGTAAATTGAAACATAACCTATACTACTGTTGAAGTTGGTACAGTTCTTTTTTTAATTACATGAAATTAGGCGATTATATTTTACACGAAATATGTATTTTATTCGTAAGAAAATTAGTTGATTCCTTTAAAAAATAAAGAAAAAGTTAAATATATGCCGATTATTCTGGAAAAAATATACAATACATTGTTAAAAAAATATTTAAAAATTTTAATGATATCAACCATTTAGTACGACCTTGTTTTTTAGTTACTACACACTACATCGCTATATTATTATTTATAGAATACTCTATAATAGTAATAATAATAACTGATTCTATATAATGGCAATGACAACTTTCACTGTGATCTAGTTGTGGTCCATTGTTGAAGGATAATCATTGTTCGTCACTTTCACGACTAAACGTTGTTGAAAGAATTACGTCAATCACTTTAAAAAAAACTGTCATTTACACTTTTAATAAAAATATAATATTTAGGCAATAACTCTGAATATACAAATATTATATAATTAATGTAAGTAATAAATATATATAATTTATAAATAATAATATGAGCCCTTACCATTTCTTACCATTAGACATAAAGTCTAGCTGTAGGGCTACAATTTAAATGTAAATATATGTATTTGCTTTAATATGTATGTATAATATCAGGCCTTAGTTCCGTCATTTTATTCCATGATTCATATACCATTCTCTGCATCCTATTCATGAGTAGTGTTACCATCAATTTAAAATAAAAATGACAAGTGATTATTATTGTTGTAATAATTTGTAAACCTACCTATAACGTGTTTTAATAATGTTATATTTTTTGATTTATTGAAATATTCAAAATACATTGAAACAAGTTTTATTATTAATAAGACTAATGTAAAAAATACTAAATGCAAAATATATATTACTAGCGGCCCGCTCGCGGTTTCACCCACGTGAACTATGTTATTATTAATTTCTGTCTCCATGACTACATCCTAGTGACGTCTATGCAAAATTTGAGACTCCTAGCATTTGTAGTAACGAAGTTTCATACAAACTTTCGACCCCAAAAACAACCCCTTAGAAGTAGAATATTACAAATTCCCGTCTTAGCGAGCACCTACGTCCTATAAGTAACTCCTATGCAAAATTTGGGATTCCTAGCATATGTAGTTTCTGAGATTTCGTGATGAGTGAGTGACCTTTCGATTTTATGTATATAGAGATAAGATAAGATAAGATTGACTGAGTACATAAATAATTCTTCATCGTCATCCCGAACTTAAATTATTATAAGTTCTAATTCTATAATAATTCTTATTTCAATATAGGTAAATAAAAAACGTGACAATATACACTGAAGCTTAACTAAAGAGCAACAAATTTCCTATATTTAAATATTTTTTTCTTTGTTTTCAAGTTAAATCAATAATGAGGTTTTTAATAATACATTTATAGCCTAGTGGTAGACTCGTGACTTACGTAGCCGGAGATCCGGTCGATTGAGTGCCTTGCTCAACTGACCTGCACTTGGTGAAACGTAGGCTTTTTGTACTCGTTATAGTATATACCTATGTAAATATCTCGATAAAAATAGATCATGCATTCTTGCTTTTAAACAAATAATAACAAATATTTGTATTTCTATACTAATATTATAAAGATAAAGAGTTTGTTTGATTAAACACGGTTATCTTAGGAACTACTAAATAAAAATAAAAAATATTTTTGTGTTGCGCCCATTTGTCGGGGGCTATATGTTATATTACAACGATTTATTGACATTATAATATACAATTCTTAGTAATTTCCATTTAATTACGCGAGCGAAGCCGTAGATAAAACCTGGTGGTATATAAAAAAACTATACATACAGTAGAAAATTGTTTTGTAATAACAAGAAGAAAATCAATAGCTCTGTCAATTAGTCCTAATAAATGAAGTTATCTGGTAGAAAGTTCAGAGTCAGCAGAGACTGGACGTCCTACACGCGGTCGACCTTCACACCGTACCTACACCGCGCCTGGACGACATTCCATGGCTTATATTTTAAATGTGTTTTTTTACGATATTGTATGTCTCCAACTCACTTTCTTGATCGTTTCATATTTTATTTATATTTTTTTACAATTTGTTCTCGAGCAATGTTTTTTTTTAAATGTTAACCTTAGTTGTTTCAGTTTGCATGACTAATTATATGTCCTAATAAAAAATAAAAGATGAATCAACATATTAGTTTGAGAAAATAAATATTCTGTAATATCTCAATTTCATAATTCTTGTTTGCAGATCTACAAAAATCTGTTGACAACGAAAAATAATGACAAATAAGTAGATTTATTTAACCCAGTTTATTTTATTATTGTGAAATCAGTTATATTCGCTTACAGCAGCGTCGTGAGAAACAAGCTGCTTATTAAGTGCTTTTGCTTTTTACGTACAGTTTACACATTGATGCCTACAATGGATTTAGGTTCATAGATGGCCATTTATTTTCTTATCATGTTGTGTAAAAAATTTTTAAGAAAAAGTAATATTTAAGAACTCTTAAAAATCTTTCCGATTTCCCCGTTCACAACGAAAACAAAAAAAAAATACCAACAGAATTTCATTAATCGGTCAGTGCTTCTTAAACTTTTACCAAATAAAAATGTAATTTAGATTTATTCGAATGCCTTTCTTCAGACATAAATGCAGTTTCGTAAAAGAAATTCACTTTCACGTCGAGCGCTGTCGATATTTCAGTCACGCCGCGGAAACACGTGCGGCGGCTACGTGCGATATTGAGGGTATTATCTCTTAACCTATGCAAATGCAGCACCGCTACGAGGTTTTACATAGCGGTACCTATAATACGTAAGAAATCGTCATGCAATTATTGCTGTAACTTCCTATAGACGATATAGTAAGTATATACTAGCTGAATAGGATTCGATAATATGTTTCATAATAATTAAGGAACATATAGTATTAATTAACTATAAAACCTTTTTCACCTATAATAGAAAGATTCATTAAAAATTTTAAACTCCATTCACATTTCAATATGACAACTCATTGTCATAACTGATTCATTTTTACCGAAAACAAGAACAATACAATCGATCTCAATCTCTTTCAATTGTCTAGCAAGAGTGCTTGTAATTAAAACATGGGAATTCTAGTCCAATTGCGTAATGAATATGTAGAAAGTAGGTGATGCGACATATCGGCGATCATTCATTTACAAGTCATCTTTTAGAAGATAGAGAAATAAAAGAATAGAGTTACACTATAAAATTGATGATAGTGCAAAATATTCTAAGCAGCAGTCGTTTTCATTTCAACATGTCTGAAGGTAAAGACGGTGTTTTTTTCTTTTCGTGGCTATTTTCTTTTACTTGTAGATAATTATATCATTCAGGTAAATACTGAAAATATATTTATATTTTTAAAATGCTTCTATTGACTTTGAATTATTTTTTAAGATTCAATATTGATAGATACTTGAGACTAACATTCTATTTCAATTAGCGAAACTCGTAAAAGCAAATAGTATTAATAAACACAACATATGAGAATAATTATTTATACGTTATTCTCCTTTTAGATTTACATACATCAGTCGGGTAATTACAAAAAAATTAAAAAAGTATCATTAGTTCAACAAAAAAAACAGTTTGCAGCAAGCAATTCTATGTTCAAGCAGTCTTGTTAATAATGTGCACGTAACCGGATCAGAAAACGGGTTGTTTATTTAAAAACGCCATAAAAGTGGCTGGTTTTTTTATAAAAATTGATATAAAAATGATCAACCACATGTGTGTTGGTTGATATAAATAGCCGCAACCATTTGTTATATACTCAATTATTTATTACTTTTATTAGCGTCACACTGTATCCCGCACATAGCAGGGCACACAGATAGAACCTGAACGGGGGAACTAGGACAGGGTAGGCAGAGGGAACCTAGTGTAAAGACACTCCGTTCTCCATTTAAATATTAAGAAAATATATATAAAAATTATCATCGACTCGCGAAACGTGTGTGTTGATATAACTATAGTAATTTATAATTGCAAAAGGCACGTTCGCAATCAAAGAGTTAGTCGTGAGTGGGACCCACAGCTTGCGTAACACCTTTCTAAATAATTGTCTGCAATATTATTAGCGCGATGCAGTGATCAAACAGGACAATGCTTTGTGAAATAAAATTTCATCGAAAATATATTTGATTTCGACAATATTGTCATTCATTGGTAGATTGAGACATAATGAAAGGTTGAGAATAACTGCGGTATGGATTAAAAGTGAATACTAAAAGTATACATTTGTATTGTATAGAGGCCAGGGGCACTAACGTGTTACTGTTAACGCGACAGGTTGTGGATTCGATTCCTTAAAATTACAAACAGAACAAAAAATATATGCAAAATAATAAACGTAGCAGGTAGTAACAAACGCCATTTGAAGACCATCTACGAGATTCTTATAACTTTAGCTCTTAGAAACAAGATATTTAAGTTACGAGTATTTCTACACATTATCAATGTCACATATATAATTTTAAATATTGTTTTCATTGATATATTTATATATTATGAATGTTTTTACAATAAAAGTGTAATTGACATGCGATGTGCGGATGCGACGGCACGGACGAGCGGGCAGATCGCTATCAGATCAGTTTTCTCTGATAAGATTGCTGTAAACGACTGATCGTGGGAAAATTCGCAACTGTAGTTGAAAACTGTATCGTTTGCTTTCAAAGTGAAATGGCACGTGTGTAAAACTGTGTCTCAGATGGCCGGAGATATTCGTTAGTCAAAAATAGGCTAAGGTATTTTTAGGTTCACAATGTATCCCACGCATAACAGGGTCAGATGGAACCTGGGAGCTTAGTGTTAAATCACACCGTTCCTCATTAAGAATTTCCAATAACTGTATGTTAAATTTATATTGACTTCTTAAATTTTTTGTATTGTTGCAAGTTCATACTGTCGATATTTTTCCCGACTGCTAAGTAATTCTTCAATCAATAAAATCTTTACCAGGAACCCCGTATAATTTAAAGAGGTCCCGACTGTTAATCCTAATATACTATTGGGCTTGTTTATTTTCTTTTTAGTTTTGTGCAATCGGGGTTTTTGTTTTATTTTTTTAAATATTTTTTTATTTCACTTTTTTGGCTATATGTTTAGTATATAAATGTACACATATAATATATGTAATACAAAATATAACTTATAAAGGTTTAAAGTTTAGTACAATCTAGAACCTATTTACATGATTGTATACAGAAATATGCTAAATGTTCAATAAAAAAATAACTAACAATGTGAATATTTTCTTTTCATCCATTAATCATGTCGGGCGTCGCTTATCGCTGCTAGCAACAAACAGCTTTAGCATAAAATGTAGTTAGGCGCGCACATGAAAAATATTTAACTATATAATTGCAATCACATTATTTTTCACCGTTAATATTTCACACATTAACATTTCCACTAAGAAGGGAGTTTGAAAAATATGAACCCTAAAGGGGTGAATAGGGGTTGAAAGTTTGTATGGATTTTTTTTAAATCGGCGTCGATTTTAATAAAATTAACTCTGACTCTGACTCTTAAAAATATTTAATTGAACACGTGTTTCACGATTTTTTAGAATTTAGCCCCTAAGGGTGCCAATAAGGGGTTGAAAGTTAGTATGGAAAAATCTTTAAATCGCCACCGATTTTTATTAAAATCGAAACTTATACTCTTAAAAATATTTCATTGAACACATGTTTCATGGTTTATTAGAATTCACCCCTAAGGGTGCAAATAAGCAGGCGAAGCTGCGCGCGTCCGCTATTCACTTAATATGGATAGAGGCCAGTCGTGGCGCTGAGGTACCAGCGTGTCTACACGCGACAGGTTTTGGGTCGATTCCCGCTCGAGGCAATGAAATATGTAATAAATATTACTTAAAATTAATCTCTGCTAATATTACGGCAGCGCCGGACTCTTCTGATCCTATTTCATGGCGACAGTCATAAACATGTCATTGTGTGTCAAGATAATAACCAATATGCAAAAACAGGAAAATCTTCATACGAGTATTATTATGGAAATGTAAAGTAAAACAAATGCAGACGCCATTACGTTATAATAGTAAGCAAATACTAAATAAATAGCCCGCATCTTTGGGAGTCGTCGACCTAAGTTAGCACGAGAAGTCAGTCGAAAGTCGGACGAGAGCGTGAGATTCTTCTTTTGAGCTATTAAAAGTGTATCAACCAGAATTTAAAATATTAATCAAGTTTTATTTGAATACTTAATAGAATATTAGCACCACATATTCTCTAGAAAATTCTTCTTTTGTTTTGTTCTTTTATAAGAAATTAAATCAATTAAATATAGAACTTAACAATTAATTAACTATTTACAAATATTCAGAGTTATTTAATAGATTTTAGATATTTAAAGAACAGCAATGTTAAAATTTCTACCTATATCATACTAATATTATAAATGTTAATCTAAGTTTGTCTGTTACGTTTTCACGCCAAAACCGCTCAGCCGATTATGATAAAACTTTGTACACATATTCTTAGAGGTATTAGAAAGGATATAGGTTATTTTTAATTTACAAAGTATATAAAACCATATTAAAATTATATATAATCGAAAACGAAAAATGGCTGAAAATTAACTAGGTAACGGCGTTTTTTGTTAAAGCCGAAATGGCAACTTTTACCGTGGTCCGTGCCCAATTCTTGATTAAGCTCGTGTGAACGCACTTACTTTCCCGACGTACAGATATACGTTATGGAGAATAATCTATTACAGGTTTTAAGTGACTACATTCCGTTAATTTCTAATACTACCAATTTGGCTTTTCAAATTAATACTTTTTGATCATATATTTATTGCTACAATTTTCCTGTTTCCTCGAATATTACATCGCACAGCAGGTTCATATAGACGTATATTACTAAGTATAGAGACGGTCTTTAACGTTTTATCCAAAGGCAGATCCTGAAAACGCCGACATTAATGCCAGGAGGAAGAAATCAACAATATTAAAAGAAATAAAATATTAAATTTTATACGACAAAGAAAAAAACAAGTGTCAAACAAGCATTAAGTTGTTATTAAGCCGTTGTTTGTGTTGATAATCCGTATTATGCGCAAACCTAACAATTTAAAAGTAAAAAATACTGTGATAGTGTCAACTGTAGATACCGTGATAGTGTCAACTGTAAATACTGTGATAATGTCAACGAGTAATTGTCCATGTCCTTGACAGTAAAGTAATTGTCCCGATAACCGCTCAATTTAACAGAAACTGTAATGTAAACATGTGAACGGACATTCCTCATACTTTGTTGTTATAATGTTTGTGATTCAAAGAGGAAATTAAAAAGAAATTATTTATAGCACTCATTGTCGTCCTTCACGGTCTGATGATTTTTGTTTTGTTTTCTGTTTATAAATATATTTTATATGTATGCCGTATGCATGGCCGTAGATATATTTTCTGGATTGGGCCTGGATTTGTCCCTTTGAACATTTATGTTCCTGGTTTTTTTTATTTTTCAGGGCAATTTTTTGTTAATAAAATTTCTGGATTGGGCACAAGACTACTCTGGGGTGGGCACAGGCCACCCGGGCTCATGTATTTATGGCATTGTGTTTTACGGAGCGCAGTGATTGTAATAGTTGTTTACTATAACGGAAATCATGGATTGTATTTATTCCGTATTTTTATTTTATTGATTGTGCTTATTCGTAGATGTTACAAATAAAATTAAATCGTTTAGTAGGGTGTTTATTAGGCCATGCGATTTAGAATTTGTTTTATTCATTTATTTTACGCTATCTTAGCACAATTGGAGGAGCATGACATACATATCTTTGAATAGGTGAAAATGAAAAAACCAGAGTTACCGCCTCATTTATTTTAATTTTTTTTTTCTCTGTACGTTTAATACATATATCTATCAAAAAATCGTCGCGTATATAGTCTGGCAAATGCGTAAAAATAGCTACAATAGACATGAAATTTACTTTAAAACGTTGCTTTAATACAAATTTAAAAACATCAAACAAAAGTAAATTTTGAAACGAACTTGTCACATAAAACAAAAAGTCAGCTTGTTGCCAAACTTAAGTCACGTACTCGTATGTAGGTAGGTACATACATCACAATAATATGGTAATCACATTATCAGCGACACATCCGAAACTGGTTTCCGGGGGGGTTGTTCACCTTACGTTTCTTGAACTTTGGTTTTTATGCCTAACGTCATTTCACAAAAAAACGTGTTTACGTTTTTTGGAAACTTACATAATTTGCTTCACTGAATTTGCTTTATTTTTTTATATAGATCGTCGAAAGCGTGCA
Source organism: Heliconius melpomene rosina (assembly GCF_056956725.1). Taxonomy (NCBI): domain Eukaryota; kingdom Metazoa; phylum Arthropoda; class Insecta; order Lepidoptera; family Nymphalidae; genus Heliconius; species Heliconius melpomene. The sequence goes on from NC_140405.1 coordinate 8,413,999, forward strand.
ATACTGTCCGTCATATTGTATAATGTCTGTAATTTCGATGTTATGCTACTATTATTATGAGGCAACTAAGTAATAGGAATTAATATACAAGTACCTAGTTATATAAAAATATTTTTAAATATATTTTTTATCTACTATTAATACATTTAATCTATCTACTATTAATACATTTGATATAATTAAAAAATAATATTTCTTTTTACAATTACTAATGTTAATATATAAATGCAAAAATTTCGCCTCGACACCAGAGCGAAGAAATGGAAATAAATATAAATTTAAATAAATATTTCACTTCCTCGAGTGGGGCTCGAATCCACAACCATCGCGTTACTTACTACATACAAGATTTTTTTATTTTGAGAAGGTTCGGCCAAGAAAAACTCATATTACGACCTCCACACAATTAGATCTACTGCGTGTTGAGTGGTGGTCAACTTCGCACTGTCTTACCAGAGCCGAGCGAGAAAGTTAGAAGAATACAGCCAGCCGATTAGGATTCAAACTCAATCTCCAATTTTTTTTACAATAATTAACCAATGTACACTAGATAAACATTAAGTTTCCCAACACCGTTTCGGATTCCGCGAACGGTGTCGATCGGCGTGGATCGAGCGCGTGCGATAAAAATGATAATGAGATGAGCTAGGAGTGGGTACTTGCGAGTCACGCGTGTTTATAGCGAATTATAATATTACAAGTATATTTTGCCATAACAATGTTGTTAGATTGTTTTCTAGTTCTAGTATACTATTTTCTATATAATAATTAGCAATGGTGGCATGTTTATAATTCATAAAATATGTCTGAATGGTTTGTGTCGTGGTAGTGTGGTTTTTGTGTTAGAAAACAATATATTATAATATACTAGTGGGCCCGTGCAGGGCTACGCCCGTTTAACATAGAAATATTAATAAAGAAATTGAAAACTAAAGATTCAGTCAATTCAGTAAAACAGTTGTATAAAATAACTGTTACGGCAATTAGAAAATTTGTTGAACACCGACAAACGGACAAACAAACCATTGTTTTGGGTTCTATTGGGTTAATAAAGGTTCCCAGTAACATTTTTTTTAAATATCTTCCAAGTACAGACACCGACGTCTTTTTATTTTTTTATAAGAATAGATAATGAATATATCCACCCACTTTGCAAAATTCTAGAAAAACGTACAGATAAAAAATAAAATAAATACCTAGCACATATGTATTTTAAGAGATATAATTTTATAACTGTTTTATGCAATATTTTAAGTAAATAAATATTTATCTTATCAAACAATATTTACAAGCGATTGTTAAGTATTTTACTTTTATATACTGAATTTACTTAATTAATCGATAATGTCGCAAGTGGAAACCACATTGTAAACATCGAGTGTAATTATTGTTTATTGCCTCTTATTGGTATATGCTAAAATTATATTTAATATAAATAATATGTACTTTGAATATTTGAAAACCTTACTGTTTATAATATATGATAATTTTAATTAATAATTAAGTATAATTGATGAATATAATCTTTATTAGCTAATCAGAAATGAAATCAAAAATAAACACGTTTACTTCTAGTCTAGACAATACACAAGTATCCTCGTATAACAGTATTGAAGCGACAATCTTATCTGTAATTTCATTGAAATTCGATTTTGATGCTATCTGACACATAGATATAAGATAATATAACATTTACTAATTTTTTTTCTATCATCATCATCATCAGGTAGGTACCTATATTTTGTTTTAAATATTAAATACGGAAACAGAATCATAAATATATATCATAATTAATTGATAATTATTTCTCTGGTCCATAAATTTAAATTATATTTAGTAATTTAATTTTACGTTGAAAAGTGAAAACGTTCAGTTTTAAGAAATAAATAACTGCAGGTTACTTATACAAACTTTAATTATATTATGGGTAGTCACTTAGAAAACAATAACTAATGTTTAATATAGGCCATCGTGGCGCCGCGGCACAAGGGTGTGACTGTAACGCGACGGTTGTGGGTTCGATCTCCACTCATTCGATCAAATATATAAATATTTTATTTCCTCCACTTGAGGAAATAAAATATTTATATATATATTTTATTTCTTTGCTCTGTCGAGACTCAAGGCAAAGAGCGGCGTTGAGTCCACTTAACACGCAATACCTTCAAAATTCGGCGGAAAGTGGGGAACGGAGTATCTTTATGCAAGGTCACTCTGTCTACCCTGCTGTGTGCGGGATACAGCGTGAAGTTGATTTATTTATTATTTACCTACCTTACATAATTCGAAAATTATATGTTTTGTAAATTTCTTGTTAAAAAAACACACTATGATTTACACTTCAAGACTACATTTAGCGATGACTGTTTTTTGATTAAATTATGTATCTAGTGTGAATTAGAAATTGAAGAAAGTGCTTTCATAATGTAATTTTATAATTAATAGGCGAATTTCAACTCTTAGAATATTTGCTATTCAATGCATATAGTGCACTTATAGCGTAAATTAAGCTGTGTCAACAGAGTGACTTTTTCGCATCAGCCATTTTGAAAATATCTGTAAATTCTATTTGTAGAAAAAGTGACTAAACTTGAACGTGAAATAAATATTTTTTAATGTTCATTTAATTTAATACATCATTCACTCATTACACCTAAAATAACATTTAATTGATTCGGATATGCAAACCGGCACGTAATTAAAGATGCGTGACACGATTGTCGAAATTTCTTCGAGGCTGTCGACCTCAACGTGACCTGTAATACTAATTAGAGTAGAATTGACATTGTAAAGCCAGTATAGGTAATTCACACATGCATTTCTTAGTTTATTACTGAGTCAAAAATAACTAACTGAACGTTAAGTACTAGTAAGTACTCAATAGTAAGTCATTTGTTACAAAGTTAACCCTATTTTAATCACCTTAAGGTCTCTTTTATCACGTGTTGGCTTTTTAACTTAACACTTACAATACAACGTGCTCGTTACATTTTTCGATTCCATACCACTTACCTGAAAAGAAAAAAAGTCATTAGTCGAGTTTTAAACGAAAAAGGAAAGGTAAAAAACGAAAATTGTTATCGTTACTCGCACCGATTTCCGCTACACTGTAAACTTGTATCGAGGAAATGGCAACATTATGACATACTCGTACATACAATCGCTCATAAAGCCTGCAATAAAACAAGCGACCGATATCCTATCATAATGGCTCTACTTTAAACATTAATTTGCTTACATCCTTTTTTGTATCGGCGACGTTCTCGTGGGATTTTATCATTTGACAGAGTAAACTTTACGAAAGTAGTCATATTTATTTCAATATTTAGGAACTTTCGTAAAACATTATAAGTATTGTAGATTAAGCATCACCGTCAAGTTTCGCTTATTTTGTCCGAATTCATTCTAAGCTAAAAAAATTATGATTAGCTCCTGGCATTCGCTATAGGTATAACTAAGCGTATATTTAGAGATAGAGAGTAGCCAATATTAAATATTTCTTTCCCAAAACGTGGGAAACGAACCCACGAACTTCGCTCTTATAATCACACGCTCGTGCCCTTGCGACAAGACGCGACGGCCACAATTTAGAGACTAACAGAAAATATTGTATCTCCGAACTTTAAAAGTTTATGAGGATGATTAGTACTTTAGAAATATTTAATCGAATATTCAGGAATGTTTTATGGCACTAATGTCGATTAATGTAAATAACATTAATGGTAAATATATAACCCATTAGGAATGAGATAGCGTGCGAGTTGTAAACATTAAACAGGCTTTGTTATACAATATGCCGTATTTTGTATGCCGAAAACTGAAGTATAATGATTATAATTATGTTATTTAAAATGTCAAATATATATAAGTAGGTATGTACATATATTATATTTTTCATGGCCATTGTGGCGAAGTTGAGAAGTGTCATAATAACTTTCATTTCGATTTCCACTCGTGGAAATGTTTTTATTAGTTTCCACCATTACATCATATGTGTAGTTAGCTACACATGAAGCGGGAGACACATAAAGATAAAAAGATAAATCCATTAATTATATCTACCAGATGAATTATGTTTTGTATAATCAATGAACACTTTGTTATCTTCCGGATGCGGCATTTTTTTTAATCTCTCAAAAAACTGGCTAGGACATCTGGTGACATTTAACCGAATTAAATCAAGCGTGACCTTCTCGGAAAATGGCCTGTCGCGGTTACACATGTCAAGTCTCTGTGTCATCTCATTCGTGGTGTAAGTTGACGAGTAGCAAAGGGTCATTAAATTATTAGGGTTCCGTATTTAATATCTTATATCGATTTATTTTATTATGTAAATTTACATATACTATAAGGCATTTCTTGGTCGTCTTCTGCACTTTGATGATTAGAATTTAATCAGGCACTTTATTATATTATACGAAACAATGAACTTGACATTGAAGTTGTTTACGCTTTAAATACATACAACAATTTGGTTCTTTTCAATTTAAGCCCGGAGTGATAACATGTACCTATAATGTTGTTTAAGACCTAATTCATCAAGATTTTATTACTTTTAAGAACGCTTAAAGGAAAACAACATAAAAGTATAATAACAAAAAACCAAAAAATACCACAATAGATCCCTAAAAAGTCCTGTACCGTACATCCGCTTGGGGTATAATTGACCCCGACACGACAGCGGTGTCGGGTTATACTGACAAAATTACAAATACTGGTGATAATGCATTTACCCACTGATACACAAACATAAATATTCTGATAATATAATAGTTATCTTGTTGTTATATGTTGAAGTTGTGCCAATCATAGTTATCGCAAATATGCCTCTCGAATTTTAATAATTTCTATATTTGAGTCTTTTAAAAAAATATTATGTACAAATTTGGAAAATTATACTATTTTTTTTACATTTTTAAAGTGTTATTCCATACTTAGGGAAGATTTAAGAGCTCTGAGCAACTCCCGCTACGTTCACCATATTATATTGAACGTATAGCATAGTTGGTCAGAGCGCTTGGATGGTTTCCAAGAGGCGCGGGTTCAAATCCTAAATTATTGTCACATTCACTTATTTTTTTTTGATTACTAACATTCGGAGTTACATTTTTTATACAAAAGTGAAAACGCATACATATTAAAATTAATTAACCGTGGGCGGCGGTGATCATCATCAGGTGACCCGAACGCTCGTTTGCCTTGTCCTTTTTCCACAAAAAAAATCATAGATAATTCATTTTCTATCCGTATCTTGATTCTTTCTAAGTAATAGCTGTTATACATCTATCTACACGTGACCACGACTTGAAAATATTAATATTATTATCTTCATATAATTTTTTTATTGAAATAATAATTTTACGAAACTTATTTACTTTCTTAAGTAATATTACTTATATGAATGTCAAGGAGAGTGATAGCAAATACCAAGTTTCGATAAACACATAACACGTTCGAAATATGAATTTATTGAACAAAAAGCTGTTCACATTTGTACAAATAAGTATATCAAGGTCACTAGAACCTTGCTGGAATAATAAATTACCTTCGAAAAACCTTTATTATTGTTAACATTTAATAATATACTCAAAATAAAAAGCATATAAAAGTTTTCAGCTAGTGAAAAATTAATAAATAAATCTCACCAAAAACAATTTTGTAATATTAATTTATAAAAGACATAAGTAGTTAATACACCATTAATTACCAATTTCATATAAAATGGGAGGGATTTCCCCGTAAGCCGCTTATTATACTATAGCTTAATATTATTTAGATAAGGTGAAAATATGCCTACTTAGAATTTTTATGGAAAGAAATTATGAAGAAATAGTTAACAAAACTTTTTACACTTATTTAATTCTGTAATAATTAATAAATAAAAAAAATAGCTAGCTTGATAATAGTTTATCGTACTTCTTGCTGACCGGGTCAAAGTTCGATCTAGTAGTACAGTGTTCAGACACTCCGTTCCTCACAACAATTAGTATAATTTAGCTATAATATAATAAAAACCATAAGCGGGCGAAGCCGCGTTTGGATATCTAGTTTATGATAATTCACTAAGGTATATAAATAAGGTAATTAGTTCGTTTAGTTGTAAGGCAGACGGGGTGAGCGTTCCCATAAATGTTTATGTCGGAATCGTGAAAACAAAAGCACGTAATATTTGCACGCGTAACACTTTAGTTGTTTCCATACTTGATAATTATTATATTACCTATAATAATGAAATAGTGAAACACGAGTCTTATCAAGCACTTTATTATCAATTTTGTTATGTAATTCATACTTATCTGTCCCACAGATCGTTTTAACAATTTGACTTAAATACCGTAAACGAATTAACATAAGACGTTTGAATGACTTTTTGTCTAGAATATTAATAAATTAATTTTTAACAAAAAGAAAAACCGACTTCTAACAACAAACTAAAAAGTGAAAAATAATTATATAAAGATTTTATAATTTTGAAGTCGGTGTCAAATCTAATTACTAAGCCTTTTTGTTTTACTTTGCACCGACTTCAAAATTATAAAATCTTTATATAATTATTTTTCACTTTTTAGTTTGTTGCTAGAAGTCGGTTTTTCTTTTTGTTAAAAATTAATTTATTTTACGATTTTTAGTGATAGGTAGAAGGTAGGTAGGTAGTCTTAAAATGATGCTTCTTGAACGATTGGTGATGGTGGTGGTAGTGGTTGTCAACGAGTGGTTGTGATTGTTCTATATAAAACTTCATTTAATTAGGTATTATTTTTGTGCAAAGTTACATTTTGGTATATTGACAAGAACATACATAAAAAGTATTTGGGTAAATTCGGAATCTCCTTTTTTTGAAGTTGGTTGAAAATGAGAACATCCTCTTTTCTGAGATTGGTTGAAAAGAAATGCAACGATCAGGAATCTCATTTCTGACATCAATTTAAAAAGTTTTTGCTTGTAACTATTACAGTATAATCAATTTTTTACCAAAAAAAACAAACTTTCTCAATTTTCTCCGGATTCCATAATCGAAACCTAACCAAACTTTCACAAAATTATCCTTGAAGTGTATCCTTTCAAATAAAAAAAGAATCATCAAAATCGGTTGGCGCGACATTGAGTTATTCGGCTATTAGTCGCGCACATGCCTAATGCAAATTTAAGACTAATGTGATTTTCTCATGGATACCATTGTCAGACATGGACCAAAAAAAAATGGGACCATTCGGGAAGCTATACCTCACACTACCTCAAACAAAAAAAAAATATCAAAATCGGTTCACCCAGTTAAAAGTTATGAGGTACCAAACATAAAAAAAAAATAAAAAAAAATACAGTCGAATTGATAACCTCCTTTTCTTACAGAAGTCGGTTAAAAAATATATATTTAAAAAAATCCTTTCAATACATGCAAATTAATATTTTTTTAATGTCACTGTCACTTTTTTTAACTTCTTTTTTCCATAATTATGTATTCCTATTTGTTGTCATTTGGTGTAACATAATTAACCTTTTATAGAGACATTTTCAAAGAACCAGTATTAGAAATGGCGAAATTTATTAAATAGCTGTAATCCTGTTACGATTTTTACATATAAGCTATTAGGTTATTGACTTGCTACAGAATTCAACAGTCAGTGCTCGAGGCGTTTTATAACGTATTAAATTAATCACGTGTACGAGAATTACTTATAAGATTTTTATGACTAGTTTTGTATTCAATAAAAGTCTTTACTTTATATCTTTAATACTGTTTTGAAAAATATTACCTAAAAAAAAACTAAATAAAATATAAATAAATAATCCAATACACTTTGCGAGACCGCAAGACACTTCAAAAATAAAATCCTGAGTAGTCCTACACACAGCCGGGTAGGCAGACGGAACTTAGTGATAAGACACTCCGTTCCCTATTTTACGCTGAATTCTGGAGGCATTGCGTATTGAGTAACTCAACATATCTATATATTTCATACAGTTTCGAATTCTATAATATTTACATACCTCGAGGTATGAAATAAACGCAATGGTTACACGTTTGCAAACACATTAACATGCTTTTTATCACAGCTATATTGACGTCAGAAGAAATACTTTTCTGGGAATAAATAAATATAGTTTATATTCTTATAATCTCATAGAGGAAAATAACAGATAAATAAATGCCTGGGAAGCCCGACACTACTTTTAATTATTATTTGTAAACATTACTTTGTTATTTTCAACTTCCTCCATTTCTCACATTTCGATTCCGTAATAATATAAACTTCTTATTCGTACGAACGCCGTATAATTTGCGTCTTATTCATATATTACCGTTAATGTCAGGGAAAGCTATACATGAATAATGAATATAAACAGTTACATTTACTAAAGTAAAATATAAACTTAAGAAAAGGAATCGCATAGAGATAGCAATATCGAGGCCGGCGAAAGGAAGGGAGGGACAGCTAGATGGTTTGACCCGGAATTTCTACATACTGGCATTCATCTATTACTAGTTATCATCAAACCTTTACAAGCTTATGATTGATGACGCGACCTTACAAGAATATGTGCCACTTAGTGATAGTTGATTGAACATATACAAGACAAGTTTCATATGATCCACGGTAGGCAAAGATGTAGACGCGAGCGATGGTTGAAGGTTTAAATCTCAAACAGGGTAAATATTTTAACAAAACTCTCAGAATACCGAAAATTTCTTTCTCATTTGTTAAAGATTAAAGTTAAGACAATATGGTAACCCTGTATTTATAAACCGATCTCAAGTCTGAGATCGATCTTGAGATGCCGCTTTCATCCATATGTAATTAATGATTTATACGGGACTAAGATTATAAACTTTATTAATTGAGTAGTTAACTAAGTGACGCGTAGGCTGTCGTGTCTATTGATTCCGGTCATTATTGTTTTAGCATGATATAGCGGAACAACTTAGCATTATCTAAGGTATAGTTAGTGATGCGTTCAAGGTATAAAAATGAAAATATTATTAAAAAAAATTACGAAAACGATAAGTAAGTAAATTATGTAAAAACGTTTTTGAATCAACACTAATCATTAAAAAAACAACACTTTAAAACAGGTTTCAAATCAACTTTTTGTGTTTTTCAACCGAACACTGAAAGACAATTAAGTAATAAAAAAACTGATATAACTATACTTTTACCGCCATATCATTATTTCCTTTTCCTCATAAAACATTAAAAAACGGAAATCTAAAAACTGGCAGACATCTTAATAAGAATTGAATATATAAATGTATAGAGTAACAAATAAACGAGCGCGATTGTGAAGGTGTAACGGTACACGTGGAATGCAGCATCAACAGGTGCTATTATACTTCCAACTTCCATTCAAGAAATTTGAAAGATTCAGCAGACGAGCCAAATATATTGAATAGCAGCGACCCGGTCGCGGCTTCGCCCGCTTGTACTTCACAATTATTTATTTTCTTATTTGAATTACTTTCATGATCTAATAACGTTATCTCATTTTAAAAACAATACTTTAGCTGTAAACGTATGTAACGTTTACAGCTAAAGTTTCAGCCAATTTCATAGGAAAACTCATTTTGTAATAATTTCATTGAAATAAAAACAAAATGTAGTAGGTACGATGAATAAAATAAAATTAACAAATTGTACAAAATAATATTAAAAAATAGTACAAAATCAAATTAATATTACAGACATAAATAATGTGTAATAAAAAACCACTTGTTTATTAACGTTTACGAACAAATTGACAAATATTTATTGCAGACCAAATTATTTATAAATGCACTGAAAGCCAAGTATCGGGTACAAAACGAGTTTTATATGAGCTCGCATAGTATAAGTTTCCAGTTGTTACCACTGATTATAAATCATTAAAGCGGAACAGACACTAGCGACGTAATGTATTCTTATATAATTGAAAACGTAATAATAAGAAAATTAATCTTTTTTATTTGTGTGGATATCTAAATTTATACAATATAGGTAACATAAAAAAACCATAAATACTATAGATTTTCTTTTTTTCAAAAAATATATAAGAGCTCTAATATATAAGAGATGTAATAGTCCATCCGTAGTGGCGCAGTGGTACAAGCGTGTCAATGTAAACCTGACAGTTGTGGGTTCGATTCCCAATCGGAAGAATTAATTATTTTATATTTTCAATTTTTCTCTCTGGTAACAGGGCAAAACGCCGCGTTCATTAATTCTACTGTATAAAGTATTTTTTATACTACACCTAAATAAAAATAATAATCAGATAATAATGGATAAGTATATAATTTTTAGTATATAATTTGCAATAAACACTAAAAATATTTTCAAATATTTTAAGCTAAATCTAATTCTGATAAAAGTAATACAAAAGCACCCACAATATTATAATGTAAACATTCACAAGACGAAGCATTTAAAACAATCTGCAATTTGCAAACATGAAATGGTGGTTTCTTTTATATTGCAATTAAATATAAAACATTAATCTTACATATGAATGTATTGATATATTTACAGGCAGTGAGAGCCAACCCCGCTCGCTTCACTCTTTATAGCTATTATATAATTATTTTATTTTTTGTATTATAGCACGGTGGTGCTTAAAATCGTTCAGACGAATCTTTTTATAATATAAAAAAAACAGTATATAAAATTGCAAATAGCCACAATATTACTTACTTTTTAAATTAAATGACTGTAATATAAATAATTAACTTTAGCTTTCTCTTGAAATAAGTTTGTGCCATTAATATTTTAATATATAGGTATTGTAATAAACGGACGATAAAATTTATTGTGATTCATAATACATAAGTCAGATAACAAAATTATCAATATTTATTGAAATTATCGGATTACAATTATATTCTTCCTGCTTAACAACACATAGCAGGGTAGGCAAAAAGAATTCAGTGTTAAGTTAACACTTCGTTGTCCACTTCTGGTCCTTTGACGACCGATTCGGTCCGATTGAAGACGACAAGCATTGAACCAATAATCATCGCATTTACAGTCAGACACTTGTCACGCTGCTCAAAATAAATACAAAAATTATGGTTCTTTTGTTAACGAAAAATTGTCTTTATGTATAAAAATATTGTTATGTCAAAAATATGAGACAACCATAATTATTTACAATGACTTTACATACAATGGAATCATATATTTTTATACTTTACTCTAAATAGTAAATTTACTAAAGAACCTTAAAGACGTAAGGCTTCATTAATATATTCTAACGGTATCAGGCAAGTAAAAAAGCAGGTACCTACCACAAATAAAAAGAAAAAAGGCTAGAACGATCGTGACTATATTTTTATTAATTTGCAAACTAAATATTCATTACTTGATATTATTCATTTACATAACAGGATTCGAGAGCTAATTTGACATTTTGTGGTATTTTCAATCAGAAATACATTAATATTGTGACAATAACAAGTGACATCAACATCCTCACGTATCTATTATGTTATAGACTGAGATCCCAGAGCCCCCAGACCTACGTCTGGCGTCTACGTTTAGGTCTGGCAGCTCTGGGATCTTGGGCTATTAGGACTTGGACTACTAGACATTTTAAAATGGTCTGTGTGTCATGAAATCCAATCCAATGTACGGTATATTATTTATATAACTCTCCTTTTTGCTTTGCCGTAGTCGGGTAAAAACTTCTCACCCTTATCACGTGCCTTGGCCTGTTTCCCCCTCAAGTCGCAAGGTTAAGAGAAACCTCGAAATATGTTAAGGAAAATAAAACAAAAAAAGTTGTGAAAGCAAAAAGTGTGTATAGTATAATTTACATACAATTTTAGATATGTATAAATATAGTAACAGTACATTTGTTAACTAATTATCAAAGCTGTTTATATTCCATTTTAGTGTTTTTGTACAAATATGTTTAATTAATATATATATATGCTATAAGTTATATAAGTTATTTAATGTCAACATATACAACGTCATAGTTTGATTTCCTATCATCTAAAAGCTCTCTACTTTTACGGGTTATGACTAACAACCACCCATAGCTATAGCAATGCGGACGTCCGTCCGGTCCATAAGCGGCCATTCACGTATTAGTGGCAGTTAATTTATTTAACAAACTAATGAAATACAATTTCCATCAGGTTTTAAGTAAAAAAAAAAAATATTCCAAATATTTAAAAACATGGCACAAATTAAAATGGCGTACAATTTTATTTTTATTAATTGTTCAACAATTTGTTTTAGTAGTTTAACATTAAAAACTGATTTCTTCCAATAAACGAATGAGACATAATAAACGATCGAGTACAAAACATTGTCCTCAGAAAAGAAAAAAATAGTAGGTCGAGAAGGGTAATTTATAAGTATTTTTTATTTTTTTTATTCGGGATTACTTATATATACGAGTCACTTGTACGTGCGTACGTATTCTTCGTATTCTTGTGTATTTTAGCAGAAAAAAACGTCACTAAAAATACACGAAAACACTCAATTCAGTTATTTAAAGTATGAATATTTACAGCACTGGCCATTCCATCTACATTAAGCGAGATGACTCGTTCGTTCCTTCAAGAAATGAAGCGAATCCGGGCCAGAGAATTCGCATATACGAAATTCCAACCTTATACAAATGAAATACAACCTAATTTTCTTCACAACACGAACAACAAACGTTATTTTAATTTAATAGAGTATTAAGTCGTTGAACCTGGCATAGGTGTGCGCCAATTGGAGATTGTCCACTTTTTTGGCCATCAATTGGTACTGTTATCCTGAGTTGCTTAATGTTATAGATACTTTAGAGAATGAATTCCTATCCGAAAAAGTATATTTTTAATGAATTCTACAACAATATTAAGAAAATTTGAATAACTAAATATAATACACGGTAAAAAAAATGTTTTAAAGAGTGAAAAAGCACATAAGTAAGTTAATCAAATTAGGAATTAAAAAATTCTGGAGACTTCTTACTTAAGCTTTATGTATACTGCTGTAGGTACTTCTTCAGAACTACTAGTTTTTTTATTTGTATGTACTATTTCGTCTCTGTTTCACCTAATACTGTGTAAAAGTTACCTATACAAATCTCGACTATGAACTAAAAACATACTAATGAAACTTTCGAGTGCCTAACGGAGAGAAGCCAACACCAGTTATATGACGAGTCAAAAAGCGTGACGATATTAATGTAAAGAATTAGTGCTGCTATAAAGGTTTCATTTGAAATTTAAAATCCACTTACATTATTTTGATCTTTTACAAATGATGCCTAAGAGGCAAAAGATTACAAGTATAATATGATCGACAAATTCTTAAAATCTTTAAGTAATTTTCTTTATATTCCCTTAATAAGCAGATTTTATTAGAAAATGTTTATTTGCAATCATTTTAATTTTGATTTAAAGTTACATCATATTTTATATTAAAAATATATAAGCCATTATTGCTAACTTGTTAAGTCTAAACAATGTTTATTTGTTTATATCCATTGATAATAATTGAATTTGCGACAATTCCCAGCAATTCGAGCCGACCCAGATCCTAAGTCGATCACCGATTTGTCGTACCTCATTGTGTTCTTTACCGATTAAGTCATTGTATCAGTATTACTACAAATATCTTCTAGCGTTTACTTTCGTTTCGTTGTCGGTTCGATCCCCGCTCGAGGACATGAATTATTTATTAATATTTTCATTTCTTCACTCTGGCACCAAGGTTGATTTCGCTCTCAACACACACTGCCTCGAAAAATTCGGCGGAAAGTGGAAAACGGAGTCTCATATTTTTCTTTACGAAAGAAAAACAATACTTGTAGTAGATTGATCTATTTTTTGTAGGAATTATAGATGTAAATGATGGCGTCTTCACATTATTAGCGACATTAGTGGTTGATATCCGGATCCGGTTCCGTTAGTAATATTTCAATAACTGATTTGTTGGTAAGCTGGTTTTTGGTGGCGCTGACGATAATGTCTATTTATTGTGTCTTTGGAGCTAGTGCTTCTTCGCAGTGTTGACAAACGATATCTAATTAGTTATCTTCTTCAACTATATAATAGATATAAGATATTAATATTTTTAATTATAATAATCGCTTAGTTTCTTAAAAAGAGTTTTATTTTTTATTATTTATTAAGCTAAATAAGCCTATCATGTTCAATTTTATTGGCTAACATAAAATATTTGTGAGTGAAAATATCAAAGTAATTACAATAATTTTACATGCTCTACGGATGTGACTCGTCAGCCAGTCAGCCTGCACGCATTCTTGTTATCTGTTACACGAGTAGAAATCATGCAAATGAAAATCTTTTACATTTTTAATGTATATATAATCTATATTTATCTGTATAAAAATGTATTCAATTATATAAATGGGAAGGTGTGGCATGTCAAATGTTTTGGATTTTTAGAAGAGTCGTCTTGTTTAATAAACGTTAAGAGATAATGAGAATTATCTTATCGCTATTTAAATAAATAATTTGTTGTAATGAATGTATGTATTCCTATAATATATTTATTTATTGACGAGATAAAAGTTAAAAGTGAACAGTACGGTCAACAAGTCGCAAATAGCCTGAAGTTAGCTGTAGATGGCTGCGAATATTTGATTTTAGGATTTTTCTTACTTTTTATTATTTTCTTCTCGAGTGTTAAGGAGACCTAGCTTCAGGGAGGCCAAGACTTGTTGATCATACTGTAAGTATATTAATTTCCTGATCAGTGTCGGACTGGCTCTACCCAGCAGGTGTAAAATCGGTCTAGTAAAGTCCAGAATGACATTTTTGAACTAACAAACATCGAGTCCATTTTACAGTGTTCAATTAAGATATGTTTAATATTATATAACTTTATAATGTTCACACTCACCTTTAAAACTATCACACTAAATGCTTATCAAAAACACAAATAAAAATTATACATGTATAAAAACTAACTAATTTACATACTAATGGAAATTAACTTGTTCTTATGATAAGAGCATGCATTATCGTGTGAGTAATGGTAGTAAATAACCATATTTGTGTAAAATCCTGTCTTAATTTTGTTTTGATTTATTGCACCTACAGATAAGAGAAGGCACTAACTAAGGATTTTACGGATTCGATGATCTGAAGAAATTTTAAGGAGACCCACATACCTATCCAAATGATCCTAGTAATGCCGCCTTTGAAACATATCCTAGAATTCTTATATATATCGTTACTGACAAGCGTAGCCTATAAAGATTTACCAACAAATAATTTAATTCCATATTTATTCTTCTCCGCTATACTACGCTAACGTTTATTCTTCCAAGTAATAATAAGACATTATTTCTAGTGCCTTTTAATGGTAAAATCAGTGTCAGCCTTGACCCGAAGCACCCATAGCGTGCGAGCGGTCCTAGCGTGATCAGGACACAATGTCGGGAGGCATTAAGCACACTCCATCGCGTGCCCCATTTACCTTGTTTTGCAAATGCACTGTTTATATCTCGTGGGAGCCTCCGGGAGTTGTTGGGGCATAATAATTAAGAACAATCACTTTTAGCTTTATTAGGAGTAAGTTTTAATATTCTATACCTTGATATCTATACTAATATAATAAAGCGGAAGATTTTGTTTGTCTGTTTGTTTGTTTGTTTATTTGAACGCTAAGATCTCTGGATCTACTGGTCCGATTTACTATGTTTTTGTTTTGTATGAAAGCTGCATTCCTCAGAAGTGCTATAGGCTATATAACATAACATTACACATATAAACTGATATATTAAAATACTTTCTAATTTGACATGCAATTTATTCTGCCATCTTAATAACAACCGTCGCGTCGTCGAAAATATTCTTATAGTTCCAGCAGGCGAGGCCGCGTCCGGGTCCACTAGTATGAAGTATATAGAGGAAACACTGTATATGTCATTCTTTGGTCCCTTTTTTGCTTATTTCAGAGATATTATACGAGTAACGGAAGCCATATCAAAAAAATTAAAACAGAAAAATAAAATACATCGAGTGAGATTGTCAATCATCGCTTGTACTTTCCAATTACATTACGATTGCGTCTTGTTTGGAAATTTATACGGTTATTAAAGTACTTAGGGAATTCACTGATTTTTAAGTCTTGTGGTGCGACTTCTAATACTTACATACTATGTTTTGAAGTAGGTAATTTGTTTACAAACGTTTTAAATCCCTTGTAAAAGTTCCATTCAATATTGGGTTAGGTCTTTTCGTATATTTTTCATATAAGCACAGAATCTTTTCATATGCCATGGTTTTAATGATTTTTATATATTTAACTATTTAAATTTGTTTAAGTAGATAGGAATATCAATTTTAAATATGCATTTATTTACTGATAATACATACTAATAATAAATATCTTAATCTTATAAAGGTACCAAAAACGGGACTTCACTGCGTATAAAATCCCCGTTTACTTGTCTCATAATCGTTCACTAAAAATAACTTGTTTGCAACTGGAAAACTTATGGGGAAATCCGCTTCCAACTTCGGCGATAACCTCCGTCTCACGAATTATATAGTTTAACATTATATATATAAGAAATAGTATTCTTTTCGTATTGATTTAGTACGATTCTTTATGATTTTTGTATATATTTGGGAACTCGATTAAAATTGGTGTGGACGCACAAAAAATTTTTTTTTTGGTTTTTAGAATACACACAAACAAGTGAATTTATCGTAATCATAAAAGTTGCATATGCAAAATATGCTCCATAAATAGATAAAAATGACTCCTAGAAAGAGATTTTAGTGATAAAGCACTATTTTCTATGCAACTAGTACTTTTATATATTTAGGCATATAATGAGAAATGCATGAAAATAACATTTGTATATTACTTCATAATATCGTGCAAAATCCATGTACCATAAAAACTGTCAGTCATTAGATATAGTAGTTGACGATATTTTACTGATAAAGGCCGCTGTTAACGATCACTTAGTTATTTTTTACAATGGCACATATTTTTATTTATTCTACCATAAATGAGGTTACTATTATTTGTTCAATGTTTGTCCTTGCAAGGAGAAATAAATCACTGCACTTTTTTTCATTGGGTTACTTATAATATATCTTGAGTAGAAAAAATTACTTTGAAGGACATCTAGTTAAAAATACTTTCTATGTCCCTTGTAACCTTACTGTCTCAGTGGCAATGAAAAAATGATATCTAAAGTAATAATTGATAAAATATGTTGTTAATCAAATTTAACTAAAATTAACAAACTAATAAAAGCGTACCTATATAGGCAAATACATGTAAAAACAATATTTATGTGTTTAAAATATGAGAAAGATCGCGATGCAGTCGTGATTTAAATCTCTCAAGGGAATAATTTATGATTTTAATGCATTTTCTCAGGATAAAGAGCTGTCTTGAATTCCAGGCACATAATGTTCTTAAGTGGACGGCAAGTGGTAAACGGATACTTCGCAAAATACGACAGATGAGTGTAGATTAAAAAAATAAACAAAATTATTATTAAAAAATATAATATTCTACGATATCTGTAATTTTAAATTGATATCGATTTTAGTCATAAAAAACAAGATTAAATAGTCTTCACTCTAAATTATCCAATTCAATTAATGTATGTATGTCAATTTCCTAATTAACGAAGTAAATTAGATATTCCTTTGCAGGTCTCTAGCATAGGTTATTAAAGGATATTCGATTCATTTATTCCGATTTCTGCTATTGTTTTTATACTTAATTGTTTATTGTTTATTTATAAACTGACCTATGTACTTTACGTTTGCACCTTAAAATAACCTTGTTTAAATGGCATGACTTGAGTCTGTAATAAACAAAAATATTTATATTTTTAGCGTGGGAAGGTTAATGTAATTCATTTATTTGTTGAATAAGAATTATATAATTCGATTTAATTATTATATAAAAATGAGTGATCCATTATTTATTGTTTTTGAGTTAGATATTTTATTTATGTTTTTGAGATAGATTTTTTTTTTCTTGTACAGATAATATAAGACGAAAAATTATGTCAATATTAAAGTTTCCACATTGCTGTAGAAATCGGCAGATAAACGCAAACAATGTTCCACTCCACCGACGTTTCGTTAGCACGATTGCTTACTGAATCATACTTATAGCATAACAGGACTAGCTTTCGCCCATATATTCGTATATACATATATCTGTACTACATAAATAGTTAGTAATATATAAATAACAGTAAGCAGTAAGTATATATTGCTTGAATTATTACAAAATATATAAAAATTCAATTTGCAGTTTATAATACAAATTCGTATTTTAGCTTCACGCTGTATCGCTCATATAACATGGTAGGCAGAGGGAATTGTGTTCTCCAATTTCTGCCGAATTCTCAAGACATTGCTTGTTGAGTGGCCGGACTCAACACCGCGCTTTGCCTAGTTTCCAGAACGAGGAAAATGAAAATATTCAATATTTTATGTCCTCGAATGATAATCGAATCCACGTCCAACGCGTTTACACACACACGCTCGTACCACTGCGGCACAACGGCCTCAACGTTTAACCTAATATTCCCATAATATCTAAAAATAAAAAAGCAACGAGTTATATAATTAAATAACATTAAATATATTTATCAAGAAAGTCATATTAACGTCGACTGTTCCTACGAGCGTACTGTCACCGTTGCCGCTCCGGATACGAGCAATGAGTGACAAAGCGACTACAATACATAAGTCTTAATGCACCGTATTTACCGGTAAAGCACCGATGCCATCTGGAAAACAATCGTCAATGTCGTATATGATACATCAGTTATTTCTCCAGTTGTTTTACAATTTACTAGTGGCCCACACGCGGCTTCGCCCGCTTAAAGTTGCCTTAAACTATAAACATTTTTTTTACATAAATTGTAACCTATCTGTTATTCTGATATATCATTTGTATAATTTATAAAGTTTCATCTAAATCTTTTCAATATTTTTTTACGCGAAATAAAACAACTATCCATCCTCACAAACTTTTACATTTTTAATATTAGAAAGATATTTTTCTAATATATATCATCTTCCTTATTGTTAGAAAATTATTCTTGATAAATTTAATTTGTATATGAAATATGGTTAATTATTAATTATTATTAAATGGTTTATTGTTAATCTAAACACATTTATTTATTCAAATATAATGTAAATAAAAATTTATTGTTTGTTTATGGACAACATTTTCTGTGTAATCACCTTCTTAATATGAAATGTTCATTCACCACTTTTAAAAAATAATTAAAATTGTTATTACCTAAATACATATATATTAAAATTAAATCACAGTAAATAACAATGTGGGCCACAATTGCCATAAATAATTATATAACTAACTATACGAGTACATACGAGAGTAAAGATCAAAACGAGTCAGTAAACGATAACAAAGTAATTATCGTAAGGAATTTCCATCATAATTCTAAAAGCAAATATCTCACAGTTCATGAGTCATATCAACATAGCACAAATGTTGGTAAGATACACACACAATAACATTTATCAATCCATATATTTTTTATTCTTTCTTTTATAAGGATAACTTGAAGTTATATTGGAGTTACGTAGTAAGTTGGAAGTTAGTAGTGAGGCAGGTGCAAAGGTAAGCGACAGGTTATGGGTACGATTCCCACTCGAGTAAATGAAATATTTAATATTTTCATTTCCTCATCTTGAGTGAAAAAGTAAAGCGCAGAATCCGAATCCGAATCAGAATCAGATCCAGAATTTGGCGAAAAGTGAGGATCAGAGTGTCTTAACTCTATTCTCGATCTGGCTACATGGGAGATGAAGCGTTAAAGCTGAAAAAATACCTATATATAAACTTATAAATTAAAATATATTATATAAGTACATTATACATACATACGTTTAAAATATAATAAAAAATGGCGACAACACCGTGAATTTTACGAGAATTTTACGTTTGGAATAGGAAATATATGAGCAAGATAAGGCTATCATAAAACATAATCGAAACTTTTAATTTTAAAGCAAAACTCCACGTTACACGTTGTTCCTTATCGGGCTTCGGAAGCCAAATGCATTTAACTCACATCATGTTTATGTGCAGCTAAGACAATTAGATGCAATGGATTTTAGCCATGGCTGACCGTCCTTCCTAAGTAACTTTGATGACTGACTGTTGAATTCATCATTTTTACGTTATTACTAGCGTAGAAACACCGGTATTAAGGTATATTACGTAATAATATATCCCATCAAAAACATAAATGTAAAAAGAAAGCCAAGTTCTGTAATAAAACGTATGCTTTCAGCGATAAAAGAAGTGAGATGTAAATGTATGCCAAGTTCAATGGTCAGTCCTGAAATTTATTTTTAACAATATAAAATATTTTATAACAACTGAAAATGCCCATTCTTCTTACAACTTGGAGACTTCATTTATGTGTAATATCTGACTTGGCTAGTTTTCATATGAATTTACAATAGAATCTTAATAGAATAGAATAGAATTTGAATACATTCATTAATATCGATGTAAATTAATTTGAAAACTAGCCAAGTCAGATATTACACATAAATGAAGTCTCCAAGTTGTAAGAAGAAAGGGCATTTTCAGTTGTTATAAAATATTTTATATTGTTAAAAATAAATTTCAGGACTGACCATTGAACTTGGCATACATTTACATCTCACTTCTTTTATCGCTGAAAGCATACGTTTTATTACAGAACTTGGCTTTCTTTTTACATTTATGTTTTTGATGGGATATCATTACTTTTTGTACAGAAATTATAAGTAGGAAGGTTCATAATGTTATCAAAATCAAAATATTCTTTATTCAATTTGGCCATTACAAGTACTTTTCCTATAGGAAGCTACTATAGCAAGAAACTCAAGAGTTGCTCTTTTTAAAACATAGTTTAGAGTAAGCGCTTCATAGGACATTTCTCTTCGCCGAATAAACCAAGTAGGACACCATTGTGATAATACACTTCTATCTTAATATTGTACAAATCTACTGCAGCCTTTATTTCGGAAGTAGCTCCGTACGTAGTTAAGCAAAGCATGTCTTCTTTAGAAGAGTAAGGATTCCCGTTTCGAGCGCTAGTGTAGATACTTAAATCATTCCAGTTACGACATACGTACTCTACTATAGTCTCGCGCAATTTATTAGTTTGTTGTATATCAATACGCTCAAATAAAGAATATGCAAAAGCATGGAAGAGACAGCTCCCATCGGGAGGCATTGGAACAATTCGGTGTAAGGTTCTTGTTTCACCCACAAGCAATTCTATTGAACGACTCATTGTTCAACATGTCTTGGAAAAAATATAAACAATAAGTTTATTAAGTGCTGACGGTACCAATCTGAATTGATATGATCCCAAGGTTAACTTCGTTCTCTGCCGTTTTTACAAGTGTTCCTAAAACCAGTAAAATCATGAAACCCTGGCCAAAAAAACCATTAAAATATGAGCGCCTTCGTACAATAAAATGTATCTAATATAATTAGGTATTTACTTTTTTTATTATAGTCAATAATATTATGTTTTATTACTCTTAAGATGATATTTAATTATATATGAATTTAGATTATATTTATCTATGAATCTCGACTATAGTTTTTATTTTGTTGATTAAATGACAGTTGTCAGATTATAAAGTAATTAATGTATGCTGCGTTTAGAAATCTGATAAATTTATTATTATTTTTTTCTAATTTTATTATTTTGTTGGAATAACTCAACACGCAATGCCTCCAGAGTTCGAAGGAAAGAGGGGAACTGAGTGTCTTAACACTAGGTTCCCTCTGTCTACCCCGCTATGTGTGGGATACACCGTAAAGCGGATTTATTTATTGGAACGAAGTTCCTTACGGCAGGCTTGGAAGGGATAGGGATTTCGCTGCGTGAACGAACTGAAAAAAATGTGATAGTAAAACCGTAAGAAAAATGCGTGGATTAAAACCGTTAAATGAGACGTGCGCAGGCGCGACAGTCGCATACACAGACGAGTAATGTATAATACCTTTCTCTTTCTCCCTCTTTCTTTTTTTAGTTGATAATTTGAATTACGATTTTTTTTATTTTAAGTAATTTATTATTTCCTAAAATACTGAATTTTCTAAATACTTTCTTGTACTTAAATAAAAACAAATCAGCAAAATTTAAGAGAAAAATCAAGAAAACCTACATAAAATTGAGCACGACTTTTTTTGCAATTTGTGTCGATTCTACATTAGCCGAAGGACTCGTCGTTCGTCGAACTTCGTTCCTAACTGGTGTCCCACGACACCACATTTTGGTTTTTTTTATTATTTTGTTTAAGTAATTTTTAATTTTCTCTTTTTTTCTCTTATTTTTTTATTAACAATTACTTAAATTTTTACTGTTAATAATTACTTTATAATTACTTCTGTTAAGATAGCTGGTAGGCTGACAATGTTTCAAAATAAAAATCAAATCAGCTTCACTCTGTATCCCGCACACAGAAGAGTAGACAGAGAGAACCTAGTGTTAAAACACTTAGTAACTAGTAACCAGTAACCAGTCAGGTTTTACAGTCACACTTTATGCCCCTGTGCCACGACTGACCTTACAGATAGTATATTATTATTAAATTTTATATATATTTCTATCAATATAGTTACTTTTTAAAAGCTTTTATTTATATTTATTTTTTAGTGTATTTTTTTCTGTTTTAGGATTCTGTACCTCGAAAGCAATAAAACAGAACCCTTATAGGACTTAGTACTTAAATATTGTAATAATAATTTGTTATAATAATTTGTTATTTGTTATCATTGTGCCGATAGTGGTTTCGGTTAACGGTTTAATAGCGAAAAGCCTCGACCAACACCTTAAGAGGCTATCGCTTAGCTGTTGGATCAAGAACCGGATACAGAAGGCAGTATTACTTGAGACGGCACGTATTGTGCGGAGGTTCCTCTCTCTGGAGCCCTAGCCACCGATGGCTTGGACCCTTGTCCCGCCCTCGGAAGAGTGGTTTTTTTATATTTTTAAATGTATCTTTTTTATAATAATTTATATTTAAAAATGTAAAAGTGATTCACTAATTTAATAAAAGTTCTTCAGGTATTTAATATCAAATACGTTAATCGACTATGCAAATGCTCTTAGTATAATAAGTACTAAAATGTTTAAATTATCTATATATATAAAAGGACTTGTCCTCACTGACTGAGATAAGACGCACGCACAGCCGTAACCGCTGATGGTAGAAACGTTAAATTTGGACAAAAGTTTACTTTCGTAATCTGGACATCCACTAAGAAGGGATTTAGAAAAATTTTAACCTTAAAGAGATGAAATAGCAGTTCAAAGTTTTTATGGAAAAAAATTTAAATCGGCACCGATTTTTATAAAATTTGAAATTTAGATTTTTAAAGGTATTTAATTGAACACGTGTTTCATCGTTTTCTAGAATTCTCCCCTCTTATTATTCCCCCCCTAGAGAGAACCTTTAGAGGTGCAAATATTCATAAATATTCATAAAATTTGAAATTCAGACTCTTAAACGTATATAATTAAACATATGTTGTATGGTTTTCTAGAATTCACCCCCTAAGGGTGCAAATAAGGGGTTGAAAGTTTATATAGAAAAATTTTTAAAACGCCACCGATTATTATAAAATTTGAAATTAAGACTTAAAAATATTTCATTGAACACATGTTTTATGGGTTATTAGAATTCACCCTTAAATAGGCAAGCGAAGCTGCGCGCGTCCGCTAGTAATAAATAATAATGAAGGATGTTAATCCATTTATTATATTTTTATATTTTTACGTGAAGCCCTTGAAGTCCACATGATGACAGGCTTTCTCAGGACATAAATTAGAGTCATTTTCAGCTACAAATGGAGACATATCTTATCTTAAAATATACTTGAAAGCATCGTGTTGTTTGAGATGGCTTACGTAAGTAATAGTGAAGTTAGTCTACAAAACAAATAAAATATTTACTAACGTGTGACATAAATAAAAGCAAATATATATAAATAATGCATTGCTCTTATTTTGTTGGCAGGCGCTATGCCTAAAAATCAGTTATAATTAACTTTGATTGCTATGCTTTCATTACAGGTGCTATAAGTAAATGTTCCTAATTGAATCTATTTATTGAAAAATTATAAGAAAATATTTAAAAAAATACTAGTTTCGGATTTTTCCCTTGACATACACCCAATTACTTAACCGGATGCTAAATTTCACCATTCTAGATCATCTGGAACTTGGTTAACATTAAGGTCTATAGGTCAGTCACCCCCCTAAAAATTTACGATTTTTGGACGTCATTATCTAAATAACTGTTTGAGCTGTGTTTATGAAATTTTATGCACGTATACAGGTAGGGGGTCTAAATATTTGAGCCAAATATGACAGCTTTAGGTGGAATAGTTTTTGAGTTACGAATAGGTAAAAAGTGGCTTCAAATGGTTCGTGTAAAATAACACACGGTGCTGCTCGCCAGTTCTGAAACCCAGAAACTTGGCACGCGCTCCGCGCGTTTTAAATGCAGTGGCAATAAATATGTTTTTATGTATTGTATTTAATTATTAATATTGTAAAACAAATTTCGTATTGTAGAAGTATCGTTGTTCATCACAATTCTATTTCACACCTGTTCAATTATTATTTAAGTGTTACTTTAATAATAATAACCGTTAAAGACTACTGTCATTAACGTGTTAGTTTTAAAATTTTCTTTATAATTGTATGCTAGTTCTTCTATTAACCTCATATTATGTAAAAACAAGAAAAAAAACTGATTAGATACAAAAATACGCTTATCCGAAATACGCTACAACTGCCCTATATTAAAATCAACAGTGTTAACACATGATATTAAATAAAAACCACCTTGGAGTGATAGTTTCGCATTTATTATAATTTTTTATGGAAACGTATCGAATCGCACGTCGCTGATAACAGGCACGTGCTAGTCAGTGCAGTTAGATTCGATATGTCGATACTTCGATAGCGTTACGTAAGCATTACCTAACTATATAACTTCTATTTCTTGAATTACACACAATATATGTAGACCTTTTAATATATATTATTTTTATATAGTTTTCATATATTTTTGACGGAAAGCTACAGGTAACGTATAGGTAAATATCAAAAATATATATAATTTGGATTCCATCGTGTAGGTATAGTACAAGGGTTATACACGTCCCAGCTACATCACGACGCAACCAATAAATTATTTTTAATAACTAATAATAATAACGTTGTATTGTTTATAACTTTTAGTTTATTATACGGTGTCAGTCTCGAGTGCATAAGTAATTTGTAAATAACATTAAAACTCGATTGGTTAGAGGATAAATTATTATTTTCCTGTTATCTGTATGGAGTTTAGACTTTACAATTGTTGTAAATTGAAGATGCAATTTTGTTTATTAACCCAAGTCTAAAATAAGATAATGTTTATATGATTTGCCGGTTATATTGGTATCTTAGGCTTTTCAGGCATAGATTTGTTACAAGTTCCTATTACAGATACTCTATTATTAAATACATCCTAAATGCTAAACGAAATAAAATCATTTAAGAGAGATGTGCGAAATAAAAAGTCATTATTTCTGATAAATCAATTGTGTTTTTTTATTGCATTATTAAACATAATTTACTATGCACGCAATCAAACATTTCTCATAGTTACATAAAATAATCAGAATATAGTTAAGGACAGAATTTCTATCCAAGTTCTTTAGTTTCAAACCAGCCTGATGGATTTCACCAGGCGAGGAAATAGTGGGGCAAGCATCTTACATAAAGCCATCACTACAAAACTGTTTCATTGAAATATTTCAAGCGAAAAATTTTATTCGCTCTCGGTCCAATAATCCACTTATTCCAGTGATAATGTAATATTACATATAACTAAGTACCATTTTTATATTTATGGATAGTCACGGAAACTTTTCTGAAATAAATCGATTTTTTCTTTAATATTTTGCTCTTAAAGTTCTCATTTATGTAAGAAAAATCAAGTTATGATAAAACGTCATTCCTGCTATTTTTTTAATTGCTTATAGTTAACAAGAATAATAATAACATTTTCCTTTCTTAGGTTTCATTAACATTAACATTCGATTTTTATTCATTAATTAAGAAATATATATTTGCGATTAATTTGCAATCTATTACTTACTTAATACACATATCGATATTAAAATATGTTATCAATTTCAAAATAAAGTAGTTTTAGTTGTTAAAAAACGATAAAGACACACGCGATATCTTACAAGAAAGTTTTAAACAAGATATAGACAATAATGTTTTCTTAGTATAAAATTTACTTGATGTATATAATTAAATATTGGTCAAGTTTTAAATGGAATTTAATATAAATAAGTACACAGCATAGATTTTTTATCTCTAAATCGTTATTTTTGGCGGCAAACGGATGCGTCATTGGTTGTGAAAGTTTGTCGATACCATTCAAATTAATACAATCACAATTTCCGTTTTTAAAAATGCAAAATTATTATTAGTTTAATTTATAAAGAGAACTTAAACATATTTTTAAATAAAATTTAGTATGGTGTAATTTACTTTAAATAAGGTTGTAAAATCCAGAAATAACTATAGTCATTTTTAAAATATCCAACGTACAGGTTAAGTTTATCATAGGTTATTTGATATATTAAAGTCGTGTAAAACGCATCTCAATGACAGTTACGTAAAAAAAAGAAGATAAGATTAAACTCTTTAGTTCAACGGCATAATCGGTGATTGTCCTACAAAATTGTATAAAAAAACTTTTTGCTATTTGTTATATTTACTTGGTTTTAGTTGTTACATTTTCAAAAATACAATTGCATTGAAATTTTGTTTTAGCCTAGTGCCTAGTGTTAAAAGGCTCCGCTATCCACTTTCCGCCGAATTCTAGAGGCATTGTGTGTTGAGTGGCGGAACTTAACGCTGCGTTGTCTCTATCTACACCAGAGCTAAGATATTAAATATTTCATTTCCTCGAAAGGGAATCGAACTCACAACCTATCGTTTACAGTCACACGCGTGAGTCCCTGCGCCACGACAGGTTTTGAAAATTTCTGTCAAAGATATTTTGTTGTACAACTTGTATTGAAACAATTGCAAAATAATTGTTTATGCCATTAAATAAATTGTTTAGATTAGAAAAGCAGTTCCATCATTTCAATTTGCTGGGCAAATTCGCAAGACCACGTCTGCGGTTAGACGGAGAGTTTAAATGAACTATTTTTCAATTATATAAAATTGAATGTTACTGTCAGTTTAGCGATTAGTGTTATATTAGTCGAAATGGTATCTAATGAGTTGCCTAATTGGAAAAGACATTACATATTACATACAGGCTTAGTTATTAAATCGTGGGACAAATAGCATTCCTATTAAATATCATTAGAAAATTACGAAACTGATCGGTAATACGTTTACTTTATGACATTCAAGTAAACCAGCCGCATCTAAATACCTCTTCGAATTTAAGTTGAGTAATACACTGTGTAGTTTAGTGTTTTAATAAAGTTTATTATTTTTAGCTTGTGCTTTAGTGTTACGACACTCCGGTTCCCACTTTTCACCTAATTCTGGAGGCATTGTGACTTGAATGTCAGAAATCAAAGTCACGCTTTTGCCAGAATACATTAAAATATAATAGTCAAATGCCAATCGATCCCACAACCTGTCGCATTTACATATATAAAATTGTGCCCCTGTGCCATAACCGGCGATGTTAGTCTCCGTTAAGTTTTAATTTAGAAGCTAATTTCAACTTCATTAGGATTCACTTCTTCGTACCCTTCTCTTGATTCACGCATCAATAGTAGCCAAGCAAGCCTAAGCTATTTATATCCATTTTGCTACAATTTATTACGTAGTCGACGGCTTCCTCATACAAATAACATTTGAATAAAACATATTTTATAGTTAGCTGTTTGTGATATGCTAAGATTTTGACAGCTGCTGATTTCTCAGGGCAACTTCTTTCTTACTTCACGTTGTATCCCACACATAGCAGGGTAAGCAGAGGGAACTGAGTGTTAGGACAATCACTCGCCATTTTCCACCGAATTCTGAGGAATTGCGTGTTGAGTGATGGAAGTGAACAAATAAAAATAATAATTTACTTCTAATTGTTATCGTCGAATGAGAATCGAAGCGACAGCCTACTGCGTTTACAGTCACACACTTGTCCCTGCGCCATTAGTGCCTTCCAAGTTCAGTACAAAAAAAAAAGATTACTAATAGCAAATACCTATATAAATTACCGATACATTACTGTTATAAAGACAATAGATTCAGTTCAATAATAGGGTTGCCAGAAAAGACAAACGTCATTAGCCGCAACAAGAAAAATGTGTCACTAGACGGTGCTAATGAAGAATGACAATTGTTCCAGCTACTCTCTAAATTTGTGATATGAGCAATTCATATTAAACACAATATAGCTTTTGTGCTGTGGTAATAAGAGCTAGGTGTTCAGATGAACTTGCCGTCGACGAGAGGAATGCTAACGACGTACCGCCTTTCACACGACACGAAACACAGGGTTGCACGCACTGGTGCCGCTAGCCCGTATCGCGATTACTTGGGGATACTAGCTATGTTATCCTACTTTGCTCTCGTTTATTTTCTTTTTATTTTTTTTCTTTATTCAAATAGACTTAAGTACAAGCACTTTTTGGATCGTAACGACCATAAAGCTACCACCGGCTACGAAGGCAGTTAATCGTAATAATAAAAAAAAAATGCAGTCAAATTGATAACTTCCTTTTCTTACAGAAGTCGGTTAAAAATGACCAAATATTTTTAAATTTAAAATTTCTTTTCAAGTAGCAGATTTCCAAAAAAAATCATATAATAACGGAACGGAATCAGAGCGAACGTAATAAGTATTTCTTCAATCCGGTTTATAGCTTCGCTGTTGGCGATATATTGACAAGGAGAAAGGATTTTAAGCATGCTTCTACGTAATGCATAAAAATGTATAATTACGTACAATTTTTATTACGTAGAGGTAAATTGAGAGCTTTATATTTATTTATTTCAAATGAGGTTGTAAAGTTAAAAGGTATAACCTAGCATTTACTACCTAAAATACGCACTAAAACACAAAAATATTTTTATTGTAAGAACTATTACATATTTAATTCATTTATATTTTTATGCGGCGTTGAGTTCTGCCACTCAACACACAATTACTCTAGAATTCGGCAGAAAGTGGGAAGAAATGTATAAAACCACCATATATATATGTGAAAAACCACCAGAGCGAAGAAATGGAAATATAAAAGTAAATAAATATTTCACTTCCTCGAGTGGGGATCGAACCCACAACCGTTGCATTACCGTCACACCCTTGTGCCGCTGCGCCACGAATGCCTCATTATGTCACTATTATAATGAGTTAAATGATTTTAAGGCCACATAAAAGTTGCTTACTGATAACCCTGATTGTGTTAATTCGACAAATGTTAAATTTAGCTCTAATTCTGTCAGATTAGTGATTAAAATGCGTTTTAAATACCAGTTGTTCTATTCTATAACACTTTTTCATTTTTATCTACGTATTATTCTAATTCAAATGTTGCAAAATAGTAATTAATATTAAATTAATTTAAACAAAGGTGATTAGCAAAGCGATGGCAAGACTGCAAAATTTACAACATTTTATATTTTTTTCTGGGACAACTTAAAACTGCACTTTACGTTACTAGCTGGATAAAATACGGCGGTAAGTCCCGTTTCCCTCTTGCAATATTCCTCAAAATATCAGTAAGTGGATAAAGGAATCATTAGACATTTATTGCCTCACCATAAGAAGAGAAAAAAAAACAAAAAATGAAAAAAAATCAGCTTCACGTTATATCCCGCACACAGGCAGAAGGAACCTAGTGTTAATACACTCCGTTCCCCACTTTCTGCCGAATGCTAGAGCCATTGCGTGTTGAGTAAAGAAAAGTAAAACAAAAAATAGAGTTGAGAAATTCTACAATATATATGTATAAGCTGGGAAACAAATATGTAGCTTTATCTATAGTACGTATCTACACTACATTTTTCTATACATTTTATAATATTATTCGCAGTTCGATCAGTTCGTGCACTTGTGTCAACAGCATGTTTTTGAACGCCCGATAGGTACATCGTGAGTGACGCAACTGGTGTATTTACGCAATATAACCATTGTTTAAACTTCACAAATAAGACGAACGATATTGAAGTACTGAAGGATGATTTAACCTTCACGTGGTCGATCCTGGGCTTAATTGGGATAAAAATAACCCAAAAAATAATTTAACTGGTTTATTTGAGGCATTACCTTTGATTGATGAATCCAGTTCAGTCGTTTGATATAAAGGCTGTAATTTAAGAGGTAATAAAATAAATGTTTGTTACTTTGGTTTTATATAGTAAGTAATTAACTAATTTATTATTATTTAAGTTAAATTAATTATTCAAAAGACAACAAATAAATTAGTAGAAATTAATTTTACAAAGTACCTAAGTTAATTAGTGATTAAAATTAACGAAAAATTATGTCGTTGCCCAAAATTGACAGCCTCTATTTTCTTAAAACAAAAACCTATAGAATTTGATATTTTTGTGTCACCTGACATATTAAACGTTCACTACAGTGAAACCCGTTATACAACATTTTGTTGACTCGTTTTAAATTTTACGTTGCTTTTTCTTAACATTAAATAATTTTGGTGCAAAATAAATATTTTATTTTTAATCTTCACACGTATCTAATTGCGAGATTATGGAAAAATGCTTCAAAGTTAATTTCATATTGATTAAATGAATATATATAAATAAAATTTCTGTCATTTCAAAATAACTGTGTTTTATTTACACGATACTAAAAACAAATAAATAATTTGTAATATTTTTTGGCTGTCTGTCTGCCGTTCTTTTTGTCCAGGCTAATCTCCCAAACAGCGATGCTCCCGATTTTATGGGACTTGCACTGAAAAATAGAGGCGGAGGCGTCAAGAAAACCGCGTAGATTGCAAGTGGAATTGTGGATTTCAAAAGCAAGAATTATTAAAATGTGAAAAATAAAAAATATTTAGTGTGTAAAATCTATACATTAAGTACAAACATTACATATTATATTTATTGTTTATTTATGTTTCTAACATATATCTTGCACATTCCAAAAGGAAATGTATTTTCTTTATATCACCGCGCGGCGTCTGTCGGTATAAGGAAAGGTAATTCAATTACAATCACAATGCGGCCGTTAGGTTGCCTCTACAGTTATCGTTGGGCCTACACTTTCGCTAAAACCCCATTCTTATCGACTCCTTTATGGGATATTGCATTTAATTGGTATACTTATAATAAATGCAACGTTAAACAAGAATACAAGTAAAGTTGATAGTAAATGTGATAGAAATTCAAAAGAAGAATGTTACTGAACTGATTTAATTATATGTAGATATATTTTTTTATTTTACTTAATAGAATAATAAATTAAATATAAATTTTAAATATTTTTTTTATTATTTATCATTAAGATTTCTATATTTTTATTTTATTTCAAATCACCCTGGATTCCACTTAATACAGTTAGTTAGTATGAAATTGAATGCACGTCGATAACTAACTGCTATAATCATAAAGGCTAAGGAACTGTAATAGGGTTCGTTACCCACTACGCATGACGACGTTTAAAAAAATATGCAAAACCAACATACTGACGAAATACATTAAGAAAACGAAAAAGCTACCAATTACTAGGAAATCAGCAACGCTATCTCTTTGGCAATTAAGCGCTGCTTCGCTCAATGCCGACAAAAATCAAAAATCACCGCAAAATTAATTATTTATAAGGCTAGGCGATAAACTTTATAGAAATATCAGAATATATACAGACAGCTAAGTAACATGAATAAAATCTATTCAGGTATAATAATTAATAAGAAAATATTAAAAAAATATATGTGCTCGGACAATTAATCTGTCAAAATGAAGAAGAATAGGTATTTATGTAAGTACATATAGCACATGTAAGGTTATTTTACAAACATTTACATACAAATTGTTTTATTTAGATATATGTTAATATATAATGATATTGTTAACAATTCCAAGCTCCTCTCGCATGATAATATTGTTAATAAAAACTACCGGGCCTCTTAGTTCAACGCACCAGGTCGACGCTCCACAGTGTACGATGTACCGTACTTCCATAAGAAATGTACGCTATAACCCATACATATGTAACGATCGTTCAACGTTGAACAATTTATTCTGCACGGCGCGACTCCCCAATTCCGTCGGATTACCGTCCATTATCGTCCGTGACGTCACTGGGACTCAACAGGTGCCGTCACATGTTCACAACAACCTGTCCAATTGGGTTGTTTTTATGGTTCCGCACCCATCGCGAGAATGGGACCCTTTAATAGGATTTTTTTGTTGTCGGTCTTCCCATGATAATATTAAGTTTAACTTTCATTTATTATAATCGGCATTTTCAGATAATTATTGTAAATAACAAGAAAAAAACAATATATCTATTTGTATTTTGCATCAAGAAATAATAATAATGATGGAATGAGGAATACTTAGTAGAATTTTCTTACTAGACTCGTTTTTTGTCTTTTTAACCTCTACGCATTTCAATGATATATTTTACAGCTATTTATTATACTGGCCTTGCCAATTTTGATATGCATGCCGTTAAAAAATAATATATTAATATGATTAAACGATAATCAATGCGATGTTAATAAAGACATTTAATAGAGGTGATTTAGGTTAAGATATTTTTCGATTTTACATTGAGAATAATTTAATAAATTATAGAATAGAATTTGTCGATTGTTTGCATTTTAACACGATACCAGCACTATGATGTTGCCGCCCCCTTTTGATTTCTATTAATAAAAAATGTTAATTATAACCTATAACCTACTTTTTATATAAAAAAAAAACATATAATATACAGAAATATAGTATATATAAATATGTTTGTAATTAATTTCAATAGCATTTTTATTCATTGAAATATTATATTATCACTTGGAAAGGAAATGAAGTAAAAGTTAGTTGAATCTGTGTAAAAACCTTAAGCTACAGTTACAGAAAGTTTTCAAGTTTACGAAGCCGGCTTTATCGCGTTTCGAATAACGGTTTTATCGTAAAACATTGCTTGGTACTTTTAACTTCTATCCATTATCTTTTTATGGTTAATTCTAAATATCAAATGATAACAAGTAAATGGTAATTTGTAAATCTATTTGTCTAAAATGCGGGAATGCAATTTGCGGTACTGGAATCGTGAGTTGTACGCCGATTTTCTTTAGCGATGCAGGTACCTTGATTACAAAACAAGGTCGGTTGAAGCTGCAATTATTTATTATTAGCCGTGCGACCCGACTTCGCTGTAGTGAAATAAGAAAAACAACTATTTTTACATAAAAATGTATAAGCAATGTTTGCAGGCAGTTCGTACTTTTAATTAAGTAGCGTAGCATCATACAGTTATCGCATACATATGGATAATGAAAAATAATATCAAATGTTGTTGTTATCAGCGGATATGACCTTTAGAATAATCCGTACTATCACTTAATATTACTAATTTAGGCGCGTACAAATCTCTAAATTGGCTTTTATATATGATTTGAGTATTTGTACGAGTACTTACCGGGTCGATGTCCGCGTCCCAGACATCCTTCAAGTCGTTGGAGATGTCGTAGTAACTCTCCATGTCGGGGCCGGGTATCTCTACGGCCTCCGACTATCACTCGAGAAACTCTCTCGCACAAAACACAGCAAACTGTCACCAGTATAGTCCTTTGGCGGTAAGTGCTAATAACGCACTATAATTTGAGTCCAGCGGGAAAGACACAATCACAATTTAATTCACTATAGCCCATTTGTTTCAGGTGTGTATTATTTTCACACGCGGGTTGGTACAATGTTTGTGGATGGGTAAGATATCTCTATAACATGTTCTCGCGGCGGAGTTCGGCCGACGAATGCACAGGACGAATGCGAGGCGGCGTTGACCGCCTCCCCCTGCACCCCCCTCCCCGCACCGCCCACGCCGCCCGCCATTCATAACGTGATAGGGGGTAAAAGCATGGTGTACACTGTAGTATAGTGTGTACTTGACTATCATACCTATCATAGGGGTTGTGCGTTTGATTTAAGTAATTATTTATTGTATAATATGCGGGTATATTTTTTTTTTGGGATAATTAATAGGAAAATTACAATAATTAGGAGAAGATTAAGCAATTTACAAAATGGTGTTGTACATATGTATGCAAGTTTAATATGTGCTATGTATTTTAAAATTATTTGTTTACAACTAAGTAGATATCTGCCTAAAATCAAATTTATTTAAAATTTAATATCATTTAAAAATATTATTTAAGTGTAATTAGTAATCTTTTATTATTAATACGCAAATCTAGAAAAAATATTATAATTGCTGAAAAATTATGAGAGTAAACTTTTACGATGCGCGCGCACACCGTTATAAAAAACCGACACCATGAAATTAAGTACTCAACAAATTAGGATTATTAATTATGAAAGTACATATATTTTTTCTATGATATTCAAAAAACAAATATTAAACTAGATAATGCGTCAAAATAATATTTTCTTTCAATATATCAAATACTTTCTATTTTTATATTAGTGTCGTTTTCTTTATAAACGTAGGTTAACGAAAAGGATAATATTTTTAGATTTTAAGGATAATATTTTTGGCACAAGTGTGTGACTGTAAGCGCGACAAGTTATGGGTTCCGTTCCTCGCTCTGATAACGATGCGAGGCGCGGCTTTGAACTCCGCTGTAGAAAGTGGAGAACGAAAGCGTTTTAAATGGGAACGGAGTATATTAACGCTAAGTTCCCAGGTTCCCTCTGCCTACCCCGCTACGAGCGGGGTACAGTGTGAATATAAAAAATATATTATTAATAGCCCAATCAATATGTATAAAAATATTGGAACGCAACGGAAGCGTAACCCGCATTGAGTGTGATCTGGTTGTCAATTAATCGTGCATACAAAACTTGCTTCAAGACTTTTTTTATACTTGGTAACAATTTTACCTGTTATACGTACCTAGCAGGTATATAGTTAATTAAAATATATAGTTAATTATTCTCATATATATTTAAGACTAGTTTTTACTTGTGCCTCGTTTGATATTTAAAATATATATTTAAGTACTAAATATATATTTCGTGTTTATACAATTCAAGCATGAAGGTGATCAGATCGAAAGTGATGCTCAGTTTCGCAGATATTTAAATCTATTATTCTTTTTGCGTTATATTATATACGATAAGGAGATGTATATATTTTTTATTCATTTGAACATATTTCCCTAAAATGTCAGTAATATCTTTATCATTCAGTCAATCCCGCCACCAGAGTACATTTTTTTTTAGCTTCCCGCATATAATTTGGCATATTATTTTTATTTAATTATTATTATTATTTCCTTCAAAACTTCTTTCTCGAGTCTCTCTCTCTGCCTTGTAAACAATTCGTTTGAGGATTAATTAATCAAAGTAAAGTCCATATAAAAACAGCTGACAATGAAAGCTCTAGCTAGATCCTTCGTTAATTGTTGTTTACTTTATAAATAAAAATATCAACTAACACACAATACAATTATCAAATATTTACTCCACATTTTTTAAATAGTATATAGATTTTTATAAAAAATGAAAAACACAATTTTAATAGGAATGTATTTATTACTTAAGAATACAAAGGTAAATAGCAGATATAAGTATAACTTAAAGATAAAATATTAGCGTCAAACGCTTATTTTAAAAGATCTCAACAAATGAATAATGGATGAACATTAAATAAATGACTACTTAGATATGAAAAAATATTTTCATCTAGGTATATTAGCAAGAAACAAAAAATAAAAATATTTAATTTAAAATGAAGGCATTATACACAGTTATTTATCTTTTCACATTTTGTACCCTGTACCCCACGCTTCTGGGGTACCGGGCCAATAGATCAATGGACAGTCTGCGAGGTCTAAGCTGGGCTTTATATTTGTGTGTGTAACGTCACTTATTTGGCCAAAAACGATCTACATTGCTTTTTAGACTGTCTTACAACATCTTGTACCTAGAGCAACGTCAACAAAAACAATAATTATTAAGTTTAAAATAAAAAAATAGGAACCTAATTATTCTGTTTACGATCAGTCATTTGTTTTAAGCACAAAATATCTATATAAAATGCTGACCACTAGTAAATTCAACCCACTCTTAATATTATTTTGTTGAAATTGCTAACTTGTGACATTATTTCTATTATTGCTGATATTGTAATTTTACATGTATTGCATATTTATGTAATAAAAAAATATATTGAAAGATCCAAATTATTAGACTTACATACTTTTTTTAGTCTTTTCAGTCTATTTTTTATTTTTTTAGGGTTCCGTGCCAAAGGGTGAAACGAGACCCTGTTGCTAAGACTCCGCTGTCCGATAGAAAGACAGATGTAAGCATTCCATAAAATTTATAATTCATTAACGATTTCTAATTAAACATGAATCTTCTAAATACGACAAAATAATATAATTAAAGAAAAAGATAATTTAATAATTAATTAGTTAATACGAGATCACTAGTGAGTTGTGTTAATTTAATGTTATGATTATTAATATTATGTTCATTTCTTTTTTTCATTGCATTTAATTTTTTTTGACAATTTTCATAATGCCATCAGATCTGGATAGAGAAAATACGTAGACTTCTTCAACGTTACAGCAAGTAAAAATAATCAGAAAATAATAATAATAATAATGTGAAATTAGTTTATTAAATATTCCATATAATCAGAAATGTCTTACAAATAAAATCTTCCACGCTATTATTTATCTTAAATTTAATAAAACTATTTATGTCCATTCCTCTTGGGCACAGTGAACAGCGAAGGCACGTGCGAGTGCAGCGCCGACACGCCGCCGTGCAGTATGCAGACCCGCGGCGTTCCACACTTAACCAAATAATCGCTGAACTATGGGCAACATGGAAATTATTAGATTATTTTTGGATTTATATAAAAATAAGCAAAATTTTTATATAGATATATCATTATAAATACTGTATATTATGCATAATCATAACCAATGATGATTAACATATAAATATTTGAACTAGTGAGAGTTCAGAATTAATATTTAGTAAATGTAATACAATATATTTATTATTAACTTATTGAATCTGGAAAATATTAAATATATAGATATGTTTTCGAAATAATTCATGCATTTTATTCAGAAATTTCTGTTAATACTGAACAATAAATAACCACAAAAAAATACCACTAGCACTCACCAATTGAGCAGTTTCGTCCTCAGCTGACGCGACTACAATAGTTTTCTTCAGTTTAATCGCTTCACTCAATGTTTTGTAAGGATGCGCTCCTAGAGACTTAAGATCGTGCTGTCCGAGATGGACTCCACTATATGGTATATTTATACTACCGTCTATGCAACTTTTTTCGTATCTATAAAAGATCAAAAAATATATTAAAATATTTCTATTTTTACTGTAAAATCTCTTCTATTTGTTAAATAATGAGAAAATTGTCATATATGATGATTTATTTTAAAAAATCATGTAATTTAAATGTATTCATATTATTTTTGTCCGGCCGATGTATTTATGGGTAGACTATTTAAAAAAATATATCCAATAATAATAAAGAGTATGCTCAAAAAGTGATATGTAATATGAATATTTTAATTAAGATATTACTTATGTAGGTACACAGCTGTCAAGGTAAAACGGATTTATTAAAATATCACGAAAAATCTTGAATATACTCGTACAATGCAAACATTTCTTAGTTTCAATGAAAATCCTTGACTTAAAGTCTGAAAGGTTAAGTTTAAAAGTCAACAAAGATCTATTGAAAAGTTTCATTGTAACTTTCAATTGTAAAAGTATTTTTTTTTGTATGGTTGCACATTCAGTATATTTGTTTGCTTGAAACCTCATAATTTAAATATATTGTGTATTATTATATTGAAGTTGACATGAATCCGTACTATTGCTCTAAAGAATTAATATTTACATTACAAGTGTTATAATAAAAGCTATTACAAATTTTCTAAGAAAGCTATCTAAATTTCATTATAAATAGTTATAAAACTTACTTAATAGCATATCTTCGAAATTGTTTCAATTTGAATATAACAAAATATTTCACATTTGTTGGTACACAAAAGGAAAATAAGAATATTAATACTCACAGTAAATTAGATCTAATATCGACAACGCACGCCTTTTCCTGACATGTCAGCGAGAAGAAATCTGACAAGCTGATCCTGGGGCATATTTCGGTTAAGAGGACTTCCATGGCAACCTCAACAACGTCCTGAAAAACAATGAATTTTAAGCACTCATATATTAAGCTACATGTCACTTAAATCTCAAGGCGACGACGTGTACAAAATCCACCATATACTTGTGTTGTTGCTATGGGAGCTCGTGAATAGGTCTACATTTGTAACGGACCGGCTTAATGTATCTACTATATAAGTACATTGTACATATTATACCTATACGTCGTCTTAATATTTATTTTACAATATTTTAAAACAATATTCACAATGTAAAATCATGAAAATAAATATTTAAACGCGTTCTCCCTCTCTCTACTTCTTTTATATGTTCCATTTAAGAAAGCGCGAAACTATATTTCGTTATGTAGGAATAAGGGGGCCGGTTTGTCCGTGCCCACCCCAGAAAAGTGTGGTGCCCAGAAATTTTACTAACAAAAAATTGCCCCGAAAATTAAAACAAAAAACAATGTTTACAAGAATATATCTGTTCAAAGCTAAAGTCATGCTTCCCCCAGAAAATATCTGAAGAAACGCCAATGGGTAGACTGTAAGTATTAGAACTAGGTAAGTTAGTAAAGTATATCCATCCTGTACAAGCCAAGGATTATGTCCGACGAGTTTAATAAAATATTTAAAATTATTTGTAAAAAAAATATGCATGGACAACACAATGTCTGCTAGAACTGTTACTTGGAGCTACTTTCCATCATTTCGCAGAATAAGAAGCATAATATTAGTTTTTTCTAATCACTATCACAATACGAGGCAAGAACTGCTGAAAAAGATCAAATAAAAGATCAGCGAGACATACTTTATTGAGCAAACGATACAAAAAACAGTCACGCCTCTCATTTGTTTACAAGAATATATCTGTTCAAAGCTAAAGTCATGCTTCCCCCAGAAAATATCTGAAGAAACGCCAATGGGTAGACTGTAAGTATTAGAACTAGGTAAGTTAGTAAAGTATATCCATCCTGTACAAGCCAAGGATTATGTCCGACGAGTTTAATAAAATATTTAAAATTATTTGTAAAAAAAATATGCATGGACAACACAATGTCTGCTAGAACTGTTACTTGGAGCTACTTTCCATCATTTCGCAGAATAAGAAGCATAATATTAGTTTTTTCTAATCACTATCACAATACGAGGCAAGAACTGCTGAAAAAGATCAAATAAAAGATCAGCGAGACATACTTTATTGAGCAAACAATACAAAAAACAGTCACGCCTCTCATTTGTTTACAAGAATGAATGCGCTAGACGGTCCTCTCGAATTGCGGATGGTATTTGGTTCATTGACCAACAGAGTGCTTGAACTTTTGCTAGATGACTTTTGTAATGTTTTAATAATATCTTCCTTGTGACTCGTTGAGAAATATTCGATGTTATAATATGATTGTATCGCGTTATTATATTTTATATAACTATTTTTTATTAGTATGTAGTATTAGATTTTACGTGTACGTCTATCTCGGATCAAGCTTTATAATCAATGCAATTAAAAGATACGAGTATTTATGCAACGATTTTGCTGAATTTTGTATGAAATTCACAGTGTATTCAAAAGCTATAGTTACTTCACATGGACTAATAATTATGAAATTTGGCACGAAATCAGAACTTAAAATACAAATAAAGGAAAAAATCCGAAAAGTTAAAATTGAAATCATTACATATCGTTACTTATGATTGATACTACCTGTTGAGACGGAGACAACAGATTTGATTACAACGAATACCAAATGGATCTAGTTAGACGTGGTGTAAAGTTGTATTCTCTAAAGCAAAGCACCTTCATAAAGAGCCATCAAGGAAGTTAATTTGAAATGAAGTTTCCTGAGTATGATTTCCTGAACTATAGAATAAAGTTACAAATATTTAACTAGAATTATTTTTAAATCAAAATCAACTTCACATTGTATCCAGCACACAGCAGTGTAGCCAGAGGGAACCAGTGTTGAGACACTCCGTTGCCCGTTTACCGCCGAAATTGGGAAGCATTGCATATTAGCTGGTGGAATTCGACGCTGTTCTTTGCCTCTAGACCAGAGTGAAGAAATGAAAATATTAAATATTTCGTTTCCTCGAGTGGGACCAAGTCCAGGACCAGTCACGTTTATAGTCACACACTTGTGCCCCTACGCCACAACCTTTGTCAAAATAAAATTATTTTACAACCGCTAAAAAGTGTAGAAATACAAATAGTAAAGTAAGGTTGTTTTACAATTGAAATAACATAATAGTTTGAAAAAAAAAACAGACGGTACCTTAATGCTTGAACTACTAAAACATGTTTGTAAGGAAAGACAAGGATTGGATAACATAGATTTTTAAATAAGAGAATGAGACCATCAGTAAATACAACCATACCAAAGCAAAATCTACTATAATACGACCTACATCAAGAAGTCACGTGTTCACTAAGAAGACTAAAGTGTATATTTAGTCCAATCACATGCTCACTTGTGTTTATGTAAACAACAAAACCTTCGTAGGTTCTAAGAATTTTTATTCCTTTGCTATTTCATAATGTAAACAGATTATAAGATATTCTTTTTTTTTTTTTAGGACAAAAATTTGGTTTGAATCTCTATGGTCTATCAAGTACCAATAATATAAAACTATACTTGGAAAAGTAATTATAAGTGATTTAGCCAGTTAAACTTTAATATTTATATTTGACTAAGACAAATATTAAAAATAGCCTAAGATCCCAGGAACCGCAAACCTACGTCATTTTAGCAAAACTGACATTTTGAGGACTATTAGTATAATATGTAGCTTAGACATTATGCGTAGGTACTTACTAACTTGAAAGTGGGGTCATTTCAGAGGTAGCGCCATGGGAGGATGATTGAGCTATCGGATTGGTCTGATTGTTCGTATAACGTGGAAAACGGAGTGTCTTAACAGTAGGTTCCCTCTGCCTCCCCTGCTGTGTGCGGGATACACCGTGAAGCTGATTTTTTTGTTTAGTATAACGTACGTACTTTTCGCCGAATTTATCGAAGCATTGCGTGTTGAGTGGCGGAATTCAACGCCGGGTTTTTGCCTTGGTACCAGGGCGTAAATCATTCCTGCAAGAATTGATCGAACCCACAACCATCGCATTACAGTCACATGCTTGTACCACCTCGATAACAAAGTGATCTTATAAGGGTTCCTTTTTTCCTTAAGAAGTGCGGAACCTTAATCAATTGTTTTTAATATATTAATATAAAGAGCTGAACAAACTTACCATAGGATCCTTTATTTCCGGTTCATTAGTGAACCTCCGGTAGCTGATGCTCTTTGGTGAGCTGCGACACATCTCTATTGATTCCTATAGAAAACATCAAAAAAATTAATCCAATAAAATTCCAATCCAATGAAAAGATTTAAATGATGATTTATTAAATGTATAACAGTATCGATGATTTAAGTATAAATAAATATTAGTAGAGTTCAGATTCAGATAAAAGATGATTTCTCAAATATTTTTTTATATTTTTGATAAATTACAAACTCTAAATAAAATTTGAGACGCCACATACGAGCCAATTCCGTAAAAAGACCACTTAAGTAAAACATTAAAAACTACTAACAAGTATTGCAAAAATAATAGATACAATTAATATAAGATGAAGCATACCTATAAATAATTGTGTAACAAATAAAGAAGTTATTTAACGTTGAAATAATTTTTTATGTTAACTTTTTGAATAAATATATATTCGTTTTATATATTTTCATTACCAATTTCATTTTATATTTTAATTAATGGCCGTGGTTGTACTTTCTCGCATAAAATCCGGTCGATCTTATCCGCAACGAGCATAATAGTCTAAGAGCTTGTTGGCTATACGAGAAGCGATCGTATGATTTCTAGCTTTATATTTATTATTTACACTTAATTTTTTATGAGTTCGTTGCACACTTGAGGAAATCGTCTCGCCTCGTCTCGTCATAATTAGGTGGATAGTGGAGAACCGTAGCGTCTCTTTGGTTACCTTGTTATCTGCAGTATAGGTATACCGAAAAGCCAAAAAAGAAAATACTATAAACTACTCCGATTCTTAAGTTGTTTCTGAGACTATCATGTTTAACCGAAGGATGTATAAAAATTATAATAAACGGGTGGTAGCTTTGCGAAAATAAAATTTAAGAAAAAAGTTAATTATAATACGTACCACCAGCTCTCGGTCTATAACAGTTGCTGATAGAATCGGACCTTATGGTCATTATTTATTTCTAACGATCAGAATGAAAAAGACTAGAATCCAGGTATTATTGTCCGAAGTCAGTAACATAATAGTAGAGAGGCATTCTATACTGGCGGCCAGAATAAAATTTAATTTTAATTTAATTTTTTAATTTTGACAATAAATTATAAAACTTCTCGCTCCTCCCATAATTCTTTGAATAAACACTTTTTGAAATAAACACTCGTCTATCCGTATACTTAAAATAAT
Organism: Heliconius melpomene rosina; assembly: GCF_056956725.1. Lineage (NCBI taxonomy): Eukaryota > Metazoa > Arthropoda > Insecta > Lepidoptera > Nymphalidae > Heliconius > Heliconius melpomene. The sequence continues at coordinate 8,456,780 of NC_140405.1, forward strand.
GTAACGATTCCGAATAAGATTTTAATTTACATCCAATTGAAAGAAATGGCCACCGTAATAAAAAAATAACTCAAAATATATAGTCACATGGATATTAGGGAATCAAATACATCTTATTCTACTAAATTTCTAAGGCTCTACATAATTATTAACTTGGACCTAAAGTTATTGTCTATAGCAATTAAAAACGTACCATTTGGATCATTGACCTTACTATTAAATATGGCGGTACTCTTGTTGTGAATGTGAATTTTAGTAGGTGATATTATAATTTGGCTTTATGTAACGTTATGTTAATTGTGTTAAAATTTATATTCGCTGTATCCCGCACACAGCAGTGTAAGCAAAGGGAACCTAGTGTTAAGACACTCCGTTTCCCGCTTTCTTCCGAATTCTGGAGGTTTTGCGTGTTGGGTGGTAGAACTCAATGCCCCGCTTTGCCTCGACACCAGAGCGAAGAAATGGAAATATGAACGTAAATATATATGGGGATCGAACCCACAACCGCGTTACAGTCACGCCTTTGTGCCGTTGATCTTAAAAAGTTTATATTGTTTCTAATGATTTAAAAAATTCATGGCAATCGATGAAAAGAAAAAAGAATAAAATAAAATTAGACAGATTAGAGATTATATGCATTGGATAAAGAAATTTGCTTAAAAAAATGTTACCAAAAAAAACGATTTATTGAATAATCGCCTTACTCAACAATAAATATGTACATACCTTAACACACTCCCCAATATCGATTTCTGGTAAATCGGAGAACAAAAGTATGCATTCATTAAATCCTGAATCTAACAATGTATTTCGTAACTGTCTTAGAATACCCACACCCATGAACAATGGCAGTGATGGCCCTTCCACGAGCAACGCGTCCCACAGATGAACGATTTTGTGGAGAGGGAATACGTCTAAAACAAAAAAGTCAATAGAAACATACAGCAATAGAAGAAAGCAAACATAAACATATATTATTCTCAATATTTTTTTTAGCTTCACGTTATATCCCGCACAAAGCAGAATAGAGGGAATCTAGTGTTAAAACACGCTGTTCCCCATTGCGTGTTGAGTGGCGGAACTAAACGCCGCGTTTTTCTTCGATATCAGAGGGATTAAATGAAAATATTAATATTTTTTTCCTAGTGGCGATCGACCCCACAATCAGTTGTGTTTACACACTCATGCTCTTGCGCAACAACTAGAGGTTAGTTGTTCATCAATTTCATAAATTTGGCTTAGAGTGTACAAATCAACAATAAAAACACATTTTAAACAAATATAAACAATTCATATAATTATTAAAATAAAATGTATTAACTCACGTGAAAACATAGTCAAAAACCATGGGATGGCAAACAACTCTGGTACAAAATTGATATCATGCAAATGGGTTGCCAACTCTGGCTCATGGAAGGCCGACATTTGCCAGAATTTTGCCAAATATTCCTTTATCACTGCACTGTTATCTTTTAGGAAGAATTTGTGTAGAAATCTTGGCACAAATGCTGATAGACATGCGAAGGCTCGAGCTAGGGTAGAAATAAAATAATAGAATAAGTATATTACTAATATTACTGATGTAACTGTATGTACTGTGTATATCACTAATAACGTTATTCATATTACAAATGTGAAAGTTTGTGAAACTTTACAGTAAACAGTTAGTATAATTTGATATAATATAATAAGTTTAAGCAGACAAAGCCTTTTTTGGCATAGTGGCTGAGATTGTTACGGCGATAGTTGTGGGTTTAACTCTCGCCCTTTTATTCTAATTTCATTATCTGATTATTTGACCATAGGTAAAATATTTCTGCGTGAGATCAATAGATTTCTACTAATAAATGTCTCATTCATCATATTTTTTTTATTATCACGAAAACTTAAATATAATCATAAATACCTTCATTACAGAAATTCAAATATAAGAAAGGCGCAGTCAGCGAGTCAAGTCCTTGCCAATACACATATTGTGGGTTGGTTAAAAGCCATGCTTTTAACAAACGCTTTAAAGTCTTGTGTCCTTCTGCCCCACACAGTAACCAACAATATTGATGACAACGTGGGATGTCGACGTCGATCTGCAATAAATATTTATAATAGTAAAAATTACAGTTTTTTTAGTCCATTTTTCTGCGTATAGTCAAATATCTCTATCTGCAAATACCTAGAACGAAGGAAGACATCAAATTTATATACTAATACAAAATGGCAGCCTTATATCTTCTTTTACTTCTCTCGGTCTCTAAGCCCTCACCTAGTTACACTGCTGACATTAATTCAAGAAATATTGCACATTGAGTGACAGAAAAAACCAAAATAGTATGGTAACTTTTAACTGAGGCTAAAGGTATGCTTTTAGACGTACATACTTCACTTTACTGTCTGCACCTAACTTCTGGGCGGATCATATTCGTCAGAATTTCTATAAATGTATCGCTCATAACATAGTAACAGTAAGGCTGCTTATACATCGCCGCAGTTCATAAGCTATACATGAAGGCTAAACTTAGACTAGGGCACAGAAGCACACCTGTCTATCAGTAGGCGTGGGGGTCTCCTTATCAATCCTCTCATACTGTTCCTCTATGTCACCAACCACTCCCAGCAGCGCCGCCCATACATCACCGCGGACTAATGGCGGAATGTCTATTTCTGCTTCTGATCTTATATATTGAGTTGTGTATGGATATCCCTATGAAAGAATTTAATTATTTTTAATAATTGTTTATACCAGCGGATTTATATCCATAGAAAATGGAAATAAGCAGTTACAGTCACTTACATGTAATAACCTTTGAAACCAAAGTAATCTATAAAACTGGTATTCTGTATCTCTTTCCCTGATTATCTTAGGTAACGCTACAGTATCATAATCTTTTCTTCTCTCATGCATAAGAGGATAGAAATCTTGTGGTGGAATGTGACTTAGACGATTCTTTAATAGATCTAAGCTGTATTTTGCTATTCGACGGTCAAAAAGAGCACCACTTTTACCCCCTATAGTACCGCCATCTAGCAATATTGCTCTGAAACAATATTTTTATTTTGTTAATAAAATACCTTGCAAATTGTCAGACTTTATATTTATGTTCAATAGTTTTAGTCTCAGAAATACAATTTTCTTAATACTGTACACTTTATATGGGCTTTAAAAAATCTTATTATTTATTTAGTTACATATTATAAAATTACATACTTACATTGGCATTGATAGTATAGGTGGGCTATTTTTAATAAGGCCATTCTTTTTTAGCTCAGCCTGTATGTCACCTCCGGCAAGTTGCCACAAATAATACAGATACTGTAATTTACATCCCATTAGGCCTTTTGGTGGCTTAGTATCTTCTAATTTTTTACTATTAATTTTCTTCAATATCTCATGAAGTTCATGAAATGTGGCTCTTTCATTTGGGTATATTTTGAGACATTTTTCTATTATGTTTTTAATTTCTGTTGGTATGTTCTGAAATAATATGTAAATATAATTTATTATACAACTAAACATTTTTTATTTTTTTATAAATTAACTATACTTTATTTTTTAAACGGTTTTATTTAGCTCACCCCGTTTGTTTGTTTGGGTCAAATTTAGTAATTGAAATTTAACCCTCTTCTCGTTAACCGATTGATCTGAAATTTGGTATACGCCTTTGATTCTGGTGACAATACAATTATCCATATTCAATATTATTGTGAATCCAAGATGGCCGCCGCTACAAGATGGCGGACAACTTAGTTTTTTTCAATCCCATCAATATGGATATCAAATGAAAGGGCTTGTCAAGTAGAATTCAGTGGACTATACAAAATCAAAATCCAAGATGGCCGCCACTATAAGATGGCGGACAAGTTAGTTTTTTTCAATCCTATCAATACGGGTATCAAATGAAAGGGCTTGTCAAGCAGAATTCAGTGGACTATACAAAATCAAAATCCAAGATGGCCGCCACTACAAGATGGCGGACAAGTTAGTTTTTTCGATCCCATCAATATGGGTATCAAATGAAAGGGCTTGTCAAGTAGAATTCAGTGCACTATACAAAATCAAAATCAAAGATGGCCACTGCTACAAAATGGCGGATAATGTAGTTTTCAATCCCATCAATATGGGTATCAAAATAAAGGGCTTGGTAAGTATAATACAGTATACTATACACAATTACAATATGAATCTCCCACCTAAGTCAAGATCTGGTATCCTGTCGAGGACTGTGTGGCTATAGGGTGCCTAAAAATGATACGTCGCTAGGGGTACCACCCAAGGTAAAAGGTAAAAGCGCGCCGAGAACTGTATGGCACTAGGTGGATAAAAATGATATGTCGTTAGCGTTTTCCCCTCAAGATTCAGGCACATCTTGTTGTACATAGCCTTGTCCCTCTATTGGACCTCTGGGGGGGTCGTTCGTAACATTCTCCATTAACCTTGCAATAATGAGACATCGAGCCTCATTTCAACGAATTGAATGGCATGAGAAATAAAAACTAAAAACTTAAAAATAAAAAAGTATAAAAAATTTTTTAAGTTAAACAGTTTTATATTGCAGATAAATGTACTAAAAGCTAAAAAATAATTTCATAGAAATTATGATTACTAAAATAAAATCGTGGGGACACTTGCTACTTACCACTAGGTGGGTGAAGTCTCACGCTATGTCTTTCAATTGTAGATATTGGACGTGCCCCACGATTAAATTTTAGTAATCATAATTTCTATGAAATTATTTTTTAGCTTTTAGTACATTTATCTGCAATATAAAACCGTTTAACTTAAAAATTTTTTTATACTTTTTTTTTGAAGTCATTTGTAGCGCAGGACCACAAAGTGTGACTGTAAATATGACTGGTTGTGGGCTCAATCACCACTCAAGGAAATGAAATATTTATTTTTATTTTATTTATTAATTTCTTTGCTCTACTGTCAAGACAAAGCATGGCATTGAGTTCTGCCACTCAACATGCAATGCTTCCAGAATTTGGAGGAAAGTGTCACAAACAGAGTGTCACAACAACACTAGGTTTCCTCTGCCTATCCTGCTGTGTGCAAGATAGGCAGAGATGCAGATATAACAACTTATAAGTATATAAAAATTTCAATGTATCTGAATAAGAATGTATACATTTGGGACTATTTAAAAGAGATGTGAGTGTCAGTCTAGCTACATTCAAATTTTGAAAGCTTTATTTTTGAAAAAATATGTTTTTTTCTATCTTTAATATTGAATAACACTTTAGATATATTTAAAATAATTATGTACCTTGTATTCTTCATCATAATTATGTTCTCGAGCAATTCTTTCAGGTGGGTTACTAGCATGTACTAAAGTTAATATTCTCCTAAGAGTTGGACCAGGCTTTAAGTTGTTCCAAAGCTTGCCAATGCAAAGCTCTAAAAGTATAATCCCAAAAGTCCAAACATCTGCTGATGGACCACCTCCATTTAATATTGTTTCAGGACTTAAGTAACGGGGTAAACTGAAATTGGTTTATTAGGTTTTGAAGTTAAAATATAAACAATTTTAGATTGACTTGATATCCAATACAAAGCAGGGATTGGCAGAAGGAATATGCTGAGACTGTTTCCCACACACTACCAAATTTTCGGGACATTGCATGTTGCATTTAATAATATACTGTCTTGTTACCAAAAGTGGTACTAATAAAGACTTACCCAAGTGGAAAAGGCACTTCATTTCCAGAATTTGTCATATAGTACATGCCATAGTTAAATAATTTGACTTGTCCATAACAATCTAATAATATATTATCATCTGATAATGTCCTATGAGTTATGCCTTGTTCATGTAAGTACTTCATTGAGTTTGATACTTGGAGAGCAATGTTTATGATTTCCTCTGTAGAAAACTTAGAAGTATACTCAGAGAGTGACCTTCCTATTACTTCGGCTACAACTATAATTCTTTCTGTAAAGTTTTAAATTTTTAAATGAAAGAACTTTTAGAAAAAGAATAAAAAAATTATATCAATCAAAAATTGATCTAAATATTACCATGTTTTCCTCGTATTATGTCAAGATATGTAGACAAATTAGAATGTTCTATTGTTAATAGTCGTTGGGACCTTCCTAATATAGTTATTGAACTAGGTGTTAAAGGAAGACCATTACTTCCGCACATCTCTCCCGGATGATTTTTAGCAAAATATGTGCATGCCGCAAATTTACAACTGTTGTCACACATTTTTGTTATATTTCGATATCAATAACACGTATATCAATAGATTATGTATTACTTAATTTAAACTTAAAATGGCTTTGTTTATAATTTTCTGCCAAATACAAAAGATGTTATAATGTCTATTTGGTGTCTATTATTCATGTAATTTGACATTGACGGAGTAGGGGGCAGTGTTTGTTTAATGTTTAGCTATAATAATTTTTGTAAGAATAGTATTAGTATTATATTTAAATTTTAAACTAAAAATAGATACAAATCATACAATTGTTGTGTTAAATGATGTATAAGAAAAAAATGTTTTATTCATATATTTGCCGTAAATACAAAAATATTTTGCTTAACGCTTAATAAATGTCACTTCTTGTTGTGTCATATAGTATAATCGTACATTTTGTTTTCAACTCATGCCACAGATTTTTAAAGCTGGCCGTACACGTACCGATAAACTTGTGCAAGCTTGCTTAAAAATAAGAAGTAGTAAATAAAGTAGTAGGTAAATAAATAATACCAATTGAAGCAAATAATTTTATTATAAATATATTTTGAATAATTTTAATTAATTCAGAAAAAAAAAATTCATTCATTGTCTATTGTCTGTTACAAATTTGCTTTCTAGTTTCTCAAATTTTGACAGTGATCGAAAAATGTACTTCATTTAGTGTTTTTTCCTTTAGTTTAACAACTCGTGAATATTATTCAAACTAAGTATATGTTCCTATTTAACAATAACAATTAAGATTTTCTAACAATATAGGTAGAAAAAGAAATTACTTAATTACTATTTTTTTGATCTATATAATAACTTTAATTTCTGTCGAAGATAAAATGTCTTGTGTGGATGTACAATCAGCAAATGCTGATTATGAAATGGAAGAGGGTGAAATAGTTGACGAAGCTGATGCTTTATCTGATATATCTTCTGAAGAAGAGTTTTTGCTTCGACAAAGGTTACAAGTTTTGGAAAATTATAACAATGTCCTTGAACGTAAAGAAGCCAAGAGAACATCAATTAGATCAGGTAATCGTAGTCTAATTTCGCTTTATCTTAAATTAAATTTAAGACTCTTAAATTAAATTTATTTTTTAAATTTGTATGCTTTGATTTGCTTTGTATAGTTAGATTTATTACGACCATTTAATTTGCATTTTGATTATGTTTTTATTGCTTTTCATATTTTAAAATGGACACTATTTTCACTGTTTTACTACATTTAGAAACAACCTGCACTTACACAATATGTTTAACATTGATATCTAAGCTTAGAAAATATTTATTTTAGTTTGTACTGTACCAATAATATTTCTTTAGTAAAAGTATCAAAAAGCTCTGATGTAAGATAAATCTCACACTTTATAACTTTTTTGATTAAAACAATCTAACCGTTTTTTATTTAAAATAAAAGTTAGTAAATTATATTTTATATATAGGAAGTAAAATGCAAATTTAACTATAGATAGTATTGATTTTATGTTAAGTCAGTATGACAGTGATGTAAAATAAAACACATTTTTCAGTACATTCGTAATTAGGATCTTATAAATAAAAAAAAACAGTTAGTGACGTTAGCCAGTTATGTGCAAGTCGGACTTGCCAACAAGGATTCCATACTTATTTTAGGATGAAGATGGAGAAAGTACACTGTAGACCTTATAAAAGTTGACAAACTTCAGCTTGTGGGCATATGCACTAATTTTGTATGAAATTAATTACAACTTTTGTGGTGTTTTTAATATAAATACCTGTATATTTTTATATAAATACACAAATAATTATACATATTTTTTTATAAAAATAACCTATAAATTTTCACTTTTCACAATTTTTCCTTTATTTGTGGTAATGGAACAGTATTTTTAGCAAATTTTGTTAAATAAATTAAAAACCCTTTGATCCCTTAGTGAGTTTCGAAAATTTGCCTTATAAACGGCCGTATCTTTTGATTGTGTTGGCTTAGCAGTTTGATTTTTTATATCTCCAAAGGAAAGTGGGTGTAATTGATTTAAATTTCAGCTTGATACCTCCACATTCTAGAGAAAAAAGGTGGACAGTACAATATACTAAAATATGTTAATCCCTTTTATTTATGAAATATGAATGAAAAGAATGATAATACTAATACAGAAAGAGAAAATTTACCAATTTTGAAAACAACTCCTTTAAACACATTTGTTATTGTGTATTTCTCAGTAGTATTTAAAAAAAATATCCACGCTGTGTCCAGCATACAGCAGGGTAGGCAGAGGGAACCTAGTGTTAAAACACTACTTCTCTGATTTATGATTCTTTCTTTTATTTTCTTATAGTTTTTTTCTGACTCTTACATCTTTTTAAAAAAAAAAAAAAAATCTTCTAATAAATTCATATAAAAATAAAATTCTTTTGACCCTATTTAATTTTTTGGACAATTTATATTATTTTAATTCTAGAATTTTGATTTTACAAGTCATATAGTACAAAGTATACTCTTAATATATATAAATGTATATTTTGAAAAAATTAAATATACCAATTTGTTTTGTTTAAATTGAAAAATAAACACATATTTCTATTTTTTGTATACTTTACACTTTTTTAGTAATATTCATTTTGTAACATCAGTAAATTAATTAATAAGTTAGCTTTAGCATCAATAACAAAACAAATTTTAGGGAAACAACATCCAAGAAGAGAAATAATATGTGATCTTTCTGAAATTTCTGGTACAGATGCTGAATGTGGTTTTAAAAAATTAACATTAAGAATTCCTAATGATAAAAGACATACACGACCTCACCATAAACAAAAGAAAATAAAACAAGCAGATAAAGATATTCTAAAGAATAAAGAACATAAGAGAAAGAACCATCGTAAGAAGAAAAATAATATTAATAGTGATAGCAACAGCAGTGAATTTTCAGATGATGATTATGTAAGTAAGCGTCGTAAACTGGCAGATGCAGTTTCACTTAATAAAACCAAAATCGATAAATCCACATTAAAAGATAGATTGTCTAAGATGTTGAATGTTAGTAATTTTGAAAGCCAAAATAAAAAAGAAATTAATGTAATTGTTAGCGCAGATGATGCCAAAACGAATAAAGTAGAAACAATAAATACGGAGCCAAACTTTAATGAAATTGAATCTATTGAAAAAGTGGACTCACCAAGTCATACTGAAAATTTGGAAACTATCAATGTTCATTCACAAGATACTGTTGATTGTCCTGATCAGAAAACCGAGACAAATTATCAAAGTGATGGTACTTCTGATGAAGATCTAGAATTGCTTCGACAGTATGCCCTTAAAACGAAGTCTGCTAAAGTGAAAATTGATGCCCCACAAAAAATTAACATTGAAAATAAGACTGACGCTGTATCAGAAGATGAAGATAGTGACACAGCAGAATTAAGAATGATATGTCTTAAATCAGCATTATTGAAGAAAGCTATAGAAATGAAACAAAAACAGAAGCTGCAGAAAAGACTTTCTCAGTCGTCTAATATACATGAATTCGATATATGCACTGAAGATCTCGGTAATATAGATAATAACACTGATATAGAATCTGTTGATATGGAAATTGGTTCAGATGCTGACGATAAAGGAAAAGTTTACATAACCGAGTGCACTCAGGCTAGTGCAAAAGTAAATGAAGCCAATACTGTATCTAAAGAAGATGAAATTGACGAAGATGAAGACTTACTACGAGCCAAATTGTTAACTTCCTTAAGTAAAAATCTGCCAAATCTTGTAGATTTAAATGTTTTAGATACAACTTTGAAAGAAGTGGAAAGTGAAACTGTTGATACTAAAGTAAATAATGTGGAAGCAGGTAATAAGAAAACAACTAATGTAGAGGCCAAGAAATTTATAATACAGCTTGGGGAATCAGATTCTGAAGCAGAACACGAGGCTACCAAAAATCTAACTAAAATGCATATGAAGTTGTCAGAACAGGCAGAGTTCCAGCAAAAGTTAGATCAATTTTTGAAATCTACAAGACTGGAAGTGGAAAAGACTACGTTACCCGATGTTGTCCAAGAGCAACCAAAGCCAGCGGAAAAATTTGTCGCGAAGGTTAGAATGGAATCAATTTCGTTACTAAAGTGTAAATGAATTGAATCTAATATATCTGTTTTTCAGGCTATGAATCATCTTCCGAAATCCGAACAAATAGAATATAAAAATCTGGTAAAAAGAATGGCGGAGCTAGAGAAAATTAAACAAGCTAGACAAAATATACTTATGAATAATAATATGCTTAAAGATACTCTTAAACCAAGAAATATTACTACGGCCCCTGCTCCATCTGCAAAAAAAATAGACGAACAAATTGCATACTCAAGGTAATAATGAAATTAATTTGCTTATAATACTTGAGGCCGTCGTGGAGCAGCAGTACAACGTCGAATTGTAAGCTCGACCGCAGTAGATTCGATTACGATTCGGGGGAATGAATTATTCCCATTTCTTGACTTTAGTTCCGAAGTTCTGTGTCTAAAATTGAGTGCTGCATGGAAAACGGACCTTAACACTTTGTTCCCTCTGCCTAACCTGATGAATATACGGAACAGTTTCTAGTTCAAAAAATAAACTGTTTAATATAACATATATTTTAAATGTACATTTACAAAGCCGTTATCATTGTTTTTCAGAAAAAAGATAGCTGAAGAATCAGCAGTAATGTTGAAATTGAAACAGGAAGCTATTAAACTACAGCAACGATATAAAATAGTTGCGACGGAATTACGCAACATTGCAACTGCCATAACTTTGAATAAGAGACAAGCAAAAATAGTTCAGGATGGCCTATGTAGAATACGAAATCGACACCAAATGCTATTGAAAAGGTACTTTTATGCGATACTTTTAGATTTAAATTTCATTGACATTCAAAATTAATTTATATTTTAAATTCTAGCGCACCTATGAAACATTCCAATGAAAATTTACAATTAAGTACAATAACAAATAAAATTTCAACAAATAAATTACAAAAAGAGAATAATCCTGCAAAAGAGGAATATAAAATAACTAATAATTTAAAAGCAGTCAAAGTGAGCGTTGTAAATGATTTAAACGAACAAAATAACGGAAAGCTTTCTGTACAATTAGATGTAAGTAGTAATAAAAAACTTGTAAGGTTACCAAAATGTCCGCCTAAAGACAGAATTATTGATTATCATGGTAACAAGAAAGTACAAGAAGAAAATAATACAGAAACATCTATTTTTGCCTGTAAAAGAGATACGGAAAGAAGAAAGAGTTTAAGTCATAATGATGAAGAAAAAGATGATTTGAATGATTATAAATCACCATTAGATGCTTTACAGTGTGAAAAGTAAGTAATTATTTAACTATTATTATTAAATAAATATATATATCGTTTATCTTTGGGTACTAGAGACATAAATAAGTTGTAACAAGCGTATAAGAATTTCGACGTAGCTTGATGAGTACGTATGGCTTAGTTGGTCAGAGCGCTGGGACAGTTTCAAAGAAGCACTGGATCAAATCCTTCAAATTTTATGTTTTCTAAAAAGTATTAAACTGTTGTTTGCTTGACAGTTGGGGAAATCTATAAATACTAGTAAAATTAAAATGCTGAAAATTTTTGGGTATAGCTAGATAAAAAATTCTGGCGCATTAATATGGCGCGTGGCTTTTGCGAATTTAATTTTTTTATAAGATATTTTAGATAAAATTTTGTCATTGAAGTGTTCAAAATTAATGCTATCCGTAAATTGATTTTAATTTTATTACATTAGTATTTATTTCTTAACAAATATGGAAAAGATATGTGAAATGATATCCTATTGTCTATTTCATTTGATGATAATGATTAATAATGGCAACAATTTTGGGATCGTTAAAGATCTTTACATCTTTAATTTTCGTTTCTTTTATTAGGTGTATAAAAAATCGAGTTTCAAAATTGATATTATTATGTATAAGTAAGGTAATTGGACTTGGCCAAGTATAGGAACATTGTGGTGATGTAAGTATTATATAGATAGGTATGAGTTAACTCCGAAGCAAGGAAAAGATGATATATATAAATGGTTAAGTAATTGGCTACAAATTTAATTAGAATGTTCATTAAATTCACAATAATATAATCGACATGGAGTCTTAAAATGTGTTTTTGGAAAAAATCTTTACAAAGTTATTGACTTCATGATTTCTCTCGTAATTATGACATCTCTTGAACTGGTGTGTGGATAGCCATGTCGATTTCATTTGAGCTATGTTTCAAATTCAATAAAGACATTTTTTTACAAAACCATGACTAGTTTATTATTCTTTTGGTGTTCCCTTAAATATGAACTGTAAAGTATCTATGATTCCATTGTAACTACATTTTTTATATTTGCCGATGCAGCTGTCCACGTTTACTTAATAGTATTACTTTACTTGGCCGTGTCTTGTATTCAAAAATAACTGAACAGATTTTGAACAGAATTTGATTTAAAAATTCAAAATAAATGCTTTTCAGTTGGGAAGAGGATCCGAATGGCGTTCTGTGTCCATTCGAATTCGGCGGCAGTTGCAGGGATGCTGAATGCAAATACATTCACCCAAAAGTCCAAAGCCAATGACACACACATACACACACTCAAACACACACTGCCATTCAAATTACACATAATACTCAAAAAAAAATTCAACGTACTTTCTCTACAGCCTATGGATACCTTTATGTGTAAAGTATTAATGTAGATTTTTTTTATTTTGTTGCATGCCTAAATTTCATTTGTTTTTTTATATATAGTATCGTGAACCTTCATTTCTCGTCTTCGTAATATATTAATTATCAAAATATATTTTTATAAGATTATATTTGTTTGAACTATTATTTATTTTATAACAATTCCAGAAAAATCTTCGTAGGGAATATCCGCATACATTATACACATCATACACTGAAATCAATACCTATTTTATTAATTATTTTATTGCAATTATACTCTTAGTAAAACATAGATTATATTCATTTTATAACATTTTTTAACTTAAACTCGTATGAGATGATTGATATTTCAATTTAATATTTTTTTTATTATTTCCATTCAAAATCAAATAACAAATATCCTAAATACTACTTTTATTTATGTTTTTATTATATTTAGATATTTATTATTATGTATGAAATTCTAGTTGCCGTAGACAATGGCGGACACCGACCGGAGTGGTAAGTTAAGAACCTTTAATAGTGATAGTAGTGATAACGCGGTGTTCCCTAACGACTGATCGAGCTTTAACGGTAAACTGTGGACATTTTATATTTTAATTTATATTTCATTTAATTTAAACAGTGTATATAGTGTAAAAAGAGAATTTAATAAATATATCTAATTGTATAATCGACTTTTATTTGAAAACCTATTTACTTATTCTTAAGTCACATTCTACATTATTATCAAAGGATACTAATTTTAATTGATTTAGTAACAATTTAGAAATTGCGAACAATATCGCTATTTTTTACCATGAAATATATCCAAATCAAAAAAGCTTATTAAATGAAATTTAAAATGTTAAATATAATATAAAGAAACTATTCAATTTTACTATCATTTTTTTTAAGCCTGTACGCCTTACTTATCCCGCACATAGAAGGGTAGGCAGATGAAATCGGGGAACCTTGCGTTAAGACACTGCATTCCTTACTTTCCGCCTAATTTTGAAGCATTGCATTTCATTTCCTAGACTGGGAATCGAACCTAAAAATCATCTAAGCTAAATAATAATTGCGTTTATAAATGTTATAGAAACAAAGTAATCTATATATATAAAAGGACTTGTCCTCACTGACTGAGGTAAGACGCACGCACAGCCGTAACCGCTGACAGTAGAAACGTGAAATTTGGACAGATGTTTACTTTCGTAATCTGGACATCCACTAAGAAGGGATTTTGAAAAATTTTAACCCTAAAGGGGCGAAACAGGGGTTGAAAGTTAGTATGGAAAAAAATTTAAATCGGCACTGATTCTTATAAAATTTGAAATTCAGACTCTTAAAAGTATTTAATTGAACACGTGTTTCATGGTTTTTTAGAATTCTCCCCCTAAGGGTGCAAATAAGGGGTAGAAAGTTTGTATGGAAAAATTCTTAAATCGCCACCAATTTTTATAAAATTTGAAATTTAGACTGTTAAAAATATTTCATTGAACACATGTTTCATGGTTTATTAGAATTCACCCCTAAATACGTAAGCGAAGCTGCGCGCGTCCGCTAGTATACTGATATTGCGAAGTTATCGGTTCAACCATTACTCACTAAATAAAACACTTCGTACAAATAGATAATTTAATAGACATTGTAAAATAAATAAATGAAAATACTCACACCGATACACTTATATAGACAAAAATACGTATATTTTGGAATCAAATTCGATATTATAAATCTTATTATAAATAAGGGATCACGTGAAGGTACACCGCACACACACTTTAGATAACTGTGGGCAAGGACAATCTTATTTTTTATAGACCTAAAATGTCGTTTTAAAAAATTATATTAATACGTCTCTTAATAATATAAAATGTATAAATTCATAAGATTATTTTGGTGTTTCCCAAAGCTCAATTATCATAAAATACTTATGGTAATATTAAGCGAATAACTGGATAAAATTTTTATTATATAAGTATCTATTTATATTATAAAGTAAATGTTTATAAGAGAGTTGCTTTGGTAATTCTTGTATAAACAATAAAAATATAAAAAATGCAATAGGTATATCAAAATATTAGGTAGGATATTTGGGTACTTTAATAATAAATACATTTAAAATTATGCATGCAAAGATAGTATATATTAAATGTTAATTTATAAACATTTCAATATAGTTAACAAGTATATCTACAGTCAAAATATTTTCATTCATTCTTATTAATTCGTAATTTTAATTTATTCGAGTTTCGGTGAAGTTACTTATGACGACAATGTCTTTTTTTGTTCTCGTATTTGTAGATAATTTCTTAGGTAATAGATGCATATATATTTTTGTGTGTAGTATCATAGAGGTACGTTAGTGCCCACAGTTAAGGACATACAGAATCAATATGAATACGAAGGGGGAAATCGGGATATCAGGATAGAGAGGTCGTTAATTTGAACGTAGGTCGCAGTTACACAAAAAGTTTACGAGCGGCAGGAACTTAGTCACTTGAAAAGTTCTTATAAGTTTGTTTAAGTAATAATAATTAATATTGTTGACAAGCAAATTTACAGTCAGCGTAAAAGGTACGTAAATAGATGCACGTAGATATGATTTTTTGAAAAAAATAATGTTTTAACAGTTAAATATAGTCATGAATTATAGTGCCACAACGTTGCCGCTCGTTGGTAGTATGTAGTGTAATAAACTTTTCTCGTGTAACTGCTTGTAACTGACCCTTTAACCTACAAGGCAATACTAGGTAACAATTTTAAATGTACGACACCACAAATATGATATAAACATGACAAGTGATTTTACTATCTATAGATATAGTAGCATATAGATCACAATACTTTTATGCAATTTTCATTAAAAATCATTGGGCTAGGAAGGTTTCGTATATACTATATATAATTTTTAATTAATTATACAATATCTAAAGTGCTATAGGATGCATAACGAGCTACTGAAATAACGTAAAACTTTAAAATATAACTATAATCACATTTTATATTTTACATTTATGATGGTAGTCAGAGTCAAAATTTAATTTAACTCTATGTTTGAGAAAAATGAGTTAAAGTAAAGTAAAGTTTCCCTTAACAATAGGCTCAGTTCAAATTTTATTTAGCTATTTTTGGAAAATATTACAAATTTCAGCTTGCACCTTGCAACACTTAAAAAAAGTTAACGAAGACTTTTGAAACTTTCAATAATAATATCTTTGATAATGTGAAAAATCAGTAAAATTACACTGTTTAAAATGCCAGTTTTACGTTATATCGTTAGCAAGTCGTAGGTACATTACAGTACTGTTAATATAGAGTCGAAAAGCTATAGGGATATTAATACACTTGTATAAATACAAACCTCTTTAAAATGCATAAAATGTCTATCTTTCGAATTAAATATTATATTTATCGTTATCGTTTCCTAATCTATGTGAATTCGTGACTAGAGCCCTTGAAACTTATCAGTATTTGTGCTGGTTAAACGTTAAATGATCTTAAAATACAAGTTAGATACATAATATTTTTTTATGAATGTATCATTTAGTATAGGGATTTCTAGAGAATATAAAGATTTTAGAATACCTTTTGTCGATAGGTACTCAAACTTTACTTATTTTTAATATATAGGTAGTTAAATATATACTATATGAGGTCGATGTTCATTTTTCTGTTAAAAGACATAGTAAAAACATACATTATTATTACGAAATTGCAGTTTCAATCAGTCAATCAGTTTAACTAAAATGGAAATACAATGCAATAAAGTATAAATCTGGTAACAAGATTAAAATATGAATAGTAAAAGTAATATATAAAAATATATCAAAACCTCTATTTATTAAAACTAATGATGGAATAAAATCGCTTAGGTATAGGTAGTTATAATATATGAACGATCACAACATTAATCTAACATTATGAAAGTGCATGAAAATTTATTTGAAGTTATAAATCTATTATTAATAATTTGGAAGATGAAGATCACATTTATCTGAGCGTGTGCCACATCGCCACGGCTTTGCGCGTCTCGTGCGCCATCTGGGCCCAGTGACGGCCCTCCGCTGCCGGCTCCGCAGCGCCCACGCAGCACCAGCCGACAACTAAGCCGCTACCGCCGCCTGCTACTACGCAGACCTGGATGGAAAATAAATAAACATAAGATTCATAAGTTTTTAGCTGCTTGTACATAAATCTGCAATAATAAATGGAATAATTTGCGATCTCTCTTTACTTGTCTACGGAGAAGTAAGAAATTTCGGAATGGAATTTAAAGTTTATATAGAAGGTATAGTTTTTTGTACAGTTTTCAGGCTTCTACAAAATGTATAGCCTAATATACGCTATTAATCTGAAAAATAGTGTTTTTTAAATGTAAATTTACCTCAATAGAAGCTTCCTGTAGATTGGCAGAAGGAAGACTGAAAGAGAGTGCCTCGTTCCATACGGGGTTGTTGATTTCTTTCCGATTGGTTTTCTTCTTCTTCACCCGCTTCCCGTTAACTAGGAGATACACTTTGACGTAGACATCTGAAAATGTAATTTATATTTTTCAATTGTAATTGCCTTTAAAAATGTAATTTATATTTTTTACTGATGTACTGAAAACAACCTGGGTTGAAATATATGGGCATGGATTTTATTTTGTTCATAACATAAGAAGTAATTTCCGACGGATAAATATTATCTATTAACTTACAGTTCTTAATAAATAATTATAAGTATAAAATTAAGTAAATATTTATAATATTATATACATATAAAATTACCTAAAGCATCCTTGCCCTCTTGCGGTGGCAATAGATTCCTTGCCTTCAATACTACAACAGTTAATCTTTCAGCAGATGGCAGAAACGAGAGAGAAAGTAAAAGTTCTTGTAATTCTTCTGGTGGTCTTCTTTCACGTGACAACTCCGCCCATACTTCTGCCCCGCCTGCCACTTCAACGCGCGATAGTGGAACTTTAGCTGAACCCATAACTTCATTGCGCGAAAACCTTAAAATGTTTAAATTAAGTTTCAGTTTAAATTAAGTTACAGTTTAAATAAGTATTACAATTTATAAACTTTAAAATGATGCATTTGTAGAACAAACTACACTATACTTGAAAATGTTTATAAACTTGATTTAAGTACTTTGAATAGTAGATATATTTATACAACAATAAAAATAAAATAAAACAGATATTCAAAATTCAAATTCAAAATATTCTTTATTCAAATAGACAAGCACGTTTTAATCGTCGATTTTTTTTGTTGTGATTTATTTAAAGTTAATTATAGCATTTAATACATTGTATAAAGATTTATACTTATGTAGCAGGGTAGGCGGAGCCTAGTAATAGACACTCCGCTCCTCGTCTTCCGCCGAATTAAGATGAGCGAAGAAATGAAAAATATAAAAAAAAATCATTTCCTCAAGTAGGAATAGCTTGTGTCCCTGCGCTACGACTGGCCTCAAACTCAATTAAAATAAAAAACTGGTTAAAGGAGACAAACATTAAGATTCACAATACTAACCTGTCATAGTCAAACACTTGTAACAAAAGTGTTTTATCGGTGAGCTCGTCGTGGGACACGGGAAACTTGAAATGCTGATCGAAGAAGGGGTTCGCCTCGTTCCTGTGTACTGGTGTTTGCCGAACCCGCGTATCCACTTCGGGAAGCAAACTAACCCGCACGTAAGGGTCGTTGAAACCACCCGCTTCATATCCTGCCAGATCGTGCGCTGGAATTAAAAGTAGTATTGTGATATATGGATTTGTATCTTTTTAACTAAATTAGATTATAGTCAATTTTAAGCCTGATTCTCTGTATTTATTATAATAATATCGTTATGTATAAACAGTTATATCTTAATAATAGTATATTTTAAATTACGAGATGCTAATTATATAAGAGGCCGTGTTAGAGCAGTGGTGCAGCGGCGCAAAGCGTGCGACTGTAAACGCCACACGCAAACGACAGGTTGTGGATTCGATTCCATCTCGGAGATATAAAATATTTAACATTTTCCTTTCCTCGCTATGGTAACGAGGCAAAACGCGGCGTTGAGTTCCGCCAAGCAACATGCAATACATCAAGAATTCGGGGGACATTGGGAAACGAAGTGTCTTAATGAGTACAGAGTGTTTTAACACTACTCTTACTCTGCTATGTGCGGGCTACAGCGTGAAGCTTAATTTTATTGTTTTTGAGGCATCATCTAAAAAAGCAAGGTATGAGACATTTAAATAAATAATTCTATATTAATTATTAATTTAATTTTTAAATACAATAAGAAGTATTTCTGTTTAAGCACGACATATGTATTTGTTCAGAGTTGTTGACAGAGCATAAAGCGAAAGCTTTACGCTTTAAACTTTTAGAAGCGCTATGGTACTTAAGGACTTTACTAGTTTAGTTATTTTAACGATTTTATAAATTATCTTTACTTGGTCATTTTAGCTTATACGTTAAAACCTCATACATATTTATACTTTTAAGCTCGCAAGCCCTTTATAATATGAAGTCTACGTAAACAAGGATTGTGTAAACTTTAGGAATTTTCGCAATATATGTACTTACAAACATATAAAATGGTATTTATAAGATTTTCCAGAGTACAATTTACATTCCGATAAATTTTGTATAATTTTACATTTAAAACTTTTGTTTTCATCATATGTAAAGGATTGGTCACTGATCTAACAAGAAATACCCATTACAAATATTTTACGGGAAAATAATAAGAAGTAACGGTCCCAAATCCTCAAATTCAAGTGATTTCCCCCTGGGTTCACATCGACTTATCCTAAGAGGGCACTGATTAAAATCCATTTAAAACGAATCTCTTAGCAGAAAAAAATATCCAAAACGGAGAGATTTGTCACATTAACATTGATAACGATTGTAAATTCATTTTTTATTATAATTATTATATATAACTTCTTATCTTCTATTATATTTTGAAATTTTAACTAAATAAAAAAAAAACAAGAAAATTTATTGTCGTAGTAAAATCTTATACAAATGGAAAAGACACTCCTCTCTTCATATTCCGGAACTTAACGCCGTGCTTCACCTCCAAACCAGAGCAAGAAGAAAACATTAAACATTTTGTTTTCTTGAGTGGAAATGGAACCTATAACATGTCGGGCTTACACACGCTTATGCCTGCACCACAACTGGCCTCAATACATATTATTTAAAATCGTACTAGGCCTATATTAATAATCCTTATAAAATTTTCCCAGCATAAAATAAAGATAACCTATTGTTTGCAGAATTTCATTAGCGCTTCATAATTTGTTGATGGTAATTCTAATTAAGATTTTAATTAAACTAACCTTCGATTAGATGGACCTCAAGATCTGATCTATCGAAATCGTATTTCAGACGTAAGTGGATCCTTCCTAATGAAGGGCCTGCGCCCTCCAGTTCAATGACGAGAGGGGCCTCTCTCTTCGTATAAAGATCTGGCTGTAGAGCCCCCAGGGCGCTTATAGTGGCACTCGCGCCAGGACTCAGTGGAACTCCGCTGCTGCTTTCCACTAAAGAATTGCTTCGGTCTATTCGTCTGAAAAAATATGCGAAATTTACAGATTGATTGTAATTGATTGAGTAAGTTTAGAATTTAGAATTTATTGCGCGCAATGACAATGCCTCCAGAATTTGGAGGAAGGGGGGAGCGAAGTGTCTTCTATCTCCATTTGTCTACCCTACTACATGCGGCACACAGCGTGAAGCTGAAAAAAAAAGGTTTCTCTACATCATCTTCTAAATACCTTCGCGATTGGTTGCGGACCACAGATAGATTGAAATTATTGGTTTACACTTAAAATGTTAAATATATTAAATTAATTAATTATATATTCTTAGTATAAATTGTATATTAAGAATTACGTTAAGTAATTACGTGTGCTTATATACATTCATAATAAAACACATAGCCATATCTCGCATAGCAGCCACCAGTGCCGTCATCAAATCGTAACCCGTAATACAAGCATTAATATTTAACCAAGCCATGGGACGTCTTTGAAATATATACTTCACAAAGTTAATAACGTACCAACACTCGTGACGCCTATATTATTTAACAATTCAACGTTTGCCTTGTCGTGACCCCATTTGACATTTAATTTCAACTTGATTTGTAAAATCTTAACACCGATATCGTCAGTTAATTATTTCGGGAAATAATTACAAATATTATGCTATTTTGTATTTATATACAAATAAAACCAGCTTCATTCTTCTTAAGACACTCCGATCCCCATTTTCCGGTAGAGGGATTCTAGTGTTGAGTCACTCTGCACACCACGCCCCACTTTCCGCCGTATTCTGGAGGCATTGCGTGTTGAGTGGCGGAACTCTACGTCTAGGTGCCGGAGCGAAGAAATGAAAATATTAATAAGTAATAATTCATTCCTCCGGGTGGGGATCGAACCTAAAACCGTCGCGTTACAATCACACCTTTTTGCCTCTGCGCTACGCTGGCCTCAGTATATGTGTATTGTACTTCGATATACGGATTATAACGACGCAGTTTAAATGAGCTTAATTTAACGTGATATATTATAATCTTAAACATAATTCGTGTATGACAAATAGAATTGCTAATATTTTTACGAGGCCAGTCGTGACGCAGTAGGTTTAGGGTAGGAATTCCATTCGAGAAAATGAAATATTTAATATTTTCATTTCTTTGAGTAGTTTAGAAGCAAAGCGCGGCGTTGAGTTCCGTCACTCAACATGCAATGCGTCTAGAATACGGCTATGACTTAACACTAGAATCCCTCTGCTTACCCTGCTGTATGCGGGCTATAGTGTGAAGCTAAAACAAACAAGGCAAACAATGAAATGTTTTCCAATAGGTTCTTCTTGCCAGTCGTGTGGCATACGTCAAACGCGAGAATAAAAACGAATAAATATAGAGTTTTTAACGATGTTAGCCTTTACAAATATATATATGTAACTGAAATTAAAGTAGGTCAGATAAAAACGAAGCCAAATATGTAACTTTTACGACAGCCCCATCAGATTTCCAATTTGTGATCCACACATATCCCGTTTTTTTGTAACAATTTTTTTTTCACTATTTTCAAACTCGTTTTTTATTAAACAACCATTTTATTTACAGTAAAAAAATTTAGAAACAAATATCAAATAAATATCATATATATTTTAAGCCAATATGAATACCTAAATAAAATAGATATTGGTACAAGCAAGCTCAACCGAGCGAGAATTATATCGATTAAGCCTAAACCATAGAACAAATTAAAGGGGCCTGAATTATAAACGATACGCACGTCTGTTAATAGATGTTCAATTAACCCGTTTGCATATAGTAACTGAGGCCAGTCGTGGCGTAAGGACACACGGGTAGGACTGTCCACTCAACTGGCAGTGGGTTCGATCCCCATTCGAGGAAATTAATATTTATTTAGATTTATATTCTCATTTCTTCATTTTAGTTCCGAGGCATAGCGCGTTTAGTTCTGTCATTCAACGCGCAATGCTTCTAGAAATCGGCGGAAAATGGGGAATGGAGTTTCTTAACACTAGGTTCCCTCTGTCTATCCTGCTGTGTGCGGGATACAGCGTGAAGCTGCTTTTTATATAGTAATTACATGTAAAGTAATGAGTGGAGTGTCATAAGAAGGCCCGGGTGCGCAAATTGAGTTTATATCAATTTATGAGGGACACGCCCGCCTAAGATTGATTCTCGGAGCGGAAACTTTTGCGTATCCGATATTCTGGCGCAAATATTTAAGCTTGACATCATACTCTTAACATTATCTATAAATATGAAATGTATATGTTAATATGAAACCCTTTTTTCGGCGTAACTAGTTTTGTTTTTGTTTGTTCGTATTAAGCTCAAAAATACATGAGTTAAAGAACTAAATGTTAATTGAGGATGATTTAATATGTTTTTATATATTATAGAAATGAAAAATATGAAGAAAAAGACATATGACTAAGTTTTTGTCAAGTTCACGCTGTATCCTGCAAATAACGGGATAGGCAAACTGAACACTTTTTCCAAATTTTTCGTGGCATTGCGTGTTGACTGGCTGAATTCAATACCGCGCTCTTGCTTTAGTGCATACCAGAGTGAAGAAATTAAAATAATAATATATACCCCCGAGTGGGAATCGAACTCACACACGTCGAGTCACACGTTTGTGCCCCTGCACCACAACGGCCTCTAAATACTACGTATAAATTGCAAATTAAATATATATTTTCACCGAAATAACTATTCGATTAAATATTTACGTAAACCCGTCAATCATTTAACTATGGTCCAGATGAAAAACTGATAAATTGTTAAATTCACTTTTGCCGTAAGCCATGTAGGCACGCGGCGAAAATAGATCAATTCAAAATTTGATTAGGTACTTATATAAAAATAACTATTTTGCGTTTGAATTTTACACACTAAATTTTTTAATTTTAAACGAAACTGAAAATCATATTTGTTTTTGTTCAAATTATTTTTGTGTTTTTCAGAAGTTTAGGTACAAATATATCAAAAAAAATCATTAAAGCTGTATCTATTAAGGTAGCATAAAATTGTGCAAAGATATTTACTATCAACCCTTCTAAAAAATGTGATCTACATTTTAGTTTCATTAAAATAAGAACATCATTTACTGAAGAAGAGTAAGCAACCTTACTGTAATACCAATAACAATATCCAAATTTACGTAATTTTTCATAATATTTTATTTAGGAAAAGTATTATATACTTGTGTAAATTTCATTCTCTAAAAAATGATTTTCCTTTACCAATATAAATATATAACTTAAGAAATAATAAAAATATTGTGTCATTTTCTAATTTCTCGATCAATTGTAACAAACAAAAATTAAAATATCAAATAACATAATAACTTAAAACTATTTTCAATCAACTTACCGTGGCGGCATCAGCAATGGGGATAAGCATCTAGGTGGTACATGTCTCGGGCTAGGTGGAGCAGGACTATCGGCTAAGGATGCTAAAGATCCATGAGCCATGGGAGCAGCCCGGACATCAAGGGAAGCTGCTCGTAGTGGTGATGGGGAACGAGGTACTCCAGCGGCACCGGCCTCTAGGGTACGGCCGTCTGGTGCGAATGTACGTATTGCAGGTGATGAACCGCGATGACTCTGGAACAAAATTTGAGTAACTTATTATTGACATCAGTATGAAATATATAAAATTAAATATATTTTTTATGAAGAAATCAGTCAACAGTCGAATTTCGCAGGGAAATGCTATTGTCGCGCAGTGGAATACCGTTTGACTGTAAGATCGAAGGTTATAGGGTCGATGCACACTTAAGGCAATTCATTATTTTCTTAGGTGTTAAGTTCTATCTCACAACACGCCACTATACACTATGCTCTCTTTCTCCCTTGCTTTGGGAAATAAAGAGTGAAATAATAATAATTATAAAATAATAAATATTAAAATTTTGTATTTACGTTACTCTTGTGTACAGTGTAGAATTATTTCGATGATAAAGACACTTAAATTAAAAATATATAGAGAATATTGATTATTAACTAGCCACCTAGTTAATTAATTATCAATTATAATTATCATTTATACAATTATTATTTAAGAATGCTATACATTTATTTATAATTGCTAAAGCCGTACGTTATTGATTAATCCGCTTAACGTGCTCTTAATTACGTGCAGTGGTATCAATACGTAGTATACTAGAATGATTGATTTTAAGGTTCGTGAGATATATTAAATGTACACACAGATATTATATAGCTTATTTTTTATTTTAATTCTCATATACATATATCAAATATAATTTCAAGAATAATTTTAATATGACACATGGAATTTGTTGGGTAGTTAAAGTTGACGTCCTCACTTCGTCTAACTTCGTCAGTAAATGATTATATTTATTTTCATTTTCTCGCTGTAATTGATAAAGCGAGGGTTTCAGTTGCACCAGTCTATACACAATGTCTCGAAAATGGGGTGACATTTGGGGGACGGAGTGTCTTACTTGTTTTACGTGCTTCGAAGGCCTTCTGTCTACCTTCGCATGCAGAAACAGGCATAAAGCTGCTTCATTTATAGCAGCATTTTTAGCATACTAGAATTGTAGTTGAATAAATTATACTTGGAATTCCCTAGTACTAAAACAGTATTTTTTCTAGAAAAATGAATCGCCATTCTCATCATACACAACCTCTAGGTTAAAGCTTCTATTAAGAAATAATGAATAAAAATCATTTAATAACTTTAAAAGCTACAGTTTTTATTGAAGAATATATAATTAGCATGAAGTGAAGTTAATTAATATTTAATACAACAACATTCAACACAGTCAGACGTACTGACGCACTAATTAATTGTTTGCTGTTTTATTTATTGATTAATACGTTCATTCTTCGCGTGAATTATTCTTCTTAATAAAAAAATATAGTGTTATGACACTCAGTTCCCCACTCACCGTCTAATATTCGAGACAGCGTTTTAAGCAGTCAATCTCATCACCGGGCTACTAGAGTGAGGAATTGAAAGTACTTTTAATATAATAGTTTTGCTTGGGTGAACAAAAAACCATCGCGCTTACATATGCAGATACTCATAAGTACATATATGGAATTGCCATAAATTATTAATCCGTACGTTTACTTAAAATATTTTATTAAATAATAATAAAGAATGTGTACTCGAAACGATTAATCCATACAGCGGCAATTTCCAATAATATTTGGATATAATAAAGCAGATTTCCTGGAAATTCCATAGTGAAGAGAGGCAGAGGGAATTAAGTTGTACGGGTACAGGGCACAATCTTCTGCGGTCAGGATCAAACTTATGCGGTAAAAAATCCACGCCGATGACCAAGTCTCTGTAGCTGAGTATCAAAGAGGGTCTCCTCTTCATTTTATTTGAGAAACGTCAATCAATTGCAAAGCTTATAACGGGTACATAGTAAAACTTTCCCATGGTCGTACCTGCCTTTTGTAAGTTAATCTTGAGGTAGAAAGATACCTAAGGTAAAAGATACCTAAGGTTTACCTAAGGTTCTTGAGGTATAAAGATACCTAAGGTTTAAAGATATCAGAGGTATACTGTTTTCTTTTAGGGATGGTGCCAAATTTCATAGCTGAACATTGAACTCTGGATTCAATATAGGAAAGAAAGTTTAAATATATTTTATAATAGTTAGATAACAGAACGAAGAGCCGTCTCGAGTTTCGTTGCTTTATGTTAACTTTCCGCCTGGATGCGTCACGTCTGCCCGTAATCTCTGTCATTTGTAGCCTTGTAAAATTTAAACACTTATTAGAAGCGATCGACAATGTAAGTTAGCTGTTGTTCAACCTCGTATATTATAATATTTTCACTATAGCTTCTTATACTATACTACTTCTCAAAATAAATATGTCGGTACAGGTTTCGAACTACAAATGCATACTTTTTACAACAAATTTGCCCATTACTTTTTTGTTGTAAGCCTCAAATCCGTATCTTTTCAAAATACGTTCAAATGAACAGAAATGTAAAATTAAATTAAATTTTGAAATTAAAATAAAGAATATTATTACAAAATAATTTGACAAATTATTTAACGTTAATGCCAAAATGATTCTCAAACATGAGAAAAATAATTTTTAAAAGGGGGAATAAATAGTAATTGGTCTAATAGTATTTTTTGACTATAAAATAATGGATATGAATTTCCGACTATACAACTATAAAACAGTATAAAAACCTTCTGTTCAACAATAAATAATAAATAAGCCCGATTGACGGCTACGCGACGAGAGAGGCACGCTGATATGCTTTTTGTTCTCATCACGAATTCCGTTAGAATATAGTGAATTCAAACACGCGTTGTCAACACGCTTTGTGTAATATAACGTGACAAAACCAGCTTATAGCTGACTCTACCTCTGCTTTACGTGACCATATAGGTAGAGAGTATAGAGAGTATATCTATATTGTAGGTTGCATTACTCTCGAGTACCTAATTAAGTTTAGCATTTATAGCGCTATACTGGCACTAATGCTGATAATTTGGGAATCATGAACTGGAATTTTGGTGTATTGTTAAATGAAATATTATCATTTTAAATGGAAAATCAATGTGGAATACCATGTGATTATTATAAAATTCACGATTTTTTTGGTGTAGGTAATTTCATAATAGATTAGGCTTTTATTTCCTTAATTTTTGTATAACTCGTAACCTAAAAATTCTTCAAAAGTGCGTATTTGGGGTCAATCTATAGATACCCATTAATAATCTATTAATTAAACCATAAAATTAGACGATATTAGATTTTTAATTATTTTTTTTTAATTATTAATGGATTCAATTCTTTCAGGATTCAATTTCAGACAAAAAATAATGAAATACAGTAGTGGAGATCTGTTTATAAATTATTAATATAATATTAAATTTTAATATTAACTAAAAGTAATTTGGTAAATGCATCGTATATATGTATATATACTAAATACGTTAAGCCTTTACACCTTTACAACTTTGACCTTTTTGAACCAAAAAACATTTTGAGTCATTTAAAGTATGTTCGTGACTTGCAACGAATAACAATAAGCTTACCACAAAAGATTCGAAGACCTGTTTCCTTTGTAAAAGGACATAGTAATTAATTTTTTTAAACGTTCAAAAAGTAAAACAATGGAGAAAATTCAATGTTCATTAATTTTATATAGAAAATATATTAAAATATTATAATTTAAATAATCTTTTATTGTAATTTGTAGAGTTATTATTTTACTAATTGTGTTTATACGTTCACGTTCACTTTAAGCAAAATTGGTACTATACTTATACAGACATCCTATCTTATTCCACATACAAGGTAGTTGTTTTAGTTTTCTTGATAGAATGAATAAATTTATTGTTAAATATTTTTCCACCGATATAAAAATGAAGTCTGTAAAATAACATGGAATCAAAATCAGCTTCACGCTGTATCCCGTACACAGCAGGGTAGGCAGGGGGAATAATAATAATAATAATAATACTTTATTGCACATGAAAAGAAAATATATACATATAAAATTTACACAGAAAAAAAAAAGAAAGAAAAGAAAAAGAAAAAGAAGGATACATAGGTACTTAAATTAACATGTGCAATGGCGGCCTTATCACTGCAAGTGATCTCTTACAGGCAACCATTAAAAGTGCAGGACTTATGCAAGAAATTATAGTAGTAAGTAGTAGCGCAAAAAGTATTACTTAACAAAGTAAAAAAATATATATAATTAAATAAATAATATATATATATTTATTTAATACACATACATACAAATATAAAAACATATACACACAAACTACATACATACATAAATACATACACATACATACATACATACATAGACATATACATACATACATATTAAAATAATACGGAAATGTATACATACGTACATATTATGATACTTTATTTTAAATATTGTTCTAAGTAGTAATTTTTAAGCCTACGCTTAAAAATATTTACTGACGGAGATCGTCTAACTTCACCTGGCAAAGCATTCCAGAGTTTTACTGTTTGGACAGTAAAAGAGTCTCCATAGCATTTAGTGTGACATGAGGGGATTTCTAGGAGGTTGTTGTTGCGGGAACGAAGGTGTTGGGAGTGGAGGGTTCGACCCCAAGAACTTAAACCGTTCTTTGAGGTACGAAGGAGTGACAGGGTGGTAAAGGATTGTGAAAAGGAGAGTGAGAGAGTGTAATTGTCGTCGGTCTTTTACAGTGAGCCATTTAAGCTGAGTACGGTATTGTGTTACGTGATCAAACTGTCGCAATCCAAAGATAAATCGGATTATAAGATTCTGCATCCGTTCAAGCTTATTTAGTAGTTGTTGAGATAAATCTAAGTAACACGAGTCGGCATAATCAAGTATAGGGAGAAGAAGAGTTTGAGCCAATGAGATTTTAGTCTTTAATGGTAGTAGGTTCTTCCATCTTCTCAAACTTCTTATAGCACAGAAGATCTTACGGCTGAGCTCGGCAATTTGAGGCGACCAAGAAAATGTGTTGTCCATTCTGACTCCTAAGTTCTTGACACTATCACTAACCTCTAAGCAGACATTGTCAAAAAGGATTTGAGGGAGATTTGGTTTTATTTTAAATAACTGCTTAGGACGCCCAAACATACATACATTAGATTTACTTGGGTTAATAGATAGTCCGAACGATTTACTCCAAGAACTAATTAATTGTAAATTGGAATTAATTTCATCTATCGCTCTGGGTGTGTCATTAGCAGGTACCGTCTTATAAATTTGTAAATCGTCGGCGTAGAGATGATAAGATGTTGATATATGTGGAGTGAGATTGTTAATAAAAATGGAGAACAGTAAGGGAGACAGCACACCTCCTTGCGGTACGCCAGCGCCTAAATGACATTGAGAAGTATGCTTCCCGTCATGCTTAATGCTTTGAGTGCGGCCGTGAAGATATGAGGAAAACCATTTAGTAGCTTTTGAAGAAATGTTAATGGACCTTAGAATTGCTAAAAGGATGTCGAAGTCAACTGTATTGAACGCATTAGAAAAATCCAATAACGCAAGTACAGTAACCTGTTGGTTATCAATGCCATGTCTAATGTCATCACATACTTTGTTGAGTGTTGTAACTGTACTATGGCCAGGACGGAAGCCGGACTGGAAAGAGGACAGGATATTGTTTTTATATAGGAACAGGTATAGCTGGTCGTGCACAATGCGTTCAAGTACTTTGGAAAGGAAAGGAAGTATGGAAATTGGACGATAGTTTGAAAAGGAAGTGGGGTTGGATATTTTTGGAATAGGGATCACTAATGCATGACGCCAAGCATCAGGAAATTCGCAAGAGGATAAGGAGCAGTTGAAAATGTGACATAGGATAGGAAGAACTGAATTAAGGGTTAACAAAATCATGCGTCGGCTTATGTTGTCGCTACCTGTCGCATCAGATTTGATAGCCATCACATGCCTTCGTACTTCTGCTGGAGTAACAGATGTAAATAGAAAGGGGATAGTTAAAGGATCAGGAAGTAGTGATAGTGAGGGAATCTAGTGTTAAGACACTCCGTTCACCACCTTCTGTAGAATAACGTAGAAAAATTCATGTACATATTACATTAAAACATTGAAAATATATTGTTTTATTTTACACTGACATTCTTCTCGCTATAGATAGATTTCAAATATAAATTCATAATATACACATCTTGAAAAAGATTTCCTTACCTTATAAAGAAAATCTATGCAAAGTCGTAAACAGAAGTCCTTTCATAAGAATAAGATAGTAGGGCAGAATTTAAGATGCCATTGTCATCATAAATCTATTTAGACAATAGGCTCGTAGTAATATTTCGTATAAGATAGGTACGGCTTTTCGCTTGCGACAACAAGTAATAAGAAAATGTGAATAAAAATTTTGTTTTTTAACTTTAATATAACTTTAGTTGAGCTAAAAATTTAAAATAAAATATATTTATTTAAATTGAGATGAGTTTATTTAAGATGCTATTTTGACGGAAAGCTCATCTTGGTTGGTAATATCATATTATGTTAATAATAATTTTATAATAAAAATTGTGTGAATCTACAGTCCTATCTCTTTATTCCCACTTACAAATTACAACCTAGTAATACCATCATTTAAAAAATATATATATTCAAACACATACACGCACGCACACACACACACACACACACGCTCACACACTCAGGCTATCATGTCGGAGTACCAACATCTAAAACCTGTAATTCCTACAACGAGTCTAACCGCAAGTTACAGGTCATCCTATTAGACAAGTCTCGGACGTGAAATTGTAGTCACTGCCTATGCACCTATCCAATTTAGGACAAACTCAAAGCCTTAATCTAAAACGGGAAACGAAGTTAAGATGACAACGTAAAATCATAGTGATTTTTTTTTAATCATATTTTTTATCGTAGATTACAAATACAAAGTGTAGAGTTTTGTACGTGGGGAAAGCGTGCGCACAAAAGCTTTATTGGGCCATATAGATGAAAATTATTTATAATATTAAACTAAATCGTACAGTATCTTGGTATGACATTAGTAAATGGCGGAAAAATCTTCTTATGCTGAAAAATATATTTTCAGCTATAAAATTTATACGCCGAGATATTTACTTAAGTCAAACGTGAAATGCAGCTTTTCATACAAACGTTTAAAAAAATAACGAGTACGCATACGCACACTTACTCGAGTACACTGACCTAAACAATAGCCACAGAGCCTTATGAATATGATTAATTATTGTATCATTATAAAAGTTCAAAAATAGGTCATTATTAAAACGAGTCTTTTCATGGTTACAAAAGATTACGCATCTAATATGGCAAAATATCATAAATATTTTAGCAATAATCTTCACTGGTATATGAAAATAAAATGGCGTGCAGGCGATCGCTTCCACTTAAGCGCTTGGAAGCACAACGAGAGGAACACTAAAGATGGGATATGCCTATATATATGATAGAGTATCTTAAAAATAATTTTAATATAATTTAATAAATTTTTAAATACGCACACTTACCCGCTGCACATACTTCCCACACCTGACCCTAAGGACGCAAAACACTTATTAAGAGAAACAAAATTAATTTAGATAATTAATATAACTTCCGCATGCAAGTTCTAGTAATTGTCATAGCTTATACGATACGCTGTATGGGAAAGCGTAGAATAAAAGCTTACAGTCTTTTCTTACAAATTTGAAAAGATAAATACATGAAATTTTCTTCAAAATATCACACTTTTAGTAATAATAAGTGATAACTTCTTTAAAAATATATTTTTTGTAGCTCTACAATCTCAGATGGCGTCTAACTGAAACTGTCAGCGTTGTGATTGATGGCTTCACAAGGCGCTGTTGACAAGTATGCAATTACACTCGGCAGGATGGAACAGTCGTACGTTTGTGATGAAGCACAGATGATTACTCTATTAATACTTGTAATTGGTAAAGTAGACTGGTTGTGGGTTCGATCCCCAATCGAGGATATGAAATATTTAAGATTTTCATTCCTTTGCTCTAGTGTCGAGGCGAAGCGGGTCGTTGAGTTCCACTTCTGGACTGAACGGAGGAACTAGGTTCCCTCGATCTATCCTGGTATGCACGGAATACAGCGTGAAGCTGAATTAATTTGAATTAACTATTTTATTAGGTATGAACTTTACATAGAGGATCGGGTGTGGTGACGAGAATTGGGGAGGCCTATGTCCAACAGTGGACAAAAGATGGATGTTGATGATGATGATGATGATGATGATGAACTATTTTATTATAATACTATGATGTTGATATCATGTCTTTATAGATTTTTTGTCTTTTATTATAGTATATTTTTTTCATTTATAATTTGTCAAAAATCAATTGGAAAAAGTTTTTGAAATATTGAAAATAACAAACAGCAAGTCGGTATGCACGCCTGTTTACAATTTAAAAGTGTTCTCGATAACATTGGAATAGTTGTTGGCAAGTTCTATGTAAAACTTTGCACTTATGTTATTCAATTTTCTTGTTTAGATTGTTGGTATTTTTCAATTTTTCTACAGAGTTTCTAATATATGTTTCTATATAATATATTGAGGTTTTATTTTTTGACGTAGTTAGGAATTGATCTATTAACATTTAGATAACGTAGAGTGATGAAGTCTTTATATTTTCTGCTATCAGTATTTTAAGTCCCGGATCGTTAATTTTTTTATGTGTTCATAATGAAAAGAAATTTTGTATCTAGCAAAAGATACAGACCATGCGTCCGCACTCTCTGGCGTGAGAAATAATAAACAACGAAAATTAATAACTTGAAAAAATTTACCTAAATATACCTCGGATACCACCAGAACACGCCAGCATTTATTAGGTTTCCTATGAATTAGTGTTAGGGCAAGAGATTGACACTTGTCATTTTCAGACTTTGGTTTGTTAACTCCGCTTACATACTGAACTTATAAAATAATTGAAAGCTATAAACAAATAAGTAAAGAAAAAAAATCAGTTCAGTTCAGTTATCCAACTATGGCGTTAAGAACGTGGTAACAGTGACAAAAAATATTTAAAAAATTGAAATTAACCTGAAACTATAAAAACTATTAAAATGACATTTCAAAATGTAAACGCTTATATCATTTGAACGTAATTAATTTATTAAAGTTTTATACGAAGTCAGTTCCTCGCTTCGAGTTTTAGATGCTGAAGAATATAGAGATAGTGAGAATTGACCTGCTGGCCCCTGTGTAAATAGATTTAAAGTCAATAGTCAATACACCGCAGTCGCGCTCCTCTTCACTTATCCCTCATTACTAATTAAAATAGACAACTAAATTCTATAGGATAAAAACAATATTATTATTTTGTTCTACACATTATAAGATATACTAGCCTGGCCTAAGCCTGGATCTACAGATCCAGGTTCCCGTCTACTTGGAGACACTTAAATTGCTATTTGCAACGTCTCTGTTCTGAATTTAGCCGTATTCTTTAGGTTCTACCACACGATGACGAAAATAATAGATTATACTTTTCTCTTCTTATATTCTCTCTTTTGTTAAGTGGCAATTGATAAGTTAGTCTGTGTTTTTCATATTTTGTTTATTGTTATTTATTTTTGTCCCTTGGCATTCATATATTAGGTCTAATATGATTACCTAACTACATAGCTATCGACACCATTTTAGCTAAAATTATGACTTGGTAATTAATGTAAAATAATACATTAATATGTATAATTTTTAATATTTCCAAACTCACCTAGTAGCAAATGCCTTACAAAGTTTTATAAGTGCACAGAAAAATGAGCAAAGTCATGTATAAGCTGATAATTTAAGATTAAAGACTAGAAGACTTAGACTTAGAAGAATAGAAGCGGAGGAAAATATTAAGAGATTTTTATTAGGACATTTAAGCCTAATAAATTAAATTCCAGTTTTAGCAACTTTAGTCTCTTTAGAAAACGTAAAGAAAGATTTTATATACATATCACGATATAACTTACAGTTGCCCTCGAAGTGCCGCTGTCGAGACTGCTTTGAGAAGATATGGAGGGTGTCCTCGCAAGCCTCGCGTGAGGTAGCGATGACGCAGTTCGCGTCTCGCTTAGTGGCTGCACCCGGCATTGCTCTTTGGGTATTAACATCTCCTGTAACCAAAATATAAT
The DNA here is from genome assembly GCF_056956725.1 of Heliconius melpomene rosina. Classification (NCBI taxonomy): domain Eukaryota; kingdom Metazoa; phylum Arthropoda; class Insecta; order Lepidoptera; family Nymphalidae; genus Heliconius; species Heliconius melpomene. The sequence continues at coordinate 8,490,811 of NC_140405.1, forward strand.
ATTAATTTATAAAATAAAAAACTGTGGCTGTTTAAAAGAAAACAAATAATGTATGAATAATTATGTATGAATAATGTATTTGATAGGGTGTGGCGCAAGTAAGACAAGTCGTGTGCTCGTTAGCGACTTGTATAGTCGCACCTAGTCACGTTCAGGCTCCATACTGTTGATATCATACGTATTATATTTTGAAAATAATTAAATAGCTACATATAACACTATTAATAAATTATTGTTAATTTGTTAAAGCAAATATCTCGATGAATAGAAAGTGAAAAATTGCATTTAACCTATTGACAAGGGAAGTTTTCGATTATAAAATCGAAACGTATACGTTTAAAAAACGCTTATATAATAATTTTCCTGAAATTTTGAAAAAAAAACTGCACTTCTTAGTTGTAGTAGTAGTATTAATTTAATTTCACAGATTAGATATCACTTTCGGTTCCTTATTTAGGGACCACCGATCTATTTCCGTTTTATAATATCTAATCCGCCATATTGGATTTCGAATTAAGTATGCGTAAAAACTTGTGCAAAAAAATGACTCCGATCAATTGGAGATAACTCGTTTAAAATCCAATTGAAAAATTCGACCCATATATACTAACTAACAAGGCAAGTTAAATAAAACCTTGAAGTTGCTGGGGAAAAATATGTCTATCGATTTTGTGTGCAGTGGCCTTAGTCACGTTGTTTCGTTTTTTTGCTTTAATAGTAATTTTAACGTATTTGTTAAAATTGATTCGACACCAGAGCGAAGCAATGGAAATATAAACGGAAATAAATATTTCACTTCCTCGGGTGGGCATCGAACCCACAATCGTCGCGTTACTAACGTCGTTAGTCAGATCCTTGTGCCGCTGCGCCATGACCGCCTCAAGAAAAATAAAAATCTCTACAAAATACAAAATACTCATTATGTAAATGAATATGCATATTCTAGTGCTACTTTATTAAATATTTTGAGATGTACCATAAATAACGGAACGGGACCGTCTCTTGTCGCGTTGTACATTTTTCATTCCGTTGTTTTCCACTCATAATTTATTAGTGCTTCGGACGCGCTATAATTGGCTTTGTTCTACCACACCCCTAATGCATTTTACTCTTTGCGATACCCACTGTAGCAAGGATGAGTTTACTTTGAATTTGATGCTTATTTTATCTCTTAATTGAAAGGATAATGGATATTCGTGATCCGTTATAATCTTTAACACACTAACGTCCCTTCGAGGGTTGTTTGATTTATTTAAATAAATATTTAAATGAAGATTAGTTCAGTTCATTGAATTCAATTGGTTTATTTTGCTATTGTTATTTGTATTCATTGAACCCATGATAGCACGAGTCAAAACTAAGTGCGTGTAGGTCAATTTGGTTAGTTAGTCTATTACTTAGTAGTCTAAGTAGTCTAGTTAGACTACTTAAGAAACAAGGTTTAAATTGAAATTTTAAAATATGGTATTTTCTGATATTGTTACGAGTATATAGAATAATTGGAATAATTCTTAAATTCTGATCAGATTTTTTGCTAGAGTCCAATTTTAATTGAACGAGGAAATTCTTTAAACGTTATTATGAAAGCCGTTAAAGTACAAATGTTGTTCTAGTTGGTCTTATTTCTTTGTTCGCGCATGTGTTGAATCGGAAAACGATTAAAGCTAGTGCTAGTAATTAAAAACTTTTTCTGTGAACCAATGTAGCGTTAAATTTTAAATACGTATTTTTGTATAAAAATAAGATTTTTTCTGCTTCACCCTGTATCCTGCACACGGCAGAGTAAGCAAAGATAACCTAGTGTTAAGACACTTAGTTCTCTGTTTTTCGAATCCTTTGCCTCTACACTAGTGCGAAGAAATTAAAATATTTCATTTCCTCGAGTAGCAATCGAACCCAAAACCAGGAGATTATTTATTACCTAACACTAAACACGTTTTCAAAACGAGTAAGTAAGAAGCGTAGTGAGTAAGAAGAAGATCTTATGCTTATAACAATTATAATTAAAACTGGCTAAACGATAAAACATACATAAAAAAATAAAATCCCTATATAAATAAAAAAGTGTCCAATAAAAATATATTTAGTTTTAGTATTATATTAACGAACGATAACAGTAAAATAAAAACCAATATTAAACACATTTAGCCTAAAAGTATACCTACATACATATATATAGCTTAGTTTAGCTCTCGAGTGCTACGACGTTAGGTCTTGAGAGAAGTGGTTCTGATGCGATTTGGCCAATAACTCGATATGTTATATTTGATTTTTGTTTTAAAATTTTATTTAGTATGCTATCGTCATATTTTGTTGACATTTTGTTTTATAAAATCAGCTTTACGCTGTATCCCGCACACAGCAGGATAGGGAACCTTGTTTTACGACACTCCGTTTCCTATTTTCCACTGAATTCTGGAGACATTGCGTGTTAAGTAGCGGAACTTAACGCCGCGCTAGACACCAGCACGAAGAAATGAAAATATAGTTTAAAATAAATATTTAAGTTTCTCGAGTGGCGATGGAACCCACAACCAGTCGCGTCTACAGTCACACTTAAGCCCTTGCGCCAGGATTGACCTCAACTTTTTTTAAACCAGGAATAAATAAAAGCATTTATAAAATAAGCGCTAACATTTTCTACTTTACACACCCTCATCTTGTGTAACTGTGCTACGAACATGCATAAAACTCTTGAAAAAACTAGTAGTAATTAATTAAAAAGTTGCCCAGGTAAATAGGAAGCGAGGAAGTGGGAATGGAGTCAAACTGAGAGTGGTACACCGGGCTCTTAGCTTTGTTTTATAGTGTAAAACAAAAGGGGGTCGACGTTTTATGAAATGTGAAAAAATATGTTAGCTGGTACGACTTCGTACAATGTTTTTTTTATAATTGTTCGTACGAATATCATGACTTTTTTATCTTAATGATTGGATTTTTAAGTTTTTTAAATAAGTTTACATCGAATATATATAGTATATTTGATTCTATATGGATTGAATGCCACCCTTTTAAGGTTATTATTTTTTAGAATTTAACCACAAATGTATAGTTTTCACATTTTTTCCTGAACAAGTAGGTAATACCTGTAGATGCGAGCTGTCAAACTTCATAATTCTAGGTCAACCAGAGGTACCCTAAAACTTTTGATTCTTTTTATAGTACCGAAATACACGTTATTGCGATATAAATGACCATATATTTTTTTTAAGTAAATATAGAAATATGTTTTTTATCAGGAAATTAGGGGGCCGTAGTAATTGAGTATGGTTTAAATTTCAACATGATATCTGCAATCACTGCAGATAAAGGGTCTTGGCAGATAGACAGACAAACAGACTGACAAACGCACAACAAAGTTATAGGTTTCCTTTTTTCTTTAAAAAGTACAGAAAAAAACCCTAACCCTAAAAAGGATATGGACCGAGTGTCACTGATAAAAACAATCGGCTCACTAGACTACGATTCTAAGACAGAAAGTATATTAATATTATAAAGCTGTAATTGTTTGGTTGAATCCGATAATCTCAAAAAATACAATCTCCTGTATCTTATAGCTCAGTGTTACCTTAAGAGATAAAATTTAGAATGTGTCATACACAACTTTGATTTATATCCGTTTGACAACGCGAGCGAAGCCAAAAAGCTTGTATAATTTATCACATATCGGCAGTAAAAACGATAGTTTGAATAACATACAAAAATACATCATATTTTAGATAAGTATGCCATGGAAAATAGACGATGGTAAATTTTATCAGCTAAACGCAAGCGACGTTAACTTGTATGTATGCGTATTCAGTGTCATAACTGCGTAAATAATATAAAAAACTAGCGGCCCGCTCGCGGTTACACCCGCGTGAACTATATTATTAGTAATTTCTGTCTCCATGACTACGTCCTAGTGACGTCTATGCAAAATTTGAGACTCCTAGCATTTGTAGTAACGAAGTTTCATACAAACTTTTGACCCCAAAAACAACCCCTTAGAAATCGAATATTGCAAATTCCCGTCTTAGCGAGCACCTATGTCCTATAAGTAACTCCTATGCAAAATTTGAGATTCCTAGCACATGTCGTTTCTGAGATTTCGTGATGAGTGAGTGACCTTTCGATTTTATATATATAGATGACAAAATGTCTCGGCAAAAGGAGTACAGGCCGCTCTCCAACTAGGTGGACCGAAGACCTCAAGAAGATAGCGGGAACCCGCTGGATTCAAAGGGCACAGGAATGAGTGGCGAGCATTGGCGGAGGCCTATGTCCAGCAGTGGACTTTTAAAGGCTGATGGATGGATGGATAAAAAATGACTATACTGTATAATAACTTACACATTGTCGTATTATGAGGCCATGGATAAAAAATGATTATTTTTTCGCACATTGCCTACTATAATAGCATACTAGCTTCACATATCTAGTACTATTAAGAAGAATTCATGTAAAAAATTAAGTTTTTTAAATTCGAGTAAGCATTAAAAGCTTATTTTGCTTGTAATTTCATTTAACGGACACACTTGGCTAGAGAAATATAACACGAATCGATATTATGAGTAAAGGATATTACGACTAGAGGGTCGTAAGCGCGACCGAGTTTAAGTAAGTATCAATATTTACTACTAAAATACGACTGTAGCCGGTACAGTGCCGTTTGTACGGATGCTTAAACTGAAAATATATTAAAAATTAATGTTCTTTATGAAAAATGTGATATAATCCTTTTTTATGTTATTTTTATTTTCTTTCTTTCAATTTTGATAGTGTTGCTATATTTATTATATTTTACATAAATGTGTATTAAACTCCATGTAATGTTTCAAAAGTGTTACGATATGGACCATTGTCTATAAGAAAAGCTATAATATAACACTGAAAATTCAAATAAATATTTTTATGCATAATATTTCAAGATATCATAATATAATTTTTCAAATATGTTGCATATACATACACTTGGGCTTCCATGGGATTTATCTTCACCGAAGCTGTCAGTAGAGTTGTGACTTTGTCCGCTACTAGCACTCGAAGTCCTTTCTCTGGCAGCTCTCGCCCACGACTCCAGACGCTTCTGAGCCGCCCACACACCAGGAGGGCCTAATCCACTCATTCTATTTTTTTTTATTTCTTCATTTAGAATTATAATGTCACTTCACTTTTGAATACAGGTTAAGAAAATATCTCGGTATCTATTTTAACTATTATAATTATTTAGGTCAAATTTCGTTGTTTTGTTCAAATTTGTATTATGATTTTCGTATATTCTGTAATTTAAATTTCTAAGTTATCATCTTTTTCATTTTATATTTAATAAAGGCTATCACACTAAGGTTTATTCGATATACTGCAGATGCCGCCTCGTAAACTATTCCACTATAGACGCACTAGCGAGGTTCCTATTCCAAAGTTCATATAGAATTACTAAACCGTACGATAAAATGTGATCTAAATTCTACGCATATTTGTGTTTGTATGTTGACAGGATAGTTTTACCAAAGTTAAATAAAAAAATAAAATTATTATTATTATTAATTATTATTATTATTTAAATTTTATAAAATTTATAACAGTAACAGACTTTTGTAACTTTTGACTTTTGAAATTAAATGACAATACTATAGATTATTAATTATATTAAACATGTTTAATTATAAGAATCTACTTAGAAAAAAATATTTTAATCATAAAATAAGTACAATTTATAATTTAAAATCAATCATTAACACTCAATACTTAAAAAAAATCTCTATCCAATAAATATTTAAGATGACATTTAACCTTTAAATATATAACTAACTAAAAAGTTCTACACCAGACAGTCTCGCCGTAGACGGCTGCGTGGGCGCCGGCGCCGGTTGTACTACGTAGTATGTAGGCGTTTGTTTGTGTCGAGTTCAGATTATTATTTTATAGTATTAGTAATTAAGAATTTTGATAAAGATTTTATTAAAGTTTCTCAAGTTTCTATATTTTTAATTTTACGTATGTGCATCTATTAAAATCAAGTTCTGTTACTGAAAGCTTTAATTAGTAATAAATGAAAACTGAATTTAATATAACTTATTTTGAAAAACAAAAGAAAATAACATCTACACATATGCTTTATGACCGATATAACGTAACTCTTCTTAAAGTTTCTAAAATCTTACTATTTGGTAAAATTTGACTACCATTATACTTAACAAATTACCATTTAAAAGGTAAAAGATAAAATATCTTGTTATTTTTCTTTTACACAGTTGAGTAAAAATAAATAACACCAAAGTAATTTTTCCCACTAAAGCGTCCCACGAACCGCTTACTATGCAAAGTATATTTAAGAAACTGTATCGCTCGATCCGATATCAAAGATCCTCTTCGGGGAATTTAAGGTAGAGTCGAAATCAATGACAAATATAATGAATGTAAATCTTGGCGGAATACATCAACAAAATATATGGTACCTATATATATATTATAATATGTACGAGTATATGTTTATATATACATATAGATATAGTGACTGATGTGACGAGAGAGACCTGAAAACTGGGTCACCGAAAAGGATATCTCGAAGGGCAAATTTATCCTAATTTTAGTTCAAGTGAACCCCAGATGACATGCAAATTTAATTTTTCGCTTAGACACTAGACACGTGTTATATACATTTTCATTATATATTTATGTATACATATGTATTTTTACTTTATTTTGTAATACTACCTAACGCAAGGAAAAAAGTAAGAATCATGTCTAGAGACGAACGAAACGGTGTTAGATTACGAGCGAACTGTTGCGCCTCAAGTTATCTCAGGAAAGATCATCTCAGTAGATTGCAAATTTATTTAAATTAGCAGTTTTCTACCACGACTTGTAGATCTACTTAGTATTATCAAATTATATCTAATCTTAACCAAAACGATTTGCGTAAACTGTTTTCTAGTTTTTTTGGTTGAAGCTTTTACACAGTAGAAAGGAGTCAAAAATATATTTAGAAATTAAAATAAAAAGTTCTTGTATTCATTTAAAATAACTAAAATGTGCTATGCGATTAATATAAGTGCTTTCGTCGCTTCTCGTTGGTAGAAAAACATAAAACATTGGACCTCCCATTTTCATTTATGAAAACGTTAAGTTGCTCGCCAAATAATCCTTTTAAAGTTGTATAACAAAAGTCATTGTTAGGGAGGTACGTGTGAACCCCTAACGGCACCGTTTATTATAATGAAAACTGTATTAAAAGTTTACCAAATTTTCCTCCAAAATATTTTACTACGTTCAATTTACAACGTACTATATAAACAATTCTAATACGATACAAACGCCAGCGATATATCGACATAACAACCAAAATAATAAATAATTTTCAACTAAAACCTTCACGTCTTCATTAATTTGGCTTTACCTATATAACTCTACCATTTCAACACATGTATGTGTATAGATCACTATTAATTCACGTATAAACGGATTTACAGGAGCGCGCGGCCCGTGGGGCGTCTCGCGCAAACTGCCGCTCCCCGGGCCAGTGTTGCCAGGGCGGGACAGCCTTCCTCCTTACTTATTACCCCACAGGTAACTTGTTATACGCCTCGTTGAGCTCACTTGGTCTAATTGTGCATAGTGTTCTGTTGAATGCATTCCGACGTTTACATGCGCCCACGTGAATGAAAAGTCAAGGTTGGGAAGAGAAATTGTAGATGATTTAGAAATTAAGAGTAGATTTTTATATTTAAATGGTTAAGGTTATTTTTAATATACTGGAATATTATCTTATTATAAAGTTATTACTATAACATATTTATAATAAATATTGAAAAAAATAAATAATATTTTCCTGTCAAATATGCGTGGTGGTATACGCTGGTATCACCAAGGGCGGCGGCGCATTTCGGGCGCGTCACTTTCTCTGGGCGAGCAACAGGTACGGAAGGTCATGCAGGGCGTCTTGGGAGTACGAGCACAGCCTCGTGTGTACTACATTCAATTTGGTACTCTTTGTCAATAAAGATTAATCTAATAGATGTTATATTTTTTCTCAGTAGGTACCCAAAGTTCATTATGTATGGTATTGTATATGGTACATGGGTGATGGATGAGTTTTACTCGTTATGAGTTAGTATTTGTCTATATTAGTCTATGTGAATATAACTCTTTCTTTACTAAGTTATAGGGAGCCAACGCACAGCCGAAATTAGACAGCGTAGAAAGTTGAAAGATTTTTTGGGGAGTATAAAGCAATGCAATATGACATATTTCTCAAAATATCACGAAAAAAAAGATGATTTTCCATTTCACGTCTTAAATTCCACGCAAACATATCAAACATAAACAATAATATTTTATTTTTTTAGGGTTCCATACCTCAAAAGGAAAAACAGAAACTCTTATAGGATCACTTTGGTGTCCATTTATTATTTTTTAATAAAACGTAAGAATTTAAAAAGTAAAAGTACACGGGGAGGCAGAACGATGTATTTTATATTTTGTACACTCTCTTTACCCCATACAAATGTAGGCGCTGTAGAAAAGCAAAAAATATAAAACTCACGTAATAGCTACAGTAAATTAAAAATTCACATATGTCAATTAAGCACTGAGCGGCCTTTTTAACCATTTTGCATTTTAATAAAGGCTGACTACGGCACAGCGGGGAGAGTTCACAAAAAATAAAACTCTCTTGTACAACACAGCCCTGTTATAAAATGTAAAGTTTTAATATGCTTTTATGTGAAACGTTGAAACTTTGAATATGCAATTTCGATTATGTTAATAGATTTGTCTTATACATGTTTAAGGATTTTTTTACTTATTTAGAGCATAAAATTGATTTATAATTTTAACTTTTTCTTCCTTTACTAAATCTGTAGTTCTTCCTTTAAAAAATAAATACTGTAATATATAAGTTGAATCGATATTTTGACAATTATATTTAATTTTATAACAAGTATTTGTTAAAATAGTTATATACACAATAAAATGTTGTCTACGGGTATAAAAGACTAAGATATCAGGCCAGTCGTGGTGCAGGAGCACTAACGTGTTTTCCCACTCGACTCTACATGCAATGTATCCAGAATTCGGCGGAAAGTAGGGAGTGAATTGTCACAACACTTGGCTCTTCTGCCTACCCTGCTACATGCGGGATACAGCGTGAAGCTGAGAGAATACAAGATTGAAATTGCGGGAGAAATTAAAAATAAAATAGCGATATAATATACTATTAAAATATATTCAAGATGCTGTTTGTTCAGGCCCCTTGTGTGCTCCAATGCTTGTGTTTTGCTCAATTGTATGCCGCTCAAATATTGATGGGAGTTCGGTTGGTCACTGCTTAACGTTCCTATGTCGTCATTTCATCTAATCTAGGTCATACGTGAAATACCTAGAGAAATACCTGATGCTGCTTAGTATATGACGAAGGATGGAAATGGAGATGGAGATCGTTGGGTTGATGTCTTGATACATTTTGTGTGATGGAAACCTTTTTGTACAGGTTGGATTGGACGTTTGGTTGATTAAGATTTTTTTAATAAGTTTTTTTTTGTATTTACTATTATATGGCCAGTAGTGGCGCAGTGGCATAGTGGTTGGTAGTTGGTTCGAATTCTACTTGAGATTAAATATGTAATATTTTTATTTTCTCTCTCTGGTAACGAGGCATAGTGCAGCGTTGAATTCCGCCATTCAACACGCAAAGTCTTTAAAAGTCGGCGAAAAGTGGGGAACGGAGTGTCTTAACACTAAGTTCCCTCTATCTACCCTGCTGTGTGCGGGATACAGCGTGAAGCTGATTTAATTTAATTTAATTATAATTAAATGTCCTTCAAAAAAAACTTGAACTCGGGATTGAACTCGTTACCATCGCATTTAAAATAAGCGGCTGTTAACACTGACCGCCACAATAAGGTAATGTCATGTATGTATATTTAACAATTATAATTTTTTTTAAAGTTTCGATCAAAATCAAATAAAATAATAATATTCTTAATACTAGTATTTTTATTAATTATTTCTTTATAACAACAAGTTTGTAGGTCAACAGGCCGTAATTATTTCGGCTTTATGAGATACCATAAAGTGCTTTTGTGATTGAGAGCTCGCTCAGCCTCCTAATCGCGAGGTTTGCGGGAGAGATTTTAAAATAGAATAAAATAAAATTAATATAATGAATTTTTGTGTAGGAAATATGAAAATCTTGCCTTAGCTGATACAATAGCCATTTAAGTGAAATATATAATCGAATGACAAACGATCATAAGTTTCCGTTCTCCTCAGTACAGTCATATATAAAAAACTCATCTGTCATTGAGTGACTGACAGAGAACACAAAGGCGAAAGTACTGTACTGAGATAGTTGAAATTTGGCATCTAGATTGGGAAATTTTACATTTCATATCTTACAAGGTCTACGCAAATGAAATTACAAAAGTTTGAAAATATTTTTTTATTAAGAGCATTAGAGAGGCCTTCTCTAGGATTGAAAAGCTCAAGAAAATTGTTGTTGTTGCCAGAAGGAATGAAGTAAAGTAATATGAAAGCCACAACTAAGCCTGTTACAAAGGAATGCAAGATGCGGACTAAAATATGATAATATAAAGTTATTACAAAGAGACTTACTTATAAGTTTTAAGCGAAATAGAATTGTATAAGGAAACTGAATATTGTTAAACTTGTGTTAATTATTTTATAATAAAATTACACGGATTATATTATCAGAATATATGCATTAGATTACTTGAAAAAGGAAGTAATAAGTTTCCTCTGTAAAGCTAAAAGAATTCCACAGAAAAAAATAACGATTCGTCAGGAAATAGTTATTTAATTACTTGCTAGTTAGATGATCAAAATCAAATAAGATCGTTTGTATATAGTAAATACCTTCTAGAATTATATATTACACATACATGTGGGTAGACCACTAAACAAGTTCATGTAACTTTTGTAATTAAAATGACGGTCGACGGTCGACGGTGAACTTCCATTAAGGAACAGTGTACTCAACAGACCTCATGCCGACTCCAGCTGGCCAATCAATAGTTTTAGAATTAATAAGTGATTTACCAAAACAGAATGTCCTTTGAGATCTATAGAAAATAAATTAGCTTCACGCTGTTTCCCGCACACAGCAGGGTACCTACACAGGCAGAAGGAACCTAGTGTAACCTCTGTTGCCCATTTTCCACTGAATTCTGAAGGTATTACGTGTTGAGTGGCGTAACTCAACATCGCGCTTTGCGTCGACACCAGAACGAAGAAATGAAAATGAAAATATTTATTTTAATATTTCATTTTTAATGTCAGGAATAATTAATTTAAAAATATATGTGCAATTAAGTTTGAGCAAAAATTATAAACTATTCGATTTCGTATCAAGTTTTTAAGTAAAAGGTACATAAGTATTTTAAAAAGATAATCCTAGCACGGGCTAGTCACACGGCGAGCGTTGATAATCCCATATTGCACATACGGCCAAATCGATAACACCATCTTAATGCCACCGCTCGGCTTTTGTGATTTAAATTAAAAAGTGCTGACAGCTTCCACCTTTGCCTTTTATATTTCTTTAAAGTCTATTGAAATATTAGTAATTATTTCTAAGTTTTATGATAGATTTTTTTAACACTTTTCTTTTCAGCTTCACGCTGTATCCCGCATGTATCAGGGAAGAGAGATTAATACTAGTAAAGACACTCCGCTCTCCACTTTCCGCCGAATTCTGGAGACATTTCGTATTGAATAGAAGTGGCGAAACAGAGTGAAGAAATATTAAATATTGCATTCACGCATTGTACTACGACTGGCCTCAAATAATACTATAGGTACTTTTAATACTTATGTGATTTCTAAATTGTCTTAAAATTATGTAAATGACAAGAAAATGTTTACCATCTATATATATAAAAGGACTTTTAAAAAGTATTTAATTGACACGTGTGCCATCGTTTTCTAGAATTCTCCCCCTAAGGGTTCAAAAAGGGGGTTGAAAGTTTGTATAGATTTTTTTTTAAATCGGCACCAATTTTTATAAAATTTGGAATTCACACTTTTAAAAGTATTTAATTGAACACATGATTCATGTTTTCTTGAATTCTTTCCCTAAGGGTGCAAATAAGGGGTTGAAAGATTGTATAGAAAAATCTTTAAAACGCCACCGATCATTATAAAAATTTAAATTTAGACTCTTAAAAATATTAATTTGAACATGTGTTTCATGGTTTTCTAGAATTTATCCCCTCAGGGTAAATAAGGGGTTGAAAGTTTGTATGAAAAAATCATTAAATCGCCACCGATTTTTATAAAATTTGAAATTTAGACTCTTAAAAATATTTCATTGAACACATGTTTCGTGGTTTTTTGGGAATTCACCCCAAAATACGCAAGTGAAGCTGCGCGCGTCCGTTAGTAGATTATATTTAGTAAGCTACTGTATGTCTTAATTAATTACTTGAAGTAACTGCTTTTACATAAACATTTTAATAAATAATAAGTTTGAGGTTAAAAAAACAACTTTATATATTATACTAACATTTCAGAGTCACTTCGCTGTAATGGTTTCGATAAAAATTGTTTTATCCAATAAATAACGCGAACACGTGAAAATAATAAAATTGTTTGTCTCCGAACCTGTTCTCTGGACAATCTCAGCACGTCAGACATAATAATTTATTTTTTTACCCCCACAAATGTGTTCCTAAACATATTTCTTTGAGGAAAATGAGATAAAAATTACGTGCGACATACGAGGTTCGTGAATAAGCCGCTCGTCGACGGGCTTAAGCGTTAGTGATTAAATGCCTACTTGAAAGATGCTAGCGATCGTAAGTGTATATGTTATCTTATTCTATTATATTGATGTATTCTATGAACTTGTGGGAATTATAATTATATTTCTAAGTACACAAAAACATTAGATTATTAGACTAGTGCGACGGTTATAGGTTCGATTCTCACTTGGGTGAATATCTACATTTCGCCTGTTTTCGAGATTTTGTATAGCGGCACTCAACGCCGCGATTTCTCTATCAAATTATTAATATGGGGTTTGCGGATCGAGCCTGACCCACGGAATTATATTATAATATTTTTAATGCTGTTTTTATTTAAATCTTCACGTTCAAATTTTCCATCGAAATCGAACCTGTTGCGTTTACCGTCACACGTTTGTGCTATCGCGACGAGAGCCTCAAATTAATTGTAAAGATTACTTTTACGATATTAAGTAAATTTAAAAATCATTAAATACCTACTATTTGAAAATTTGATTTAAATAGGGCAGATCTTTCAGCGAATTTTTATGCCATAAAATCCAGCATGAGAAACTTTTTAAATTCAGTGCCTTTCTTAAAATTACTTAAGTTTTATAGTCTCAGTTTTTATGATATCGTAATAAAACGCGAACGAGATGATTTTCCTCGTATGGAGAAAACTTAATACGCTTTGGTGCTATTTTAAATCGAGATTGGTGATACTTTAAAAGGATTTTTATGGTAGCTGCTTTGGCGATTGGCTTTTGTGTGTACTGGAACATTAAATATTTAAGACTATAACTCGGTAAAATTTAAATAATCCTTAGTAGTAATATTTTAATAGTCAGTCTATAGACTGGCTAATAAAATAAAAAAAAATGATAAATAATTTCTCTAATATGTTTTTCTAATAATTCTCTCTCTCTCTTAATAATTTCTCTAATATGTTATTGATAAATAAGTTTGTAATTGCTCAAAAGGAAAAATGGAACCCTTATAGGATCATAATATAAGCTGAAATTAATATAAAATATTCAAGTCTACGGTTCCTTCGAGCACAAAAAAATTATTAAACTTCTAAATCAACCTCATCTAAGAAAAATACATACTGCAAGCTTAATTTTTATTAGTTGAAATTAGTACGGAACCCACAAAGGGCGAGTCCAACTCGCACTTGAACGGTTTTTATTATACTATAAATAACAAAAAAACACCACTTAAAAAAGCTTTAAAAGTTCGTCTCGTTCGTCTCGTTTCTTTAAAGGAAAAATAACGTAGAAGAGTTAAACGTTTGACAATCAATAATAACGTTTTTCCTGTTAGATTTTGGGGTAAATTAGAAATGTGGCGGGTGCGGGTGCGGGGGTAGGGGCGGGGGCGACGGCGGCGGCGTGGTGATCGATGCAGCACTTGTTGCGGTGTTCAACAGGCTCGGCATTCTTTGACTGTTTAAGTGTTAAAATTTTCTTTTTAGTTAGAAGGTTGAAGAAACCTAAGAGATATGATACTTTTACAGAGACATTAAAATAGTACTAAATGCTTAAAATATTAATGAAAAAAATGAAATCAGCTACACGTTATATCCCGCACACAGCGGGGTAGGTAGAGGGAAGCTAGTGTTAAGGTACTCCGTTCCCCACTTTCCCCAGAATTCAGGATACATTGTGTGTTAAGTGGCGGAACTCAACGAGCTTTGAAGCGAAGAAATGGAAATATAAATTTAAATAAATATTTTATTTCCCCGAGTGGGGATCGAACCCACATCCCGTGGTGTTTACAGTCACACTACGTGCCCTGCGTCCAACTGGTTTCTTACGAGTATAATATAGAAAAAGAAATATCAAATATATACAAAATAAATCCCAAAATACAATATAATGATACTGTAACAGCATTACAGTGTGGCTCGTAATCAACAACTGCATAGATTTATAAGAAAGGAAAAATTATTCAATAAATTTTATTCGCTGCGTTGAGTACCTATTCAGACAGACTCGTATAAATATTTTTTTTGCTTATTTTAATATTATAATTTTATATTATAATAATTTATTATAGGTATATATTTTTATTCTGGCACAGTTGGGTGGAATCAGGAGTTTGTGGAATTGTTAATATTTAAAAACAGCTGCAAAACTTGAAAAAAAGCATGTCCATACAAATTTATTTTTGCAAAACCTATGTGGATCGAGACAAGATGAAATCGAATTCTCAGTTATTGCATTTACACCACTGGGCCACTAAATAATAGTCAATTAAAGTATTAAAATTAAATTCATATTAACGCATAACTTTTATATAAACAATTCCATCCAACAATTCCATGAAAAATCTAATAACAAAAATGAAAATAAAAAAAAATACATTTATGTTAAACACGTGCAATCTACAAAAAAATTGTAGACAATTTTTACAAGCACCCATATGAAAGAACCGTTGTTGACCATTAAAAAAGTAGTAATTAAATGAAAGGTGCACGCAGAGAAATTGTTCATTAAATATGGTAAATTATTAATTAAATACGGTAAATTGTTAATTAAATATGGTAAATATGTAAATAAAATATGGTGCAAACTAAAAGCAAACAAGCCAGTGAACAAGCCCCGAAGCAATGGCAGTGAAACACAATGGAGCACGCGGTAATCAAATACTAGAGTCAACAGGCCTCCTTCTTTGTGTAGTCGGATAAAAAACGTTGTTTTTCTTTCATATCAGATATAGAAGTGAATTGGAGAAAGAGAAATTTTATGAAGATATTTTCAAGTGACAATTAGTTATATGAATAATAGGGTAAAAATAGCTTAGTGTCAAGAGTCTCTGTCTTTCACTTTCCATTGCGTGTTGATTGGCGGAACTCAACGCTACACTAGAGTGTGTAAATGAATCATTTTCCTGCACCAGGATCGAACCCACAACCACTGTGCCTACAGTCAGATGCTGGCCCATTGCTACGTGATGACAACACAAACAAATAAAATACACTTTTACGAACTTTTACATTTGTAAATAGCAATTTAAATAAATATAAGTAAACATTTGATTTTAATATAAATATACGCGCGGATATGTTAAGTCTCGACGGTCATCAATTATGTTGTATTTACTTATATATCAATTAAGTTATTCAATCAACGGCGATGTATTTATTTTAGAGAAACACAACATAAGCGCAATAATTGTGAGTAGACTAATTGCGGCGTTCAGTTCCGTCATTTAGTACGTGTATAGTATTTCAAATTTGGGCCGAAGGCGAAAACATCCTTTAAATAGTTTTTTTAATAGTAAAAAATATGGCCTTATAGAATATAAGGACTAAGAACAACAGTCCTTTAATATACTATATATAATTCCTGAACATTATCAGTTATCACTAAGAATAAGTGCCTCTATTCTCTACAAAAGCGCTACGAAAATACCTGTAACCTCTACGAAAGCGCTACGAAAATTTTGCTAACAGTGAATAGTGGCGCCATCTACGTTGTAGTAGCGAAACACTTTTACAGTTTTGCTGGAGGAAAGCTTGAAGTCTTTGCTTTGCTATGTTAGTATGTCTCTAATATCACAGATGGCGCTATTCCCTGTAATTAGGCATTTAATGGGAAAATAATAAATATATATAAATGTAAATTAAGAAACTGCCATGAATATAGAGGCCAGTCATAGCGCAGGAGTTAATGATCATTCAGACACTACCATAACGTCTTTCATTTTCTACCTAATTAGTGAAGACCAGCATGTCGCAGCTAGTCGTAGAAATAAAATTAATATAAAATAAAATAATCATTCCCTAAGGCCGTCGTGGAGTAGCGGCACAAGGGTGTGACTGTAACGCGACGGTTGTTGGTTCGATCTCCACTCGAGGAAATGAAATATTTATTTACGTTTATATTTCCATTTCTTCGCTCTGGTGTCGAGGCAAAGAGCGGCTTCGAGCGGCATTGCGTGTTGAGTGGCAGAAGCCACTCAACACGTAATGCCTCCAGAATTCGGCAGAAAGTGGGGAATGGACACTTAACACTAGGTTCCCTGTGCCTACCCTGCTGTGTGCGGGAAACAGCGTGAAGCTGATTTTATAATCATTCCCTGGGGTCAAATGGAACTCACAACCATCGAATGAGTATCCCACCGAGTTAATTTGCCTATTCGATTTTAATATTCATATATGGCTATACAAGAATTCTATACAAATCACGACTAACATAAACACCCCATACACATAACATGTTTCCCGCGCGTGATATAATCTTACAAGTGTCTAATGAAATTGATTCCCACCCCGTTTGTTTATTATGTGCAAACATACTATTGAAGTTTATAGTACGGTACTCTACAATATACTATTACCAATATCTTACAAGATCATCTTGTAAAACGATATATTTCTCCCTGAATTTGCTTTAGATATCTAGAGATTTTGAATTTCAAATTAATTATATTAATATTATATTCATGTTTTCTTAAAGGATGAAGGGTATTTATTAAAAAGAACTAATTTCAAAATTTAAATAACGGTTTTTTTGTTTAAGAAACGGAATTGGAAAGTCAAATAAGATTGGTAACTCTGATATATCATCCAAATTCATTCTTTTGAATTTGCATTGCACAAATAACTAAATTTATTTACTTAATACTGAACTAAATATTACCTCTTCTTCTTCTTCTCTATCTTAATATTTAGGAATAAAGGAACCCATAATAAGGATAAGATCACTTTGTTGTCCGTCCTTCCGTCTGTCTGTCAAATCGTATTTCTACATTTAGTTAAAAAAATATATATATGGCCGTTTATATCGCAAAAAAGCGTGTTTCGACAGTATCACGGGAATCAAAATACATAGGGTACCGGAACCGGAAGACCTATAATTATGAAATTTGGTATCTAGCATCTACAGGTAGTTCAGGCTTGCAATATAAACAGCCATATCTTTTTTAAACGTAAATGTAGATTTTTTTTTTTCAGGAAATCATGGGGCCGTAGATCTAAGTATATGGTTTGAATTTCAGCTCGATATCTCCAAGCATTTCTGATATAAAGGCTCTTGACAGACAAACAGACAGATAGACAGACGGACAACTAAGTGATCTTATAAGGGTTGTTTATGCCTTAAAAGGTACGGAACTTTAAAAATGAAATAAAATATGTATATAAATATACTTATATGTATGTTATTAGTAAAAAAAGGGAAGTATAAAAAATAAACCCAACAAAATTAATATGCCACCCTTTAATACAAAACATTTCCGCTCTGAATGCGTTGTATGAAGATACCGACACTGTTATTAAAATAAAAACAAGTCTTATATAAGAGTGGAACTCATAAAATAATAACAAATGACAAAAAAATATTAGGTGATTTGGATATTAAAAGTATGCAAAATTATACTGGTAGTTGATTCGATTCCTACTCAAATATTTATTTAAATTTATATTTTAATAGCGGCGTTGATTTCCGCAACTCAACACGCAATGCCTTCAGAATTCTGCAAAAAATGGGGGACGGAGCGTCTTAACATTAGGTGTCCTCTACCTACGCTATGCGGGATACAGCGTGAAGCGTGATAAAAAATAAAAAAAAGTATATTATACTATAGGTACCCATTATAAAAAAATATATTACGACTTTTCTTTAACTAAAAAAGTTCTCAGGTGGGAAGCTTTTCTGACTTCATTTACAATGGACGGCTATTGACAAGGGATTGAAATATGACACGAAATGAATTTGTATTTATAATTGGATAGAATGTTACTGTATATTATTATAATTCCATTACTGTCGTCGTACTAATTCGATTAATTATTTCGGTTTGCTTGCTAAGATCTACTTGAAGAAGTAAACAGTTTCATATTTTTTTAGGCTTTACGCTATTTTCCGCCAAGGAGGTTAGGCATAAGTAATTTAATGGCATGAATGTTGACTTCAAAGAAGTGTTTTGCCAGTGTCATCCCGATATAGTGGGGAAAAATACTGACATAGTCTAAATAAAAAAAAATATTAAAATAAGAAGTTATAAGGTTCTTTTTTGAACTTCAATTAATTTACCACCAACTCGCTAAACTTACTGCCTCAGAACTGAGAAGAACTGGCGCAAGAAACTGAGAGAGTTTTTTTTTTAAACATGGTTAAACCATCTACAGTATCTATATATTATCTCATATATGCATCTTAGATATTAGATATACAGTCTATATATATATTTACTTACATATAACGGTCATGTCAGTAATTATATTTATACCAAAGACCGACTTTGATAGAATCCAGAATACTTAGTTATGTTTATGACAGTGGCAAATTGAATTTATTGACAAAATCACATCTCGTTGGAGGTTTGGTCTCGCGGCCACAGTCATTCAATTTACTAACATATAATAGGTTTAGTGGAAAAATAAAGTAAAAGCCTGATTTACACAGTTAGGTATATTTCACTAATATATATGGTATATTTTTTTTAGACTTTGTATCGCGAATAGAGCTCGATTCCCTGGAACCTATGTTAATGGGGAAAATTATTATTTTGAATAATTCTATGCTCCCAATGGGAAGTCGGTAAGTTAAGACATCAGAGGGAAGAAATGAAACTATTAACTATTTCATTTCCTCAGTTGGGAATCGAAACTAGAACGTGTCGCGTTTTCTGTCACACGCTTGTGCCCCTAATAAATGTTTTAAAAATGTATTTACAATAAATTTATAAGAAACACATATTATAGCAAATCTAATATATTCATTTTAAGGTTAAAGCCTTCACGTCCCTTTAGGAGCGGCCCCCCACGGATTTGTTCTGCTATTGGTCATTATTTTTCTCAGCTAAATGTAATACCATGTTCTAGCGCTATTTTTATATTTTTTCTATAGCACAATAAACATGTAAACATGACTTTCGAATAATAACTGCGAAGTTGAACTGTAAAGGAACGGAGAACCTACGGTTGGGGAACGGAGTGTCTTAACACTAGGTTCCTTCTGCCTACCCTGCTGTGTGCGGGATACAGCGTGAAAGATGATTTATTTAACTGCAAACTCAAATATTTTTCTTTACGATATTAAGAGATAGAAGAATGAAGATATGAAGAGCAACATAAAAATATGTTTTCGTGGATACTTCCACCTAACTTTTGCGATTGCGATTGTGATTCTGTTTTTAACTAAATCTACACCTTCAAGGTGTTTCTAAACATTTTCAACGCGCTCCTAGCGGTGAGAGGACCAACTTCGAAAAGTTACAGAGGCAACTTTCACGAAAGTACATTTGTAAAAGTTTGATGTTTGCTTTGGAAAATTTTATAAGTTTATAGGACTTTTTTCGAATACAAAAATCTAAGTTTTGCTATCAAATAGGAAATCAACCAGTTATAAAACTTACACTAAATAAATTTCTAGGAAGTTCTTACATGAGGTAAGTAAAATATTTTCAACTAACGTATGCAGTTTTTCAAACTGTCATACCTATTTCGTCATTTGCACAGTATTATGTAATGAATTTCATATTTTATATTTATGAGTTTTATGTCAATCGTAAAAAATGGGTCAAACAAAGAAAAGCTTTCTAAAATATTTTAAAATATGTATATAATCCATTTTTTAAATATAAATAACTAAATAGGGACGAAAATAAAAAAAAATACGTAATATATATTTTACATAAAAAAATAAATTCGTACGTTTATATACGCTCTCTCGTTTATACGTACTAAACTAAATTCAATATCCTTGTTTATGCTTAATTCTTAGAATTTTTAGTATAAACTATTCAAATTAAATATTTTTCTTACATGTATGTACATTGTCTACTGTAGAGGTAGAGCATGTTCTAGGCCTCAGGGATTGCCAGCCGTAAATAATTGGACCGACATGATGTCAAAGAATGCCTACAAAACAATCTTTTTAAGCTACTTTTAGTTCATTTTTTCTTATATTTGTGATTTTAGAAATAAATTTTATAATATTTAAATACAAATACTTAGTCTACCACTCTGTCTTTCAATTATGTGTAGGTACATGGTATAATGCAATATATATTTAAATTCCAAAAATCTATATATTTAAATTTAAGTATTTCCAACAATTTAAAAAATCTTTTAGCAAGTTCTCGAAAACTATTTAGACCAACTAAATAATATTTTATGATTTTGAAATTAAAAGTACATTTTCTACAACTAAATATACTTACATTTTGTCCGATATCCATGGGCGCTAGCATAGGACTTTCTAGTTTCTTTGGTCTCTTGAATAAAAACAGGAAAGCAGCTATGATGAGCACTGCCCCAGCACCTCCCATTGCACCTAAAGCTGCACTCCAGGCGTTGCTACTGCCATCCCACGAAATATCTAATCCAGTTCGAGCTTGCGGCAACATCTCGTTTTGGTTCATTATAGCATTATGTTCATATCCTGAACGTGCTTGCGGAGGCAGTACAGATTTTCGACCAGAAAAAGGCTCATTACTTACAGCCTTTGTATCTGAATCAGATTTGACGTTCCAATTTTCGCGAAAGTCACCCATTATACCGTACTCACGTCCGTCCCAAGGTGCCCCATCTAGTTGACTCGGTCCTGCCCACAGCTTATCTGTAGATAACGAAATTACTTACATAGAATAATGTAACATCGATCCGATGTTGATGATACCGCATTATGTTGTTTTTACGTTCATATATTACGTTTCAACACAAATAGATACATTTTGAAATATTAAAATTTAGTAGACTATGAAATTATGCAGATTTATTAATATAGGAAATACACGTAAATCCACTTACGCCTTATAAAAGTTCAATGACACTTAAATAGCACATGTAATTACATTAAAAACTTAAACATGAACGAACAAACTTTTTATATAGAAAATTTGTGCAGTTATTTCCGCTTACTCGTAGATACGCTGCCATATGGTTCTTAAAAACGTGACAAATATATATTTAATTTACAAAACTAAAAACTTACCCATTAAAATAAATAATTAGATTTCAGTTTTCGTTATAAATATTACAGTGTTTATTAGTTTTCAGATACTAGGGCGGGCGGAAGGCACGACCGTACGGCGCGGCGCTCGTCTTATCATTCCGCCCGCCTAGTGCCTTGTTTATCCAAGTCGCGATGTTGACTTTATTGCGACGTAATCGCGTGATGTACCATTCATTTAGTAATACTGGGAGACTTGCGACTCTGGGTTAAGTGTCCATAAAAACTAAACATCAACAGCTTAATTTAAGATTTTCTTTGTTTAAATAACGTATTTTCGTTATTCTATATCTTATGAAAATAGAATATATGTAAATTATGGTTTTAATAAAGATATTAGTGAAATACAATTATTTTGTGTTTAAATATATAAAAATCTACGGATAGCAGCTCATTCAGTATAGCATTAATGAAATTAAAAATAGAAGGAGTAGTGATCTTCTACTTTTTTTAAAATTTACATAATATCATATATATTCATAGAAACATATTCATATAGAACAACGTTAGATAAATATGTTTTTGCCTCATGATAGTGACGTTTCAATTGATTCTAATTAAGCTCTATTCAGAAGCTCTGTCTACTTTGCAATTTACTTTACGCAAAAAATATGCTCGTAATACAAATAAAGCAATTAGTTCTATTTATTTTTTAATTGTACGCATTGTTCTAACAAAGCAGGGTCGGCTTAGAAAAATAAAACTCTCTCTCTATTCTTCACTTCTTCTTGGTTATTAGAAAAATAATTTCCTATGTACGGATTGATCTCACAACCTTTTCATGTAAAGATAAACACGCCCCAATTGCACCACGATGATTTGGGATTCGAAATCCAATCGGGAATACGTTTTTTTTTAAATTCAGACAGCAGAGTAGTCAGAGGGAACGTAGTGTTAAGACACTCTGCCTAATTCTGGAGGCATTACATGTTGAGTAACCTAATCTGGTTCCTTAATGTTTATATCTTAATAGGGTGTCTCCGACAATCATCGATATATCGATACGAACGATATCGATCGACGTTTAATATTTGACACAATGGAGGAAGACGAGGAAATCAACTTAAATTTTAAATAATTGAATATGATATCTAAATATCATATTATTTAGTGTGTGACTGTGTAGAACGGTCTAAGACTTTTTTCGGAACGCTAATATTTGGTTCAGTAAACAATTTGCAAGCACGAGCGCCCCAGCGAGCTCTGTTTACTCGCCCTTACTTTTTATTAGGTAATGCGCGTAACATCAGTAATATCTATAAGCATATATTTAACATTTTGATAGGAAGGATTTGAAACATAAATATTGTTGTTTTTTTCCAGCTTCACGCTGTATCCTAGCGTTGAGACACTCCGCTCCCCACTTTCCGTCAAATTCTAGAGGTGTGTTGAGTTCCTAGACATCAACACGGAGAAATTCAAATATTACTTTCTTCATTATAAAATACCTACATACAGTTTATTAATCGATGGAGGACGTTGTATATTTTATATAAAGAGCTTTTTTAGTATAAAAGACTATAGCTATTTTCTGTAATAGAGGGGGAAAAAAGCTAACTTCTTCAAGAATGGCGCCCGGATCATTAGCCATGCATCGATGCTGTCGTATTTACATACACCTAATGAAGCAACAGCGGGGACGAGATTGTATATTAAATATTTATGAAAAAAATTATGTTCTGGTTAAAGTTTATTTAAATTACAGATTATTTATTTATAACGATTTAGTGATGTACCTACAAATATGGAATAGTAATGTGCAACTTGATGAAAAAAAAAAACATTTCGGGGTACGAAATTTTTGTTTCATGTATATAAATTACAAAAACATATATATTACAGAAACATCAGATTTTTTACTATTTTTACTGCTATTTATAAAAATAATCTGCTCTAAGAAAAACTGACAAAGCGCACCCGGCATTACGTAGGTACTTTATTTATTCCATGTATTTTATGGCAGAAATATTTGTATAATTATTTTTAGATTTGAAATAGCCTGCACGTCATCCTCGAGGCGTTCTTATCTAAAAAGTCATTTTCCTTGTAAGCGGCTTTATTTAAATATTTTTACGTAAAATTATGTAGTACATTAACATTAAAATAAAATGTATTACTTTCTAAAAAATACAAATGACAGATAACAAATATCATAAAAACCACATTAAGACATTAAGAGAATATTATTACTTATAAAACGTATTCGATTATTTCCATTTGACTACATTTATTGAAGAGAACAAATTCAATGATCGTAGGAAACATGATCACTGATGTAAATAAAAATACGCGGATGGAGCGGGTTGCTAATTTAATATATGTGTACCACCACCCAACCTGCAACCTGTCGTCCGTCATCCTTCATCTGTCATCCATCACCCGTCACCCGTGGAATGATCTGTGTAATATAACACTAATAGACTGAGATCCCAGGGGCCCCAGACCTACGTTATTTTAGCAAAGCTGAAATTTTGAGAATAACAACAGAAGCTTATTCATACAGGATAATTTTGATTTCACACTATTAAATACATTACAAAAACCCTTACTTACAAACGTAGTACGTTCTGATATGTACCTAAAATATATTTCTATCGTTTTTAAAATCATTTTTGATAGAGGCTAGTCGTGTCGCACACACATACTTAGTGTAATTGTAAACGCATCTGGTTGTGGGGTCTATCCCCACTGAAGGAAATTAAATGTTTATTTTAATTTATATTTCCATTTCTTTGCTCTGGTGTTAAGGCAAATCTCGGTGTTGAGTTCCGCCACTCAACACGTAATGCGTATAGGATTTGGCGGAAAGTTGGCAAAGGAGTGTCTTAAGTTAACACTAGGTTCCCTTTGCCTACTCAGCTGTATGCGGAATATTGCGTGAAGTTAATTTAATTTACGTACTGATATTTCTACAATCATTTTCTACAAAAGCTTTAATATATTAAAACGCTAATTTGTAATGCAGCGGGTGAGTTGTCGTTTAGATGGCAGTGGCAGAGAATAATTGGGTGCTCATTTATATTATTTAAAGATGTTAAGACTTTTATTAAGCAAAACGTGGTCAATCAATTTTGCTTACTGCAATTAATGTCCACGGATTTATGTCTTTATGTCTCGTGGGAGAGAAGTTTTGTTACTAATACAAATATTAAACATATTTCGTTTTCATGAAATATTTTTATTTTTCGGCTTTCAAAAACGTGTTTGATAGTAAACACGTTTTTGAAAATTTGAAGTTATACAAAAATATTTTTGTGTAAGTGCCCTCTCTGAAAAACAGTTTGAACTTTAACCTAATCTTAAGTCGGGATAAATAAGTTGGTTAGTCATTAGATAAGCGCTAGAGGGCGGCTCTAAAATTAGTTAATAGAGTTATAGTAAATTTATGCTGTATCCATATGTATTATTTAATGGTACTGTAACAATTTTTTGCCTTTATATTAGGAAATTTAAATATACAATATAAACAATCTCGAAATTTAGTAAGATGTCTAATGATAAAAACATTTTTAATTTATTCTTAATTTATTCATGAGATCAAATGCAGAAAAACAAATTAATATATAAGCAACATATAAGCACGTCACTGCACAAATTAACTAACTCCACTTTACAAACAATCTTAGATTGAAACAAGTCCATCAGTCCATGAGGCAGTCATTGCACTGGACATAAGAATGCGACTGTAAACGCTACAGCGTGGGTTTTTAATATATTTATTGCCTCACCCCAGTAATGAGACAAAGCATGGTATTGAGATCCGCTACTAAATATACAATACCTTAAGCATTCGACAGAAAGTGTACCATGTTGCTATAGCGATATAGTCATAACTTTTTATATTTTTTAATTAAGGTGTAACATCCCTAAATAACATTTAATTTAACTAATAAATAACAAGTTTCGGAGACTAAAAAATAAGTTTCTACAATTTTAAAGAAATAAAAGCAGACAAGGTAAAACGGTAATAAGGAATTATTTGTATTTTTTTGTGCTGTTCTTGGTATAGGGCATTCCCATCTGCCAGATGCGCATAGGTTTTTGCCTACTCTGCCAAATGTGGGTTAGTGTGAAGAAAAAATAAAACATCTTGCATAATACCAACTTCTCAGAAAATTTGAGTGTGTATGAAGATCCATATTGTAATGAAAAACTACATTTATATGTTTTACAAAAATTTTAATATCTAATTTAATAACTTACATAATAAATACAACAATAGTTATTTTCTTAAATATAATAATTACATGTTAGATTTTTGTTTCCGATTAAATGGAAACTGATTTTTGTACCTTTGGACTCCTAGTGTTACAAATGCTGAAACAAAAAAATATATTTGTTTTACAATTAAGATGATTTAGAATATGATATTTAATATTTCCAATATGTAATAAAAATAAAAATTATTAAATAAAAAAATATTTAAAATTGTATATCCAGATAGATGAAATGATGAAACATCAGGGAAATATTATGTTATATTTTGATCTAAATTCGGTTTCTTTCTTTCACAGAGTTTCTAGTTAATAAGTAGGCAATACTCATTCTATTAAATTTATTATATTATATATTCATTTATTATTCAATGTGAACGTACTGAATGAAATAGTCGCTACAACCAATTTTCCAGGCAGTGTTTTGTTTTTAAATGCAGCATTTGCTAAGTAAGCTCCGATACCCACTAAGCCGACCGAGCCGACCATTCTGCAGGCTGTACAGTCTCGGGGTCGATTTTCAACTTCTGTAGCCATTACTAATTTTACTATATTCTTTTATTAAGTTCTTATTTTCACCGGAGAACTGATTTTTATTTTTTTATTTATAGTTTAGGTTATTTTTACTGTCATTGTCATTTGCCACTGACAGTCTGACATACTGTTTTCTGAAAGTTAAACGTCAATGTCTACCATAGAGTAGTACACGTTATGTATGTACAGAATATAAATATTTTAATATCACGTGAATTCGCGAAGTGTTTTGTGCTCAATTGGCACGCTCGGAGTGCCGATCAAATAATTGAAATCAACTAATGTTTTTAAGGAAGGATAGGACAGAACACTGAAAAAAATCATTAAAAGATGATCAGAATACGAATTTAACAAGAAATTACTACAGTATTCATTAAATACTATCTTACAAACAGTATTGTATGCTTCTGAATATTCAATACTCTTCAAATGATACGATATTTACCATATACTCTATTCCTTACCATATATTATGGGTGTATGGACCCAGAATACTTAAGGAAGCACCAATATTAATAAACACACTCAGATTACTTAAAAAATCACCATTACTAGTATACACACATCCAGGACACTTAAGAATGCAGCGCTACTAGTGCACAGGCACACAGAGTGCTCATGTCCAGTACACAAATACTCAGAACAGTTATATAATATAGACAGATTAAATACTGTCCATGACGCTCAAAGGGTCAATGATGATTACTGTGATGAGATGAAAGAGAAAGAGACAGAGAGAGAGATATAAGCTCTGTGTAGACTTTAAAAAGTAGTGGGAAGATTATTGCATCCCTGCGTTGTGATGAAATTTATTGAACGTTATATAGTCTACCATCACCTTACGGAAATTTTGACTTTTACTAGTACTTCATACACTCATTATTATTTATTCGGTTTCTAAATAAGTAGATTCATTTATCACAATGAGGTTACTGGCAGCTTAGAATGTTTTATACTTTAACAAGCTATGAATATTCTATGTTAACGCTCTATTCATACACTTGACAGGTAAGTTATTGTTAGACCTCGTATGATTTTAGCCTAGTTTCAAGAAGTTAAGAAAATATTAAATGTTTTATTGCTAAATTTATTAATTTAAATTAAATTTATATTAATTAATAATTTATTCTACTATTATTTTTAATTATTTCTTCCACTATTCACAAAAATTGTTCTTTTAATAATCTTTCTCTTTCAATTTGTATCAACTTTGTTTAGATACACGCTGTTCTCCGCATATAACAAGGGAGGCAGAGAATATCTACTTTTGAGACACTCTATTCCCATTTTTTGATGTTGAGCAGCGGAACTCAATGCTGCGCTTTGTCTTATTACCAAAGATAGGAAATATTTCATTACTCTGAGCAGGAATCAAACCGAAAAGCGCTCCACGATGAAGCTAATAAGTACTTCTTTTGTATTAGATAACGCTATTTAAATAAACATCATAATAATTATAATGTACAATACATTAACCGTACCTAACTCTTACGCGAAATGAAAATAAGTTCATCGCCCACCTAGTTCTAATATTTATAATTTGAAATACTTACATCTTGATAAGCATAAACAAACAAATACAGACAATAGCCCGCTAGGTTCGTAATTCACATTAAATAAATAACAAAATATGACAACATACAATGAATTGTCTTTTATTGTATCCAAAACATATTCCAACAATGCTTACGCATAATTTTACCTAGAAAGGGATTTCCCGAGAGGATTCTTGGTCATGGCGCTCGTTATCTTGTTTAATTATAAATATACTTATGTAATTATTTGTATTAATATAGGAATATTTTTATAATATTATATAGATAGATATTTAATAAGTGTTTTATTTTTAATATTTATTTTTATGTAAATTTTAATTTACTTTGCGTATTTTTTTGCAAGATTCCAACTGGTTGCCTTGCAAGGTATTTTGAGATAATATAAATGTATTTTTTTATCTTCACGCTGTATCCCGCATATACCGGGGGATAGACAGAGACAGCCTAGTGGTAGTGTCTAGCTATTATGTTCTCCACTTTTCTCCCTAATATGAGTTAAGGGATATTATGCGTTCAGTAGCAGAACTTGTTTTATTAGAGCAGGGAAACGAAAACGGTCCTCGCCTTTACAGTTCTCACTTAAAGATAATACAAAAAAAAATCAAAAACATTTACACTATACATCGGTTATGAAAAAAAGAAAAATAAAAAAACGCCATATTTCTCGCGCTTACTCGTTATATTTGAAATATCTGGGCAATTAGCTCGATGCAATTATCGTTGTTATATAAAACCATTGTTAAGAACTAGGCAATTGTATTTGACAACAATATATCAGTGTACGAGTGTGATGAGTGAATCTATTGTTCTAATTAATTGTAGATGTCATATAAAAACCAGTCAAGTGCGAATCGGACTTGCCCACCGAGGGTCCCTTACCAATTTCAGGAATGTAGGTCAACGGGACGTAAAACTTATAATAGTTGGCGAACTTAAGTTTGCGAGCGTGTACAAGTGGGTATTTTGTATGAAATGAACTGCAATAATAAATTTGTAACTATTAAAATAATTACAAGCAATTATATGGAATATAAATATAAATTTTCATTTTTCAGCTTGTGTTCTTTATTTGTACCCACTGCAAGTTCTCACTTCATTGCCAAATTTCATAATTGTAGGTTTACGGGAAATACCCTACATATTGTGATTACACGGCGAACAAAATTGAAAAACTTAAGTTTACGGGCGTGTGCACTCATTTTATATATACAATAATAAGGTTGTAATGGTTTTTATATGTAATACGATACAAATTTCCATTTTTCGGCCTTTTTCTTTATTTTGTACTGCAAGTTCTCAATTTTTGTGAAATTTCATAAGTCTACGGGAAATACCCTATAGATTTTGATTACGCAGCGAATAAAATTGACATTTGACGAATTTGAGTTTGCGTTTGCACTCATTTTGTATGAAGCCTGTAATATATTTTTTCTAAGAAATTCCTTTAAATTTGCACTTGTGTGAGTTCAATGTTCCGTAGACCTGTACGTAATTATGATATGTATTAATTTCAGCTTGATATCTCCATGCGACCTTGAGATAAATGGTCTTAATTGACACACAGACGGACAACAAATTAATCTTTTCTACTTTTTAAGGATTTTGTCAACCAATTGTATTAATATAATATACATTTAATACTTATACCGAAGTATAATTTCTCCAAAACGAAATTATACTGAAAAATAATATTTATCGACAACGTATCTAACATCATTCTCTCTAAAGAATGATCCATTAATGAGGGTATAATTGGTTGAGCTCACGTACTGAGCGTGTACTGTACTTGGAGTCAGTAATACCTTACACCACCCAATCCTCCGGCAGTCTCACATCGACTCCGGCACGCAGCGGTATAGCAAACTATGTTTATAAACAAACATACGTCGAGAATGTACACGTGAAATAAAATGTGAATGCATTCTTAAAATAACTAATAGACTTAATAGATTGGAATTTCGTAAATGTCAGTGAGAGTGGTCTTTAATAAGGAAATTAAATATGAGTGATAAATAAAAAGTTTTGTTTTAGTTTTAAGGTAAGTTTTTTTTTTCAATTTGTAATCTGTTTATTTTATTTTTTTTTATTTCGTTAAAATATATATTGTTTTGTGAACCTTAAGTAGGTGTATTATGTTACATTAACATACAATGTTTCATTTGCAATTCAAGATTAGTTACTTTAATTGTTTTAGTTCATGATAATAACTCGTTTTCTTAAAGTAGGACAGTATTATCTTGCATTACTGACCTTTACTAAAATTTGTGGTATTTTGTTGACAGTGTATTAAATTATTACAAGTAAAAAGTAAATTTATTTTTATGGTTATAAACTTCTTTATCACATACTATAAATAAATGGTTTGCAATCTCTTTTATATTTTTAACTAAAAGTACTTAAAGGGACAATATGGTACCTATTTATTAGTTTAAAAAAATATTATAATAACTTTGTACACTCTACATACATAATATTACAATCTTAACATTTTGCAGATCTTTGAATAAGTTTTTATTTTTGGTAATCCACCCTTAAGAAATTTAATAAAGGTTTAATAATTTATATATATAGTTGTATATGTGTAATGTGTTATATAAAATTCAAATTTTTAGTTCGCAAAAATATAAAATAAAATAATTATTGTTTTTTGGAGAGTGTCTCTTACTTTTTACCAGAAATAGAAAAGCTGGTAAAGATATATTTACATATATCTTAGGAAAACCTAGAGTTCGTTAACACAATGTCCAAAAACAACACATATCTATTAAGTTTATAAATACCAAAGCAAATGAGTAATTCCCAACAAAAACAAAAGTAAAAACAGCGGTACAAAAGGATTTCCCTATTTCCTATAAACTAGCAATAATAAACGTGGGAAATTGAAAGCGTGTAGTTGACGCAGTATCTAATATTGAATGGTTTAAGCATAAAAGGAAAAAGAAGCACATGACATATTTAACTAAGAAACGATTAATAATCAGCTTCACGCTATATCCCGCACACAACAAGGTAGACAGAGGGAACCTAGTGTTAAAACACTCCGTTCCCCACTTTCCGCCTAATTTTTGAGGCATTGCGTGTTGAGTGGCGGAACTCAACGAGCTCTTGGGTAACGGAGTGGCTTAAAACTAGGTTCCCTCTGGGTCAAGCCGATTTAAAAAAAAAAAGTAATTTAAACTAGAACTTGCAACGTAGCGTCTGAGTCAAAAACAAAGGACTTTAGATCTGAACATATATTTCAGCTTCATGTCTCCATGCAATCTCGAGATAATAATAAGAAATGGACTTGACTGATGGACAGACGTCCATCTAAGTGATCGTATTAGGGTTCCGTTTTTCCTTTTGAGGTACGGAACCGTAAAAATCATATCAATTATAAATTTTCTTATTTACATACCTACTTGCTTTTACTTTTAGAAGGTAAAAGTTGGATTTTTATAAAATTCTATATATATAGATAGCATTAACGTACTAACACCGGTAGTTTTATTAAAAAAACCGAAGTTTTGACCAAAAGTTGAAATTGATAATTAAAATGACAGAATTTATTTATTATTCTTGCTAACTATAAATGTGACAAATAATTTTCGATGTTATTGTTTCTTTTTAATCTCTGTGATGTCCATAAATAAATATAAAATTACATATAAAGTTATCTTAAAACAAAATTACTACATTCAATGTAAATAACATTTATAGAAACGACAAGTATGGGGAAGTCGATAGCATCTAGCTATTACGTAAGTTCCGGCGTAAAACGTGTTTCTTACGCTATCAACAACTTTTTTTTATAAAAGTAGTAGATAAATACTTTCCCTCTGGTATCGTCAATTTTTCTGACAACTTTTTACGAGATGGTATCAATTAATGGATTTTTCAAGAAGTTCTAATGAAGTTTCGTAAGTCGATTCATTGTCTTCGAAAATTTTAAATGTAATTATCGTCCAATACTAAAGAATATTATGGGCTTTCGCTCTATATCCTAAATAAATCAGCTTCACGCTGAATCCCGCACACATCAGGGTAGGCAGAGGGAATCTAGTGTTAACACACTCCGTTCCCCACTTTCCGCCGAATTCTGGAGGCATTACGCGTTGAGTGGCGGTACTAAACGCCGCGCTTTGCCGCTATAAATAATTTATAACTTTTAATATATCTTAAATTAAAAACCAATCACTTTAAAAAATCGTATTTCGTATACAGTGTATACAGTAGTAAGTGCAAAGTAACACTCGTAGCGAGAGATCAAGGTGAAGATCAAAATGTGGAGCACGAGCCGCTCTTTGTTGCTATTATTGTGAAGCACTCATAGGTGTCACGTCGAACACGTCACCTTCAACTATACTAGAGCTTCCCGTAGCGTGGTAACTTTATAAAAGTTTAGAGAGCTATTGTAAGAGGTGAAATTTTATATTGAGTATGTATGTAGTCGATCTGTACTCGAGGAAATATTTATTTAAATTTATGTTTCCATTTCCTCGTTCTGGTTAGAGCGTGACGTTGAGAAAAAATGCAATAACTCGAAAAAATTGGGGGAAAGCGGGGACAGGACTGGTTTAACACTAGGTTCCCTCTATCTACCCTACTATAATTATGCGGGATACAGCGTGAAAAAAGAGAAGATAATGATCATAACATAATTTTGAGATTTATTTCATCTGCAATGTAAATATTTTAAACACCAGTTTTTGTTTTGTAAAGTATGGAATAAATCAGGTTAATTCGGTTTAATTTGTATAAGTGAAGCTTAAGTTAATTAAAAGAGACTTTTGAAGTGATTAAGCTTCCACTGATGAGATAATTTCGAAACTAGTTTAATTATCCTTTACAACTCTTAGTTACGCGGTTAGCTTAAGTCGCGTTACGATTATTTAGATTTAAATATATTATTATCTTTACATATAAATAAAATTAAAAAGTCTGTCTGTGATTCATGAATAAACAATGTTTTTCCAAGTTCATATAATTATATATACGATATCTAAATAGAAAAATAAAAATAAAATAAAACAATAATTACAAAGTTGTCTCAAACTCATTCAAATTGCCGGGGAAGTACCCACCTAAACTAATTTTTACTAAGTAAAATTTTGCGGTACTGTCCTGTTTACGGGTATTTCCCATTGCAGTAAGCATAATTTGCTTAAATACATTGTATTTATGTACAATTACGAGTTTTTTTAATTTATTAAAAAATAAAAAACAATCAGCTTCAAGTTGTATTCCTCACATAGCAGGGTAGGCAGAGGGAACATAGTGTTAACACACTCCTTTCCCCACTTTCCGCTGAATTCTGGAGGCATTGCGTGTTGAGTGGCGGAACTCAACACCGGACTTTTACCTTGGTGCCATGAGAAATGAAAACATTAATAAATAATAATTCATTCCCTCAAGTAGGGATCGAACCCACAACCTTCACGTTACAATCAAATCAGTAATTTATGTAAACGTATTGCGTCTAGTGAAGTTCGTTCGAAGATTTAGCAGTTATTATGTCACCACCCAAACCTCACTTAAACCACGCATGCATATTAAATTAATCCGATAAGAGCACTTTCTAAATGTATGCCGCTTCCATAAAATCTGAGATGTTCCATAGAATCTGAGGACGGTTGTAGAGCAGGGGCTCAAACGTGTGAATGTAAATGTTCGATTCCCTCTGCAGAAAATGAAATTGGCAGAAAATGTGCTTTACGGTGCCCGAAGACTTCAGTGGAAGTTTCGCAACGGAAATGCCTTAATGAAGAACGGAGTGTTTTAACACTAGGTTCCCTCTGTCTTGTAAACCTGCTTTATTGATGGGAAACGAATTTGCTATCGCTATAGTCGGTAAGACTGACCCAAAATAATATTTAACAAAACATTAAATGATAGGTAGAATAATTTAAAGTCCATCGATAACCTCAAGACCATCATAATTTATATGTGACAAATCCTTAATGATAAAAACTTCTTCTAACGATTGTCGTACTCATTTACAGTAAACAGATAACAAAAACACTATTAGGATAATCCCATTACAAGGCGGAAGCAGCTTCATCCGTAAATCCGATATCCTACCAATTGGGAATGACCCCTTTTCATTATGTACAAACAGAGAAATGTAAAGGAAAGGAAAAGATTGTAAGTGATATTCGATAAAAGTAATTGGTATTTTTAAAAGCTTCTTTCTAAATGCCGATATTGAGAGAACTTACTAGTGGTAGTGGAGAACGGAGTGTCGTAACACTAAGTTTCGTCTGCCTACCCTACTGTGTGCGGGATACAGCGTGAAGTTGAAATAAATACTAGTACAAGAATTATACTTGATTCGCAGCTACGAATATTCAAGTTCCTTTCAAAAGAAAATTAGATCGAAATCAATTGAAACTTTTTTGGGATTACGTTCGTAAATCGACAATCGACATATAAATATATATTTTACCTATACTGTTTTTGTAGGGATTTAGTTCAATAGTATTTATTAAAATGTTTGTTGTTCTGAAAATCATACATTCTATTTGAATAAGTTGTTATACGAAGATGATAAAAAAATATTTAGAGATAAAAATAATGAAATAAGTCAAAAGTAAATACACGTGTTTATTCGTTTTCTACGTTTTTGTTAATATATAACTTAAATATAATATAAAATTTGTGCAATGTAATTTTTCTGTCTGTCTCTATTGTTGTAGATATTCTTTTCTCTAAACTCGTGTACTTTAGTAAGTGCTCAGCTTCCGCTCCGATCTCGAGGGTTTTCGCGGCAACTAATGTATGTGAGTGTAGGATTATATCAGTTGTATATGGTATTTTATTTTCAAAGGTCGTTTAATTCTTTGTAAACGCAACGGGTTCGATACTCACTCAGGGGAAATAATTATTTAGATTATTTTCTTATCGTCGTTATGGCAAGACAAACGGCGTGGCGGCATTGAATTTCGCAAGTAAGAGGAGAACGAAGTATCTCAACACTATGTTTAAAAAAAATAAGAAAAAGTAAAGGAAAGCTAAAAAAATTTTGGTTAATAATTTCACATAGGTATCTTATAGATAAAAAAAAACCGGTTAAGTGCGAGTTGGACTCGCCGACCGAGGCTTTTGCTTTCAAAATTGCATGATGATTGGCGGAAAACAACGCCGCGTTTTGCCTCGTTACTAAAAATTATTAAATATTTAATTTCCTCGAGTGGGAATCGAACCCACAACCCGAGGCACTTACACGCCTCTGCACCACCACTGACTAATTATTTATTATGTAGGTATTTATTTCTGAATTTTAATCTGTTATCTACACAGTCTATTTAAAATAATTAAATCTTTTCTAATTTACAATGCTATAATGAAAATTTAGCAACATTGCTAAAGTATCTGCTAGCTGTTACATAAATGTTTTCAATTTACGTTTCCTATTGTGTTACAATACATTTAGTGATTACTTATTCAGGTCACTCCCGAAGACTTGTGAGCAAAGTCACCGTGAGTGAATGACGAATGCAAATTAAAATTAATATTAAATATATTTATTTTATACTAGTGGATCCGAAAGCGGCTACGCCCGCTTGAACTATACGAATATTTATTAATATTAAATATATTTATGAAATTATTTTCAGTTTTCAATAGAGAGGTGCGTTAAGCAAGTTCATTTTGGGTGACGTTTTCTAACAACAAACTTTGCAAATCGTTGCTTACCAACGACGGTTGTTATTAACATGGCGGAATAAATGGATGTCAAATTAATAAGTATTTTAATATATTGGTAAATATCGAAAATATTACAAATATGAGAAAAAAAGTATCCTATGTTCATCCTGAGACCCTCAAGTGTCTCTATGTGAGTATTTTATCATAATTAAATTTGCGGTTTGGCCCTGATTGCGTAAAAGACAGACGGACAGTCAGAGTTACTTTTGAATTTACAATATATGTAGGTATGGATGAGGTTTTACGTTAGTTTTAGATTTATGATCCACACATTTATTTAAATGAAAAAATATTTATTGTTATAAGTCTATTACAAGTTATTAAAAGTTTTCCAAGTTGCCCAAAACGAAAAAAATATATACAAAATCAGGTTGACCTGATTAAATAATTTACAAACGAGTTGCAATCCACAAACATAGAAGGCCCGGAAGTAGACAACGACGTTAAAACGGAAGCTCACAGTTCCGCTTTAAAATTGCTGCAATAAAAATTTTTGAGATAAAAGGAATGAAATATAAATGTTTTTGTCTGGATTTTGGCGGAAAAATGACAAGAAATATGTTAATTCTATTATTTCCACTTAAATAGATAAAGATGTAAGATATTTTATTTTCGAAAAGTAGTTAAAAAAATATTTCTTTTCACTTTACAATATACGCTTATACTTTATGGTCGTTAGGAAAAATCCACTAATTTCTTAGTCTAATAAAATTAAGAATCTTAAAATTTATTTTTCTGCAAATTTAAATTAAATATCACAGTTATTTCCTATAGTATTGTATATAGGAATAGCATACAATCATATCTACATAATTTTAGTTTTCCATCATCTTGCCTAATATAAGTTAATTGTACTAAGAATGTAATTTAGCATTTTGTGGTCAGACATATTACAATATGAACGCATATCGTATGAAATCTGTAGTCTGTACAATTTTTGTTTTGAGGTCAATTTAGTTTTATTTAATACTTAATTTTAAGATATAAATATAAAAAATATTATAAAGCAATTACTTTTTCTTTTATAAAATGAGTTCGCATCTACGCAATATTCGATACATGCCTTTGGCACCGACATTTTATTTAAGTGACATTTTATTTAAGAAATACATTCTTAGGTTCTTTACAAATAATATTTCACAAGCAGAAATTTCAAAAGCGCTTTCAAGATTTGCAGTAGGACTATTGAAATCAGAATTGTTGAAGGCGAAAAAGTTATCGTGATTTTTTACTTATCGACATTTCTAAATAATATTTGTATTATAATTCAGACTTATATAAAATATTTGTTATTTTTAATTAAATGTTAATGAAACATTTTGGTATGTGTTTTGTAATGAAAACGTTACATTTATTTCTTCTATTATTTGGTGATTTCAATTTATATTTCGTTATTTTTAGCAGAAGAACCTAGTATACTGGCTGTATACTACGTCCTTCCCAGTCTTCTGATTTCGAGACATTGCGTAATGAGCGGCAGGACTAAATGCCGCAAATTGTCTTAACTCAGTGGAGGATTAATAATATTTTAAATATAGATATAGCGGTAATCGAACTCATAGCCAACGCGTTCTTATTGCATTGCGACAGTTACCTTAAATTTCAACTAAAAATATTGATATATACTTATAATTGGCAAACATAAGCGTCTATTTAAATTACGACCTAATTTACCTTGATTAATTGATATAATATTTGTTATCTGTTAATAACAAACGTATTTCAGAAAAAAATATTGAGATTATTAGACACTATTAGATAGTAATAAGATTATTTTTTCACGCCAATTCATAATTATGAAGTAGATATAATATATATGGGCTTAAATTAGTAAATAATATTTTCGATAATAATAAAATATTAAATAAATAATTTAAATTATCAAAAAATAGATCACTAAAAAGTAAATCCACGTGTTTCTGTTTCTATAAACTTCAAATTCATATATGTATATAATTCACGATATCGTACATTTTTTTATTGTATCTGATTAGGTATTATTTAATTACATTATTAACATTACAAAAGATATAGATATCTTAATCTCAATTAGTCCTCTTTTACAAATATTTAGTGTGGCGGAACGTCGCCCACGAGTCGGTGACAAATTAGTTAGTGGTAAGTCGAATTTTTATATATTTTTATATTATATCGATTTTTTTTATATTATCTAAAGTCAATATTTTGACTAAAAATTCTTGAATTGAATTGAATTGAATTGAATTCTTGATATATGGCGTTTCGAGCGTGCCAGTTGAGCACAATTCATTTCGCCAATGTCACGTTGTATGGAAAACACTAAAAATTCTTCAAAAGTTCTATGTGATAGATAGGTAATAGATATGAAATGTACTGCAGCATAAAATTTTAATAAGTTTGCAATTGTTTTCTTTATATTACCTTAAAGAAGATTGTGTGTGATTTTTATATAAAGTCTTAATGTATCGTTTTAATCTAATATGCCAAGATTCTAATTAAAACAGCATCGTTTAAATTACTTAAAGCAATTATTGGAAAATCTTTTATACTTGACACCAAAATCAATTGATCTGAATTTTTGAATAAGAAGAGAGAGAGAGAGAGAGAGAGAGAGAGAGATTAAACAATATTATTTTACACTGATTGTAGTTAGGATTTCTAATTTAAAGTTTAAAAAACAACTTTTGCTATTAAATTGTACATTAATTATTTAATAGTTAATTATATTATAACTTCTTCCATAGATATTTAATAGCTTAAGGTTATAAAAGGACGTAATTATCTCTTTAAATTGGTTCCAAAAAAACTTGCTGCACCCCTTGCAATAATAAAAGAAAAATATAAAAAACTATTCATTAAAAATATGAACTACTACAAGAACATTACCTATTATTTATATTTATCGAAATCGTATATATGAGAATTTTACAACCTCTTGTAGGTTGTAAAATTCGTAGGTAATAAAATATTATCATTTAGATATTTGATAAAGCCAAGATATTTTAATTGATGTATCGTTTGTTTTAATTCTTATAGTATCTGTGACATTATTATTAGCACTGTAGAATAGAAAAAAATGTTTTTTTTATGGGGAACGGACTGTCTTAATTATAGGTTCCCTTTATTATGTGTGGAATAGCGTGAAGCTTCACGCTATTAATATTTCTATGTGATGATGATGAAGACATAATAAAAAGCGAACAAATGGATAGAGTCAAATCAATTGTTTGTCATCTACCATCTCCTATCGATCAGCTTTTACTTTATTGCCAAATGGAAACTAAAAAGTCATATATGACACATTCTATGTAGGTTACATCGAAACTTTAACCTATACATAGTATAGCCTATTTTCATACCTTTCTCGATAAAAATTAATTCCTGAGATTAACACTATCAACCAAATTAACTCTTTAGCTCTATAATATGGGAATAGAAGTAAAGATTGGTATGGATACGTTGTTACATCATATTTTGTTGTATTAGACTGGATAATAATTTTACCTTTAAAAGACGCTATATGAGACCAAAAGACCTCACACCGAAACCTATAACCAACTCGGTTTAATTTATTTGAAATTCATATATTTCATAGCAGCTAAGTTTCATGAGAAATTGTGATCTGGATTTCAGCTGCATTCTTAAATCAAATTGAATCGTAGTTGAAGTCTTTAAACGAGAAATGGAATAGCTTTTCGGGGGTTAGGTCATATTTACACAGTGGTGAACTCGTTTAGCAGTATTATAGGGCAATAAATATTTATTTAATTTTATAATTTAGTTATAGTCAATAACTAGCTTATCCTGCGGCTTCATCCGCTTGGACAGATAGAAATAGCTAAGAGATGTGTATGTTTAGGTAGACTTCAAACTCTCCCCTTTTTAGAAACATTTTTCATTTTTACTTATTCCCGGCTGCTAAAGAAGGGTTATTTTCTGTTGGTCGTAGCGTGATATAATACAGCCTATAGCTTTCCATGAATTCAATCTATAATAAAATAATATTCTTGTAAATAGTTCCTGAGATTAGCGTGTTTAACCAAACAAACTATTTATTTAACTATTCAAATTTTAACCTCATTCTCGGGTTAGGAATCGAGTTCACGTTTATATATTCACATTATACCAGAATACTATAACAAATACGTGAAATATATAAAATAAGTGATTAATAATCAAAACATTTTTTTACTGTAAATATTTAGGTTCAAGTTTCTGTTTGATACCTTCTAATCTTAGTCAATCTTTTCTATAACTAACTATAAGTATAATATTAAAACCCTTTTGTAGATTTTGTATATATGTTACATGAATAGTATTTTAATAAATAATTAGTTTTATGCTGTATCCTGAACAAAGCAAAATAGGCTGAGGGAATTTAGTGTCAAAACACTCCGTTCGCCATTTTCCGCAAAATTCTGGAGGCATTACGTGTTGAGTGGCGGAACTCAACGCCGTATTGCCTCGATACCAGAGTGAAGAAATGAGAAAATATAAATTTAAATAAATATTTTATTTTTTTTCGAATTTTTTTACAGTCACAGTGAAGCTCTGCGCCACGACTGGTCTTTAACATACATTTAATGTAATAATAGCTTAGTAGGCGAATAATTTTCGCTATTAACGCAATCGTTATCCCATTCGGTAATACCTACATTAGAAGATGTGTCCTAAAGCCGCCTGTGACATTTTATTTTTACAAATGGCAATAATAAATTACAAGATAAAATATAATGGCTATAATATACGCCATGGATTATAGATTAAAATGATATTCATTGATAAGATTCTGATAACGCTTAGAGATTATATACTTTTATTGTATAAGCTAAATGGAACTGTATTGGACAAATAGATATATTTTTTGTAGCGTCACGCTGAGCTAGAGCAGGGTAGATGACATCTGGGAACCTAGTGTCAAGACACTCCGTTCCTATTGAGACACTTCCGTTCCTCTTCCGCTTCTAATATATATTAAAATGTATAATAATTTCGCTTGTATATGTTTTAATAAATAAAAGGAACATGATGGAGTGATGTCTGCTACAATTTTTTTGTCTTAGTGATTTATATGAAGTCGTCGTGGCCTAGCGTAGGGGAAGAGTTGTGACTGTAACGCGACGGTTGGGTTCGATCCTCACTAGAGAGAAAGAATTATTATTTCTTAATATTTTCATTTATTCGCTTTGGCAAGAAGGCAAAAGCCCGGCGTTGCAAAATTTATAGCAGGTACAGTATTTTTCCAGTAATTTTGATTAAGCTACTTAATGTTATTTATATCTTAACAGGAAAACTTTTATAATATTGATTTAAGATACAAAGAAGGTATTTTACAGCTATATATTTTTTAAGTTTCAATTATTATAAAAAAACTGAATTATTTATCGCATAAGCCAGTATTCAAAAAAGAGTTATATTAAAGTCCCTAAATCAATATCCAGGGCTAATTATCCAAATTTTACTGAAAAATAAGCAATATTCAAAAATGCTTACACGTGCAGCCAGCCTGTCGTATATCCGATTTGATGCTAATATTTTACGATACTTCACGAAAAGTCCTTTATCCACGTTCAAGGACGTTATCGTAAATATGTTATACTGAAAAAAGCCCGATTTTCAGACACGAAATTCTATCAACACGTGTAGAAAAGTTTTACTTATTTATTTCCTGCAATATCTATCATTG
The DNA here is from genome assembly GCF_056956725.1 of Heliconius melpomene rosina. Classification (NCBI taxonomy): domain Eukaryota; kingdom Metazoa; phylum Arthropoda; class Insecta; order Lepidoptera; family Nymphalidae; genus Heliconius; species Heliconius melpomene. The sequence goes on from NC_140405.1 coordinate 8,532,154, forward strand.
GGAAATGGAGACATTATGTACAATACTAGTACCTACTACTTTATCTCCGTTTTCGTCCATGAAATCATATAAAAATAACTAAGCCACATAGGAAATGAAGGGGCCTAAGGGCTAAATTAAAATAATTATTAATTATAAACATAATTTAATGTCTATAGACTATCTTGATAAATGAACTACCATAAAATACAAAATGATTTTTTTAATTCTAAACTAGCAGAAGCTAGAAGACTAGAAGCTTTATTATATTAGCAAAGATAATTATTATATATATCTACATTAAAACACAACTAATAATTTATATAAAAAACCTTGACTCCTTAGTTCATATTTTCTAGTCATAGATATCTTATGTTGAAATATATTTTTTGTTTTCAGGTGAATAGAAGATACACCACAACATGGCGGAAAATGGCAACTCGTCCCTGGAAATGGGTACCAGTGACCAGGTCATTTCTTCTTTTATTTTTACTTATTTTATAATACACTAATAGTTACCTGTGGTAACTCATGGAAATATATACATTTGTGTGATATATACTCAATTTTAACATCTTTTACATGTAGACTATCTAAATTGAAAAGTAGACTAACAAATTATTGCAATCAATCGAAACATGTTTTTCGATCGACATTGATTTCAGTGAAAGCTATCACCTATTTAATTTTAGATAAATATATATATTTACATACGTTACTACAAATTCCCTGCTTTAAATACTTAGACATTTTTATAATAGAACTAGCGGCCCGCTCGCGGCTTCACCCACGTGAACTCTATGAGTACCTACGTCCTATAAGTGACGTCTATGCAAAATTTGAGACTCCTAGCATTTGTAGTAACGAAGTTTCATACAAACTTTCAACCCCAAAAACAACCCCTTACAAGTCGAATATTGCAAATTCCCGTATTAGCGTGCACCTACGTCCTATAAGTAACTTCTATGCAAAATTTGAGATTCCTAGCACATGTAGTTTCTGAGATTTCGTGATGAGTGAGTGACCTTTCGATTTTATATATATAGATATCATTTACTTTCAATTTAAAACCTGCATAATTATGTTTTAAATTTTCATGGTTGCTTATTATATGGTTATTATATGATTTTGTGTATTTACGTATATATTGATTGACAAGTAAGCATCGTCGTACATATTTACATAAACTAACTCTGTAGTGAAGTGGAAGTCGGTAATCTTGCTGATAAGGTGGAATCATTGATCTCTAGGAAAAATATACGAGGGGATCACTCGGCTATGAGTTTAAACAAATTATCAAGTAAAATATGTTAAGTGTTACTGAAATAAATCAATTCGTTTTATAAAGAAGTAATAATTCGTTTAATTTGTGATTTCGATATTCTAAACAATTGTGAATTTTGTATATAGAGTAGAGTGCTATATGTAATATTTGTTATATAGACGTTTCTTCTAAGGTAAGTTAGGTGTTTATATTTGTATAATTTTCCTATATATAAAAGACCATATAACCAGGTGGACCAACGACCTTAAGAAGACAGCGGGAACCCGCTGGATTCAAAAGGCGCAGGACCAGACGGAATGGCGAGCATTGGGGGAGGCCTATGTCCAGCAGTGGACCTTAAAAGGCTGATGGATGGATATAAAAGATTTGATGATCCAGAAAAGATTATTATCATATAGAAAGTTTTTCTTTGATTACGTGAACTTCATTTTCACATTGTTCATGGAGTCAACTTCTAATATTTCCATTTTTTGAACTGTCCTTTAAGAAACATTTCGTGAGACTATTTGTAAACTCATGTTTAAGTAAGTTATTAGGACTGAAAGCCCAAAAATCGTAGTATAAGATTGACAGCCAGGATAAACTGCTTAACGTATACTTCAACTTGAAGATGTCATTTCATTGCTTGTCCACTTTTACCAGCACAATCAATATGTGTAAAAATAATAGCATCGCTTAACTCTATATAAATGATAAGTATAATTAGTCTCTTTTGGTGTTCCGCAAGGAAGTATTCTTGGTCCCACTCTATTTTTGATCTACATTAATGATCTTACATCACTGACACTCCTTGATACTAAAATATACTCTTATGCAGACGATACTGCTCTCGTTTTTACTGGATATACGTGGAGGGATGTGTTTCACACGGCACAGTCAGGCTTGGATAACGTCACTAATTGGTTAAGAAGTAATAGTCTTACACTAAATGTAGACAAGACTAAGTATATCTGTTTTAGTATACGTAAAACTAACAATTTTAATAATGTACGTAGCATCATTGCTCACACATGTGATTTAAACACAGGCTGCACGTGCTCTTCTCTGGAACGAAAAACTAACATTAAATATTTAGGCATAATCTTAGACGAAAACCTTCGTTTCAGTGAACACATAAGAAGCTTATCCGATCGTATGAGAAAATTAATCTACATTTTTAAAAATCTCCGACATGTAATTGATTTTCCAACAATGAAACAGATATACTATGCCTTGTGCCAGTCTCTTCTCACTTATTGTATAACAACCTGGGGTGGAGCTGTAAAATCCACTATAAATATTCTTGAGATTTCGCAACGTACTATTCTCAAAGTCGCAGCTTTTAGACCACGCTTATATCCTACCTATGAACTTTATCAGTATTGGGAAGTATTAAGCGTTAGACAGTTATATCTGCTATATGTTATCCTCAAGCAACATTCTAAGCTAACTTTTGATCCCAATGTTCTAACTAAGCGTCGAAGTTACATGGTGTGCGATTTACCTAGTAATTTAAGAACTTCATTTGTTAAGCATTTTTTCCCTTACATTGGTCCTTACATTTATAACAAAATAAATAAAATTTTAAATGTTTATCATTTAACAAAAGGGCCATGCAAACGAAAGGTGTTGAATTTTTTACATAAGCTCTCTTACGAAGAAACAGAAAACCTGCTTTGTAAAGACAAATAAATGTATTGCTATTTATTTATATATACATATATATCCTTAAATCCTTCACGCTATAATTCAAACACACAACATACACATGCACAAAACAAATAAATAAAAATCAAATTACACATCCTCTCACACTCACTCAGGCACCATATCATAATACACAAAGAGAGGTCACGTCACACTTAGAGCCTAATTGTTGAACATTTATATTTTTCAACAGGCTAATTATAAAATTTTCTTGTGGGGATGGGCGCTGTATACCGGAATACAGGCAACTAGTCCGGATACAGAGGAAATCTTTAAACTTTTCTTTATATTTGTTTAGCCTATGTTTGTATCCAAAACTTATGTTTACTTAAGCTAAGTTGTTTGTAAAACTCAATAAAGTTATTAAAGTTATTATAATTAATAAAAAGCAATCTTATGTTTACAGGTTTTGGTTGCTGCTAACAAAAAGACAAAACGGGTTACATATGCAATTGGTGCCGTTGCAATGCTTGCAGTAATCGGAGTGGTGGTAGCTCTAGCGGTGGTACTGACTGGAGGAGATGCTGTAGCTGAACCCATCGTATCAACGACCGAGGGACCTACGATACCGACACCCATCGTGACAGTGACGACCCCTTCAACGACTTCTAGCACGACACCATCGCCTGTAACACCAGAAGAGCCAACGACGGTGCCTGATACTGGTGAAATAAACTTAGAAGATTTTGTCACAGGAGGATTTGCTTCACAATCCTTTAATGGCACATGGGTTTCAGGTAATATTTTTTCTTAAAGAAATAGTTATATTATGTGCTATTTAATAAATAAGACTTTTGTTAATAATTTTATTAGCCACTAAAAATACAGGTTAAGGTAATTAAATAGAAGTAAGCCGTAGCTCAGCTGCAGGGTGTTGCCGGTGCGGTTCTCACTTGAGAAAATGGATTATTTTCACTTCCACGCTCTGGTAACAAGAGAATTTGGGCAGAGAGTAGAGAACGAAGTGTAACTCTAGGTTCTCTCTGTTTAGAATACAGTGTGAAAGTAAAAAAAAAAAAAATACTGGAGTGTTTAAATATGATAGTCAATTTGTTATTAGTTATATATATATGTATACTATTTGATTGAAATTTAATATTATTTTTTGTTACAGATCATGAAATTTTATATAGAAATGAAAATGGTGATTTGATCCTATACGACGTAAACACTGACAGTCCTGAGATCCTCGTAGCAAATACTTCACAGGTACGTAGCAATTTAGTTTTATTTACTGAACTCGATTGGATGTCCTTTCTTACGTATAAGAAATCAAAGTACGGATGTAAATTAAGTTTGCCTTATATTTGTACTAGTGGACCCGAACGCGGCTACGCCCGCTTGAACTATACGAATATTTATTAAATATATTTATGAAATTATTTTTCAATAGAGAAATGCGTGAGAAAGTTCATTTTGGGTGACGTTTTCTAACAATAAACTTTGCAAACCGTTGCTTAGCAACGGCGGTTGTTATAAACATGGCGGGAGAAATTGCATGTCAAATTAATAATTATATTAATATATTAATATATTAATATATATCGACAATATTACAAATATGAGAAAAAAAGTATCCTATGTTCATCCCGAGACCCTCTATATGAGCATTTTATCACAATTAAATTAGCAGTTTGGCCCTGTTTGCGTAAAAACAGACAGACAGACAGAGTTACTTTCGAATTTATAATATAGGTATGGATAATATACTTATAGTTAAAATGAAAACTCCTGGTATTTGTGAAATAATATAATTATATATTGCCTCGTTGTTTAAATTTTGTTAATTATTAATTATTAGTATAGGTTCTTGAATTTGAATAACTTAATTAACCAAACCTGTACTATATACGTGAGTATACTCTTAAACAAAGCAATCTAGTCACACCTTGTAAACTTAGTATATTCAAACACTATACGTGAGTTCTAGTTAACTTAAATTGTTAAAGTTGTTAGTGCGGCACGTACAGTTCAATTTAAAATGAGGTTGACTTCGAAAGATAATATTTAGGTTGTTAATATTAAAGGTTATTAATATTAGAGGGAACCTAGTGTTAAGACACTCCGTTCCCCAATTTCTGCCGAATTCTGGAGACATTGCGTGTTGAGTGGCTGATCGCAACGCAGTGGTTTGCTTCGACACCAGAGCGAAGAAAGTGTCTCGAGTGGGGATCGAATCCACAACCGTCGAGCTTTGCTTTTTGTCTAGAAGCAGCAATGTTTAAGTAGATAGTATTTTTCCTTTACTCACTTTGTCAAGGACGCAATTGGATTCCTTTATTTTACACTTACATATTACACTTATATATTTTATAAAATATCCTTTACAAACTTTTATTGTGAATTGATTGACTAAATTAGATAGAAGTTATTAAAAAATCATATATGAGAGTATAGCGTAGTGCTAAGTTAAAATTTAAATAAATTTAAATTTATTTCTTAAGTTATTACTATATCGCCTTTTGTTTTAGATTTTACAGCAGAACTTCCAAGAAACATCAATATCTCCAGATCGTAGATACGTTGTTCTTTCTTTCAATGAACTTCAGGTAAGCATTCACACGTACTTACATGGTTTGTAGTTTTATATTTTATTTATATATGTTTTTATACCCAATATATGAAAGTATTATGTTTAGTTTTACCCTAAAAATATCATTCTTTTAATTTTTTTAAATAAAACAATGTTAAATAATATGATGTTAGTAGCATTTTAATTATAAGAGTCTTATACATATGTTTAAAATTTTAAGCCATACATACATATGCCATTTCCTTTGTTTTTTTAATGTTATTCATTGCATATTAATTAATAAATTCGTTTGTATTGTTATTTTAATATTTATGAGCCATTTGTGTCAATAATAAGATTATTTTTTGAACGTGAACATATAGAATGAATATGATGAAAATTCGTATATTTATATCTTAAATATGTTTAAAATAAATCTTTACAATTTTATTAATTCCCTTTAATTGAAATATTATTCCAGCTGCACGTTGCGTTCATATTTTCCATCGAATTTTTGACGTTTTTTGCGTGTTGAGTGGTGGAACTCAACTTATACCAGAGCGAAGAAATGAAAATATTAATAGATAATAATGAATTCCTCCGAGTGGGAATCGAACCTACAACCACCGCGTTACAGTCACACGCTTGCTATAAAAATAATCTAGATATACTATATAAAATATTCCTTTGACCGTGTTAGAAATAAGTAAATTATTACAAGAAAATCATCTTTCTCAATAGCTAGTAATTATGGCTGGAATCTTTTAAGTATGAACTCATTTTGGTCGACGGCATCTGTCAGCAAATATCATTAAAATGTAAACCAAGTATTCCATTAAATTAAGAGACGATCCTTCTGGGGAGCATTATTAAAGATCACGTCTCGGTTATGAAGCTTTTAGAGGCTTCAGTTTGTTTGTATAGAGCATTTGTTCTGTAAATTAATTATGACGCACTAATGATATCTTATGGTTGAATTTTGAGATGGTTGTTGCAAGTTAGGACAATGGAAAGGAAATTAATAATTATATTATAAAAATTATTTTATTAAAATACTTAATGGTGATGTTGTTTGTTCGTATAGCTAACATTTACAGTTAAATCAATTTTATTTTTGTTTACTATATGAGTATGTTGGCTTCATTGTAAATATTATCCTGAATGGAAGTAGAATGGCCAACTATTACGCATATATGTTCATGCTAATTTCCCTATAAACTTGTTCTTTTTAATAATATTACATATGCATACACCAACCATATTTTTTTATATCTTCTAAAGTAAATTTAATGTGAAAAAAATCGCTAATTATATTGAGAAGGCCGCCTTTTGTTCTGCACAGGTTAATTTTTTTTTTATAATTTGTCTGTATTTACATAATAACATAAAGTTTTTTTTATAGATCTACAGATACAGTTTCGAAGGTCGATATTCAGCTATTGACGTATACTCGGGCGACGTTATAAACATAGGCCCTCCTGGAATAGAATTCCAGAATGCATTGTTACAAAACTTCATGTGGGCTCCCTCGGGCAATGCCTTCACTTTTGTGTACGAAAATAATATTTATTATCAATCGAACATGACAAACCCCCCGGAACAGGTTACAAATGATGGACGAAGCAATGTCATTTATAATGGCGTTCCTGATTGGGTGTATGAAGGTACTTGTTTGTTTCTCATTTTTTTAATATATAATAATGTAAGGCCGTCGTAGCGCAGGGGCTAAAGGGTGTGACTGAAACTTGACGGGTGTGGGTTTGATCCTCACTTGAGGGAATGAATTTATATTTCTTAATATTTTAATTTTTTCATCACACCCTCATCACATCTGCTAAAAGTACTGAACGTAACTGATTGCAGATAAAACTGAAAAAAAATTTAATATATTCATTCAAAAAATATTTTCATTTCTTCTGCGCTGGCACCAAAGCAAAAAGCCTGGCGATAAGATCCGCCACTTAACACTCAATGCCTCGATAAATTCAGCGGAAAGTGAGGAACGGAGTGTCTTAACACTACCCCCTTCTCTCTAACTACCCTGCTGTACGTGGAATACAGTGGGAACCTGATTTAATAGATTTTTTAATATGATAATATTATTTAGAATAAACATAAATGTAAAACCAAAATTTTTTCCATTTTCAGAGGAGGTATTTGGAGAGAGAAATGCTATATGGTTTTCTAGTAACGGTGATAAAATAGCTTATGCCACATTCGACGATACTGATGTACGCATAATGAAAATACCGCACTACGGCGTGCCTGGCTCCGTAGAACACCAGTATACCGCCCATAAAGAGATTCACTACCCTAAGGTATGTAATATAACGGAGAAGACGTTCACACAACACATGTTACTTTCTAAGTTATTCTTCTGTTATTTATTATTATGCAATTATTTTAATAAATAATCGATTTAATTTATTGATTCAATAAGAAAAATAGAGATCAATAATTGTAAGCGCATTGGTTGCGAGTTCGTCCCCACTAAGGGGAATTAATTATTTTACTTTTAAATTTAAAAAAAATGTATGTTCAAGTGTTTTTTTTTAATTTTCGTTTTTTAACTGTAAAAATAATGTTAATATCCTAAAAAACAAAAAAACACATATTAATTAAAAATAAATAATCATTAGCGTGTAATCTAAACTTCATTCATTCATTCAATAATATTTTTTTATAAGATCCAATTTCCATACTGATTTTATTTAAAGTCTAATATTTTGAATAAATGATTTTCATCTCATAACATTCCTTTGTTATAAATTAATTGTTATTTAAGAAGTTTTCTTTACTTTAAGACATTTATGTTATACCTAAGATAATATTAATAATATCACACTTTATGTAAGTCTCGATATCCAGAATCCTTTCATAAATCTCATCGAGATGAAATATGCTCAAATTTCATGGTTCGCGGGATTTAATCAAGTGTCGTAGAGCGTATTCTATATTTATTGAAAGACTAAAAATGTGATTTCTCGTACACTCTATACAATATAAGTAGTATATTTTTTTTGGTTAATAACCTTGTTATATTTGTCAAATTATAATAACCTAAGATGTCATATTAAAAATCTACAAAAACTACAATTAAATTAACAAGATAAATAAAGCTTCTGTATTTAGCTATAATGTATACATAATAATATTAAAAGTTAGAACTGTTTGGTGTTGGGTTCCACCACTTATTTGCACGCAACGCAGCAGTTATTAAAAAAAATAACTGTAGGTACTAAGTGTTTTACCATATATCAGGGTGAGAAGACGTAACTTAATGTTAAGACACTCCGTTCTCCAACTACCGCTCTATTTTCGAGACATTACGTGTTGAGAGACGAAACTTTAAGAAATTAATCATTCATCAATCATCCCGTTAACAGTCAACGACTACCTCTGCAAATACTGGATTATAAAATAATCACAATATAAAAAATATATTCCTTATTATAATTGTCAGAAATAAAATAACTTTAAGTTTTAGACATTTAGCTAATAATAACTTTGTTATTTTTAATTTTATAAACACTAATAAATTCTTTTCTTACATTTTTCAGTCCGGTACTAGAAATCCTGTTGTTTCTGTCAGTATTTGGAATAGTACCAACAATAACACTGTTACCTTCACAGCGCCGACGGATATTAATGAGTAAGTTAATTAACTTTACTAGTATATATCTCTCTTTTAAGAGTTGGTTATGATTTAGATAGATATTAATTTTAATTTCATAGTAATATGTATAATAAACAAATACAAATCGTTTCTCTGTGGTTCTAACTAACCTGAGGCAGTAGTCGCAGGTAATATTGGTAATATTTAAATAATAACAAAAGTTTTAACAATTTTATAAGTTTTAGTAGTACCGACGACCGGTCTCAATAGGAGGCAAAATTTGATATCTATTTTTTTATTAATATTTCAAAACAAATTAATGTTATTGTCAGAATTATAAACCTACATGGGAAAATTACATTTAAAATATGAACTTTAGCCCTTTTTTAACATATTAAATTAATAATAAACTTTATAATAAGTTTTATTTTTATATTTATTAACTTTCACCAAATTGATTTCAGGCCAATTTTGAAATATGTAGCATTCATAAGAGCTGACTCTATCGCTATAATGTGGACTAACCGCGTACAAAACTATTTACGAGTCGATCTCTGCGTTGATGCAACACAGAATTGTACCCCGGTAAAGTATTTTATTATTTAATAAGATTTATTATTGTTTAGAATAATTGACATATAAACACGTAGTTTTTTTCTTTATGAGAACTTAGAATATTGATAGATTATTCCATTCGTCGATTTCTGCCGATTAAGAATTTCAAAATTTCACATGGAAGTAGCTTGAATCTATAAAAAGAAACAAAAATATTATTTTATTTTTTATATAATAATTTAATAATAATTAAGAAGTTGACGTGTAAAATTATAATTAGTAAAAAGAACTTAAGTTTTTTTTTAATATAACAATTATTTTAAATTCCAGATATTTGAACATCCAGAAGTAAATGGGTGGATTGACAATATACCGCTAATATTTAACGAAGCGGGTACTTCGTTTATCACCATTTTACCTGATGTAAGATTTTTTGCTTTCGACTTAAACTAAACTGAGAAAATAACAAATCGTCCTAATTTAATTTATTCTTACCTTACTTAAAAAACAAAAATTACCTTACAATAATCTATAATGTTTATTTTATTATTACCTTCACGCTGTATGCCGCATGTATTAGAGTAGGTACCGGCATCTTGGCGAACCTATTGTGAAGATAATAATCTATAATCATTTCCTTAAATGGATATCAAACCCATAACCTTCAGAGCTACCGACAAATGCTTTCTAGAAGCCCAAAAATTAGATTTTAAGTTAGGATTAATAGAAATATTCTTTACTTTCTTCTAGAGCGTAAATGGAGTACGTTACAAGCAAATCGTACAGGTTTCTCAAGCAACGGGCATGTGGACCTCAGCACGTCGCACCAACACACCCCATACTGTTGCTGAAATATTGTCGTGGACAGCTGATAACACTATGTAAGCTCATTTATTCTTATATAGCTAATATATTCTTTCATCTTTAATTGTACAAATTGATATGTAATTTTTGTATTACTAGCTAGTAGCTTCACGTTCAATCTCTAACGAAGTAGGCAGAGAACTCGACATTTTCATCATAATTTTTCAAGTATTACTTTTAGGTATTTAGTAAGGGGTTCCTACTATTTACTCAATTAACACTGTTACTTTAATCTTCATATTAAAGGCTAAAAACTATAAGGAAAACAAAAATATAAAGAATTTAAGAGTGTATCTGAACGTATTTACTTTGTAACATATATTTGAAATGTGTGTATGTATGTACATATATGTAGGAGATATATGTTACAAAGAAGGTAGTTTTAAATATCTTAAATTAATTAACTAAATTGGTATATAAATATATTTTATATATATGTACTAATATAGATGCTTACTTTTAAAATTCTTAAATTATTTCTTTCTTTTTCAAGATGGTACAAAGCGAACAACGAGAATGATACCGCAGAGCAGCATATATATTCACTATCAGCTAGCAACGTACTCTCATGCTTCACTTGCAACATAGTTCGACCTGATGGTGGTCAGTGCCTGTACAATGATGCCAAGATAAGCCCTGGATCAAAGATTGCAATCAACTGTGCTGGACCTGAAATACCTCAGATATATATTTATAATACAGTAAGTTATTGAAACGGAGAAAAATCTATTTGTTTTTATCAGTCTACCTTTACTTATAACCCGAAATCGTAATATGGTGAAGTCCTAAATTTCCTAAGTTATATACAGGGTGGAATTGTCAGCGCCACTTTAAATGAAACCACAGTTTTAACTACTCTATAAAAGCCTAATATAATTCGGAAAAAAATAATTCTCAAAAATGAAAAAGTTTTTTTTCAAACAAAATAAATAATAAAATTATGGTTTTAAAATAAAACGCCATTTGTAAAGTATGACATAGGCACGCACACACTTACCTGTCAAAGCGGCAACGTCGCATACGTACGTGTGCGTCACACGAAATACAGGTATGGATAAAAATCGTTTTATTTTTTTAAATTTTGGGTTTGAAATATTTTACCCTATATGCAGTTTCAGTAAAAGGAGCGCTGCCTCTTCCACCTGTATAAAAAATAGAGTTATTTTATGTTTCAAATTACATATTTGTCTAATATATGTTTTCAGAACGGTACATTCGAAAGAGTTTGGGACGACAATGCTAAAGTGTTTGAGCTTGTAGCAAAACACAATTTGCCAACAGTCCTACGCCGTACTGTTCCTCTTGGTATCGGCATGCCTGATGCTGACGTCCTCCTAACAGTGCCACACGATTACTTCTCTAGATCAGATGTACCACTTTTAGTTTATGTGTAAGTATTTTCAACTAGGCTTTTTATTGCATTTTCTATTGCGAGATGCCGATTAATCTATACTTCACAAAAACAAAAACTTAATTTAATAAAAATGAAGGATTAGAATAGACACCGAACCTTTTTAGAAATAAAATAAAAAATACTTAAGGAGCCCAGACCTCAGAGATGGTTTTTTTTAAGTAAAAGATTGACAATGTACTTATCAATATTATGTAAAACATAAAGATATTGTATAAAACATTGGCGGTGTGTGACCTTTACAATGACAAACATTAAATTAGTAATATATTTAAAAATGTAATAAATAACTTGTGATAATGTAGCATAGTTAATGTTATCTGTGTCGATAAAATATCTTTGAATATTTGAATAACTTTATTTACTTACACCGCAAAGAATGTAGATGAAAAACAGCTTTACGATTTTTCCTGCAATGTAGATAAAGAGAGCCAAGACACTATTCTTCATTTTTGAACCGAATTTGAGAGACTTATAGCATATAGCGTGTGGACTTAGAAAAATGGTATAAATTGAACGGCATACATTTTCAGCTACGGAGGCCCAGACACAGCGTTAGTAACTAAACAATGGAAGGTAGATTGGGGCACGTCGCTGGTCAGCCGCTATGGCATTGCCGTCGCAAGTATCGATGGTAGAGGCTCTGGCTTACGAGGAGTCGACCACGCCTTCACGTTGAACAGACAACTTGGCTCTGTGGAGATTGAAGATCAGATTACTGTTACCAGGTACGTCTTGAAATAAAAATGCTTGAAACAAACTTCATCATGTTTGATGTGAAACTTTTTAATTTGATCATATCTTTGTACAAGCATATATTATTACAGTATTGGTTATTGGTGGTAGTATTAAATGAATGTTTATTAAATTAGACTTGTTTCCTTATATGTAATTACTTCTTTTTACCTTTATCTTTATCTATATCTAGAAAATTTGCTAATTAGTTTACTTAATATTTGGTACATAATTATTGTTATTTTTTAAACGAATGAATCTTCTTCTTTTACATTACATTACCTAAAAGTATTATTTAAATTCTGCATCCAATTACCCAGATATCTCCAGCAAAACACTCACTGGGTGGACCGCAACCGCACCTGTATATGGGGCTGGTCGTATGGCGGGTACGCGGCGTCGTTGGCGTTGGCGCGGGGCGGGGATGTCTTCAGATGTGGTATGGCGGTCGCGCCTGTAGTGGATTGGCGGTTCTATGGTATGTACATATATGTACTTGTAATACGGTCGATGAGTTGTGGCCACTCTGAACTTAGCTGTAGTTGTCTAAGCAGATTTGATTTAGGAGTTTTCCTTCTTTATTTTCTTTCGAGTGAACAATCCGAAAAAGTTCCAAAAGCCTAACTTCAGGGCGACGAAATGACATATGTACTGTATATTATTTTGTAGTTATTACAGAGAAACTACTGCTAAGATAATCCGTTAACCTAAGTCAATTTATTACTTATACGAGAGACAATGCGTTTTAAGTTTAAGTAATACACCCTTTTTATGTTTAATCTAATAAAAAGATAAAATTTACTGGTTATCTGTAAAGTCGGTTAACGAAGTTTCACTTTTTTAGTGTTTTTTTTTATTATAATAAATATTAAGAGTTCAGTACTCTTCGTTTTAATAACTTAAGTTTTTTCATACTTTATTCATAATTTTTACAGTTATTGCTATTTCGCTATAACTATTTATAATCATTAATCTTATATAGTGTATTTTAAAAATGATTTTTATTTTTCCTTTAAGACACCATCTATACTGAGAGGTACATGGATGTTCCACAAAACAACACCCAGAGCTACGCAAACTCTTCTCTTCTGTCAGAACAAGTGGTAAGTCTAAGTACGGACTACGAAGTCTCCTTATTAATCAACAGAGGGCGAATATATTTGATGAAATAGATGGCGTTGTTTGAAATTGAATTTAAATTCATATACTTTTCTGTAGGATAGTCTACAGCTATAGCTAGTTCTCTACCTGGTTGATGCAAAATATATATATTTATATTTAACTTAATTTTTCTTATAAAATGTTAAATATTTTTTAAAATATCAAAATTTTATAATAATTAATTATTTTCTTCAACGAAACTATGGATTTATTAATTTTTTTAACTTTCATTAATAAAATTAACAAACGCCCATTTAACTTTATTATTTTATTTTAAGCAATAGTTTTTTTAGCAGACTTTGTAAAGAATTAAAACTTTGTAAAAAAATATATAATTATTTTTTTATATTTTTATACAATTATCTAGATTATTTTAAGTACTTATATAAAGTTAATTATTTTCAACAGGTCGACGCATTTAGAAGTAAGAGATATTTCCTCGTTCATGGTACAGAAGATGACAATGTGCATTACCAACATTCTATGTTACTATCAAGAGTTCTTCAAAGGCAAGACGTATACTTTACGCAGATGGTTAGTATGAAATCAATTATAATTTAAATAATACTTAAAAAATATACAATGGATTTACTTATGGCGTATTGTGGCTGTAAATGCGATGATAGTGGGTTCGATCCCCATTCCAATGTCAATTAATTTAATTTCCTTCCTCTGGTAAGATAAAATGCAGCGTTGAGTTACGCTATTTAACACGTTAACTGAAAGGACGAAAGCGGAGAACAGAATGTCTACAAATACTTTTATAAAAAGTGTGTTGTTCGGATTTTTTTTTATTTATACAAAGAAACATGATCCTGGTAGATGGTGGATTTATTTATTAATTTTTTAGGATGGTTCTTGAATTTCGTCGAAGGTCGAGAATAAAATTATTTATTACACAAGAAGTATATAACTGGCTTTATAGTATTTGAAGATAAAATATTATATTTTTGTAATAAAAAAAATTATCACGACGTGATAAGATAAGGTCAACAACGTAGCATAGACGAAGTATTTTTGTAAATAACATTTACACCATTTTAGTAGACAGTTGTTAATTTTAATAAATATCATATTTAAATATATTTAAAAAAATCTTTAGCTTCATTGTCTATCTCGCATATAGCAAGATGTGAACTTAGTGTTAAGACACTCTGTTCTGCTTCTTTATTCATATAAATTTTATTTCCAGAGTTACACTGACGAAGATCACAACCTAAACGGCGTTTGGATGCATTTCTATCACGCACTAGAGAAGTTCCTTAAAGATAACATGTTTTAATTAGATAACAAATAAATAAATACGATAATAATATAATAAAATAAATTTTAATCTACCGTTACACATCCCTACAATATATTGTAAATATATTTTCATAATTTACCCTCCTACTGGTGTTGGTATAATTTAACATTAATATTTGAGTTTTAATATATTTTAAATATATTTATTCGCTCAAATTAAGGATTTAGAAGAAGAGGAAGTTGTTTTTATAGAGACTGTGTTAATTTGTACTTAAAACGTTATATTTTCAATTGGAGCAATTCATCTACTAATATTATACTAATATTAATATTATAATTGTGAATTTTTTTTAGGATGGATGTTTGTTTTACTGTCACGTAAAAACTACTGAACCGCTTTAGATGAAACTTTACAATAATATAGCTTATACCACCGAATAATACATAAACTACAATTTATATCGAGATTGTGTATAATTTATAGTTATATTATAGATATAACAATAACTTTAAGCGGACGAAGCCGCATTTGGATCGCTAGTATTTAATATTTAAATATATTTGCTTCATGGTCTTTTATTTTTATTGAAGTGTATTGTATATAAACGTTATCACAACGATGATGCTATTCATCCAATTAAAATAAGTTTTTTAACTACCTATCCAGAAATAAATTGTTATTATTTAATCTTTAAGCACTGAAATCCTAATAAATGTGTTTTCTTAATGCTTTTATTTAATACCACACAAACAAATGTCAGAGCTCCTATTTCATACAAACTTAGTTAATAATTTCTCTTATAGTTCAGCGCAATTGCTTTCCTATCACAAGACTGTAAACGTGAACTATTGTATTGGCAAACTATAATTGAAGTTCTATATTGAATAGAATATTTAATTTTACTAAAACAATACTCGTTGGTATACAATGCTTTATTCTTGACCAGTCAATATCTGGTGTCTACCTCAGAATTTATATTAAAAATAAATGAAGCCTGAAAAGTTTAGAACAATCATTTCGAAAGTAGAGTCAAGGCTATTTGAGGTCAAGGAAAATATCTCAAGATGACAGTTGTTGACATTGAAACTATTAAACTATTTTTTTCCAGCTTCACACTGGAAATACCATGGATCAGGGTAGGCAGAGAAAGCCTAGTGTTAAGATACTCTCTTGATATCGCCTAAATATTTTTAAAATATTCTAATGATACAAGGTATGTTATTAATTATATTACTCTTATATTTAATCGCCTAGGAACTTAAAGACTCAAATCTAAAAATGGAGTAACTTGAAACTAGCATTTGTCAGACTACCTTGCATTTGCGACGGCGTGACGGAACCTGCTGTCCATCTATTCCACCATTCTGTGAAAATTAATGCCCTTTCATTACTTACTCGTATCCTACTTTTAACAATTAAGAATTTCCCAATTGTGCCACTGAACAATTACGATAAAAAAACCTTTATACCTATTTATTGTTATATTCATAATCCAAAAAAGAATATCAATTTCTTTATCTTAAGGTAGATTAACACCCAATAAATTCTATCACAGCATTAAATGAATTCGATAAGACATCCACATTTGTTGACGACCGATACATCGCAAATCTAGGTAAAAGGGCTTGGCCTAAAGGTCAAAGTCGTACGTTGTTTGCGTCTCGCCTTCTTAAGCTAAAAGCTCCCTACAGTCCATTAGCAAGGCTGACTTCTTTTATTTGGGATTCATTACTGTAACTAGATGCTTCCCCTTTACTTTATATCGTTATTGTGGTTTGTTGGTATTGAAGTTGATGAAATTATTTTAGAAATTCAGTTGTGGTAGCAACGTGAACGAAGTTTATATACTAGTGGACTTGGGCGGCTTCGCCCGCTAGAATTATTCGAACATTTATTAAATATATTTATGAAAATATTATCAATTTAGAGGGTGAATCTTAATAAACCATAAATAATGTGTTCAATTAAATATTTTTAAGAGTCTAAATTTAAAATCTTATATAAATCAGTGACTATTTAAAAAAAATCCATTATATACAAACTTTCAACCCCTATTTCATCCCCTTAGGAGAAAAATATTGCAAATTCTCGTTAGTAAGCACTTGCGTCCTATAAGAAATGCCTATGCCCAAATTTCATACTCCTGGCACTTGAAGTAACGAAGTATACTACATACAAACTATTAATCAAATGCAAAGTCCATTAAAGAACTCCTATGCAAAATTTCAGTTTTCTAGCACTTCAGAAACTACTTTTGAGATTTCGTGATGAGTGAGTGAGTGACTTTTCTATTTTATATATACAGATTAAAAATAATCATAGAATGACCTTTTTAGTTCTTAGCTTTCAATGTCTTTCTTTATTACACTAGAAATATCGCCTAAATTGTATGAAAATTTTTAGATAAAAGAAAACAATTCAAAAAAAGAAAATATGAATGAATGCCACATTAAAATCTGTTCGACGTAAACCCTTTCTTCTAATGGGACAGTAATAAGTTGTTTAAAATGCAAATGAATCTCAGCAAAATTACCCATTTTCCTCGACTGGCTCGTAAATTTTCGTCAAGAGTTTTATTGTAAATTGCCTTGTAATTAGAAACGTCCATCTTAAACATTTTCCTTAATATTATTTATATTATGAGGCTATTAAATACTTAATTATGCTTAATTTTGATTAGAATTAAGAATTAATATTTGTTTTTTTTTATTAAAATCCTTATCTAGAAATCTAAATATATTTTAAAATCGATGATTTTTAGGACGGAATTTTTGTCTGGAAGTCCGTCTGTATGTCACAGTTATTTTACTCGGGGACTGGGTACTGGATGGCTCAAATTTGGAAGGTAGTAGGTTACACTTGTAACTGAGAGGTGAAAAATAAAAATTCGAGGGAGTTTGCCGTGTGCGTCATTAGATAAATCTTTCTAACTACTATGGAGATGTCTAAGAAAGTTTTTTGATTATGCCAATATACTATGGAGATTTCTAACAAAGGTTTTTGATTATGCCAATATTTTTGTGAGATATTTATCTAGAATTGTAAAAAATTTCGTGGTTTAAGAGATATGGAATATCTTCAATAAAAATATGTTTTCGTTGAATTGAGAACCTCCTTATCATTGAAGTGGGTTAAAATAAGATATCAAGTATAATATAATAGCAGTTGAGGTAATAAATGTTTGCTGCTATTAAACACTTCACAGTTCGATATGAATATTTAATAAACTCATGATTCTCACTCATTGACTTAACATTTTTTTTTATATTTTAAAAAATCTGTCATTATTACATAAAATAAGTCAATGAATTTGATAATCTATATATATAAAATCGAAAAGTCACTCACTCATCACGAAATGTCAGAAACTACATGTGCTAGAAATCTCAAATTTTGCAAAGGAGTTATTTATAGGACGTAGATGCTCGCTAAGACGGGAATTTGCAATATTTGACTTCTAAGGGGTTGTTTTTGGGGTTGAAAGTTTGTATGAAACTTCGTTACTACAAATGCTAGGAGTCTGAAATTTTGCATGGACATCACTTATAGGATGTAGGTACTCATGGAGACAGAAATTAATAATAACGTAGTTCACGCAGGCGAAGCCGCGGGCGGGCCGCTAGTTGTTTATAAAAGTACCTATTTAAATCTATTTTGTCTAATTTGATAAACAAAAAACAAATTAAACAAGTTCTATTCTAGTTCAGCATTGAACATATAACCACCACGTATTCCGGCACTTATCAATTGCAGCACAAAATGGCGTTGGGATTCTTGTTTACTTTTATTTAGTTTTATTCTAGATATCTCAGGAAATAAACAGCTTTATGTTACTATAAATGTTTATGTAGTATACGAAACTGTTAGCCAATTCTGCGTAGCCGCCCGCTGTTATGTATTCACATAAATCCTGCCCATATTGACACTCCACACCCTTAATCGAATATCCTCGTATCTTTCGTTGAACGATGCCCATATTTAACTATGAACTTGGAATAATGTTTATATAAGGGAATAAGAATAAATTATGTTTATATACTAGGTTCCCTCTGCCTACCTTGCTGTGAGCGGGATACAGCGTGAAGCTGATTTAATTTGATTTAATTTTTATAAAGATTTTTTTTGCAGTGTTAGCTATGTAATATTTTTGAGTATGCGAAGTTGACTGCCAACGTTCACTAGTTGGAGAGGCACATTAAGAAAAAGAAGAATATAAAAAGAATAAGAATATAAAGAATACTTTAATTTATGTTATTCTTTTGTTAAAAGTTAATAATGAGATTTTATAAAAAGGTGAACGCTGAAAATATTTTTATAATGCGTAAAATTAAAATTAGCAACACAGTTCATAAAAATATTCTACAGTTTCCTCTGTTCTAGTACTATATAAACCTAAAATTACTATAGGATTTAATATTGAGGACCAATGGGCGGTCCGGGTTACTTTTGGGGTAGGAATAATGAGTGATACTGATTTATGAGAATTTTTATACTTCATAGCGGATATTATTTGCATTTGTATAGGTTATTACAGTGCTTGAATCGAGGAATATTATGTGGATCAAATATTTGGAAAAGGCTTTCATTCTTTGTCCACGTCCTTACATCAACAAGTTGTGTACAGCATTCATTACAGCGGACCTAATCTATTACATTTACCCTACTTACTCGTAATAAGGGAGGTAGGTCTAGTGTACACAACGCTTTATTAGCCACTTCTCTCATTTTACAACAAGCTACAGCGTGTGGCTTTGCTTGTTGTTTTTTTATTATTTTTTTGTTTTTATTAAAAGTGTAAGATTGAAGACTTCTTTAAAGTTCCTTTTTATCTAAGCTAAATGGAGAGACACACGTTCACTTGACCTGAAGCGAGCCGTCACGTACGCCAATAACTCTAAAAATGCTCCAGACTTTTATAGCATTTTTCTCTTCAGCAACACCAACCTTCGCTCGACCTCTTAGCATGTAAGATATATAAATGTACAGTATTTTTAATATGCATTGGCATTCAAACTAAAACACGTCTGCTTGGAAACTACTGGCTACTCACGCTTGTTCCCTAGCGGAGTAGCCAGAGAGACACGAACACCAAACGCTACGTTCTCTGCATACCTCTTTCTCAGCCTTAACCCCCACATACATACTTATTACGTGATATTTCTTCAGTATCATCGATTATATATGTTTTTAAAGGTCAATCGAGTCCTCTCCCAGTTTCTTTTACAAGTACTTACAATTCATATTATTTACAATTGATATTACAGAGAGAACCTACGAATAAGACTAATATACTGTGTTATTTACTTTAAAATCCGAATTTAAGACGGTGTTTTAAGTGGTGTAACTCTGCAGTTTAGGGGTATATAAATAGTTTATTTCCCCGATTAGGGACTGAACCTACAACCATCGCTTTTCCTGTTAGATTTTATTCCACAATACCTCGATGACCTCATAAATAATCTTATTATTTTAAAATATGCTGGAATTCGTGAAGATTCGTATTAATTTGGGGAAAGCGTTACTATTCTATATTTGCTTGTATGCAAATATTTTATATTACTATCAATGTTGTCAACGTTATAATGGAAAGCATAGTCGTCTAGGGAGGCAGTCTACATTAGAGGTATATATACGAGTACGTAGGACGTAGGTGCTCTACGTACCATATTTCCGTACAAAGGAATGCCAATGCAATTTGTCGTTCCATCGATAACGTTTGAGCTTGGCAGGGTGGAACTACGGGAATATTAATTTTAAGTATCCATAAAGAATTTTGTTTGTGTATATTAAATTCTATATGTATATATATGGGGTTGTGTATAGAAAAGCATTATAATTTTTTTATGGAATAAAGCGAGAAGATGTTTTTTTTTTTTTATACAAGCTTGTAAATAGTAATAACATTTCTGAAATTCTTATGTTGACATTTATAAGTTTTCAATAAGTGCTTTGGACTTATTCGACTTTTGCTTCTTTAATCGTAAATATTCCTGTGTAAATTGCTAAAAGTGTATAAAAGAAAATGTTTCACACCAACCAATAAATCTTTTATAAGTATTAGTTTATATAATTTCTAAATAGAAAATACATAGTTCACAAACATTTATATAGAACAGTCAATTTGGCGTCCAAACTATGGAATTTCTCGGACCTCCAATCCAACGTAATGCCAAATTCAATGCAGAATTCAATGCTATTTTGCAAATCAATTTTCGAGCTAAATCATAATCACCAAGTACAGTAACTATTAACTAAAGTAGGATAATTGTGTGTACTTCATCCAATTATACTAACACTACGAATTACTTGCGACTTCGGCTGCGTGCCGGCTTGCGAAATGGCTAAGAGTTGTGCATATCATGACATAAACGCTGTGGAGATGCGATCTCTTCATAGGATATGAGAGTGAGAAAGAGAAATGGACTATCCAAGACAAATCGATTTTTTATAAACTCAAGCCAGTAGTTTCTGAGATTAGCATGTTCAACCAAAAGACAATTCATTTTTTTTCTGATGTTTTTTTTATTTTATGTAATGTTTTATGTTAAAGCTTAACAATAGAAACAAGTGAGATAATATAAAGATTTTTTTAAAATCATTTTTTACAAGATTTTATCATTTTCGAATATATTAACTTTTTTTTTTTTCGAAGGTAGGCGTCAAAATACTTACACGCGAATTTTGTTGCTCTTGGTTTTATTTCATTTTTATATTAATTACTTATGTATATTAGTGTTGTAATGCAATAAAAATCATCCCACCTACCAGCATACATATTATCCTTTGTTAGAAGCACAATTTATTCACTAACAAAATATTGAAGTGTCAAATTTTATTTATTATACAATTTCACTGTGACATATAAATAACTATGGAGTCAATGAAGCTTACAATTGATGAATTGAGTGAAGTTTTTAATAAAAGAATGGCTGAGTTCCAGCAAAATCTTCAAAGTTCATCCATTCCTGCGGTGAGTCCTACAACATCAAATATTGCAGCTGAGTTTAATGCGTTCAGAACTTTTGTTTTAACTGCCCTGGATAGCCTCCACAAACAGCTCAAGCTCCTTACTAGTAAATGTGATGCCTTGGAGATGAGGTCAAGGAGGAAAATCATCTTGATGCATGGTATTCCGGAGAGCAAAAATGAGCATGTTGGCTTAGTTGCTGCTAAGGTATTTTCTGACCATATTGGAATGCCTGATATCAATGCAAATCATTTTAGTCGCTGTCATCGTTTGGGTCGCAGCAATAACAATAAGCCTAGGCCTGTACTGATTAAATTCAAAGATGCTACATCCAAAAATAAGATTTGGTTTGCTAAAACTGCCCTCAAGAAAACTGGCATCACTATGTCAGAGTTTTTAACAAAGGACAGGCATAAGGCATTTATGTTGGCTCGCCAACATTATGGTATTAATAAATGCTGGACCAAAGATGGTAATATATATGTCATTGGGGAGGATGGATCCCGAAGATGTATTACTTCTGTGACTGCAGTGGATGCTGTACCACCGTCATGCTCTGATGGCCCTCCCTTAGGCACAAGCCCTCCCTCTACTACTATTCTGCCAAATCCCAGCCATAAGGATAGCAAGGTCTCTCATATTAGGCCCAAGAGGGTGGTGAAAAAGTAGATAGTGTTCACTATTTGTGAGTATTCACTTTTCTTAAATAGTGTTGAGTGTTACTTTATTTCCTATATACATATCATTATAAATGTTTAACTACTTATCTAGCTTATAATTATATTTCGGTATGTGATATATCTTAATTTAAATAATGTAGCTTTTTCTGTCTGATTGTGGTAGTTTGTTTTTCACTTCTCATAAATTATGTTGTTTGTTGACTTATTTTCTATATACATATTATTTTAAATGTTTTACTTATATTTTGGTATATAATATATCTTAATTTAAATAATGTAGCTTTTTCTGTCTGATTGTGGTAGTTTGTTTTCACTTCTCATAATTCATGTTGTTGAATTATTTTCTGTACACATATTATTATAAATGTTTTATTACCTATTTTGTTCATATTTATATTTTTGATATCAAATCTATCTTAGTTTAAATAATGTAGCTTCTTCTATTTATGTCTAATTGTGGTAGTTTGTGATAAATCTTCATTTATTTAAATAAATTTACTATTTATTAATTATTCAACTTAGAATTTTAATTGACAGACACAGTTTATTGTTTTTGTTATTTTTATTTTTTACTCATATAATATTGACAGTTGACTGTTGGTGTCGGTTACAGATGACATATTAATTTAATTACATAGACACTATTGTTTTTATGTTATCATAATTGTTGATTTTTTTTTTCTCTCCTAGTGTATATAATATAGTATGTAAATTTCAGTTATAATATATATATATATTGTTATCGATGACCATATGTAGTTTTGGTGTACTTATTCTTCAGTTGTTATGTTTCATTTTTTACCACAGTCAATATGTATATATATATATATTTTAACTTTCTAGTGATTTTTGTTATAAAGTATAGAGTGTAGATACAAAGTACCTTTATTAGTTTTGTCCTTTTTTTTTTTTTTATTATAGTTTTCTTTCTTTTTCTGTTTGTGTAAGTAGTCTGTGATTGTAAGGTTTTTTATCATTACTGGTGTCTCTTGTAAGGTATATTGTATGTAATCTCCTACCGCTTTAATTTTTTTTTTTTTTATTACTGCTGGTGGTGAAGGGTGAATAATGTGATCTTTGCACATTTTATTTTATATTTATATATATTTTTTTTATTTGGTACATTTATTATATTATATAAATTAGTATTTATATTTATTTTACATATATATATATATATTTTATTAGTTATTTTATTTAATTGTTTATGTAATATGTTTGTTTATAATGCTTCATCTAATTCAAACGACGATTCATTTTGTTCTTTATCATCTTCATCTGTAAGTAGTTTTCATAGTACGTCCGTTCCTCTTTCCAATCTACTTGTCGACACATTTTCCAATTTTCCCAAGAATTTCAATGTCCTACATATTAATGCCCAATCCGTTCCTGCACATTATCCTGACTTATTAGCCTCCTTTGATTGCGCCAACGTGCACGCGATTTTAATTTCTGAAACATTCCTTAAACCCTGCCTTCCTTCCTCCTCCTTCTCTTTACCTAACTTCCATCTCATACGTAATGACCGTACAGGTAAAGGTGGTGGTGGTGTAGCCATCTATATTCGCAACCACTTACCTTTCACAATTGTTAGTAAGTCTCCATCGCAATACTCTGAAACTGCTGAACATATTTTTATAGAAATTTTACTTGGTCGATTAAAGCTATTACTTGGGGTTTTTTACAGCCCTTCGCTACATATTGATTATTTTCACACTTTGGAGACCTTATTGGAGAAACATGTGCCAAGCGTTGATCACACCATAATTCTTGGAGACTTCAATACCTGTATTATTAAAAATGATTCACGAGCAAAACAACTCCTTAACATCATTAATAGCTCAAATTTAAAATTACTTCCTTCGAATCCTACACATTTTTTTCCGAACTGTGCCCCATCCCAACTCGATCTTATGATTGTTTCCTCCGTTGACCATGTTATGATCCATGGTCAACTTCCTGCTGACGCCTTTTCCTACCATGATTTAATGTATTTGTCTTATAATGTTCGTCCCCCTAAGCCCAAGCCATCTGTCGTCATGCGACGCAGTTTTAAAAAATTTAATAATGACGAGTTCTTGGTTGATCTCAATGACATCGACTGGAACGTCATTTTTAACACAACAACTATCGATGACAAGTTGGAGATATTTAATTCTATTTTAACTGAGCTCTATGACAAGCACGCTCCTTTTCGGCCAATTAAATTAAAACACTTACCCGCTCCATGGCTTACGCCAGATATTAAGTCACTGATGACTAAAAGAAATGTGGCGAAATCCAAATATAAGCATAATCCCACCGATCAGAATCTTTTAAGGTATAAGAGCTTGCGTAACCGATGTAGCAGAGTTTGCAGGGACGCGCAACGTAACTATATTGACTTGAGCTTACAAAACTTAAGCCCACGTAAGTTGTGGAAATTTCTGGAATCGCTAGGCATTGGCCGGCAACGTAAGGATTTGAATTGCAATCTAGACGTTGATGCCTTGAATAAACACTTTGTCTCGATAACACCTATGGACAACACAATTAAAGCAAATACATTGAATTATATCAACTCCTTGCCGTCTCCCACAATCGTTCCTTTTAGCTTTGCTCCTATAACCCCATCCCAGGTAAGAAACAGTATCCTAGCCATCAAATCTGCTGCTTCTGGTTATGATGGCATCAACCGCAAAATGATTATTTTGCCCTTGGAAGTCTTAGTTCCAGTCATTACCCATATTTTAAATTTTTCTATTTCCCATAACACTTTTCCCAGTTTGTGGCGCATTGCCCGCGTTATCCCCATACCCAAAACCAAAGATCCAAAATCCTTCTCTCAATACCGTCCTATCTCCATCCTTCCTTTCTTATCAAAGGTCTTGGAACGTATTGTTTTTCAGCAACTAAATCAATATCTATTTGATAACCATATATTATCCGAGTTCCAGTCTGGATTCCGTAACGGGCATAGCACAGTCACTACTTTGATTAAAGTTTGTGACGATATCAGACTTAGCATGGACAAACAAAATCTTACAGTCATTGCTTTGCTGGACTTTAGCAACGCCTTTAATTCTGTTGATACGGATCTCTTGGTTGCTGTTCTGCGTTCAATAAATATCTCTCCTGAAGCCACTGAGTGGTTCAGAAGCTATTTATGTGATCGGCAACAGTACGTTCAAGCCAATGACAAGTCATCTTCCCTTTGCTCTCTTTCTGCCGGTGTTCCCCAAGGTGGTGTCCTCTCTCCTCTCCTTTTCTCCATTTTTATTAATTCAGTTTCCCAAAATCTATGCTCTTCCTTTCATCTATATGCTGACGACCTTCAAATTTACTTAGCCGCCCCGTTTGATGATGTTAGTGAGGCTATTCATAAGCTTAACGAAGATTTGCGGAATGTTAGTAGGTGGAGCAAATCTTTTGGCTTAACTGTCAATCCTGCCAAGTCACAGGTCAGTATTATTGGTGGCTCTAAGCAACTAAAAAAACTTGACCAGAATAGCCTCCCTGCTATACAGTTTGGCGGCGTCGATTTGAGCCTGAGTCCATCTATTAAGAACCTTGGTATTATTATAGACAATTCCCTATCTTGGTCAGTACAGATAGCTGAGGTTAGCCGTAAATTATTTGCCACTATCGGATCGCTCAAACGATGGAAATATTTCCTACCTATAAAGACCAAAACTGCTCTAGCTCATTCACTACTGTTACCGATTTTAGACTATGCAGACTTATCTGAGGAACAACTAAATAAACTAGAGCGGTTACAAAATCTATGTATTAGATTTATCTTCGGTTTACGTAAATTTGATCATGTTTCTGATCATCGTCGTCAGCTTGGATGGCTTCCTATCCGACATCGCCGAAATTTCCGCATGCTGACTCTTCTCTATTCTATCCTGTACAACTCTCTCTCTCCCTCCTACTTAAAAGATCGATTTTGTTTCCTAGGTGCCGATTCACTTCTTCACCTCCACCTTAGATCCCGTTGTGATAATCTCCTTAAATTACCAACTTCCCATACCCTATTTTATTCTAAGTCTTTTACTATGAAATCTGCAATTCTTTGGAATGAACTTCCTACAGAAGTTCGACATTCCAAATCTCTATACAGCTTTAAAAATCGTCTGAAAGAGTACTTATTTAATTTAGTATAATAGTTTATCTTTATTTTTATTTTTTTTTTAATATTATGTATATATTTTTGAACACGTTTTATGTATGTATGTTTATATGTGTAAGTATATATTGTTTTTTTCAACATTTGTATGTATATATGTATGTATGTATGTGTAAAGTATATAAACATTAAACACATTTTATGTAAGTTTATTTTATGTTATTGACTTAGTTTATTTTATATTATATAATATTTAATTATATTTCATAAAGTTTGCACTGAGACGTTGTCCCCTTTCTCCTCATTACAATTTATCCGTTATGTTTCAAAGGTTGTCTGGTGGAGATTGCTTAAAGCAATAAGACCGCCTTTGCATACGTGTTTTTCTTTAAATTTTATTTGTGTTGTTCTTTCTATATATTTCTTTTATGTGTGCAATAAAGTATATTCTATTCTATTCTATTCTATATTAAATTATATACTTTGTTTCACATTTAAAATTTATATGATCTTTTAAACAAAATACTTTCTTTATCTTTCCTTTCTATAACTTCTCCCATAGAAGGTATATATTTTTTAAATTTTTTTAAAATTTCAAGGATCATAATACCATTTTAAGTTACCAAATCGCTCTACGGTTAACATATAAGCAATACCAAATAGAAAGCTCCACATTGAATTCAATTAAAGACTTGTGTAAAGAGGTGAACATGGCAATATCGAATTCCAACGAAACAAATCAAAGGATAAAGGACCTAATGAGCCAAATTCCAGCCTTTGGTGCTAGTAATAAAAATGAAACTTTGATTAAAATTGATTCGAGTTGGAACTTAGAGTTTATTTCTAGTAAATAAATTTAAGCGATTGTTCGAAATAAATTTAAACGTTTCGTCTTTATACTGTTTAGTAATGGTCAAATTAAAATTTGTCACACTTTTGTGCCCCCTGCGCTACTACTGACCTCAAACTATTTATAAACCTATTTATATGTATTTTCGACATTGATGGACAAAAAGAGGAGAAAACTATGGCTTTTCAAAATGTTTTCTTTGTCTATTCCAGTAAGATATACATACAAGGTATATTATGCACATAAAATACTGAGTAATTTTTTCTATTTACCCAAAATTTCCACGTAAAAATCCTGTTTTTATATAACTTTTTAGCATTTGACAATACAAAAGCTGGCAGTTGTAATGAAAAAAGTACTTCACAACTTAATTTATTTCGTATTCAGATTCTGAGTGCTTTGAAGAGAAGAGACTGTTTATGAATAGCAAACAATTTCCTGGCACTCGTACTACGTGCTTTCATCATCAGTCAAATGCGCATTTCCTACGAAATGTATGGAGAATTGAAAGTAAAATTAAAATTTATATATTACTAGCGGCACGCCCGCGGCTTCGCCTGCATGAACCACGTTACTTTCTATTTTCATGAGTACCTACGTCCCATAAGTGACGTCCATGCAAAATTTGAGACTCCTAACATTTGTAGTAATGAAGTTTCATACAAACTTTCAACCCTAAAAACAACCCCTTAGAAGTCGAATATTGCAAATTCCCGTCTTAGCGAGCACCTACGTCCTATAAGTAACTCCTATGCAAAATTTGAGATTCCTAGCACTAGTAGATTCTGAGATTTCGTGATGAGTGACTTTTCGATTTTATATATATAGAAGAAGAAGATATGTGAGAGGGACATCATTTAAATATTAATTGTATATATAATAAACAAATTTTACATGTTTATAATCCTAATGCTTTACAAAAATGAAATAAATCTTCTGAATGATGATACTAATGAAATCCCGCTAATTATTATAAAATTTAAAAGTTTTGACTGTTTCTTAACACTCCATCAAATTTTGTTTGATTTTAACTTTTTTATTGAAATGAAACTTTTAATAAAAAGTAAATTATCAATCCAGTTATTATTAATGTGATTCCCGCATGCTATAATTATTCTCTGCTCTGCTCCGATATCGATTACAGTAAAGGCAACAACATCTATGCATAACGTAAAAAACATAATTATCAAAAGTTAATAAATAATTTTAATAATTTTATTTTTTTTTTTTTTTTACCACGGAGCCTAAAAACTATCGCCCAATAACATGCTTACCTACCATCTATAAGCTTCTTATATCTATTCTGAATAAAAAAATCACAGGACATATTGTTCGTAACAAAATTTTGGCACCGACTCAGAATGGATGTAAGGCTGGTGGCCGTGGTACAAAGGAACTTCTTCTCATTGACACAACTATAAGCCAACAGGTAAGGCGGAACAGGAAAAATCTCACTACTGCTTGGATAGACTATAAGAAGGCATATGATTCAGTGCCACATACTTGGCTCTTGAAGGTCTTGGAGTTATATAAGATTGATATTACTTTGAGATCATTTTTGGAGGCTTGTATGGGACAATGGGTCACTGTCCTTCGTCATCTAGGGGAGTGTGATATTCCTGCAACGTCTGAACCGATAAGGATAAAGAGGGGTATATTTCAGGGAGACAGTCTGAGTCCTTTATGGTTTTGCCTAGCTCTGAATCCTCTTAGCACTTTGTTAGAGGATTCAGGTTTAGGCTTTCGTCTTCGCCGGGGGGGTAAGGTCATATCTCACTTGCTGTACATGGATGATCTGAAATTATTTGCGTCAAAACGTTCTGATCTTATGCGGCTACTAAAGGTAACTCAAATTTTTAGTAGTGATATAGGAATGGAATTTGGCGTCGATAAATGTGCTAGCATGCATGTAGTGCGGGGGAGTGTGATCAGATCTGATAATATTTGCATTTCAGATTCTGTTTCCTTCAGAACTCTTGGTGAAGGTGAGACTTATAAATATCTTGGAATGTCTGAAGCATTGGGTATTGATGAGCGGAGCATAAAGCAATTGGTGAAGGAGCGTT
This sequence comes from Heliconius melpomene rosina, assembly GCF_056956725.1. Classification (NCBI taxonomy): domain Eukaryota; kingdom Metazoa; phylum Arthropoda; class Insecta; order Lepidoptera; family Nymphalidae; genus Heliconius; species Heliconius melpomene. The sequence goes on from NC_140405.1 coordinate 8,561,875, forward strand.
TCTTTAGCCGCCTGAAAAAAGTGCTTGGCAGCCTTTTATCTGGTGGCAACAAGGTGCGTGCTTTCAACGGTTGGGTTATGCCGCTTTTAGCCTATACTTTTGGCATTGTAAGATGGACACAGACTGAGTTAGACTCCGTAGATCGCCAAATACGTAAATTGTTGACGACATACCGAATGCACCATCCGCGTTCGTCTGTAATGAGACTGTATATCCCGCGTAAGTGTGGAGGTCGTGGCTTTTTGAATGTCAAGAACCTCCATAACCACGAGGTATGCAGTCTTAGAGAATATTTTCTCAAGATTGACGTGGATATGCACAAGGATGTGGTAACAGTTGACAAAGGCCTTACTCCTCTTTCCTTGGGCAAAGAGAACTGGCGTCGGCCTGTAGTACTTACTACTTCTGATCGCATGGCTGTATGGAAGAGCAAGGAGCTGCATGGTAGATTCCATAGAGCCCTAGTGGGCCAGGACGTGGATACTGTTTCATCATTATCTTGGTTACAGTTCGGGGATCTTTTCGGAGAAACTGAAGGTTTTGTCTGTGCAATTATGGACGAAGTTATCAAGACACGGAACTACCAGAGACAAATTATGAAAGATGGCACTATCGACATCTGCCGGGCGTGTCATCGACCTGGGGAGTCCCTCAGACATATTGTCTCTGGTTGTTCTCATCTTGCTAATGGTGAGTATTTGCATAGACACAATCAAGTAGCCAAGATAATACACCAGCAACTTGCTCTTCAATATGGCCTTGTAGAATTGGAGGTGCCTTACTACAGGTACAATCCCATGTCTGTTCTTGAAAATAGCTGTGCTTTGCTCTACTGGGATCGGTCTATTATTACTGACAGGTATATTGTTGCCAATAGACCTGATATAGTACTAGTAGACCGAGCGGCGCGCCGCGCAGTGATTGTTGACGTTACTATCCCACATGATGAAAATCTCGTGAAGGCCGAAAAAGAAAAACAATCTAAGTATTTGGACCTAGCCCATGAGATTACCGCCATGTGGGATGTCAATGCGACTATCATTGTGCCGATAGTGGTTTCGGTTAACGGTTTAATAGCGAAAAGCCTCGACCAACACCTTAAGAGGCTATCGCTTAGCTGTTGGATCAAGAACCGGATACAGAAGGCAGTATTACTTGAGACGGCACGTATTGTGCGGAGGTTCCTCTCTCTGGAGCCCAAGCCACCGATGGCTTGGACCCTTGTCCCGCCCTCGGAAGAGTGGTTTTTTTTTATATTTTTAAATGTATCTTTTTTATAATAATTTATATTTAAAAATGTAAAATTGATTCACTAATTTAATAAAAGTATATTCTGTGTTTTTTATTTTAATGAAAAATTTACATTGTATTTTGCAAGAAGCTGAATCATTCAAGCTAATTCAACTTTTGTATGTAAGTAAGATACATAAGGTAGTCTAAGTAACACAACGCGGTTTCTAAAGTTGTGTTGCTAGAAATTTAGCTTACAATCTGGTGAATTTTAAACTATCATACGCAAGCAAGAAGCCGTGAAATTAATTATGTACGAACTAATAAGGATTTTCTTTTTTTGCAACTTTACGCTTTTTCCCGCTTAGGGGGGTAGGACTTCCTAATGTGAAGGTACTCCGAAGATTTCTTCAAGACTGCGGATTGAGTGGCGGAACTGAACGCCGCGAATCCATAGCCTGTCGCGTTTACAGTCACACGCTTGTGACGCTGCTGCCCCGACTAGCCTTTTATTTATATTATGTTCATTAAAATTTCATAATATAATTATAAACCTATTTCACGGAGAAATGTTTCATTATAAATTATATTATGGATGCTTCAAGTAAATTAAACGTCATTACCAAAAAAGCAACTCAACACGCTTAAATATGTTAAAAATAAATTGAGAATTGCGATTAAGAATTAATTGGGTGCCTTACATCAAATTTACATTCACGTTTAAAATGGCCAACCATTTTAAAAGCTTAGATAAATAACAGTAAAATTTTCATTTTAACTAGTTAGTAAATATTTGAATAAAATATTAAATAAGAAATCAATTAATAAAAGAAATAATTTAGTTTTACATATTTAGATTTTTCAAGGTACATACTAAAATATAATTAAATCACTCATTCTCCAATTATCTCATATAGTAAGTACCTACCCCAATACCATAATTTAAAAATAATATTTACATAGCAATTTTTTAAAATATCTTCTTCGTACTCTCTCCATGTTTTATTTCGTTACAGTTTACTTAGCAAAAGAATTACACACTTGTTTTTATTATTTTGACATGGATCACAATGAAAAAATAACGTCATTCCCTTATTCTTGATAATAGTGATTTTTATTTATTTCCTTAACAGAAAGAAACATAGATAATTTAACAAGCGAATATCAAAACAGTGTAGGTATTGTATCTTAGCAAAAATTCTAAGTTACCAGTTTATAAATATAAAGACTTGTCTAAAAATTGATAGCTTTGATATAAAGTTTTGATAGCACATTATATTTATGAATAAGATTTAGAAGGCTTCTTACATAACAAGGATCGCCGAACAAAGGTATTCAATATTGGAAATAGAAATTTTATTAACTTTGTCGTCTGAGGCAATCTCGTGGATTATGTTTATGACAACGTAAACTGACATTGTTCAATATTAAGTGCCTCGGGATTTACTCTATTTTAATATGTTTTTTGAGATGAAAACACTTTGATATTAGTGTACTAAATGAAAAAACTTAGAAAACATGATCAAACATAAAGCTAAAAAAAATAAACAAATAATTAATACTTTTATATCTATTTACTCCTACAAATCTTTTATTTGCGTTTACTAATTATACCCGAGGCCGTCATGGCGCAGCGGCACAAGGTTGTGACTGTAACGCGATGGTTATGGGTTCGATGCCCACTCGAGGAAGTGAAATATTTATTTACGTTTATATTTCCATTCCTTCGCTCTGGTGTCGAGGTAAAGCGCGGCGTTCAGTTCTGCCACTGAACACGCAATGCCTCCAGAATTCGGCAGAAAGTGGGGAACGGAGTGTCTTAACACTAGGTTTTCTGCCTATCCTGCTGTGTGCGGGATACAGCGTGAAGCTGATTTATTTATTTTTATCATATTTAATATTAAGATTATCGTATTTTACTTTATAAATTTTCTGGCTAAGTATACTTCCTTATAAAGATTGTTTTAAGCTGTTTCAAATTAAATGAGATCAAAGAATAATTTAGCCTTGTGTCTAAATTTTGAATAAAAAACTCATTTTCATAATCTTAGTTAAAAATATTGTTTCTTCATAATATTAAATAATTAGTTTAATTTTGATTAAATATATTTTTATTAAAATACTAATTGTCTTTTGGTCCATGGAAGTATTAGTTCAGTTTAAGGTCCGAGGCTGTCATGGCGCAGAACAGTAACTGTATGATTGTAAACGCGACGGTCGATCGGTGGGTTCGATTCCTACTTGGGGGATGAAATATTTAATATTCTCATTTTCCCGTTCTGGTAACGAGCCAAAGCGCGGCGCTGAGTTCCCCCATTCAAGGCACAATAATTCAATAATACCTTCCTGTTCCGGTTCAGGTGAAGCTAAAAAAGTATATATAATTCACTTTACACAATTCTCCTCAAGTAACATATAACTCATATGTAACTATAACGCTATATTCTGCAATTTATTAAAAACCAACGAAAATAATGGAAAAGCTAATTAAATTTCTCGGTGCTGAGAAAAGCTATCGGATATTCCTTTATTAAGAAAAAGCTTAGTGCTGTAAAATGCGATTAGTTGGTTGTTTTACGTTTACCCAGAGGTTTGCATCAGCTTGATTAGTTGCAATGTACGTGGCCTGTGCTATAATTAATTATATGAGTTAAGTAAACAAGTAGAGAAATTGCGTGTGAAAGTTAATATTGTAGATATTTATTTTAAATTTACTATTTCAATAACTATATCTCAACTTGTTTTTTACGTTTTTGAAGACCATTGTAGTGTTACGTTGATGATTTTACCTAATTCTTAATATTTATTTTCCCAAACAGACATAGCCGTGGGAACAGTCTAGTCTAGTCTAGAATAAAAGTCATATATGAAAGACCTTGTAGAAGTTCTCGTTAAATACAATACAAACTTCTATCGTAATATTCCCCACGCCTTGTTATCGCGTGGTCGTTACACCGAAATAGACATACATACATACAAACCAAATACTTTTGCTTTACTTTTTATATGATCAATTAATTAGTATGTTTTACTTCATTTGGAAATTGAGGTGGAGCTAAATTATGCAAGTCATTCTGGCTTTGACAGTAATGAAGCTACAATTTTTAGAATAGCTTAATTAATATTTTTCAAATTTAAAATTTTAAAGAGTTAAGTTACGACAGCCCTGTGTAGTGCTGACATGAACTAACTAGGCGGTCTAGACTAGTCATATTTCGTTTCTTTCATATTTTTACTGTAAAAATATAAAAGCATAGCTTAGCTTTATCTTAACAGAGCATAATTTTTTATATTTATCCTGTTCTGGTAGAGCGGCGTTGAGTTCCGTTATTCTACGCACAATGCCACTAATTCGGACGGGAAGCGTTAAAAGCAGTGTTTTAACACTAGGTCTCGTTTACTCTGTTTACGCTACCATACTCGATGACGCGTATCTAAAAAAAAATGTTTAGAAAATATAATAGCCATTGTTAAGTTCCGTATCACATCAACGATACGAACAATTGGACCGCAATCTCGAAATATAATTGCGTTATAACAATAGGCTATACTCGATGCCTCTTTATTACAGCCCTCATTTACAGGAAGGCCGCAAACAAGCGAGAGTAGGACTAAACAAGATATGAATAATTCAAGCCGCGCTGTCGCTTCGCCCCGCTAATTAATTTAGCCCTGACGTGATCAAGCGGAATGCCATATTTTTTATACATTTCTGAATATTGTAAGGATAGGTGTTTTATTATAAATAGATGAAAAATTTGCATTAAGTGATAAAACAAATCATTTCGACTAGTTCGTGAAAAACTTTTTTTTTCGAATTATAAGTATTCTAGGAGTGGCGTTCAACGCCGCGTCTTACCTCGATACCAGTATAAATAAATATTTCATCTCCTCGAGTGTATGATAAATTTCTTGTTCGACAATAACCCCTTCTTCTCCGCGTAGCATATCGCATACCTACCCGGTAAAGCTAACCTAGTGTAAGTGACTCTACACTACATTTCGCCTGTCACAGCGGAGAAATGAAAACAAATTAAATATAATTATTCTCTCAAGTGTGAATCGACCCGCAACTGTCGTGTTTACAGTCTGATGCTGCCCCACTTCACAACACTCATTAAATATGGTATAATGAAAGGAATGCAGCAGTACTTTGCACTGAAAGTAATATTTACTTTAGAATGTACAATATTTTCTGCTTATTCTTGCTTCTTCTTCCTGTTCTTTGTTCCATTTATTCGCGAAAGACGTTCCGGTGACACCAGCTGGTAGCTTCAAGCCTGCATTGTAATACACAATGCAGGCTTTACATTTAAATACATTTAAAAACGTCTCTTGAAAATAATGATTATTTATTTATAATAAAAAAACAATAATCTTTAAAAATAACAATAGTTTTTAATATATTGGTTGGTACAAATGAATAATATAAAAAAATGTTTTTATCAAAGTAACATAAAATCCATTTGATCATAATTGAGACTGCCTTGTGTCAAAGTGTCTAAACGAATGGACAAATGAACGAATATACTATTAATAATAGTTAGGGAGGCGAAGCAGCAAACCGGGGAGTCACTCGAGCGTCATGGAGACCTATTGGGTTGCGAAGCTTAGATGATAACAAGAAAAAAATGTCATATAAAAAATTTCGTTTCACCGGTGGGTTGAGGGGTTATAGATTTTCAAAAATGTAAAAAAAAACTGTTCCATGGACATACTCGAGCGCGTCAGATATTGATATCATCAATTGCCTACGTCTTCTTAAGCATGAAAATATGTTAATCTGACAGTTTCCGTGGTGGAGGTGGTCGTACGTAAGAGTTAAAAATGGCAAAAAAAAAATATTATCGAGCGCGTCAGATTTTCTAAGGGGGTGTTAAGTGAACCTAAAAAAAAGCTCTTATGTAATAATCTGACGATTTGGATGTGACGCAAGCTCGTAATCGTTGTTTGAAAATGCAAAAAAAAATCGTCACCTTGAAATACTCGAGCGCTTCAGATTAAGATATATATGGTTCATCTTCATGCCCTAGACGTGATATCTCAAAATCAGACGATTATCTGAAGGGACTTGCTTAATCTGACAATTATTAATATTTTTTTAAACCAATACAAGAAACAAGTCAGCTTTACGTTGTATCCCGCACACAGCAGGGTAGGCAGAGGGAACCTAAGGTTAAGACACTCAGACAGACAGGTTTTTCTCAATTTTTTTATTCATTGAACGCAATCAATAGAAAAGCTCAAGAAATAGAATGTAACTAAAAGAATGTATGTTTGAAATAGAATACTTGTATTTATAAAAAAAAAGTACAAAAAAAAATTTTTTTTCAAGTATTTTTTTAAATTTATCATCTTTATTGACGAGTTAGGGACCAATAAATAAAAATAGAGTGCTATAGGAATAGAAATACGGTGAGAGGAATATATGCAATTCTTAGGTATATTAAACTTTATCAATCAATTTCTATTACTTCGTTTTGTGGAATTTGTCAGATTATATGTTTTTCGTAATCCTTGAATGATTCCCTTCAAAATAAAAAAAAAATTAGCCGCGCTCGAGAATGTCCAGATAACGTTTTTTTTTTACAACTTTGGAGCCCTCTCCCTCCTTTGCGTCACTCTCAAATTGTCAGATTAGTGGAATATACACGATTTAGCATGTAACTAACTTACCCTATCTTAATCTGACGCGCTCGAGAATGTCCGATGATCAATTTTTTTTTACTAATCTGATCCTTTATCCTAGACGCTCGGCCATACATAGAAAGCTCAAATTTGGTGGAAGTACGTAACCGAGTACAAGGAATCCCCAGTATCTTAATCTGATGCGCTCGAATGACTCCACAAAGTACCCTCTTCGCCGCCCCTACTATAAGTAAATAGATCAAGTGCTCCTCAAATACGGGATAGATAGTCAATGTTGTAACACAATTATCCTTCTAAGATAAACATCGAAATGTCACAGGTAAGCAGTTATTTACTTAAAGTTGGTTTAGTCACTCAGTCATGATTAAAAACTCAGTCAGTCAGCATGATTAAAATAGGTAGTCGGATAATTGGATCCAATTTATTTTTGGTAAAATTTTATAATTTATGAGGCATAAAAAGTGAATACAAACGGAAACTAGAGTAATCCTAGAAAAGCTTAAAATTTTAGTTAACATTTATACTTTTCTTATTATAAAATAAATTTCTAAATATTTAGTTTTGCTTTAAAACTTTTAAAATCTTGTAAAGCGCATAGAATACTGAGTTACATTATATTTCAGGCGGGCTTCGTGCTTCGCCAGTTTATAGCACCTGGCTGAAGTTTTATAGGTACGAACACTTTGTTAACTCCAATCGTTTCCTTATTCCACTTGAAAATATTATAAACTAAGCGATTTATGTTTATGAACATATTTTTGCGTCTTAAGAAAAAATCTACCAAATTATAAATAAAAAAGAAAAATCATGCTTTTTATGGCATTGATGGGTAGGTAGAGAGTTATCCGTTCTGTAATTTCCACCCCAGTTTCACGCTAAAGCAGGAAAATAATAATTTAACTATTAACAAGATTGACGTGGATATGCACAAGGATGTGGTAACAGTTGACAAAGGCCTTACTCCTCTTTCCTTGGGCAAAGAGAACTGGCGTCGGCCTGTAGTATTTACTACTTCTGATCGCATGGCTGTATGGAAGAGCAAGGAGCTGCATGGTAGATTCCATAGAGCCCTAGTGGGCCAGGACGTGGATACTGCTTCATCATTATCTTGGTTACAGTTCGGGGATCTTTTCGGAGAAACTGAAGGTTTTGTCTGTGCAATTATGGACGAAGTTATCAAGACACGGAACTACCAGAGACATATTATGAAAGATGGCACTATCGACATCTGCCGGGCGTGTCATCGACCTGGGGAGTCCCTCAGACATATTGCCTCTGGTTGTTCTCATCTTGCTAATGGTGAGTATTTGCATAGACACAATCAAGTAGCCAAGATAATACACCAGCAACTTGCTCTTCAATATGGCCTTGTAGAATTGGAGGTGCCTTACTACAGGTACAATCCCATGTCAGTTCTTGAAAATAGCTGTGCTTTGCTCTACTGGGATCGGTCTATTATTACTGACAGGTATATTGTTGCCAATAGACCTGATATAGTACTAGTAGACCGAGTGGCGCGCCGCGCAGTGATTGTTGACGTTACTATCCCACATGATGAAAATCTCGTGAAGGCCGAAAAAGACAAACAATCTAAATATTTGGACCTAGCCCATGAGATTACCGCCATGTGGGATGTCAATGCGACTATCATTGTGCCGATAGTGGTTTCAGTTAACGGTTTAATAGCGAAAAGCCTCGACCAACACCTTAAGAAGCTATCGCTTAGCTGTTGGATCAAGAACCGGATACAGAAGGCAGTATTACTTGAGACGGCACGTATTGTGCGGAGGTTCCTTTCTCTGGAGCCCTAGCCACCGATGGCTTGGACCCTTGTCCCGCCCTCGGAAGAGTGGTTTTTTTATATTTTTAAATGTATCTTTTTTTTTTTTTTTTTTTTTTTATAATAATTTATATATTTAACTATAATTAATTATCGAACCCGCAACCATTATACTTACAGTCAGATGCTGCCAAACTGCACCATGACGGTTTCAAACTATGAATGAAATAGCACTATAACAATTTTTAGTGATACGTATATCAAAAGACAAAAACGGAATCCTTATAGGATCATTTTTTTGTCCGTTTGTCCGCAATGAAAAGATTTTCATGCATTTTGTATGAAATTGGCAAATTCGCATTCATCATTAGAACCTATAGGATACTTCCTGTATACATAAAGTATGAACTTACATAATAAATAAAGATTATTAATATAAAAATCTTTTTTACATTAATTAAGATAAAAAAAACAAGTACTAAATCACGAACTTAAATTAATAGTAATCGGAATACCTAAATCGATGCTAGTATTTTATTAAATAAACTCTCGACAACTTTTAATATTAGCTTTTATGTTTTATCAAATTAAATTTCACTTGCAATTTTAAAAGTTCTATTATAAAAATCTGAAAATTGCTTTCCTTTTCTGCTTTCAACATAATATGTATGCTTTTCATAAGAAAAATACACCTATTAGCTGCAGCAGGTTTCTTTTACAGTGCCTTCTTGCCTTTATTTCTTCAGGTAATAGGGGAGATTTAACTTTACGACACTATCTTGCCAGTTCTAGCAATTACATTTATTTTAAATTAAACTTTTCTTGGAACAAGAATGTGGACAACATTTTAAAATGTTTGCCTTTTTAAGTTTAAATATATAATTTTACTTATAATTATTATATAATAAACTTATAATTATGAAATATAGAGTACAAGGTTATTGAAGAACAGCCAGCTCACACTTTATTTCCCTTACTTTCTCTTATTAGAAAAAGTTCGGCGTTCAACTCTGTCACTAAACATGCCTTGTCTCGAATTAAAAAAAGATTATAATATAATAAATTGTGCTGTACAACTATTTATTTATTTATTTATTTATCAGCTTCAGGCTGTATCCCGCACACAGCAGAATTGGCAGAGGGAACTTAGTGTTAAAACTTACCCAATCCCCACTTTCCGCCGAATTCCAAGGGCATTGCGTGTTGAATGGCGGAACCCAACGCCGCAACTCTAAACTATTTTATTAGATTGTTTTCTAATCTGATTATCAACTAATCTTGGGACCAAATTTACTTCGATGTGCATTTTTTTAAGTATAAGTTTTTAAAGAAAATACGAATATATTATAGCGTAAAGAAAAAAATAAACTCTCCTTTACCTCTACCTCTATTTAATTTGTCGCAGCATTTTAAAATTGCTTCCAAACAGTTACCAGTCCAACAAAAGTCGAGCCCGTGCCAAAGAGCACTTAGAATTTTTCCTTAAACATATTACGCTATAGACATATGAAATTACTTTCACGCGAACTTATCGGTTGAATTGAATTTGTTCTCAGAACAAAGCGAGTTTCCACATATTCTTTAATTTACTGGCACATTTCATTTGAACACTATTACTAGACTAGAGGAAGGATTATTTGTTCAAGAAACGCAGCCGCCGTACTACCTAGTTATTTCCACATAAAAATGAAATCTACAACGAGATATCGGAATATACTTTTAAAATTGAAAATCTTTTGATATTATATTTTATTTAGAAGTTATTTACTGATATGATGTCGGTACGTTGGGTACTCTTGATATTAGTTTTCATTTTCTTTATTTATAGATGCTACTCGTGATTGGAATTGTGGAAATATATATAACTAGTGGGCCCGGACGCGGCTACGCCCGCGAAAATATAAGCCTAAATAATTAAAATAAGTTAAAAAATAATAATAAGTGGAGATTTATTATTAGAAAAAATATCTGAGTAACCGAAATGAACAAACAAAAGAAATAAAAGTAACTAAAGGAAATTCTTAATATTAGAAAAAGTACCTAAAGTTTGCCGTGCGCGCGTACTAAACATTTTTCTATATTAAATAATTATTAATTTTTGAGAACATTATTAAATAAAATCTCAAATGATTATAATTACGACATTTTAAGTGTATAACATCGGTATAGATAACCGAACTGAGATAAATTAATTATAAGCAGCAAATAATTACATAAAAAATAATAGTCATTCGAAAATATACAAAAATTTACAAAATCATCAAAGTCATCTGCCCGTTCGCGTCGGTCATACTATACCACTCGTAGGCTAGGTCATTTGGAATCAGTGACATCTTAATTATTTATTAGAATGTTATACAGTAAACTATAATTTCCATCTAGATGAAATGCTAAAAGTGACTATTATATTTATTTTCATAAGGATGAATATCAAATTATAGAAATCATCTAATTTTTGTTAATGTATACAAATCTATATCGGCGCGCGCCATGTATGCATTAAGCAAACTCACTTTGGGTGACGTTTTCTTAAAACAACAATTGCAAGCCGTTGCTTAGCAACGCGTAGCGACGATTGTTATTAACATGGCGGAATAAATTGCTTGTCAAATTAATTATTTTAATTTATTGGTATATATCGAAAATATTACAAATATGAGAAAAAAAAAGTATCCTATGTTCATCCCGGGACCCTCAAGTATCTCTATATGAGTATTTTATCATAATTAAATTAGCGGTTTGACCCTGATTGCGTAAAAGACAGACAGACAGACAGACAGACAGACAGACAGACAGACAGTGTACTTTACGTTGACACATTCAAAAGTAAATATTAAAACATATGATAATTTCAACAAAATTGAACAAAAATATAAATTGAAGGTACTTACAATAAGTAAGTAAAGTGTTAAGAAAATCAAGAAATAGCAGTTTATCCAAGAAAAGGTTGGCCATTGAAAAATGACCTAGGGACTGTAACAGAGCAGGTCCTTTCCTTTTCAAATCCCCAAAAGGGTTTATTGTGAACGATAACTGTCCTTGGCAATCCTAGCCGTGTTACAGGAGTGTAACAATGCAAGTACTTAAGTGAGCTGTCGATTGATATTGGCATGGTACGATGTTAAAGATGTTTCTAGCCTTCGACTTGATTTCTTAATATAAATTACACTAGCTTTTCAAATAAAAAAAATAGGAGTTCCGTATATATCCGTTCCGTATATTCCGTATATAATAAGGCCGTCGTAGCGCAGCGGCACAAGGGTATGACTGAAACGCGACGCTTGTGAGTTCGATCCCCATTCGGGGAAGTGAAACTATTTACGTTTATATTTCCATTTCTTCGCTTTGGTGTCGAGGTAAAAGCTTGGCGTTGAGTTCTGCCACTCAACACTAATTAGTTTATATTAATACCTATGAATTAACAAAACTAGTGAAATACTTTGATATTTCATAATAACTTGAAACTAGAAAAATCCCTTATTAAAACCAATGTTTCAGATAACACAATGTCTTCGGCGGTGAGTAAGGATTATTAGGCTTCGTGTGTATTTGTATTTACTTTGTTAATTAACATTGCTTATAACACTGTAGGCTTGCTTAGTTCCGAGAACTGTAAATTAGGGTTTCGAGTTTCTTTGGAACGTTATCTATTATTACGTTTAGATGATTTAGCGTTTTCAGGCTTTTAAGGTAATGCGCGCCAGGTGCCTTTAAGTGTTTACGTTTTTAAACGTGATAAACGTGATAGTTTCAAATAATATATAATTATATGTTTTATATATGTAAACAATGTATAATGAAAAAAATATTTTAAGCAATAATAAATGTACGAGACCAACACGTATTATACGCGCGAGAATTTTTTTTTTTTCAGTAGATTCTTTCTATCTGTATGGTATACGATTACGATATGGTATACGATTCACGTAACTCCATCAAAAATATGTAAGAATGATATGAAAAAAAAATGTTAAGAAAGTTTAAGCATCATCGCTCCAAGAACTTGGTACATAGTTTGATAAGTTTTAAATCCCCATAGGAAATGGGCTCATTCTCGCCGTTTCTGCAATTTTCAGTTAGGCATTTTTATTTTAATAACTTAACTTCTTGTGATAGAGATAGCTTTATGTGTTAACGTTAATTATTTTTCTTGTTAATATGATTTTTACATATTACACTTATATTATTTATAATATTAATAGTGGACCCGAACGCGGCTACGCCCGCCCCTATACGAATATTTATTAAATATATTTATGAAACTATTTTCAGTTTTCAATAGAAAGATGTGTTAAGCAAACTCATTTTGGGTGACGTTTTCTAACAATAAACTTTGCAAACCGTTGCTTAGCAACGTTCACATAGCGACGGCTGTTATTAATATGGCGGAATAAATTGCATGTTAAATTAATAAGTATTTTAATATATTGGTATATATCGTAAATATTACAAATATGAGAAAAAAAAGTATCCTATGTTCATCCCGAGACCCTCAAGTATCTCTATATGAGTATTTTATCACAATTAAATTAACGGTTTGGCCCTGATTGCGTAAAAGACAGACAGACAGACAGACAGACAGAGTTACTTTCGAATTTATAATATAGGTAAGGATTATCATATATTCAGCAAAATATCTTATATACAATTCAGAACACAAGATACAAGCTCGTACGAATGTGTGTACATCAGAAGACGTCGGAAATCTTACGGTAAACGGAGATGAATAAAACAAAACGAACACTTGACAGCTTATTTCACGTTATTCTCTTAGGATTTTTGATATATTACGAGATATTGCAATCACGATAGGAAATCAAATTTCACTTTTTAGCCAATGACAAAACTGGATGGCAAGATTAAAGAAATCCCTTTTTTTTATCATAATAAAATCCTTTAGCGCCTCTGCTCGAGTGGGGCTCGAGTAGGGCTCGTGTGGGGCTCGAGCGGGTTTATGTGAGACTGATGGACTGGCAGATGTAGGCCTTCTATAGTACCCACTAAAATATTACGGTGTTAAACCCCAACCGCGACTGGCTAAGCGGTTCTTCCGTTAACGCTCTCGGCTGTAATTATTATCCGTAATAATGGTATTTTTTATTATTTTTCTTACAAATGCAGGACTGTCGTCTCATTTAAAATATCTCCACAATTCTAACAACAAATGTTTTCAACGAACATAAACACATCAACTTGTAAAAAAATATATTTTAATATTAAAAGTAACATTCATTGATAAAATCCATAATTTTAAAACAATAATTAAAGGATGAGAATAAATTTTTGAACTTGCCCGAACAAGCTGTGGCAGTCTGATCGTTATTTATGAGACGGTTCACGTGAAAAATGTCCCTGGCTCAAGATAAGTCGAAACTTTAAATCTTGAAATCGATACACCTACAATGAGCCTGAGTTTAAGGCGATATAATTCAATGTTAAATTCTAAAACAGCTTTACTTGTGTTCTTCTTTTTGTTATAGAGCACTACCTATAACAGTGAAGATTGAAGTATAATTAGATAGACCCAATATATTCAACTGAAGAAAATAGATAAATAAATTAAAATCAATTAAATTAAATCAGCTTCCAGTATACCGCATACTGCAGAATAAGCAGAGGAAACCTGGTGTTAAGACACTCCGTTCCTCACTTTCCGCCGAAGTTTGGAGGCATTGTGTGTTGAGTGGCGGAACTAAACGCTGCACTTTCCTTCGACACCAGAGCGAAGAAATAAAACTATAAATTTAAATATTTCTTTTTTTATTAAAGAAATAAATATACCACACACTAACATATGTTCATGTGTAGTACACTTTTGTAAATATATATTGTACGCGTCAATAGGTTCTATAGTAACTATAATATTGCAAAAAAATATATAAAATACAATTTGTTCAGTTAAATTGGTTACATTAAAATTCTTGGTTGAATTATTACTGAACGTTCCCCTCTCAGATTTCGTATCCGAGAGCTTTTAATCAAGCAATAATTTTGATATCTTCGCCACAAATTTTGTAGAAGTTTTTTTAAGAATTAGAGATTTATAAGTTATTAGATTTTACTTCTCGTTTGCATAGCACAATAGAAATAAGTAAGATCTTAATAAAACTAACTAAAGACCTTCCACCACTTAAAACAACATGTTCCTTAGAAAAATAAGTTGAAACATTAGTAATAGTTCTTATAAAGTGCGAAATAAAACGTAGTGCATCTAGTATTGGCAACGTGCTAGCTTGTTCCGCATTTATATAACGCTCGTACGCTGGCATCTTACGAGCTTCAATTTATTGATTCAGCAGAAATTTTTATTACATTATTAAGAAATGAAATTTTAAATGAGTATCTTAGGCTATCACAAAAATATATATACTGTTAGAAATAATGACCATAGAGGTTATATAAGGACGATTCTAATTACTGGCTGGCACTTTTATGGGCTGTCAACGGCGACCGAAAGAAAAGGATCGCTAACGTGACTCTGCCCGATGAATTCTTTAGAACCAGATATTGTTATTAGACTGCTAAATAATTCCCTTTGGTTGTTTAATAATTATTTGAAGCCTTGTTTTAATTCATTACCTTTCCCACTTTATTTAATATTTCCAATAGTTTCTTACAATATATATATATATTTATAATGCTTCTAACATCGTACTTAATGGTTAAGTTTAAACTTATTATCGTATATAGATAGTGAAATATAAAGAAACTGTATTTCTCGCCCATAGTACATGTGTGCTATTTTTGGCAGTATATTAGTGCTGTCGTTATGAAATTAGTGAAACTTTTGCGTACTTCTATTATTTATATAAACTTAGCACATTTTTAAATAAAAAACAAGAAAATATTTTCTTAAAGACAAAAAAACGATTATTATTATCAATATTTTTATTGTATAAGATAATCATTTTATTTTATAAGACGAAGAGCACGTGCCCTATCCAACCAATCAGAGCGAGAGACGTAGCTTCCGCACAGCACACGCTTTCCACTGAAACCAGTCCTGCCGTGAAGAACTCTGAAGTTATCCATCACCATCACTGTGCCTTTAAATAAAAATAAAAGAATACAATAAACATATGCAGAAACCAGTCGTGGCACATGGCACAAGCGTGTGACTATATACGAGACAGGTTTTGGGTTCGATTCCCACTCAAGAAAATTAAATATTTAATATTTTTGGTTCTGCGTTGGTGTAGAAGTAAAAGCGCGGTGTTGAGTTCCGCAACTCAACACGCAATGGAACACGCAACACGAATTCGGCGGAAAGTGGGGAGTGAAGTGTGTGTGTTTTGTGTTTTTAAAACTAATACAGTAAAACATAAAATTTAATTATACATAAATAATATTTTATTACGTATATGTACGTATGTTGGTACGTATAACGTTGAACATATTTGATACATTCTTTTGACTGTACATTCGTCCTCTAACACACGCTTACCTGGTTTTAGTTTGAATTTCCATTGAAATTCTGGGTTTTCATAGTATCTTGACAAATTCCTCAAGGAACGATAGTATGCTCTACATTCTTCACTGTTTGAGAATGCCATTGCCGAGCGATCGTATATATTAAACCTATATAAATAATAATATATGTTATTTAAATAATTGAAAGATAGAGTATCTTTGTCTATTTTTTCTGTGCTTGCTCTTCTGTGCTATGAGAAAGAGGGAGCAAGACAAGAAAATAAGAATTACTTATAACTGCTGTTATTACCAAGTTATTAATATAAATATGAAATTTGATACTATCAAGGCGCAGTTAGAACGTTTCTATATGGTAGGTATTTAAATATTTATTTAAATTGATATATCCATTTCTTAGCTCTGGTGTCGAGGCTAAGCACGGAGTTGAGTTCCGCCACTCAGCACGAAATGCTTCAAGAATTCGGAGTGTTTTAGCACTAGGTTCACTCTGCCTTCCTTACTGTGTACGGGATACAGCGTGAAGCTGATTTGACTTTTGTATTAATATTGAATTCCTACTATAATTTATATAAATCCATACTTATTTAATGCAGATTAAATGGTATTACATAAAATATACCTTATTTGTATTAAATCATGCATCTTATCCAATCTTATAACAGGTGCTGAATATCTGAAGTGGTGATCATCTTCTAAATATTCAGCTTCTACGTTGAAGTTAGTTAAAAATTCATAGTCCTCTGGGTGCTCCTCCCTTAATTTCGTCGCTCCGAAAAATCCATCTACCAATATTGTATGGCCGCCCGATCCATTACTGTGTTCCAAGCAATGTAGTACTTGTAGTCTGTAATCAGTGATATTTTAAAAATATATTTTGTTATCTTTTTTATGTTTTTCACGTATTTCGGGGTATAGATAGATACTTAATGAAAATAATGAATTCCCCCAGATGGGAATCGAACCTACAATCATTGCATTTACACTCGTAAGCTGTTTTACTGCGATATGATGGTAGAAGCTATTATGATTGGATTTATAAAAAGAGACTAAGTCTAAGGAGTTTAAATTCTATTCGAAGTTATATTTATTTTTATAAGATTAGTGTCACCCAACCTCGTCAGTACGTGTATATAATAGCACTTTTCGTCATGGACCTTATGTCATTAGTTAGGTATTTTATTTAAAATAAAATCATATTTAAAAATGGACACTAAAAGCTTTTTATCATTATTTATAGTTGTTTTTTCTAAAAATAGAATTTGTGATATAATTATATTTACTGAACAAAAAAACCAACCTTAATAACGATTTCTTTGTAAAGATATTATGAGAAACTTTGTTTTATTTAAAAAATAAGCTTAGCAAGACTTAACCATAAATATATAAGTAAATAAGCTAGACGACAGTTTCTATTTACCAAAGATATTTTTCGACAGCAAAAGTACAACTTTAGTTTTAGCGGTTAATCAAACAACTGTGGTTTGAGAACAATATTATTTATTTTGCCTCAATAAAGAGGAGGAGATTTAATAACGAAGTCGCTTATTTTTCAAAGACCATCCGCAGTTCGTTTTATAAGAACGTCCTTTATTACCGAGACCTTTTCAGTAGTACAGAAATTGTTTGAAATTCTTAAATTTATTGTTAAAATACACAGCCATTATTCTGGCTTTTATCTTTTTAGATTTAATTATTGTTAATTGGTTGATAATATTTCGTTGGTTATAAACAAAGAATGTAATAATATTTCCCTAAAACGCTCTGGTAAACAACAATTGTTACTGTTTTTATACGTTTCAACGAAAATTTACAATGAAATCTATTTGTAAGTTATAGCTAAAATATTTAGTTACTTAAGATATTGTGGTAGTTTAGTGAGTGAGTGAGTTTTGTGCTTATTAAAAGTCCACTAGGACATCTTGATAGTATGTAGAGTTTCTATCGCGCATATGAGAATACGCTTCATAAATCAATAGAAAAGTAATAGCAATCTCTCAGCATTGTAAATTTTGAATAGGTATACAGACCGATAAAACACCTGTATTTTCTTTTTCGTGAATAAAGAAAATAACATTTGAATACAATATTTCACAGAAATCAAGTTAGTATAGATTTACTCTTACTTTTATCATGGTTTTATAAATAAATGATACACATACATGTTG
This sequence comes from Heliconius melpomene rosina, assembly GCF_056956725.1. Lineage (NCBI taxonomy): Eukaryota > Metazoa > Arthropoda > Insecta > Lepidoptera > Nymphalidae > Heliconius > Heliconius melpomene. The sequence goes on from NC_140405.1 coordinate 8,580,130, forward strand.
TAAAGCTAATTAAATATAACTAAAAATAAATTGGTACAGTTGAAACAGAGGAATGTTGTAAAATTGGGTAGTTAATTAAGTTGGTAGTCTTAAATAAATATAAATCGTGAATTTAATGAAGAGAGAGCCAATAGTAATACAGTAAAGTAAAGTTAAAGTTTCTGTGCGCATACACCCAATACTGGTAAGTATTTATTATTAGGGACTATAGAGTTTGGGTGAAAAGAACATGCAAAAAATAGTACTTAACTTTAGTTAAATTATAAAGCTCTATTTTTTAATATTTTCTTCGCAATAATATTAGAAATGACGTTGTACCTTGCCAGGTTCTTAGCATGGTTATAACCTTTTGCCAGACACTTTTAAATTGTAATAAATTACAAGTGCTTACGAATCTAATATATTAATGTGTCAAAAATATTATTTGCTCCTAATATATTTGTAGGTGCTTATAGCTAGGGGGTGTCTGGCACTTTTAGGTTTTATAAAATAACGAAGATCTGGTTACTTTCGGCTCTTGAGTGATAACGACTACTTATGATGATGATGATACGAAAATACACCTCACCCTGCTGCCTCAGTGAAATAGGTGTTATCATTATGCGCAGCTAAAGGTAAGTTAGTGTACGCTGTGTCCGCGTGGTCCTGCACCGTGGTGAACTCCCACATCCCACCAAATATAGTATGTTGGACACCACCAAGAGCCTTGCATACAACTTCTGTTGCTTCCACTGATGCTTCTACCTATGTAAATTGTAAAAAAATATTAATGAAATATTTAACTTAATTTTATTTTGATTTTGGTAATATTGTTTAAAAAAAATAAAATAAAGACGAAAAATTTAAAAGACTTTCGTGCTATATGAATATAAAAATTTCTTTTAAAATTATAAAATAATTACATTTTCAACGAGGGCAACACCGTAATCAAGAAGGGACTGGAAGACCGCCTTAGCGCCGTCTACAGTGTTAAGAAATTTGTCCACTTCTATTTTAGTAATTCTATTATTAACTTCGTCGCCGCGCCACAACAACGGCCGTAGTCTTCGGCTTTCTTTCCAATATTGGTAATTGAATTCTAACAAAAATTCAACTTTGTAAACTGATTCATGCTTGTCACTCCCTAAAAACAAACAGAAAATAACAATATTATTATTATTAAATAAATAGTATTTTTCAGTATGATTTAAAACGCGCGGAGCGCGTAGCCAAGTATTTTTACAAACAAAACTGGCGAGCAGCACCGTGTGTTATTTTACACGAACCATTTGAAGCCACTTTTTACCTATTCGTAACTCAAAAACTATTCCACCTAAAGCTGTCATATTTGGCTCAAATATTTAGACCCCCTACCTGTGTACGTGCATTAAATTTCATAAACACAGCTCAAACAGTTATTTAGATAATGACGTCCAAAAATCGTAAATTTTTAGGGGGGTTACTGACCTATAGACCTTAATGTTAACCAAGTTCCAGATGATCTAGAATGGTGAAATTTAGCATCCGGTTAAGTAATTGGGTGTATGTCAAGGGAAAAATCCGAAACTAGTATTTTTTTAATATTTTCTTATAATTTTTCAATAAATAGATTCAATTAGGAACATTTACTTATAGCGCCTGTAATGAAAGCATAGCAATCAAAGTTCATGATAATTGATTTTTAGGCTTAGCGCCTGACAAAAAAATAAGAGCAATGCATTATTTATATATGTTGCTTTAATTTATGTCACGCGTTAGTAAATATTTTATTTGTTATGGAGACTAACTTCACTATTACTTACGTAAGCCATCTAAAACAACACAATGCTTTCAAGTATATTCTAAGATAAGATATGTCTCCATTTGTAGCTGAAAATGCCTCTAATTTATGTCCTGACAAAGCCTGCCATCATGTGGACTTCAAGGGCTTCACGTAAAAATATAAAAATATAATAAATGGTTTAACATCCTTCATTATTATTTATTATAATTTAAACATATGTTTTAGTACTTATTATACTAAGAGTATTTGCATAGTCGATTAACGTATTTGATATTAAATTATTATTACAATATTTAAGTACTAAGTCCTATATAAGATCCTATAAGGGTTCTGTTTTATTGCTTTCGAGGTACAGAACCCTAAAACAGAAAAAAATACACAAAAAAATAAATATAAAAAAAAAAAATTATATTGATAGAAATATATATAAAATTTAATAATAATATACTATCTGTAAGGTCAGTCGTGGCACAGGGGCACAAAGTGTGACTGTTAAACCGACTGGTAGTGAGTTCGATTCCCACTCGAGGAAATGAAATATTTATTTAAACTTATATTTCCATTTCTTCGCTCTGGTGTCGAGGCAAGGCGCGGCGGAGAGTTCCGCGACTCAACACGCAATGCCTCCATAATTCGATGGAAAGTGGGGTTACTGAGTGTATTAACACTAGGTTCTCTCTGTCTACTCTGCTGTGTGCGGGATACAGCGTGAAACTGATTTTATTTTTAATTTGATATATTGTCAGCCTACCAGCTATCTTAACAGAAGTAATTGTAAAGTAATTATTAACAGTAAAAATTTAAGTAATCTATATATATAAAAGGACTTGTCCTCACTGACTGAGGTAAGACGCACGCACAGCCGTAACCGCTGATGGTAGAAACGTTAAATTTGGACAAAAGTTTACTTTCGTAATCTGGACATCCACTAAGAAGGGATTTTGAAAAATTTTAACCCTAAAGGGGTGAAATAGGGGCTCAAAGTTTGTATGGAAAAAAAATTAAATCGGAACCGATTTTTATAAAATTTGAAATGTAGATTTTTAAAAGTATGTAATTGAACACGTGTTTCATCATTTTCTAGAATTCTCCCCCTAAGGGTGCAAATAAGGGGTTGAAAGTTTGTATAGGTTTTTTTTAAATCGTCTCCAATTTTTATAAAATTTGAAATTCAGACTCTTAAACGTATATAATTAAACACATGTTTCATGGTTTTCTAGAATTCACCCCCTAAGGGTGCAAATAAGGGGTTGAAAGTTTGTATGGGAAAAATTTTAAATCGCCACCGATTTTTATAAAATTTGATATTTAGACTCTTAAAAATATTTAATTGAACATATGTTTCATGGTTTTCTAGAATTCACCCCCTTAGGGTGCAAATAAGGGGTTGAAAGTTTGTATGGAAAAATCTTTAAATCGCCACCGATTTTTATAAAATTTGAAATTTAGACTCTTAAAATTAATTTACATCGATATAAATAAATGTATTCAAATTCTGTTCTATTCAGATTCTATTGTAAATTTATATGAAAACTGGCCAAGTCAGATATTACACATAAATAAAGTCTCCAAGTTGTAAGAAGAATGGACATTTTCAGTTGTTATAAAATATTTTATATTGTTAAAAATAAATTTCAGGACTGACCATTGAACTTGGCATACATTTACATCTCACTCCTTTTATCGCTGAAAGCATATGTTTTATTACTGAACTTGGCTTTCATTTTACATTTATGTTTTTGACGGGATTTAAGCTTTCAGTTCAAGATATTATATATCACACACACATATATATGTTTTAAGCTAAATCAATCACAAGATCATCGTAGCACGGTGGAAAAGTATTTGAATGCGAGCTCTATGAATTATTTAGGGCAAAATACGAAGAACGGAGTGTCTTGACACCAGGTATTATAAAATAATACTTTAGCAGTGGATCAAATCGGATAAATAAACTGCCTCGCCGTCTATAGAAATATCTTTGAGAGATTACTTAAGTAATTATAAACTGATACTTACAAATGATTTTGATTTTCTTGCTGTCGTTTTCAACACTGCTAATGCTGGCCTCTGGAATATCTATTAAATGGTGTGCCCGTTGGAAAGTATTGGAATGGAAACATGTGGAACATCTGTATATATGGATACATAATTATGTTTTAATGGAACATATATTCATATACTTACGTATATAAAATTAAGATATTAATTATTTTTGTAGTAGAGGCCGTTGTGGCGCAGCGGCACAAGGGTGTGACTGTAACGCGATGGTTGTGGGTTCGATCCCCACTCGAGGAAGTGAAATATTTATTTACGTTTATATTTCCATTGCTTCGCTCTGGTGTCGAGGCAAAGCGCGGCGTTGAGTTCTGCCACTCAACACTCAATGCCTCCAGAATTCGGCAGAAAGTGGGGAACGGAGTGTCTTAACATCGGGTTCCCTCTGCCTACCCTGCTGTGTCCGGGATACAGCGTGAAGCTGATTTTTTATTATTATTATTATTATTTTTGTTATCAGTATATGTTGACTTAGTTATATTTTTTCCTGTATATTTTATACTCTAATCCTACGAATTTTACCTGCAATGATCTCTCAGCCAAACATCTTCGAATATTATTGATCCACTGATGTTAAATTTTACAGCTAAGGCTTTGTCTTTTATCTCCACTGACTCTATGGCTGCAAAAATAATAAAAATTGTACTTAATTATTATAGAATTCATCAAAAATATAGAGAGTACTAATATGTTTTTATAATATATTTTTTTAATATTTTTTTATTATCGTAGTTTCTAATACCTATAAGAATACATGTATAAAGTTCCATGAAAATCAGTTAAGTAGTTTTGGTGTGAAAGCCTAAAAACTTATATACACTTTTATAATATCAGTATATTTATTATTTAAAATTATAGAAAAGTTTAATTTTACATCGACAAAGATGTCTATATGTAAAGTCGATATAAACACCAAATACGTATCTCAAAGTTTTGCAGTAATCTAAATTCAATGTAGGTACAAACCAATGAAACGTTGTAAATTAGAGTTTTCAATTGAAATATATACACTTTATAATGCTCCTCACGTACAATTTGGTAGTGTTTTGAAACAAGTCGACGACTTAGAGTGAATTAGAGACAATTGTTCTACTGAAAATGTTTCTAAACGCTATCGAAGGTAGGTAAATGTATTAAAAAATAAAAGATTTTTGGCTGTGGTTATAATTTTTTTTCACTTCCAGTCCGAATTCGAGACATAACGGAACCCAGCGCCGTATTTTGTCTATCTGAGCGGGGAAAAGTACATAATTATGCTCCGAATGGGATCGGACCCAATCACGATGACTCGATAATATTATATCATATGGGCAGTTATTAACGAAATAATTTTAAGAGACTTTTTAATTTCATATATCTTAGAATCTATATATATAAAAGGACTTGTCCTCACTGACTGAGGTAAGACGCACGCACAGCCCTAACCGTTAATGTTAGAAACGTGAAATTTGGATAGATGTTTACTTTCGTTATCTGGACATCCACTAAGAAGGGATTTTGAAAAATTTTAACCGTAAAGGGGAGAAATAGGGGTTGAAAGTTTGTATGGAAAAAAATTTAAATCGGCACCGATTTTTATAAAAATTGAAATTCAGACTCTTAAACGTATTTAATTGAATACGTGTTTCATCGTTTTCTAGAACTCCTCCTCTAAGGGTGCATATAAGGGGTTGAAAGTTTATATGGAAACATCTTTAAAACGCCAGCGATTATTATAAAATTTGAAAGTTAGACTCATAAAAATATTTAATTGAAAATGTGTTTCATGGTTTTCTAGAATTCACCCCCTAAGGGTGCAAATAAGGGGTTGAAAGTTTGTATGGAAAAATCTTTAAATCCCAACCGACTCTTTTAGACTCTTAAAAATACATTAATTGAACACATGTTTCGTGGTTTATTAGAATTCACCCCTAAATACGCAAGCGAAGCTGCGTGCGTCCGCTAGTATAATATATGTATTAATTATTAAATTATTAATAATACTAAGCAATAAAAAAATAATTTATCTCACCTGCCATAGTTTACAATTATTTATTAATATTGTTTTATAACTGTTTTATTGTAACACATCTACTTTGTTTAATCATATAAAATGAACTGATTCTGGCAATATTTATTGCTCTTATCTGGTTCGACCGGTCAAATATCGAGGATGTTATTATTTCTGTGTGAATATATTATACAGATTGACGTAACTAGGCGGACTTTGGAATTTTTGGCACTGTTGCCTCTGCCTATCCTGCTCTATGCGGGAAACAGCGTGAAGCTGTGTAGGTATAATATTAATAGATTTTTTTAATCTTTTAAATAGGGGTATCTAATAATTTCATATAACAAAATAAATGCAGGAAATACAGTTCGAAAACTAATTCTGGTTCCCTGACGTCTCTAGAATAAACTTTCGGTGAATAATGCTCCGTTTGAATTATATGGTGTGAAGTCGGAAGCTGGACTACAATTCAAAATGCATTAGCTCCGAACTGGGACGATTACTCCAAGTTGTATGAAGTTAGTGCGAACCATTGTACTAACTTAAGACATCGATATAATATTCAAGTTGGCACTGATAATAGACTTGTTGGAAGTGCTCGAACACCTTATTTCAGAATGAAGCAGTTCAATTGTGATTTTTAATTTTTATAAGAACCTCAGAGGCAGAGGGAACCTCATGCTAAGATACAGAACGGAGTGCCTTAACACTAGGTTCCCTTTGCCTACCCTGCTGTGTGCGGGATACAGCGTGAAGCTGATTTTAATACGCAATGTTGAAATAATGGGCCGCAAAGCGTAGCGTAATAGTATTAGAGAAAAATATGTAACGTTTTTTTTTTATATTTTCATTCAAAATATTTGTTTATTCGCTACCTAACTTATTGTAATTTAAATTGGTAAGTGAATCGTTCAATTAGTCAATAAGTTTTGATTTTGAGAGTAATTGTGTGTAGTCAGAGCTATCATTCATTGGCTTCCTCCAAATTGATATCAATGAAAATTATTCAACGTCGATATTATTGAACTCAAATATTTAGAGTCTGGGAAGTAACTATTTTTAAAATGTATCAACAATAATTTTATACGGACGCTTTTAACTACAATTACCTATAGATTATAGTAGATTGGTGTAGCTGTCATAACTCTGATGATGAAAAGATGGCGGAAAGTGAGGAATGGAGTGATTTAATATTACGTTTATTCTGCCAACGCTGTAACATACGGAATATAACGTAATATAAAAAAGACCTCACGTAGAAAACTATTTGGCAAGCCGGCCATCTCGATAATTGCTTTACGTCGCAAATTGCTTTTATACTGGCGCTGAGAAAACTTGGCAATTTTAATTGTCCAGCCGTTATTTTCAATTTATTTTAGCATTTTGATTATATACATTTTTTTATAAAGTTCTTAACAATATGTTGTAAAATTTACAGATATATGCTTAAATAAAATAAAAGTAGACTTATTTTCAGTAACACTTGAAATATATAAGATTATAATTTTTATTTTTCACAATTTACTTCAGAAATATACTTTAAAAATATGAAAGGCTAATGTAGGAAAATAAAAACAACACATCCATGACTTATAAGACTTAATTATTTTAAGCTTCATTAATTTAAGATTCAATGGTGGTTTCAAAAGGTGACAGATCTTCTATCATAGGAGTAACAAAATCATAAACAATTAATCGCTGCTATCAAAAAGCACTTGCCTCTAATACACACCGAAAACTAGTTACAAGAAAGAAAACTTACCAATGTTTTTGTTAGAAGCCATTCATCTTCATCCACGGGAGGAGCTTTTGGGACAGAAAGATTGACAGCCTTAATTGAACGTAACGAACGCCATTCTATTTCCTAAGAGGCCATCTTGCTATCATTTGGAATAGTTTCTATAGTGAGGACATTAATTGAACTACAGAAATTAAATTGTTCCTAAGTATACTGTAAACGTGACAGGTTGTGGGTATGACTTTTACTCGAAGAAACCAAGCAACTTGGTGGTCTTTGGTGTCGAGGCAAAGCGCGGCGTTAATATCCGCCATTCAACACATACCTCCAGAATTAATTATTCATATGAATAATTAATTTTCTATGAGGCTGTCGTGGCTGTTTCTTTCTATAATGTAAGTTTTAAAAAAGTTAAAATACATTATTTTACTCTGTATCCATTTTGGAGTATATTAGAAGGTTAAATATGCACTTCTTTAAATAGTCAATAATGACAGCCTTTTGGAACGACAATCTTCTATAGGTACTTTTATTTGTGTTCCAAGTTGTACAGGCTAATCAAGATTTGTTAAAAACTCAATAGGATCCCAAAGAAGTTTGTTCGGGAAAATCTTTGGAATTATTTAGTAGTCCTCGATCCTACAAGACAGGGAAGACAAGCATTTCGGCGAGAGTTTGGAAATAATAACATTTACAATTCAAATGGCGGTCTGGTTTGTTCCCCATTTCATTATCCCTGTCCGCGAAAAAGGGTCAAGCGGGAGTCAAGGTTCCTAAAACTGTAACCGAAGTTTACTTAGGTACCTTCAAATGATTGTTTCTAATATTTATAAAGGCAGGTTTTAAATAAAAGTTACGATATAATTTCCTGAAATATTTGCTTAGCAATTGTTGCTGTATAAACAAAATTTGAAATGAAATATTATTATATTATTAATGGTAAGTTTGTTCAATCCTTTTTTATTATTATATAGAAATAAGTTGAAAGTTATTTTGTTTTATTAAAAATAGTAAAAAAATAGGTCTATTTCTACATCATTTCTAGTCTAAGCTGTTCAAAGAGACATGTCACTCTTCCACTGATATATAGTATGTAGGATACAAATTCGATGGCCTGTGAAGGGTCTGAAAGTAATACTATATTATAAACTATAACGATTTTGTAATAGAATTATAGTATTTACTAAAATTAGCAAAAGGTCACGCAATATCTAGAAAATTACTTGGGATCTTAACACTAAATTTCCTCTGTGAACAGCATGAAGTAAAAATAAATAAAACAAGCAGCGTATAAAATAAAATAAATATTATATATTGATTAGTAATTTACAATTTTAAATACCATTATTTATCCAATTTAATTATGAATAATTACATACGCAAACGATTTTCATTATTAACTAGATTGAATCCATACTCGTACAAAAGTCGCCAGTAGTATTAAAACAATCTTATATTTAATTTAAACTTATGATATATCCAAATTTCGGCCCGCATCTATTTAATTTCAATTGAAAGGACCTATATAACAATAACATATCTTCCGCATATTACTTCTATTATAATATAAGGACCTTCCAATATTCTTTCTAAGGTCGCATGGCCATGAATAATAGAAAAATACATATGAATGCTTTTCGGCACAATATCGAGTGGTTGTTATTATGAAAACGATGGGACCGTGCCATATCGGTGGCCCGTATCATTGTTATTCAATACATTCGCTCTTCCTTCCTTGTAATAAAATGTATTAAATGTCATCTGATATTAATTCAATTAATTTATATTAAAGCAGGGCACTGTTGGTTGTGGGTTCGATTCCCAATCGAAGAAATAAAATATTTACCTATATTAATTTATATTTACATTTCTTTGCTCTGGTATCGAGGCAAAGCTTGGTGTTAAGTTCCACTACTCAAGACGCAATGCCTCCAGAATTAGACGGATAATGGCTAATAGGTTCCCTCTGCCTACCCTGCTTTTTGTGGGATAGAGCGTACACTGAGGGAACCTAATGTTAAGACAATCTGTTGGCCGTTATCTGCCTAATTCTAAAGATTGTTCATCATACATACTCGTATATATAATCTACATTTATTTAAACGCAAATAAAATGGCGTTAAAACAAAAAATCCTTCCTAGTTAAACTTATAACAGGATGGAAAACCATTTGTTACAACTTTTAATTTGAATGAAAATATGTACCTTCCGCGTGCCAGTATAAATGTAATTAAGTCTCATAATTTTGCGAGCAGAACTGTGTTTCGTGAAATTTATAGGTCATGTTGATCACAATTTTGTTGATGATAATGTAAAGTTTTACACCATTTTGTTCTTTTTTTTGGCCTTTTTCATAATTTTTTTTAAATTAAAATTTAACGTTAATGAAGGGAAATGATGGTGTGGATATTATTTTTTTAACAATTCACATATCTAATGTATTTGTGTTTTTTTCAGTAATCAAATGTTATTATCTTTTTTTTAATATATGTACGAATAAACAATCTTATAAATTTAATTTTAGAAATCATAAAATTTGCTCTATTAAACATTATTTATTGAAATATACAATAACCTGTATGTACTCTATAATTTATTGGTTTTCCTGTCAAGATCCCACATATAGCATGGAAGGCTGAGGGGACCTGTCCCTAGTTAAAAATACGGAAACTTTCTTGATATTTAAATTCTAAATAATGAATTTATTAAATAAATAATCACATAGTTCAAGCAGGCAAGGCCAGAATCGGATCGCTAGTATGTCTATAAAGCCAGAAAGGAAAAAATGTATAGCAATTTCAATATTAGAAACACTTCTTTTGTGACATTTATTATTTTGGGTATTTTCTAGTGAACTACAAAGCTGTGCGGATATACGACGGTCGAACCCTCAAATAATTTGTAGGTATAATAAAACGAACGCCTTTATCACAAAGGTAAAATTATTTGCTTTTACGTGTTTCCCAAGATAATTTTCTTTTAGTGGGAGAGCTGACTGTAACCGTGATGGTTATAGGTTCAGTCCCCAGACGGAGTATTTATGTTTAGTCAAAGGATATGTATAGTTTTAACTAAAAAGTACTTTACCACGTTCAAATCCCGCTACGTTCAAATTTTTATACGTTTTCTTAATAAGTATTGTTCTTCCCTAAGTGTGGAATAATACTTAAAAATATTTTAAAAAATGCAAAAAATTGTTCATAGCAATATCAACTAAAACATTTAGTCCAAACATAAATCGCTTAGTTTATAATATTTTCAAGTAGAATAAGGAAACGATTGGAGTTAACAAAGTGTTCGTACCTATAAAACTTTAGCCAGGTGCTATAAACTGGCGAAGCACGAAGCCCGGCTGAAATATAATGTTACTCAGTATTCTATGCGCATTACAAGATTTTGAAAGTTTTAAAGCAAAACTACCTAAATATTTAGAAATTTATTTTATAATAAGAAAAATATAAATGTTAAATAAAATTTTAAGCTTTTCTAGAGTTATTCTAGCTTCTGTTACTAAACTTTTTACGCCTCCTTACCGTTTAAACCACACTACATAAATTATAAAATTTTACAACAAAGATTTTTTTTAATTTTCATTTCCCTTCTCTGTGTATGTATGTTCCGCACTTCAATACGCCTCACATGCCTCGAGAATTCGGCGGAAAGTGGAGAATGGAAGTGTCTTAATGGGAACGGAGTGTCTTAACGCTAAGTCCCTAGGTTTCTACTACTTTTCTATATGCGGGATATAGCATGACGCTAAAAAAATAACATAATAATCACTATACATAAAGCTACAACAATGGAGAACCAGTCACCGGTTTCTTTACAAATATAAATTTAAGTATACAAATATCTGCGACAAAAAACACCTTTCAAGACTTTATTAATATTAGAAGTCAAGTAATTTGAATGTTCTAAAAAAGAAAAATACGACGCTATTTCTTTTCTTATTATTGGATTTTCTTAGGCGTAAATAAGAAATGACACCCTAAAAGAAAAACATCGTTTTTCAATTACCTTACAGTAAAATAAGGTGTAGGTGAAATAAGACGTTTGCCGTGTAAAATGTTATATCATCAAACTTTTAAAATAATCGTCAATTGATAATGAAGCTACGTACAGATATCCATTACATATTTTTCAATATGTATAAATAACGTCTTGATAGAAAGTTTGAAGACTTTTCCAAGAATTATTGCATTAATAATATTTTAGCTTTCGCGAATAAAGACAGAGGGAATAAATCAGTAAAGACAGAGGGAACCTAGGAACCAAATGTTGTTGTTTCCGTTCCCCATTTACCACTGAATTCTCCGGGCAATGCGTGTTAAGTACAAAAAGGCCGGCAACGCACCTGTAGCTCCTCTGGTGTTGCAAGGGGTGGTGGGCGGCGGTGATCACCATCAGGTGACCCGAACACTCGTTTGCCTTGTTCTATTTCCATAAAAAAAAATAAAAAGAAAAAAGCAACTCAATATCAATATAAATAAAAATATATTAAAAAAAAGGATTTAATAGGCCCCAACAACATCAATTATCATTGTTCTGAACAAAGTGCTTTACTGTTAATAGTAAAATATACGACGTCATAGCGGATTACTGAGGAATTAATCGTAGTAAGTGGACTTAACTTTACAAATTTATTTATTTTCATTAAGTTTAATGAAAATATATAATGACGACGAATATTTAACACCATTAATAATTATATAGCTTATATTTAACGTTGTTGATGATGAACTAAAATTGAAATAAAACATAGTAACAGGCTATCTAATAATATGTCAAATTAAAAATTCAATGGACTAATGAAATATTTGTTATTGTATTTGTATTTTAACTAATTAGGCCGTTGTAGCGCAAGGGCCACAAGCGCGTTCGAATCCCTCTTGGGGAAGTGATGAAATATTTCATAATTCCATTTCCTCGCTTTGTCTCGTTAGCAAAATACGGTGTTGAGTACCGCCACTCAACACATAATGCCTCGAGAATGCGACGGAATGTGGGGAAGTGTCGTAATGGGAGCGGTCTTAATACTAGTTTTACAGGTTCCCTCTGCCTACTCTACAATGTGAAACTAAAAAAACTATGCTTATAAAAGTTTTTTAAAATATAAAAAAACGTATATTCTTACAAATCCATAGTCAAGATAACAAATTAACAGTCCTGAACAAAATAAAGCTAAAATGGAACAAAATTATAAAACGCACATTAAAAATTAAGATCTAAGCTCTCGAATGAAAAAGATGTTTCCTTCGAAATCTCGATAAAATGGAGAGCCATTACCGAATTCTTCGCAAAAAAATAATTCTAAGATGTTCGTGATAGCGATGAATACAGAAGTTATTTGATTATTCATTGCAAATAGAATTTTATTTTTACGTATTAAGTAGAGTACTTAAAATATAACTTCATGAAAAAACACACCGTTCCCTATTTTCCGCCGATTTCTGGAGGCATTCCGTGTCTAATGGCGGAACTCAACCCCGTAATATTCTCTAACAAGTGCGGAGGAAATGAAAATAATAAATACATCATTTCTACGAATGGGAATCGAACTCACAACCTGTCACGCTTACAACCCCAAAATCTTAATTATAGCAAAACATATTCTACATTATCAATTCTGACCGTACATACAACGTACATACTAAGTAAGAAAGTTTGTAATTACCAGCAACTTTGTTCTTCCAGCAACCCCCGATTTATTGGTAGGTTTATCTCGTGTAGCACCTGTATGTGGTTAATGAGTGTTGTTCTGGAGTTTCTGAGATTAGTGGCGTGGTCTGCTGCTTTTACTTCGCGGTGAGCATTTGTTAGTATCGATTGCTAGGACTGTCTGGTGTGAACAAATAGTTTACTTTTATTAGTAGGTGTAATGTTAAACAAAAAAATATAGATCCTGGTATATTCGTTTTTGTTTTCTTTTAATATTCTTTTGTTTTTTTCCAATTGAGCTATTTTTAATTTGAGAAAGCCTGCAGATACAGAACTGCCCTCAGAATGTCAGAAAAAGTGGTGTAGTAAAAACAGTTAATTCTTAGCATTACAACTGGACAACAAGTCGACACGAAGCAAGATGTATAATAGTATATTTCCTCCTAAAGATATAGAAATTCTTAATCACATTAAAATAAAAAATATATTATTATTGTTTTATTAAAATATGTTATGAATAATATTTTATCACTATTTTTAAAAAACAAAATTATTATTTTTTTCCTATTATTATTATTTCCTATCGACTATTCTGAGCTTTCTAACAGCCAATCTTTAGACGTAAATAATGAATTTTAAATAAATAGGTTAAAAAAGTAAGTAGTTTCAATTTTAATTTTCAATTTAGACTAGGTGCCAAAATCAAACCGGCTTCGACAACACGTCACCCGCACTTATCGCTATTTCCCCCACATGAGGGACACAATACGTCACGCTAACGGGACTGACGTTAATGAAAAGCACATACGAGAGCTTAACACGTGAGTGGTTCAGTGATTAATATTTTCATATTTGATTATAATATATTTTAATATATTCTCATACAACTTCATTATACGTGGAAATATTTTTCATGAATTACAAAATGAACCTAGTGTTAGGCATTTTCCATTTTCCGCTTCAATTTTCTATTAATACTAGAACAAAGAAATAAAAATAATTCATTCTCTGAAAAGGAATTGAACCCATAAACGTCGCGTTTATCTTCACGATGTATTCCGTACATAGCGAGGTAGACAGAGGGTACCCAGTGTCAAGACACTCCGTTCCTCCTTTCCGCCGAATTCTTGAGTAACTGCGTGTTGAGTTGAAAGATGCATTAAATAGAAAAATAATTTATAAATATTATTATAACAACGCTATTACTGTAAAAATAAGCTCTAGAATAGCTTTCTGTTTGCTTGAGAATGCCTATAATTTAAAAAAATGATTTTTTTGTCACTTAATGCAATTTTTTCATCTATTTATAATTAAACACCTTTCCCTACAATATTCAGAAATGTATAAAAAATATGGCATTCCGCTTGATCACGTCAGGGCAAAATGAATTAGCGGGGCGAAGCGACAGCGCGGCTTGAATTATTCATATCTTGTTTAGTCCTACCCTCGCTTGTTTGCGGCCTTCCTGTAAATGAGGGCTGTAATAAAGAGGCATCGAGTATAGGCTATTGTTATAACGCAATTATATTTCGAGATTGCGTTACAATTGTTCGTATCGTTCATGTGATACGGTAATAGCTTTTATATTTTCTAAACATTTTTTTTTAGATACGCTTCATCTAGAATGGTAGCGTAAACAGAGTAAACACCGGTCTACTCTGTTTACGCTACCATTCTGGAAAAAAATAGTAATTAAATGAGTATACAAAAAAAGGAACACATCAAATATTACTTGGGTTTGTATGTATGTATGTATGTATGTCTATTTCGGTGTAACGACCACGCGATAACAAGGCGTGGAGAATATTACGATGGGAATTTGAAATGTATTTAACAAGAAGTTAAACAAAGTCTTCCATATATGGCTTATATTCTAGACAAGCTGTTATCGCAACTTTGTCTGTGTGGAAAAGTAAATATGAAGAATCCGGTAAAATCATGATTTGTCATTTCACTTTTCATATATTCACATATATTTAAAATTTTATTATTATATTAATACTAGCGACCCTCTTGCGGCTTCGCCCGCTTTTACTACTGGATTATTCATATAATGTATGTTTGTAAAGCACTTAAGATAATGTGAAAATTAACTAAACCCTAATGCAACCCGTATTTTCGTAATTTCAATAAAGTTTTTTCAATTGTTTTACACAGCAAGGATTTTTTAGTAGGTACCGTAATTTTAAATCTGTGCTACGAATCTTTTCAAGTACTTATCAAAATATATTTAAATGGCATATTTTTAGATAGTTAAATGACTATTTTTAAACGGAAGAAATTATAAGGAAAAAACTACCTACTAATAACTACTACAAAAAATATGAAACCAAATATATCGCGCTGAAATAATACATTCAACTCCAATTATCCAATACGTGCAAACGCATCTAAATCTTCGTTGCTATAGAGGCAGGCGAATTTTTTCGAGCTTGTGGTTAATGCTGAAGAGGGTATTCTGTCTCTGATGAAAAGCAAGCAGTACGTGGCTGCCTGTGACGAAAATTAAATAGAATGCATCGGCCGGGAATTGAATCCGGGCTGCCCGCGTGGCAGGCGAGCATTCTACCACTGAACCACCGATGCGTGTAAGGCAGGCGGGCGCGGCGGACGCATGGCGAGTGGCAAGCTGTTTCGCAGCAAGGATTTTTTGATATTGTAACAACTTCTAAAGTACTTATTAAAATGAAAAACAGTAAAAGACAGTTTTGATCTACATTAAATGGCCAACGTAACTAATATACTTATTTATATGCTGAGAGTAAGGGATAAGTAAAACTTGAGTCGATACTGCTGAAGTGTCAACGACGTGATGTGTCAACAATTAAATGCGTTTTTCTCTTAAACTATTCGCAATTTCGAAATTATGTAAAAAGCAAATTTTATCTTCGTTTAACGTAGAAAATTAATAAAGTATTTTAAAGGATAAGGATCAATACCATTATGGAAAAATATCCCTCACAATAAAAAATATATTGAAATTATTATTTTTAGACAGAAATATGATCACTACACGTTATCCTTAAAAGATAAAAATATGCTCTCGCGGACTTTTTTGTAGATCTCATTGAGAGGAACAATACTCCAGTACATTTTTTTCATATAGTACTTACCATTAAAGCAGCGCATGCGCGAAAGTGTCTCAACGGGTAGGACTTTAGACACATTTATCGTATTTATGTTAATTTACATAAGAATGTACAAATAATAAACTATATATAAACCTTCTTTGAGAAATACTCGACCTAATGGTGAAAACCGCATAAAAATCCGTTGGGTGGTTTAGAAGAAGAAGAGTTAGAAAGTTCAGACAGACACGAAAAGCGACTTTGTTTTATAAGATATAGGAAGCCGCTTGAAATAATACAAAACGTAGTATTTTTAAAGTACAGTAGTTGTAGATAGAACTATATTTAAATTAAATAAGCTTCTTTTCAGATTATTGTACACAAACGCACAGACTAATAGACAAAATAATTATAAATATTTTTTTGGGTTCAATTACTTCCACGAATGTCGCTAATACTTGGTTTTCTTGTATATCTATCTTCCATGAACAGCCAAAAATCGAATATTCGTTTATTATACATATTTATGTATTTCTATAAACTACCCACTTATACCACTTGAATTCGATAACATTATATAAAGCTTAGACGTATACAGACTTTATTGCTGATTTCATACTACAGAGAAAACAAAACATAAACATAGGATACGTTTATGTTTTGTTTTCTCTGAAGTATTCATGGTTGATTTGTTTGGTTATAAGATTATTAGTAAACATAGTTTGTACATCGCTTCGCAGTTTGTTCTTGTTTAGTGACTATGTATCAATAAATATTGACAGTCTAGTGCTGTGTTCCACATATATATACAGGGTGTACCGCGATCGACAGGTCTATGGGTAGAGAACCTTAGTACATATCTATTTACCCCCATGTACGATGTATGTTTACTGATTTTCAGTGGTTTGGAAGATAATTGAGAATTGGAGATTTATTTAAAAAAAAATCGGCTTCTTAAGGTAATTCTATTCTATTCTACTCTTGAAGAATTTAAAGTCTAATGCTTTAATTTTAGTTTGAATATAAAATTACAACCAGAACAATAATATTTTGCGCCACCATCATTACGTATTTTTTTTAAATAAGCTAAATAGGGAAAACAGATTGCTAGTTATAATTTAGCCTATTTGTTATAAGTAACAATTTCACTGGTGGGTAACCCAAGATATAG
The DNA here is from genome assembly GCF_056956725.1 of Heliconius melpomene rosina. Lineage (NCBI taxonomy): Eukaryota > Metazoa > Arthropoda > Insecta > Lepidoptera > Nymphalidae > Heliconius > Heliconius melpomene. The sequence goes on from NC_140405.1 coordinate 8,597,575, forward strand.
CTGTCCGAAGTGAACTCTCAAGATACACCCGCAAATATTTGTTATGGCTCGAAGGAAACGCCGACTAATGGTTTCGACCCTACTTATTACAACCACTCAGCGAAAACGTAGGTCATCTGGTCATCCATTCTTTAGATACATGTTGCTGTTGTGGGAATATTTATTAGCAGGCTTAAATTGATACATTATGTTGAAGACGCTTTCATCTCTTTAGTAAAGATTTTGTACCTTGGAGTCTATAGTTTTTTGTACTAGACTTATATATGTCACCGTAAGATTAATCACTAAACGCGAAATTGTAATCTATTGAAAATTTGTGAACCAAAAATTCACCATAGAGTGAAAAAACTACTACAGTAAGCTCAATATATGTAAATAGTAAAAACATATAATTTATGCCTACCTACTAACGCCACTGCAGCTATAGATTAGACGTTTTTTAAGTGCATGTTAGGTTAGGTTAGAATTTTTTTAATTTAAAAATAACTATGATTTCACCATGAAATCCTAAGTTCATCAAATAAAAAAAAATTAAAATATACTTTATTTTTGGAAGTCCGTTAAATAGTTATACAATAGTAACGAAATGGTGGGAAGTACATTTAATGAGCGCTCTGGTCCAAAAAAATGTTTCCGTCGTCAAATAGAATCCCATTTAGTGGAAATCCTTCAAAGAGGATAAGCTTTTAGACACCGGATCATTGTTACAGGGATCTCTTAAGATCTTTGTAGTTGTCACATATTTGGGGCTGTGAATCCGCCTCAAACGTTTCAGCTCATTGATGACATGAAGAAATTCTTTAATGTGTAACAATAATAGAAATAAGTATATGTTTTAGAGGGAAATTTCATTATCTTCTTTTTTATTGTAAATTTATAACTAATATATTATAGCTACCTAAAAACTCTAAGCTTAAAACCTTAATGTGATGTAGTTTTGGACCATATCACAAAGTAAAATAATAAATAAAAAGCTATTGTAGTAGTCTTTGCAGGCGAAGCCGCGAGTCGTACACAAGTTAAAATATGGTTGGACGTGCATAAATATAATAAATAATGACTTTCATTTTTACATCGAAAAACCTATCACGATACCCATCCTATTTTAAATATATACGAGTATGTACGTTCACAGCGAAAAAATTCGTATATATTTCCTGAGGGAACTGTAATGTCGGCTTTAAATAATGGAAAAATGCTTTCAACTAAATTAATTCAAGATTTAAAGAGAAAACATAACAGTTTAGGCTCGAGAGACTTTATGCGAATGTATTGTAAATTAAATTTAAGATATGTACAAAAAAAATTGTCTAATTCAAAAGAATTCTTAGGAAGCAGGCAGTTATCATTATTACCAATCACTGCCTGTAGTTAATTATAATTATAATCTTTAGGATTATATGCGAGTAAGCATCAAGAAAATCATTAGATATATATGAGAACTACCCCCTAAATAATAATTTGATAAACAACTATAGTTATATTAGAATTAAAATATCACCATGACCAGCTAATGTGAATGACACAACAATTTTCAATCGAAACTGTCATTAGGTTTAACCTTTAGGACCTAATTATCCAAAAATAATTAGCGACAATAGCGTCGATCAAGCTAGATTCTCAAAGTTAAACCGACTAAATTTAACTGAAATTGATGTTTTGTAAGCGAAGGGTAGCGGAGGATAAAGCGGATTCATTAGATTTAATAGAAATTAGCTGTTTTTTAAATTATTTCAACCTTTAATGCTTAATTTTTTTAATTATGATTAAATTGAAAAGTTTTTTTCCTTAATAGGTTTTATTGTTTAATTGTATATTTGAGGGAAATATCAATTTGACGTCGTCACATCGTTCGGGATATTGTCTGAAGTAATACAAGCAGGTTGTGAGTTCGATTCCCAATCGAACCAAATATAACGCTAAGGAACTTGGTCAAGCAGAACGTATTCGTTATTTATATGTAATAATACTATGAGTTATATATGTTTTATATATTTATGTTATATGGAATAGATCAACAAGAACGACGCCAATTTATAGGACGGTCTCATGGCATTTACGTCATTCACCCCAAGTAGAAACGTGTTGGCATGAGCGTGTAATAAAACTTGGTACGCTTAGAGATCGGAGTTAGATCTCTCGGTATCAATATTTAATGACATTCCTATACTTTGCATGGGTTAATAAAATGCATAATCGGCTTGAGTTACTAATATTATTTTAGCATATTAAATGCATAATTGCATAAACTGATACAGTCTTTATGAAATTCAGACTAAAATTCTTAAAAAAGAAGACTCATCTACTTAAAAGTAAAGTTGCTTTTTCAAAACATCTTAGTTCGTTAAAGCGTTAAGCGTAAAGCGTAAAACGTAAAGCTTAAGTTAAAGCGTAAATACTCATATTATATTAAAGTGTCTTCATAGGAACGGAGTGTCTTAATTAGTTCCCCAGGTTCTCTCTGCATACCGTACTATGTTTTTACCATTTAAATATCACTTTGTTACATTTAACAGAGGATAGAAATCTCCGGGGACAAATTAGGGATTGGATTCCTCAGTCCGATACACAGGCGATGCTGCAATCAATCTTTGTATGTACTTAGAAAAGAGAAAATGAGAGAATAAGAGAAAATGTCAATTTTTGACACATTTATTTTTGATTAAAAACTTATATCTCAGTATTTTCATATTGTAGTAAGGTTCTTGTAGCATTAGCTTGACACCGACTTCAAAATTATAAAATCTTCGTAAAATAATTTTGTTACTTTTTAGTTTGTTTTTCTTTTTGTTAAAAATTAATTTATGGTAAACTTCACTTTCAGCATTTAGAACTTATTTTATTGCACTCGGTTTATAAATAAAAAGGTTAAATTAATTTACTTTCCCATACACACGAAATCATAAGCTGGTATTCCATATAATATATACTAATTAAATAATTTCGTTTCACCATTTTACATATAAATAATGGATGATATTTACTTGCACGTTGATTGTTTCAATTATGGGATGATCATTTAGGTCAGGCGCCTAATAGTCGGTCTCCAGTCAGGTTTTGCTGAGTGAGGTTTATTTGACACCCACTGAGACTAAATTCAAACCATCACACTACTACGTTATGTGTAAAATCGCCTATATGATACAGAAAAATCTTTTACTTCCACACAAAGATCCGATATCTAGATCATAGATACTCGTAGATTCAAGAAAACGAATAAAATGTAACATTTACAATCAGAAACTAAAGTGTATAAAGGAAGCAAAACAATTCTTGAACGTAACATTTTCCAAATCTTGCCTCAAATTTACGTGATACACTATAGGCAAATTCGACGAGGCATCCCGGATATTGAAACTGCAGGTGATTGCGTGCGTTTGTATGGAAAACTGGTAAACTGGGCCACTCATTTTTGCATTATCGTTTTTTTATATACATATGAAGGTCATCACTCAATTCATTCTGCTTCCCATTTCCCCCCAATATTTTATAGTTTCTTTACTAGAACGAGGAAATGAAAACACCCCCGTTCCCCACTTTCCACTGAAATCTCGAGGAAAAATAAAAATATTAAATATATAATTCCCTGAATGGGAATCGAATCCACAACCGTCGCGTTTATAATTACTCGATAGTGCTCTTGCATCACGAGGACCTGTAGTACATATGTATACGAGTATATTGACAAAATATAATAACAATATTAAATTACCGTCTACAAACAACACCAAAGCTTGCCTGAGTGACAAGGCGAGTAATGAGGGTATTCCGCCAATTAATGTATAATATCATATTACGTAGGTATACTCAAACAGTGCTATCTAATAGAGCTATTGTTTGACATCAAAGTCAATTAAATGATGTGAACCTTTCAATCAAATACCTACGTACATGTGCCACACTGCCAATATCTTAAAAAAAAATATATATTTTTAGTATAAATATTTAATAAATGGTACTTTTAAGTAGATTACTGTTCACATTTTATTTTTTTTACTCTTGTTACGAGGTACTCCGCGGCGTTGAGTTTCGCTACTTAATATACAATGCCTTCAGAATTCAGCAGAAAGTGTGGAACAGAAATGTCCTAACACCAGGTTGTATAGCTAGTCCGAAACTGTCCCATTACTCCACAGTAGCGTATTAATTTTTTTTGGGTTCCGTATCTCAAAATAAATAACGAAACGCTTGTAGAATCACGTTATTTTCTGTCTGTCCGTTTTTCATGATCATGTGGAGATATCTATCTGAAATTAATATCAAATATTTAGGTCTACGGTCCCTTCGACCATTGAAGTCTTCTTAGTTTAAAAAGTTTACGAGTTGCTATGCTGGTAGAGCGTTTACATTTCAGTTCAATATTATTATAGTGAATACATTATATATTATTATAGGGAAAAATATTTGAAGATCTCATATAAATATATATATATAATACATATTTCTGAAACTTGTTAAAAATATATATTTCACTGCAAGATTGTGCAAGTATCTTAGGTAACAAGTTTGAAAAAGATTACAAACGATCGATAGTTCTTTTATATTATTTTCATATTATCCAATAACCCGTTTTTGCTATATATCAAATTTTAATTTTTATTGTTTTTATTGTTTTATTCAAATTTTTATTGTTTCCAAGTCTCTGATAAAACGACGAAGTTTTCATTGGAATTTAGATACGACACAATAAATAGTGTAGTGTAGTTCTTTCTTTTTTATTTTTAAGTGTTTTAAATTACAAAACATACATATGTATATACCGAACCCACAAAGGTTCCCATAAGGGTTCCGATCATCATACAATTGCTATATTCATAGCAGTGACATCTGATTGACATACGTCCTGCTCGCAAGACCAGAATTACAAGAAAACATTGTTTTTATCTCATTAATGATCATTTTTACCTCGCCCATCGAGGGTTCCGTACAAAAATTGAAAACATTGCTTCACTTGAACTAGCGGCTTTAATAGCATATTTTGCCCCCTTTTAAGGCTATTTTTTTTTAACTAGTACACCTGTAGATGCTTTTTCTTTCATATTTTTAGGTTTTCATTAGTCATATAGCACACACCGCCCAATTTTTAAGACAATGCATAACGCAACGCCATACATTGTCTTGTTACCAGAGCGGAAATATTAAAACGAATCATTTTCCAGAATGGGAATCGAACTCAAAATCTTGGCAGTTACATAGGTATATAGATAGAGGTCTCTAACTGTAAAGTTCATTTAAGATTAGTTGACTCGTAACGAAGATAAACGAGTGAAGCCATTGAGAAAATTCTTGCAATATATTTGGCTTGAGGTGACGTGAGTGTTAAGGTTGAATGACAATACTGCCAATAAAACACACTACGTCGTGATAAAAATTAAAATGCGAGTAAAATGTATATTGTATGTTTTTTCGTAGAATATAAAGGCGATTTTGTAAAAGAATGCGATGACTTAAAAAAATAATAATAACAATTAAAAAATTTAAGAGTTTTTACTTTTAGAAAATAATGTTTTAAAATAGGGTTATAACGAAAAATTTTAACGAACGTTTTTTTTTTACCTCATTGCAATTTCTCTCTCTCTCTCTCTCTCTCTACATAATTTACATATTTTTCGACGATACGTTACATCTAGTATTTCGCTATACCTAGATCTTTAAAAACTATTTAGAGTACCAACGACAAACGTGTGTGACGTTCGAGAAATATAATGTGAGCTCGTTACGTGAGATTTTAGACGAAAGGTTCACGTTCAAATATAACGTTAATGTTCTTAGTTACCTAGGTTAGGTCCGTAGATTGCACAACTATTTTTTATGAAAACCTAATTGTTAAGCATTTATACAAATATTTCTTATATGTTCGCTATTTTAATTTCATGAAATCATTTATGTATCAAACTAAAATTGAATAAAATTAAACAAATTAAATTAAAATTTATGTTTCGAACAGTAAAACGAGACTGTCAGTTCGGTCTCGTTATACTGTCAATTAATTTTCCGAAATATTTCTCTCGTGCTACCGAACTAAAAATAAAAAACTACTAAAAATTATTGTTTTATACGTATTGTATTTTATTCTAACCTAGATCTGTTGTTCCCGCTCATAGATGGCTGACAGAAACAGAAAATAATAGAAGAAATACATTCATCCAATTAAGTAGGTACCAGAATCTATTTTAATCTTAAAACAAATTAAAGTTTAAAAGCAATAAACCTAAAGCGCATCTAACAATAGATAAAAATTACAATCGCTAGCAATGAAAGATTTTTCCGTTTGTTAGTTCACCCACGTAGCGCACACACGGTTCGAACCATTTCAATTTAAGCTGAGTCCACTTTAGGGTTTGCTTTTGCACCTCGTAGCTGTGTGTAGTGCTACATCTAGAACGTATGCATCTACTTTGTATTCTGGTCATACTTTTTCTTATTTTTAATATGAAAAAAAATCAAGTTTCACATATTAAATGAAATAATAAAGGAGCAATGTATTCAATGTATTAGAACTATTAGGTTTAAATATACATACAAGTTTATAATATTAATAAGAAAATATAAAATATATGTATTTTTAACGTCAATCTTGGGTGTCAAAAACATTTTTTTTATTAATACCTGACAAATTAAGCATAATTCATGAAAATAAAAATGATAATATATAGGTCTACTTATATAAGAAACCTTTATGGAAACATATGAATACAAAAAATGTCATTGTGCTGAACATCATGTAACAATTGTAAATTTCTATATTTAACGATAGTAATAATAGATTGAGATCCCAGGGCCCCCAGACCTACTTTATTTTAGCAAAGCTGAAATTTTAAAGATTCTTGAGAATTGAAAGTGGGGACCTAAATTAGGGCGCTATTTTATTAGCAACGTGTCTTGCTGTCGTATACAATCGATATTAATAAAGTAATTTGTTACTAGAGAAGTTTCCTTCACATCGTTTATTTACAGAAGATAACACATCAATAGTAACGTTTATTTATCCATAAATGGAATCAAGAAAAACATAGAAAACAATATAAGGACGTGAAGCGTAATTGAAACGAAGTGGTTTTTGTTTAGCAGCAAGCCGTCTACTTCAATTTATATTTCTTTCTGAAATAATAATAATACAAAAGCGGAAACACAAAATTAATTAACGCCTCTAACACAGCATCTTGAATTCGGGCGAAAAATGGAGAACGTAGACATTTTACTCTTGCTACCCACTTATCTAACTTGTGGGTGCATCCGCTGAAGCGAGAAATAGCATAAAAGATAAAAATAATAATAAATAAATATAAATTTCTCTAACTATTTCATTATTAAAGGACGACATACCAAATCGACATAAATACATTCTTGAAAATGTTACATCGATAATAAAAATTTAAGATTTTACAATTCAATTTAGTTCAATTTGTTAGTGAACAAGCGATAGACAGCCAGCGCTAATAGAAGGTTATTGGAACGCTTCCAAACATTTTTCAACTGAAGCAGAAGTGAGGCTAATTCGATAATGTTTATAAAGCAATAAATTAACTCATAATGGAAGTTAATATGCTATTGTAGTCGTGACAACAATTAATTTAAGTAATTTATAAAGGTAACAGTTCGATTCCCACTTGCGGAAATTAATTATTTTCATGTTTTATAGTTTTTGAGTTCCGCCACTCAACACGTTGTTTCTCGTTAATTAGGCTTTAATACTAGTTTTCCTTTATATACTCTGATATATGTGAGTAGAGTAAAGTAGAGAAAGTTTCGTAAAGCGTTTCACCATCCGAACCCGCTATTTATTACATTTTGAACTTTCTTTACTAAATTTCTATACCATCTAAATATTATGAAACAAATATTTATTCAGCTTAACACAAACAATTTTGTGTATTAACACAAACAATTTTGTTATTTAATTGAATAATCACTTCTGCTTGAGTGTTCTGTCTATTCCATAAAAAATGCTGTAAATTGTGATATTTCCTTTAATATTATTTTTCTAGCGTGGTTACCTACCTACTTATATACCTACAGTTATTTAATCTTATACCTTTTAGTTCTAATCTTCCAGACCCTAGTAATGAAGTATCTATACTAATCTCTTAGAACCAATTAGAGTTGAGGGAACAATTTCATGGCACGTCGACTTCTTAGAAAGTTTAAGTTTGATAATCCTATCGAAATATAATTTGCTATCGAGTCACGCACTAATGCCTTTAGTGAAAACAAACTCAGTGTAAGAGAAGGCTGTTTAATCGTTCTCAGACGAGACTAGACGGACATGCCAAAGATACTTTATAAGACAACCAAAAAGTTAGATTATTTACATTAGTTTAGTTAAAATAAATAGAAAAACGTCAGCTATAAATAGTAAATATGTACATTTAACTTCTTTTATTTTTAGATAATGAGGTCATTCGTTGTAATTTTTTCGCTTTGCTGTCGAGGCAAAGCGTGGCGTTGAGTGCCGCTACTCAACATGCAATGCATCGGAAAATATGGCGGATAGTGAGGAACGGAGTGTATAAACACTAGCTGTACGGTAGGTTCCCTATATGCAGTATACAATGAAGCTGTTATTTTTACATTATCCTTTACTTTTCTTATTATTATTATAAAATTGAAGAGTTTGTATAAAAAAAGCTAGTCTCAGGAACTGCTAACAAATAGTTAAGAAGTTGATTTTTTTTATATATTAGCTAGACCATTTATCGAGAAAGGCTATATTATATCATATTATATATTTCGACGTAGCCTCCTGTTCCTGCGCTTTAGGTTACCTCGGGCACTTTGAATGTCATCTCGTGCCATTTACAACTCTTCAATTATTTCTACGTGACCACGGGAACCAAGCCTTAGGTATGAGCTAGATGCTTATAAATAGGAAAACATCGTTTTAATTAAATTAAATTTTAATATAATGCTATATAATCTTTAAACCTAAAATGTCAGGCTAATTTACATACGAGCAAGCCACACTTGTTAAATTTGAACCACCGTTTGAACAACCTCATTTAGCAGATAAACAAAAGTTGTGAACAAACTGTTCCGAACCGCACTGGAGTCGCGAATGTCATTACGTATGTATGTATGTATGTATGTATGTGTATACAAAAGTTGAGGAGAAACTAGGGATCGGATTGGCGGCAGTGCATTTTCCATAAATATTCAAAATTTAATTAGATTTTCGCTACGTTCAATTTTTTTTACGTTATTATTTTCTTAAATTTAAAATAATGTTTTGAAAAATTTTAAAAGTCAAATTATTATTTATCTATTGAAATATTGATCGAATTTCAGTTTCATATATGTTGGAGAAGACACGTAGAAGATATTAAATATAAACAAGCAGAACCACCGACCATGTCCTAGTCTTTGGCCTCATATGTGTAACATTAATAGTTTTAGTAAGGTAGTTTAAAAAATAATTGAAAGCATAATTCAAATAATAGTTATTCTATCGACACTATAATCTTATACCAAAATAAAAATCGCGGCGAAATATACAATCAAAGTCTCAACAAAACTATTTTATTACCCTAATTGTACCATTAAAGTAACTAACAATTAAATGGGACTAACCACTATACTAAGTATCTACTAGCCAACTACAACTGAAGTTGTCTTCGTCATCCGTAGAGGACTTGGCCCTCGCATTTGGGACAAGAGGTGCGCAAACAAAACTTGAAGTGCTCTCGAATTGAAATACGAAGCGAATGTCTGTTACGTGACCGATTGTCTGAAAAGCGTTCACGTGCAATTTTATTATTTTATAAAAAAAAAATTGTTATATTACAATTGAGACTACCGTGATGTAGAGAGGTGGTTTTAGATTCGAACCCCGCTTGGGGGCATTCCCCATTGTTTTTATTTTTCCGCTGTGGTAGAGAAAAGGGGTGTTGACCCGCCATTCAACATGCAATATGTCAAAGCTTGCTTGAGCCTAAAAATGTGGGTATTATTATTTGATAAAAAATGGTAATATGTATATTTTATATATATATATTAATATCTGAATATTTTTTGCCTTTCATATAAGCAAATTAACACTAGAAGCGCCGCCATCCCATTTTTGACCCAAACGCAAGGTTGATTGTATATAACTTTTTTATTTGTTAATTTATGTAGATGATTTTTTTTTACTATTACCAATTTTACACCTTTATTTAATTAAAAATATAAATAATTTTAAAGCAGTCATACTTTTTGAAAAAAAATGAGATTTACCTAGAACTGCCGCTGGGTCATTTTTGTCCCGCCATTATTATTTTATTATTGGAGGGTATAATTTGACATATTTTCATGCCTCGGGGACGAGGTGGAGGGGAAGGGCAATGCGGGGGCGGGAAAAAATTGAATAGTAGGTTTAGCAGTCAATGCCTAAATTTTTAGGGTTCTGTAGCTTTTAAGGAAAAAAAAACCCTTATAAGATCATTTTTTTGTCCATCCGTCTGTCTGTGCCTTTATCTCAGGAATGCTTGGAGAAATCGAGTTGATATTCATATGAGTATATGAATATGAATTATATGACGATCTACAGTCCCTTGATTTCCTGAAAAAGCGCCCTTAAAAAAAGATATGACTATTTATATAGTAAAAAATATGTATTTCAACACTATAAAGGGAATCAAATTAATAAGGTACTTTCAGTTAACTTAGAATTATGAAATTTGGCAGCTAGCATCTACATGTAGTACTAGTACAGGAAAAAATCTGAAAACTATACATTTATGTATAAATCTTAAAAAATAATAGCCTGTAAAGTGGGGTAAAATTGGTGTCAATACTAAATTTTGCCGCTAGTCCAAGTGAGGTATCAGATGAAAGGATGACTAAGCTAGGCTTGAATTTCAGAAAAACACTTGATACCAAATGTGGGCAATTGTAGGGTAGGTAGAGGGAAGCTGGGAACCTGGGAAAATCAAGCGGAGTGCATAGCGCACTCCGCTGGCATTTTCCGCCGAATTCTGGAGGCATTACCACGCAATGTTATAAATCATCTGTGATGTATCACTGACTAACTTATAATTTTGTAAGAGTTATTCAGTTAGTTGTCACGACCTTAGAACGTATTAGAAATATTTGATTCTTTCTTTGTGTTTTATTTTTTGGTACTTTTATGTTTGTTAAAGAATAAGAATTGATTATTAAATATGGTCTACGTATTTTACGAATTATTTTAATAATATTTTTTTTGTATTATACTAACAAAAAAAAAAAAAAAAAGTGTTAAAGCGAATTATTCACAAGTTACACATTAGCTTAACTTCCGTATCCAAAAGATACTATCGTGACCCTATCATTAAGCATCCGCCCTTCGTTCATCCTCCGTTTAACATTTTGATTCGTATAGTTATAAATTATATGTCCATTTTTAATCTCTTTTTTAACTGAATTATGACTACAATCTTCTTTTGAGTTAACTGTTAATCTTATAGATAAAAAAAGTATATAAATAGTCAGTAATATAGAAATGAAAAAGTCGAGGCCGTCGTGGCATTAGGGCACGAACGACGATTGTGGATTCGATTCCCACTCGGGGGAATGAATTATCATTAATTAATATTTTCATTTCTTAGCTCCGGTCACCAAGGCAAAAGCGTGATATTGAATTCCGCACTCAACTCGCAATGCCTCGAAATTTGGCGGAAAGTAAGGAATGGATTTTTTTAACAAAAAGAGTTTTTACATTAATTACCTAAAAAAATATATGTTTAACTTAATTGTGCAACTATACACTAAAATACAAAACCCTATATACATTAGACAATATTTTATGTAAATAAGCGTAGTCGAACTTCAATTACGGATACCGTTTCAGTAATTACAGTAAAGCAGAATAAACAGTGTTAGAACTCACGTATCACTATTAATTAACAAAGTACTCACGCACTCAGCATGTTAATCTAAACACTGAATGCTGTAAAGCGTTTCGTTTGTTTGATCGCAAACACCCTGATGATAATTTGAATGATATGTATTCATTAATATATGTAACTTATATATAGAGATAACTAGGTCTTGCTTCAATTATCCTGCACTTAGCAGGGTAGGCAGAGGTAACCTGGGAACCTAGAGTTAAGATACTCTGTTCTCATTAAGACACTCGTTCCCCACTTTTCGGTGAATTCTAGAGGTATTGCGTGTTAAGTGGCCGAACTCAACTTCACTCTTTACCTGGTTAACAGAGCGAGGACATGAGAATATAAAATTTTTTATTCCCTCAAGTAGTAATCGAATCTACAATCTATTGCATCCACAACCAAACGCTCGTATAAAATAATACCATTAATATCTACTATATATTATTAAGGTTACATGCTTCTCTTAGTTTGTACATGTGGATGTGCATGTGCATGCATTACGTCAGGTTTGTAGTGCTACGGGACTTTGCATGCATGCAAATGACATTCTCATAAGTGCACATTCGGTGGCAATATCGTCGTATAATTTGTTAGCAAAAGTCAACTGAAGCTACTGCAAGGCTAGTTACAAGTATAACACTATATTTCTCAATATATTAGAACGTGAATTACTGAGGTATTTGTAGCTTCATTCTTCGCTTCCAGACGTGGTGGTCGGGTGGTGATCCCCAACGCCACATTCGTCACCACTACCGTACCGTAGCAGTTTTCGCACCATTTTCTAGGTATATCCAAAGGGATAAGGCGTGAAATAAAAAAATACCTTGACACGAAAATTAATTTAGGACCTGATTCTAAAATTGAAAAAGGGGTAAAGTTTTTATCAAGAAGATTAGCAGCACATTTTAACTAATTTGCTCATAAATTTCTTAAACCCAGCCTAAGATTTATAGTAAGAATGTCTGCGAAGCTACTAATTTTGTATTTCCACGATGAAATGTATAGAGCTACCGTTCATGAAATGTACGGAATGTATGTAATAAAATGTATGTAATAATATTTTTTACGAAGTAAACTTAACGTCAATAGTAATATTGAAATTTTATTATTATTATATGTTTCTACCGTTGTCTTCTTTACAGTTAAAATTTACCTACACCAAGTGACCCTTAGAACCTTTAAAATTGGGCTGGAGAGAAGTTCTGAATATAATTATGAATGTAGCGATGCCGAACATTCCTTTACGTTTTCGTATATAATGAAACTTCCTTTAGGAGAATATTTTTTGTTTTTAGTTGTGGCTCATTAAAATTATATAAATACTAGTGGGCCCGGACGCGGCTACGCCCGCGAAAATATAAGCCTAAATCATTAAAATAAGTTAAAAAATAATAATAAGCGGAGATTTATTATTAGAAAAAATATCTGAGTAACCGAAATGAACAAACAAAAGAAGTAAAAGTAACTAAAGGAAATTCTTAATATTAGGAAAAAAAAAAGTTTGCTGTGCGCGCGTACTAAACATTTTTCTATATTAAATAATTATTAATTTTTGCGAACAATATTAAATAAAATCTCAAATGATTAAAATTACGATATTTTAAGTTAAATTAATTATAAGCAGCAAATAATTACATAAAAAATAATAGTAATTCGAAAATCTATAAAAATTTACAAAATCATCAGTCATCTGCCCGTTCGCGTCGGTCATACTCATACTATACCACTCGTAGGCTAGGTCATTTGGAATCAGTGACATCTTAATTATTTATTAGAATGTTATACAGTAAACTATAATTTCCATCTAGATGAAATGCTAAAAGTGACTATTATATTTATTTTCATAAGGATGAATATCAAATTATAGAAATCATCTAATTTTTGTTAATGTATACAAATCTATATCAGCGCGCGCCATGTAAGCAAACTCATTTTGGGTGACGTTTTCTTAAAACAGCAAACTTTGCAAGCCGTTGCTTAGCAACGCGTAGCGACGATTGTTATTAACATGGCGGAATAAATTTCTTGTCAAATTAAGTATTTTAATATATTGTTATATATCGAAAATATTACAAATATGAGAAAAAAAAGTATCCTATGTTCATCCCGGGACCCTCATGTATCTCTATATGAGTATTTTATCACAATTAAATTAGCGGTTTGGCCCTGATTGCGTAAAAGACAGACAGGCAGACAGACAGACAGACAGACAGACAGACAGACAGAGTTACTTTCGAATTTATAATATAGGTATAGATATATATATATATCTATAATAGACGCCATCACATGCATGTGGGACAGTATCTGACTGTCTGGTTGTGAATTCGAGCCTCAATTGAGGGATATTCAACATTTAAAATCAATCAATCAATGAGGCCACTCGTGGCGCAGGGGCTCAAAGTGTGACTGTTAACGCGATTGGTTATGGGTTCGATCACCACTAGAGGAGACAAATATTTATTTAAATTCATATATCCATTTCTTCGCTCTGGTGTCGAGAAAGTTAAGTTAAGTTTCGTCACTACAAGCACTACGGCTTCCAGAATTCGGCGGTAAATGGGGGACGGAGTGTCTTAACACTAGGTTACAATGAGACACTGATTTAAAAAAATATTTTTTTAATTAAAAAGCAATAAAAAAAACAAAAATCTAAATAAGTAACATTTTTTGAACCATCTGTTGCCGTTCTTTGCTTGGAGAATTGCACTTGTGTCCGTTACAATTCAAAATTCAATTTCTTTCTAAATAGTTTAACATAACTCTACTATAAATTGTGTTATTATACACCCTTAATAACACCGGTGCATGTGCAAGGCGTCATAATTTATTACAACGATATATCAAGACCGCAGCAGTCATTAGTCTAACTGAGGGTGGCCGCAAGGTGCAATTAAGACCTAAGGGAAGCCAGGATCCCGACAAGCATAACATGGATAGCTACCCCAACATATTGCGTAATAAAAGCAAAATATTTTAAACTTGAAATATATATTTCATTCAGAAATTAAATATAATATTGATTTTAAAATAAATAAATTTTTAACAAAAAGAAAAACCGATTTCTAACAACGAACTAAAAAGTGAAAAATAATTTGACAAAGATTTTATAATTTTGATCAGTGTCAAGCTAATGTTACATTAAAAATTACATACAAAAATTATCAAAATCGGTTCACCCAGTCAAAAGTTATGGTAACAAACATAAAAAAAAAATACAGTCGAATTGATAACCTCTTTTTCTTACAGAAGTCGGTTAAAAACAAATAAAAGAAACGTAACAAACATTTTCATTTATTGATCCACCATGACAATTTAACTCTTAAGACATACTAAGCTAGTCAATTTCGGAAAATGGTATTATCGAGATGTATTCAGAGATAAATTCGCACTTGGATGCGAGTGATGTAATCCTCAATATATCTAAGGATTTCCAGCATGGATCATCTTATACGTTCATTTTGTAAAAGTAAAATAAAACTGGCAATGTGGTACCAATACGGGCGGCGTCGTGTCGAGCGTGCTCTTTTCAATTTGAAATAAACTTAAATTGAATCGTTCTATTTGGTGTTAGCGAAAATTTCTAAGATGTGAAAGTTATATACAGATGAAAATTATTTATCTTCGTGAAAAACAAGGAAAAGTGTATAATTGATTGTATTTAAAGACGCCATCTTGTCGTACTTTACTATGTTTAGTATTGTTTAAATTTTATCATTGTCTCTGAATAGACAGATGTTAGAGAATTGAGTAACTTATTACATTTTTTTTGCCGAGTAATTGTTTGTACCTTATATTATTACAAACGAATATATAAAATTGTCAACATTCATATCTAGAAAGTATAACAGCCAAATATTTATCGCCCTTTACTCTTTGAACTTTAGCATAAAAAGATAAAATACTATAAACTTATAAATTTTATAATTATATTTTACTAGCGGACGCGCGCAGCTTCGCTTACTTATTAAGGGGTGAATTCTAAGAAACCACAAAATATGTGTTCAATGAAATATTTTTAAGAGCCCAAATTTCAAATTTTATAAAAATCGGTGGCGATATAAAGATTTTTCCATGCAAACTTTTAACCCCTTATTTGCACCCTTAGGGGAAGAATTCTAGAAAACTATGAAACACGTATTCAATTAAATACTTTTAAAAATCTAAATTTAAAATTTTATAAATATCGGTGCTGATTTAATTTTTTTTTCCATACAAACTTTCAACCCCTATTTCACCTCTTTAGGGTTAAAAGTTTTCAAAATCCCTTCTTAGTGGGTGTCCAGATTACGAAAGCAAACATCTGTCCAAATTTCACGTTTCTACGTACAGCGGTTACGGCTGTGCGCGCGTCTTACCTCAGTCAGTGAGGACAAGTCCTTTTATATATATAGATTATAATTGTAGCTTCACGTATTAAGACACTCTGTTCCCCATTTTCCGCTGAATTCTAGAGACATTGCGTATTGAGTAGCGGAATTCAACGCCGCGCTTTGCCTCTACACCACGATTGACCTCTTTAATACAATTTATGTATACACTAGTACCAAGGAATTTTATCTTTAGGTTCGTTTTAAGAAAACGGAAACCTTTATTTATGAAGAAAATGAATACTTGTACATTAGCAAACTCTTGCAACGCTAAAGAAAAACAATGTGAAGCAGTTATATGAAATGTAGGAGAACGACACGAGACGTTACATTAATGTTCTTACCGCATACACATCGACCTATTTTACCAGGTTTATATATTTTTAAAAGGTTCTTACAGTTTATGTTTTAGAAGGTTAACAGTAAATCCCCGCGACACATCATTAATCTTACTTAGATAAGGAACGTTTCACCATTTGTTTAGTTTTATTATTATTTGATTTGATAAAGATTCTAGAAAAATGAAGAGAATATAAAATGAAGAAAATGCGAGAATTTAAAAGCGTGTCGATGTTATATACCGAACATGGGATTACTCTAAAAACACTGTAGAGTGAAGAGCTTAGTGCTTGAACACTAGGAACTCTCTGCAACATGTGATAGATGTGTAAAGATAAAAAATACATCGTTTTGAAAGTATTTATATTTATTTTTATCCTAAATCTTTTTTTGTAGAATACAACCTTTTCAATATAAAGTTTGAAAGACATTTCTATCCACAATTTTCGCATTTGGTTAAATAGTAAACTGCGCAGAAGATTAGTAACGTATGTTTAATAACTTATTAAAGTAAGCACACTAAAGCAGTTGCACATAAAATTAAATATCTTATATACGAGGCCAGACGTGGCGAGGGGCATACACCACTCAACACGCAATGCCAGAATTCGGTGGGAAGTGAAGAGCGGAAGTGTCCTAACACTAGGCTCCCTATCCTCTCCTGCTATATGGAATACAGCGTGAAGCTGAAGGCTCATGCTATACGACTCTATATACTCGCATATAATCTGTAATACTGACTGGATAGTAAATAGCACAGATGTTGTTGAACATTGTTCATGAATATATGCAACAGAATCTATTTGTTTCAACCAAAATCCAATACCTACAAATACTGTCAATACAAAAACATTGTCGGGTGGAAATTAGTTTTGATCGCAAGGGACTCGGATACAAACATTTCTGTTTTGTGTTTTGGAGAAATGGTCGCTCTGTCTTTTATACAAATAATACAAAACAATACCAATGCTAATATTTGTATAGATTTCATATTTGTTCAATATTATAATTATATCTTTCCTATATGTAGGAGGCCATAGTGGAGCAGTAGCACAAGTATGTGACTGTTACGGTTGTTAGTTCGATTCTCATTCGGTGATATGATTTATTAATATTTTAATTTCTTCTTTCTTCGCTCTGGTAACAAGGCAAAACGCGACGTTGAGTTCCGCCACTCAACACGCAATGCTTCGAAAATGCTGAAAATTAGGATCAGAATATTTTAACACTAGGTTCTAACGGGATACGTGCGGGGTGCATGTGGATGAAAAAAATTCCATCCTATATTGGGCCTCTTTAAGATGTATGGGATATAAATATTATATATCCATAATCATCATGTGTGATCCATAGCCAAATAACAGTTCATAGATTACTACTGAAACTATTACTACTACTAGACTATTTAAAAAAATATCTTAGTTTCTATTTCGAAACGCCATAAATGAAGACCTGAACTGAACTGAACTGAACTCTCTTTTCTTTATTTCTATAATGTCACCATGTAAGACGGCAACAAAAATTACATCAGGTATATTATTCTGTTCTTAGAAACTTCTTCGCCATTCATGTCAAAACCATATTCAGAGCATATAATAATTTTTAAAAGGTCAAAGCTTTTCATTAAACATCATACAGATATGTACAATGGACATTGTAAATAAACATATATTTTTCTTATACTTCACTCTGTATTCCGCATGTAGTTGGGAGCCTAGTGATAAGACACTCCGCTATATACTACTTATAGATATATATCTTCATACATAAGAAGGAATTTTAAATAGTCACTTTTAACACTCAACGAAGTTTTTAATGACGGCAAAAGCTACTAACGCTTCGTTGATTTTTTCTCAGCATCGCTCACGAGGGGCCGATTTTTACATATCATTAAACACCGCTGACATTCACGGCGTTGACTTAATAGGATACACATATATAAATAAATAAATAACAGTACAAGCACATTTGCAAGAAAATATTTTTTTTTATTAAAAATATTATTTATATAGCATTAACAATTTACGAATTTACCAGACCATTCGTGTGTGCGCATGTGTGTGTCTGTAAAAGCTATAGATAGTGGGTTCGATTCTCACTCAAGGAATTGAAATATTTAATACTTAATTTATTTAGCTGTGGTGTAGAGGCAAACGTCTCCAGAATTCGTTGGAAAGTGTATACCGGAGTATTTTAGCACTAGGCTTCCTCTGCCTAACCGGTTACAAGCGAAATTTTATTCATCTAAAACAAAATAAAATTAAAAAGCTTTAAGAAATATTCTTAATATTTACCCAACATTGTTTTTGAACATTTTCATACGATTTTTACGTAAAATATACTCCGATATGTTAAAAAATCTATTAAAATCAATATTTAAAAACTATTAGATAGGATTCTAAGTTAGAAAGCTGAGTTCTCAATTAGTTCTATTATAAACTCATCGACTATGTGTACCACCCGTCAATTAAGCTGGAAACTACGACGGGGCAATTCCGACCCAAGTAAGTTAGTGAGTAAGTTTCTGAAATGTTGTAATGTATTTAAACGCCTGTAAGCTTAAAATTACAACTTTGTTAATTTCCCAAAACACTAAATTACCTGAGTTTTAAATTTTAAAATATAGAGACGATAACTGTAGATAGTCGCTGTTGGGACTCGCTGGTCTAGTTTAAATTTTTCACAAGGGAATACTCTTATTTAAAACTACTAACAGTTATTCACGGAAAAGTAGACGGCGATAAGCGTTGTTTCAAACTGTTTAAAATATAGTTGAAACTTAAATTTTATTTTCATGTATTTAAACTTTCTTTTCTTTTTCTTTAAGCAAAGGGCAAAAAGTCAGGAATGACAACGTTCTCGTTTCACTTTGGCCGACGGAATGCCAATATTTTAATGCAAAACGAAATTATATTACATATTAACCACTTTAAGCCGTATCCTTCACATAGCAGGGTATGCAGAGGAAACCTGGGAACCTAGTGTTAAGAAATTCCGTTCCCATTAAAACTTTTCCTTTTTTTACTTTTCATTTCTGAAATTATTGTGTTTTGAGTAGCGGGACTCAATGGTTTTTAAATTTTAATTCAGATTAAACTAAAATATTATTTTATTAGTAAGAATCGAACCCACACATGCCGCACCTACGCCACAACTGGCCTCAGATTATCATAAGTAATATCAATTCATAATCACCATTAATACAAATCATTTCTAGAATTTAATATTGAAGTAAATTAATAAGAACTAAGTCAAAGTATAATTTTTCCATTCATGAGATATAATAAGATCAGATTTCAGTGATACTCGATCGTATATATGTAGGAGTATAATTAACAGCTTTTCAGCTTTCCCCCAGTTTTTATATTTTAGATCAGCTCAATAATATTTGTATGTAAAAAAGTCTTTCTTTAAGCTTTACACTATAGCCACATATACCATGGTAGGCAAAGGTTCCTCACTCTTCGCTAAATTTTCAAGTCGGTATTTACTCAATGCTTCATTGTCCGGTTACCACAGCTAGTAAATGAAAACAATTATACCCCTGAATGGGAGTCGAGCCCACAACCATCGAAGCAGTCCAGCCCTAAGCCAAAGCGTCACAACCGTAAAAAATGAAATAACCAAACAGCCGAATATAACCAAGTGCTTTCTTTACGAAATAATAATTCTACAAAATCATATTATAGTGAAGAAAAATGAAAATATATAAAAGTAATAAAATAAAAAGTAACAACATGTTTCTCATAACAATTTTTCGTCCAAACATTCCCGTTTACAGTTATTAGAAATTTCCAAGTTGTAGATACAAGTTGGAAAGTGGGCCAATTCTGAGACGTCCTTTTATGTTAACTCGGAACTAACTTTGAATCTGAAGTTGTGCGGCAATGATCATATATTGCTAAAGTTACATAGGAATGTCGATATTGCACACTGTTCTAATAAAATACGTCTATTTTATGAGAATAAGTATTAAATGCTAGTCTAAAAATATAATAAAATCCTTCCAAAACGCAAAAAAGAAAGGAATTTTCAAAAATCCACCCCTAAAGGAATAAAATAGAGGTTGAAAATCTATATGAAATATCATCTTTTTTATAGATAGAAAGTCTTATTTAAAACTTCTTTTCATTTTTTCAGTACTCATTACATATTAATTTATGAAAATAATAAAAAGAAAACAAGTGCGAAAATAAAAAGGCAGGCAAAGCCGCAGGCGGAGTCGATTAAATATCGCCTGCAATATTTAATTGCCAGAAAAAAAAACAGTACCCAAGCATCAAGATCAATGGCTTACAATATCGATCGCACCTATTAATATGTTCAGCGAATACTATAACCTATCTAGTTTATGCACATTTTCAATGAATATTAATTAGCAACTCTAATACACTGGTATTACGATTTAAACTGAATGTAGCACTAACAAGGATAAATGTTAAGGCCATAATTCATATGGAAAATGGTCACACGTTAGAAGTGTTATTATAGGTAGCACGTGCCAGCTTTGATAAATGGAAGCTAATATGGCGGTTCAGGTGCTCTACAAGTAGATAATTTTATTCTCGTCCAGTGGTATTTGAATTTTTTAAGCTTGCGTGGGCCGTGGGTTCATGTTTCTCATTTTGCTAGACTTTCATTTGTTACTTTATAAGGCAGTATTTTGTTTTCGCTGTCATAGTGTGTGATATTCATTTTTTATTTTGTAAAACAGTTTATATTCGTCTTGTTGGGATTGCTATCTAAATCTTATAAATAGAAGCATAATTATAATCGGTTGTAATATATTATAGAGATCACATAATTATTTATTTTTTTAATATATATTTTGTTTTTGTTTTCTTAACATCTACAAAATACAATAAAATATGTAAATATATTTAAGTTATTCTCGTTCAAATTATGTATTTAAGGCGGTCCTGCACATACACTGTACACAAAGACTTATAGCAAAAAAAAATTTTACAAACGACTTTTAAATTTTATACTAATTTGTAAGACAAATACAAACAAATCCATATTAAAATTCAGTTGAAATAGCAAAAACTGTTTGAAATACAGCAGTTATAACGAACGCGTCGTTATAAAATTGTATATATTTGACGTGCGCCATTCGTGCCACCACTAAATGAATTAGCACTAGCCGCCACAAAGCGACGGGAGCGCGTGAATTATTCATCGCGGGTGTGTGCCCTTCTACGATCTTCCCACTGCAAATAACAGAAATACATAGTTAAAGTAAACTCTATTCGAAAAACTAGTGAAATATATATAGCACATTTTTTTTTTTTGATAGCAATATAGGAAAAAATCTATATAATATGTTAATATTCTGGAGGTAAATCAGTTTGTTTGATAAAACGCGCTAATCTTAGAAACGGCTATTTCGAATTGAATCATTCTTTTTTCTTTTGATTGCATTTTTCACTTATCTAGGATATATAGCGTTATATGGGGCATAACATTATGGTAATATTTTCAATGTAACTCAGTCATAGTTAGATAGATAGATAGATAAAAATCTTTATTGCACACTTAAAAAGATACAATACAATAAATACTTAAAACAAAATGCACAAAGGCGGCCTTATCACTACAAGTGATCTCTTCCAGGCAACCAAATTCCGGAAGCATATAATTAAAAGTGCGGACATAATGCGGTGCAAAGTGACGCGAAAAATAACTAAATAAATAAATAAGAAAACAAAGAAATAAAATACTAGTAATAGTTACTTCGTGCACATGTGTCATATCAAATCTAAGTTAATTTCAGCCGGCGAAGCTGAAGCTTTTTGACATTTTTGTTCAATGTTTGATATAAATCCATGTCCATTCTGTTGGCGTTGAAAGTTTTTATGATCGCCGGTTCTATTTTAATAGTTTTGTATAATATTGGAGGCGTCGTGGCGCTGGGGCCCAAGTGGGCAAGTATTGTGGGTGTAATTCCCACATAAATATAATATAAAATATTTTCATTTACTCGCTCTGGTACCAAGGCCAAGCGTGGCGTTGAGTTAATATATGTTTCCAGTTCACATATATTTTACATACACTGCGTAAGGAGATTTACAACCTTAGCATTTTAAAATGGTGCTTGAACATATTTCCATATAAAGGCATAGAAAAGAGACCACTAATATATGTATAATGTGAAAAATTAAAACATAAAAAAATATTAATATAATAGTCACCGCTGCACTCACAATTTAATAAATTTTACAAAGATAGCACACATATTTAAGAAGCGCTAATGGATGTCTTTGAGTGCATTTTTGCTAGAGTTTTCATTGTATAACAGGATTAAAATATTTTTTCTTTTGTAGCTTCTCGCTTTATTTCTAGTGCGGTAGCTAAAGAGAAGGGACTAAACGCTACGGAAAATATATTTAATTAATCTAAAATTTACATATATAATACGTATCGAGATGAATGAATTGAATATATGCAATGCTTATTGGAATATCATTATCGGTCGCACACAACGTCATTGTGCTCGCTAATTACCTATTACGCATAATTTCAGCGTAACTTGCATACAGGGCGTGTGTTTTATGTGGCTATTATTAATTAGGGGTTGACCGCAGTTTCCTTTTCGTGTAATTCATGTTTCTTCTTACACTATTTCTATTTCTATCTTTTTGGTACATGGTACCCTTCGGTTTTTCTTTTGGTATTTATTAATACAAAAATATCCAAACTTATAAGATAAAACAAAGCACCTAATAGGTCTCTAAGCTTACAATTTTTATTGAATACTCACAATATCTTGTAACAAAGTATTAATTTTAAAGAAGTACCTGTCGAAAACTTTTAATTAATTTAATTATACTAGTCAGTTGTTAAGATACGCCTCGAAATTTGATATTTATATTTGTAAGTTAAATAAAAACAAAATTCAATATAATAATAATAATATAACGCGACGGTTGTGGGTTCGATCACCACTCGACAACGTCATTATCAATAAAAATTCTGTTAGCGCACTCGATACTTAACACATAAGCAGGCTCAGTTACTTAGCCGGTCTTCTTGTGTAGTTAGATTAATAAAATTATAACTTTATATATCACTAGTAGACCCGGACACAGCTACGCCCGCTTGAACTATACGAATATTTATTAAATATATTTATGAAATTATTTTCATTTTTCAATAGGCAGATGCGTTAAGCAAGCTCATTTTGGGTGACGTTTTCTAACAACAAACTTTGCAAATCGTTGCTTAGCAACGACGGTTGTTATTAACATGGCGGAATAAATTGCATATAAAATTAATAAGTAATTTAATATATTGGTATATATAGCAAATATTACAAATATGAGAAAAAAAAGTATCCTATGTTCATCCCGGGACCCTCAAGTATCTCTATATGAGTATTTTATCACAATTAAATTAGCGGTTTGGCCCTGATTGCGTAAAAGACAGACAGACAGACAGACAGAGTTACTTTCGTATTTATAATATAGGTATGGATAGGTGTATTGTTGCAGTATCTATTATTCATATAAAAATAAACATAAAGATATGAATAGCACAGAGATTTTGGTCTATTCAAATAAAAACTCTATTAATGTCGATGCTGAAACGTAAGCAAATGGAAAATGTCTTCAACAGATTTTCTTTTTTCCACCCACGTCGAGGATTTGTGTGTTCACATAAATTCTACAATGCTGGCACTTTTACCCCATACAAGGGACCTTTAAATCTTTTGTCAACGCCTTTCCAAATATAAATTCTTAATATAAGTCCCTCCTTCAACGTGATATTTGCTTAGGAAATTGAAAATTTTGGCATATTTTTATAATATTATATATAAATTATTGATACATATGTATGATAATATTTTTCATATAATATGTATTTCTGAATAAATTTAAAAAATAATAAAATAGTCATATGTAGAACTAAGTCGACAATCGATATTATAAAATTATTCGTCTTTACAATCATAACTTAAAATAAATGTGTCTTTTATAACTAGCGGACATGGCAGATATTCGCCGTAAATGAAGCTTTACCTAATATGCTAATTAATTTACCCTACTTGATATCGAGTTCGTAACACATTTTACAGTTAGCTACTATACACTACGCCTATGGCTATTGTTCTTTTTGTGTATTAAAAAATTACTCAATGTATCAATTTTTTTATACGCCATATTAAAACTTTTTAACTTTTTCTTTTTTCGTTTTTTATTTTTATTTTAATCTTTTTTTTAATAATTTAGTTGGTTTCTGGTAGCTCTACATTAGTTGTTGTTAGCCCATGATTTTGCTTTTTTTTCTTTCTGTATAACTTTTTCTAATATTTTATTTCCTGATTTCTAAAATTTTAGACAGTCTTGTTGCTATATACCACTACTGCAGCGCTACCTATTGAATATAATTATATTTACAAACCATCCAGAATCTCATTAAAATAAACATACAAAATAGTCCAGAACTTTTTCAGTCTTAGCAAAACAAACGAACAATAAATATTTTTTTTGTATCTACTCGAAGAAGGCAATTATTGTCTTTGACTTTGAAGTGCAGGTAAGATTGCTTTGTGAATCCAATAGTCGTGGATGCTAATGACAGTTCGAGGAACTTTTTTTCTGCCAATAGACGTTTCATGAGGCTTGTTGCTCTACCAGCAATATATCAATCGATTGAGTTCATGATTTTGATTAATTATACTTATTACATTACAACAAATTTATGTGTAATAACTATACCTACAAACTGATATAATAGACAACATAAAATAAAATACCTACAAAAGTAAAACTGAAAAATCATCGCACAAAAAGAATTATTTATTAAGCTTTTCACATTGTTTCAGAGTTAAAAGCTTTTCAAATTTTTAGAAGCTTACATTCTACTGTACATGTAAAATAAAATTACTTTTCAATATAAATTCAAATAAGTAACGGGTCGTATTATATAAATAACTGTTACGTATTTCATGTTTTAATTAATATTTTTGATATTTTGTAAGTAATAGCAATATATTTACCATTTAGCTCATTGGTCGAAAGTTCATCGAAAAATAATTCATGTTAAAAATAAATAAATACATATAGAATGGATGGAAATATCATTCTACCGACATTCAAAAAAGATTACGAATTGAATACAAAAGATATTTAGTAGTAGTTCGTTTTTTTATAAAAAAAATTTCACCTATAAATGTTTTTTTTCTTGTTTATTCTGCAACTAAGCTTAGATAACTGCAACTAACTAGACATAATTATGCCTATTTTTAAAATTTATATATTTAAATATTAAAAATAAAAATAAACATATAAAATACCAAAAATAACAAACATGTTATACACATATGGGATGAGCACCAAAATTTCCTCATAAATCCTTTTTAAACGTATCCCTCTATGACCCTCATTTAGAAGAAAAATTGCTTATAATAACAGATTCAACTCGCACACACACAATTTTTTATCGTTTTATGTATGTAAAATTTAAAGGGAAATGCGTTGTCGTTACAAAGGGTTTAATATTTTAGGGAAACAATATGATATGATATGATATGATATATATATATATGTCTACTTCTTCCGGGATATTTTTTTTCTCATATCTATATATATAAAGTCGAAAGGTCACTCACTCACTCATCATGAAATCTCCAAAACTACCAGAGCTAGGAGTTTCAAATTTTGCAGGGAGGTTATTTATAGGACGTAAGTGCTCGCTAAAACAGGAATTTGCAATATTCGACTCCTAAGGGGTTGTTTTCGGGGTTGATAGTTTGTATAAAACTTCGTTACTACAAATGCTAGGAGTCTCGAATTTTGCATGGATGTCATTTATAGGATGTAGGTACTCATGGAGACAGAAATTAATAATAACGTAGTTCACGCGGGCGAAGCTGCGGGCGGGCCGCTAGTGTCTAATAAGCATACCTATTTTATATTTTTGCTATTTGTATTTTTCGGGTGGATATACGAGGTATAGCTGCGAGAGTAAACATGTATTATATTTGTGTACAAAGACTAAAAGGGATTCACAAATTTCGTATCCTTTTAATTTTCATAAAAGCAAAGGAATCTCAGTCATCACTTCTCATAACTCAAGACATTTTCATAATGACCGTAATGTACGCAAAAGGTCAAATTTACATAAGTTATTTATGAAAAAGATCAAAAGAGCCCCAAGCTAGGTATACAGTTTCATTTCTTGATATTTTACTTCAGATAACATAATAGATAATTGTATTGAATAAATGATAATATATATTTTGTAGATATTATGAAGAATTGAATGAAAAAAGGTTTATTTTTCTCAGGCTTTTATTTTAATGTAATATATACCTACTTCCTCATATAAAGAGGCCGTAGTGGTGCAAGCGAGGTGCGGAAATGTGACAGTTTTGGGTTCGAATTCTTCGCTCTGGTAAAGCCAAAGCCACTCAACACGTGGCTCAAGAAGGGGAACGGAAGTATCTTAATGAGAACGGCGTGTGTTACCAAGTTACCCTACTAAAAAGTAAAGGGGCTATGCAAATTGAACCTAGTGTCAGTATACTTAGTTTTAAACTTTTTGCTTTTACTTTATTTATTTTTTATTTATTTTATTAAGTTTATCAACGGCTCATACATTGTTACATTTCAGTAAATCTAACTTAAAAACTAAAAACAATTAATGTACTGCCACTTAAAGATAAACACTGCATGCAATATAAAGTGGTTGTGAACAATCGTGAAATGGTAATTTATATAAACATAGGTTTGCAAATAAATAAGCGCGTATCAAAATTACATAAAAATATACTAAAAACTAGATTAAGGAATACACACATACATATATACCATAAATGGGTACATAACCAGGAGCATCAGTAATAACATAATTTACACACATTGTGTTGCTTTCTTAAAAGCTGTTAAAGACATTTTAAAGATATCAATATTCGTGGACACACTACATTTTTTATTATAAAGTGAGCTAAGCCTTGTAATAGGAGAATTAGATCCTAATTTTGTTCTCCGTTGCGGTGGTGCAAACAAACGGATAGGTTTTCGAGGTATTTTACGGGGTATAGTAAAAGAGAGTTTAGAGAGAAGACGCGGACAATGTATGTTATAATTTACCAATTTATATAAGAAAATTAAGTCAATGGCGTCTCTCCGAGTATTTAGGTCAGATATTTTAAAGTAATCTAGTGATTCTCTATAAGAGTACTTGTCTCGTTTAACTCTATTAAAACAAAACGCGAGATGTCTAACAAATCTCTTTTGCACCCGTTCAATACGCAGTGTATGTGTTGCAAAATGAGGACGCCAAACAACGCTCCCATACTCCAACATTGACCTTACAAGACAGTTGTACAAAATGATTTTCGTTTTAGGCTTTTTAAAATATCTAGAAATTCTAATTACAAAGCCTAACATTTTTGAAGCTTTTTTTATCAAGAATTCCATATGAGGAACAAACGTTAATCTGTTATCAATTGTGATTCCCAAATCTTTTATGGTCTGTGTCTCACTGATTTGCGCATTCTTAATGAAGTAGACTGATGGTATAATATTATTCTTTCTTGTAAATTTAATATGAAAGCATTTTGATACATTAAGCTCCATACCATTATTTTGACACCAACTAACTAGGGCATGTAAGTCTTTTTGAAATTTTACTACATCCTCCCAAGTTTCAATTATTCTATACAACTTTAAATCGTCTGCAAACAACAATGGAGTGGAATAGTTAAAACATAGTGGAAGGTCATTGATAAATATGTTGAACAATATTGGACCAAGGTGTGAACCTTGTGGTACACCAGAAAGTATTTTACATGAATATGAAGTAAATCCGTTAACCACAACAAAAAATGAGCGTTCCGATAAATAAGAACCTAGCCAATCGAGGAAAATACCTGCAACACCATATGAGTTTAATTTCATCAATAAAATTTTATAGACAACTTTATCGAAAGCCTTACTGAAATCGGTGTAAATTGCGTCCACTTGTTTTTTTTTATCTACACAAGAAATAATGTCCTCCATGTAAGTCGCCATGTTAGTATTAACTGATCGACCTCTTAAAAATCCGTTCTGCTCATCGCATACGTATTTCTCAAAGTGTGTTTGAACGAAAGGGCATACTAAAGATTCAAAGATTTTAGCCAAGCTAGACAGAATAGAAATTGGACGATAATTGCTTACAACGTGTATATCTCCTGACTTGTGGATTGGCACCACCTTAGCCGTCTTCCAAACTGAAGGAAAAACTCCTGCATTGCGTGAAGTGTTGAATATGAAATGCAATGGGGTGACTAGGTTTTCAGCACATTTGCTGATAAAATATGGCGGAATACAATCAGGTCCAGCACCTTTCGTGCGATCTATAGAATTTAGGGTTTTAAGAATTAAATCACTACTAATATACAATGAGACCAGTGCCTCACTGAATGCATGATTACTGTGGTGTGCTTTGGGGCACAACAGGGGATCCAAGTCACTGTCATTGTTGTTATACACAGACTCAAATTGAGAAGCAAACATATTGCAAATACTGTTTCCATCTGAACATGTAGAGATGCCATTCGTAAGTGTGACTGGGTATGAACTGCTACCACCGCGTCTCTCTTTCACAAATGACCAAAAATATTTAGGATTATTGCATATTCTACTTTCTGATAAATTCATATAATTACTGTAGCATTCAGTAGTAATTGTGGCACAGCGCTCAGCCAATAACTGGAAAGATATCAAGTCTAAGGGGTTATTATATTTTTTATACCTAATTCTATATTTATTTTTTTCATTTAATCGTTTAATCAGTTGACGTGAGAACCAAAGTGGGTAATTTTTATTATTTGGTCTAGAAATTGGTACAAATTTGTCTATTACCTCTCGAATGACTCCATAAAAAATTTCAACTAGTTTATTTACATCCCTCACACCGGCGAACATATTATACCAATTTATTTTAGATAAGTACGCGTTAATTACCTGGTAATCCGCTCTATAGAAATTATAGCTGATATATTGATTGTTGTAAGGCAGTTTTGTTTCACAAGAAAAGTTAATGGTTATATTTAATGGTGGGTGAAGTAAATCTATTGTAGATAAAACATCAACTGCACGTGATACAATACATGGAGATCGAAAGTCTAAGAGTACCAAATCCAAGATTCTATTCATGCTATTAACAATATGGTTGTGTTGTTGAAAATTGTTTAGGTTAAGAAAATCCAAAAAGTCATAGTTTAATGGAGAAGTGTAATAAGTATCTGAATTTTTGACCAGTTCCCAGTTGATATTACTCAAGTTAAAATCACCGATTATACATTTGTGACAGTTATTTTGTTCATTAATATTAGAAAAATTATCTAAAAAAGCCTTAAGATTAGATCTTAATACTGGAGGTGGCAAGTAGACAGCACAAAAAGCTATTAAAAAAGGCTTCATTGGTGTGCCAAGATCAATAGTAACCCACAAGTCTTCATTGGCAGTCTCATATGAAAACTGCCGTTTACATCTTATGGATTTTGAAACAGCTATTAAGACTCCTCCACCTTCCTTCTTCGTCGTAGTTCTTGATTCCTCTCTGTCCCTTCTAAAGACAATATAGTTGTCATCAAAAAGTTCTGAGCTTAATATGCCACAGTTTAGCCAAGTCTCAGTTAGAATTATCAGATCATATCTGGTCCTACTAAGATTACAAAAGAAAGCATGCGTTTTTGTTCTTAGACCTCGTACATTTTGGTAGTATATCGATAAAGAACATAAGGTAGTGTTTGATGAATTCATAATGTTTATTTGCGCGAAAAACTATGTATCAAATACAACATGTATATTTTTCCCTTTAATATTAGACTATTTTATTCAGTGCATCCAAATCTCTTATTAATATGTATTCAGAAAAATCAGTTTTTCTTGTGTAAATACGACCTCCTCTGATCCACACGTGCTTATATCCTTTTTCTTTAGCTCTTATGCGTGTTGCCGCGTGTAACGCCCTATTCCCTGGACTGAGATGTTCAGAGATGTATATGGGTGACTTTTCGCCATCGAAACCTATGTATGACGTGTTTAATTTATCAGCAATACTTTTAGTTTTATTAAAATTTATTGATGCGGCCAAAAAGGAATCACGACATCTCGGTGAGGCAAACTGAACAACAATAGACTTGGGACGATTGCTGTTGTTTTTAGATTTCATGACTCTAGTGCAATGGGCGATGTCATCTATTTTAGTCGGGCTATTAATAACCTTTCCCAATTGTGCAATAATGTTGATGAGATTTTCGTTTTTTTTCTGGGGGATGCATTGAATTTCAAGATTGTTGGGTCGGGTTTGTTGTTCTAAATTGTTAAGCCGGACTGTCATTTCCTTTAAATTTGATGTAATGTTTTTATTTTGTTCCTCTAAATTCCTAATTGTATCCTTATCTTTCTTGCTTTCTCTTACGATATCTTCATACTGTAGATTAATAAAAGAAACTGAGTCTCTAATATCCTTTATCTCCTCCCTCATAGACTTAAGTTCGTTGCTCAACATATTTTTCATAGATAACGTAATTTTTTCAATAAGCGTATCAGCCTGCTTATTCATCTCC
This sequence comes from Heliconius melpomene rosina, assembly GCF_056956725.1. NCBI lineage: Eukaryota > Metazoa > Arthropoda > Insecta > Lepidoptera > Nymphalidae > Heliconius > Heliconius melpomene. The sequence continues at coordinate 8,628,696 of NC_140405.1, forward strand.
TCCTGTATGATAGTACGTACACTATCTTCGGTAATAGAAGCATTAGTCGCACCAGGTGGAGATTCTAGAGCTTGTCTTTTTTTGGAACGTACAGTAATATTGGGGTTGAAACGGACTGGTGTGTTATCACTATTTTTAGTTTTCGGTGTTATCGAAACACATATTGGACAAGTCCATGCAGTTTTTTGGTTGGTATAATCCAGGTTTAGGCATTTGTGATGAAAAGCCTTTTTGCATAAGTCACATTGTAGATATTTTTCGTTTTTGTTGTTTATTGAACAACAACCCCATTCATATACTGTCGCGTCCATTTTTATAGTGTAGACCACGAAATATATTTAAAAAAAATATATACATAAAATATATCGTTTATAAAAGTAGCACTGTAATAATTGCTCCCATGCAAATGCACCTCAAGCAAACAGCATTTAAACTTATAAATTGCACGCTAATAAATGCTCTCGACGCAGCATAGTGCAAAACCAGTCGCTTACTCGTTACGTTTAATAAAGCTGTGGTAAGGTAGGCACAAAAAAAAAAAATCTTGAGATACGCGAAAGAATTTGTCGAAATACTGCTTCTTTAGAGGAGAATACGTAGAGTTTATATGACCCACAGTTACAACACAGACTTAAGTTTATATTAAGCACTGGCACGGTAGTTAAACTTCACTTTACGCGATTATATTTAAATACTTGTTCGGGACATTTTGACAACAACTGTTCACTTTGACTGTGGTTGATTATTTACGGCTTGGTTAAGTGCCGATCATATCATTTGGTTTAGGTTAGAAAAGTCAACCTTATTATCTTTAACTGGCTTCTATGCATTATCAATATCATGAATGCTTTATCACGAAATTTTACAAACTGATTTTTCAAAGAAATGCAAGCTACTATCGTTATATCTAAAAGAAAAATGGCTTATAATAAGAGTATCAACCCCTACGGACCGTAATTTTTTACCTTTTTACTAACATAGGAAAGCCGAAGGGACTTGCCTTATCGTTACAAAAATTTTATTACTCCTCGTAAAATGTGAAAACTTATTCGAGGGCTTGTTTTCCGATTTCCAGATAACTTGTGTAAGGGTAACTTTTAGATGCTAAGTTATTCCAACCCTTTTTAAAGAATAAGGCTATCGTGGCGTAGGCGTTGTGGATTCGATTTCCATTCGGAATGGAATCAATTATTTACATTACGCGGTTTTGGTAAAACAATATCTGGCGTTAAACCACGCCACACTCAAGAAGCAATGTCTCGAATTGCTATATTCTTTAAGTCAGCTACGTGTACTAGCATCGCTATGAATTATATTATTTTAGAGTATAAAATATTTAAGACTGTATCGGTAGCACTATGCAGAACATAATGCATAATAGTATTATACTGTCACATCGAGACTAAGTCTAAACTAAATCTAGATATATTGTAGAATGCATGTGTGTGTATGTAAATATGTATGTATCTATGTGTATAAGTAAATGTCATTCACTTTTATTTTTCTCATAAACTAACTTTTACTCTAACTAAGAAATTTCTATGATACATTCAAAGTACCAAATACTATGACTGCAGGTACGGTGAGTTACATCGAAACTCTTGACGCGGTTAAAATTGAGTGTAGCTTTCTTTGATAAATCATTTATCCACCACAAAAAGAATTTATGAATTCCAGATAGTAGGATTACTCACTTAATAGAATTCATTGATTCTTTTTGCATTTTTTTCATTCAATCTCTGTTTTTTTTTATTGCAATCATATTCTTTAGCTTTATAATATTAATACAGATATAAAAATGAACCAATTTTGAATATTTTCTATGATATACCAAATTGCCCATTGCGATTAATTAAAGCATTTATTAAAAACAATACTTTATATTTTATTAGGAAAGTCATTTCATCACCGACCAAGGCAATTTACTTATAGTTAGTATAGTTGTCGTAGAACTGAGTGCTGAAATTTAATACAACTTTACTTAGATCACTGAAGCTTCGATGGAAGCTTCTCGAGAGCCTCTAGAGACACGAACTGTGGCAGTTACTTGTTTGTTGAAGCTTACTACTTTATACATATAAAATACTACATATGATTAATAAAAATTTTAAAAAATCTTTTAAAATAAGCTTTAAAAACAAAAAAAAATCTAATTTTATTAAAAATTTAATATTTAAAAAAAAACTTTTACCGAAAATGGCTTTATTTATTACTTAGGATAAGTATTATCTTACATTTGATTTACAATTGTATCTTTACTTTTTTTCTTAGTAAGTATTAATTTATTTGAAGACTAAGAAACAGTGGTCATATATTCAAATAGATTAAGTTAAAAAAGTTTTAGTATAAAAAAAACATCGAAATATTGATTGCTATATTATCGAAGAGGTTTTATTTTTCTGTTTAAGCAAACATTTTTAAACAACATGCGAGTCCATTATTCTTTACAAAACGATCCAATCTGACCGGATATTGGATTTCATCGGGTTTGCTGATATTTCTTCTTAATATACGTAAGTGTATGACCGATAATAAAAAATATGTTTAAAAATTATTTTAATTCTATAGCTTTAGCTAGAAAATATGTTTAAAAATTATTTTAATTCTATAGCTTTTCTAGCTTTTAAATTATTTAGGTTTTATAACAGCTTCAAGCTGTATCCCGCACACAGCAGGGTAGGCAGAGGAAACATAGTGTTAAAACACTGCTTTCCCCACTTTCTGCCGAATTCTGCAGGTATTGGAGAGACAGACACTCAACTGAGCCATAATGTTGGAAAAGAGATTTCATCTTTATGTCATGATTAAACCTAGATATTAAATTCTAGTGCTTCTAAAACTAATAGCTTACATGAAGCTTATTTAGTATCCAAAATAGTTTGTTACCCCGTTCACATTGTTCTAGCGAGCGTGGAAAGTTACCGACAAATAACTACGTTAAAATATAATACGAATTTGTTTTTGAAAAGCTTATTTATGTGTTTAAAATAAAATTGAGTGGTAGATATTGGAGGTGAAGTTGAAGATTGTTTAGGTTTTATAATAAATAAAAAATAGGTAATTACATAAAATAGTAGGGTAGATATCTTTTTCACGTTCTGGTATGTGATTCTCAGGTCTGAGAACTTTGGTAAACTGGTGGTAGTCCAAAAAATTAAGAAGAAGAAACATTAAAAAATTTTTTTTATGGTTACCTGTAAGAAATTGTTTTTAGTGATAGGATTGCCATCGCACATCTATGTCTTTAAATTTACTGTATTTTTTATTTATTTTTTCTATCCGTGCAAAAAAGAATAAAAATAAATAAATAAATAAACATTATTTTGACTTTGACTTTGAAACATATTTCGCAAATATACCAGTTAATTCACTAGTTCTTATTTCTCTTATTAATTCTCTCGATTTATACTGATTTGGCATTCGATCCTTTCTTCGTTGCTTTCAGTTTTAAGAACTCTTGTCTTATTCTCACTCAGGTTTAGTTTTACAGACTCATCTTTTAGAGTACCTACAACTTGCATTCTCGTGATGTAATATGCACTGTACAAGAGGCAATTTACTTTTACGTCACCTACTTAAACTCCTATTTCGCTTTGTTTCACTCCTTGGAGATAGTTATCTAAATACAAATATAACAACGAAGCTCTAACATTGCGTAACCTTCTTTGACACCCAGATTGGATGTAAAAGGCGACATGCCAAGCGCATATAAGCTGACTTATCTCTGTAAAGAGACTTTATAGCCTACAGCAAAGGTCCGCTTACCAGGTCAGTATTTCCCATATTTTTTCAAATAACCCTGTCAAACGCATTTACCAAGTCCACAAAAGAACAGGAAGCCTTTCAGTTCTTTTCATACTTATCGCTAATATTTTTAGCATATTAAATTGAAATCGTCGAAGATAATAATTTAAATGGTATAATAGTAAAATCTAATGCATTTTTAATTTAGTGAGAAATAATTAAATTGTATGTATAAGATAATAATCGCCAACGAAATTAATAATTTAAAAAATAATTAAACGTAATTAAAATCCGTGCAGTAATTTTCATGTATTTGTTTAGGCGCAGGTAAAGCTATTATGTTATACTAGTTTATTATATTTTATTTTTAAGATTTCGCATTATATTGTTTCTTTACCTTCCCACCTAAAGTACTTGTATAATATTAAAGTTAAACAAAATACATTATTTAAATACACATATCTCTTAATAACATTAACACCGTCGCGCGTCGTTCCATTACAACAAAGCCAAAGGAATTCGGCCGTGACACGTATCCCCATACCAACGCATGAAATTCCTCTAAATCTCTTTGATAATGGAAATACTTTCTCTTTCCAATATACGTGATTGTATATTTACATTCCAATTAAATTCACACAAGGTTCCATTGGAATTAAAAGGTCATCTGTGCCTGGGGTGGTTGGTTGATATTTGGCTTATATAAAAATTTTAAACTTCATTATTAAAGAGGCAGCCTTGCCGCAGTGGAACAGTGTTTTCCTTTTAAAACGATGGTCGTGAATTCGATCCAGGAACTAAATTCACAACCAGCTCAAAGGAGTTACACCTACACTTAACCTATATTTATATTATTTTCAAATTAGAGCATTAATCTGTTAAAAATATTCCTATCTGAGAAACAATGAGAGCGGCCATACTATGTTTCCGACCCAGTCATATATACACGAATATTTCACATACGAGAACATGAGATCAGATCAAGAACGAACCGGGACCGACAGCATCCCGCTATGCTGAACAAAACTCCAGCTGTCAAAATGATTTAAATAATACAATAAAGGAGAGATCTAGGAGAAATAGGAGAAATCTAGTGAATGTCTTGTTAATTTTTGGTTGTGGTTTTATACGTAGGGTAATATCTGCTACAAGATTATATAGTTGGTAGTGCAATTTAAAAGCTAATGCATATTTTATCATAGCACACCGTCCGTAAACTTGTTATACGATATATTTACACCTGGGAGCAGCTATAGCGAAATGTTAGTGTCATTGTAGTCACCATTATTTTAAAAGAAATAAGAATTTTAGTTTAAAAATCTTTTGTAAGGCAGCAATCAACTTTAGTTACGTTAATATACTAAAGTTAGAAAGATATAGATAAGCTAAAGAGTTTTTATTTATTTATTTATTTATTTATTTGGTTTATCACATAGGTACAGTACAGCTTTGTAAGTTTGGTATATATATACTTAAAAAAAAATAAGTACTATACATACATAGCTTTTATATACATACATAGGTTCTCGCTTTATCCCTAGCGGAGTAATCAGAGTCCATTAGTCCGTTAGAGAGTCCGCCCGTCACACGAACAAATATCGAACCAGCAACCATTGCGTGTACGTATAGATACTTCAACTAAGCAACCATAAAATCCCATTTTTATTTAATATATATACCACTTCCACTCAATTTCTATTCAAGACAGACGTATGCCACGGCTAGAGATGAATGCCCGGGTAAAGCGACACTTACCGTGGAATTGTTTCATTTATTCTCCCTAGTATTTTATTGTACTTGTAATTTAAACAGAATAACCCACTTAGGGTTAGGGGAGCTTACGACGTAATGGCCCACGAGTTGAATATAAAATGTACACGCTTTTTTATAGAATGCTGTTTTTATTTTAAGCTTGATAGTATATCATGAAAATTACTTTAATGACTTTTATATTTTCTTGCAGTAATGTTATATGTGTTGCTATTTAGTTTTTTTTTCAGCTTAACACTGTATGCCGCATATAGAAGGGTAGGTAGAGGGAATCTAGTGTTTAGACATTCTATTCCTCAGTTTTCACTTTGACTACAGAGAAGAAATAAAAGAAATAACAAATAACAATTATTTACCCCGAGAGACAATTGAACTCACAACCCCTTGTACCATTGCGATGGCCTCTAAATTCCTACTTTCAACTTCGTATTTTATAGAAAATGCTATATTAAAATAAAAACCAGTAAAGTGCGAGAAGACTCGGTCATTGACGGTTCCGTATCAATTTCAGGATTGTACGTCAACTAGAATAATAACTTATAAAAGTTGACAAACTTAATGCGATAATAAACATTATATGAAATAAACTAAAATTGTAACTCTATAATAGTTGTATCTGTAATATAAATATCAATTTCCATTTTTTTCTTGCCAAATTTCATAATTGTAGGTTTACGGGAAAAATCCTATAGGCATTGATTACGGGCTAATTAGGTTTACATTGATATCTCTACGCAATCTCGATAAATAGTCGATACCGACGCGATGGGCGTCTGGGATGGGGATGGGCGGAAAACAAAGTGATCTTTTAAGAATTCCGTTTTTTTTCCTTTTGAGGTAAGGAACCCTAAAAGGACGGCCTTTTGCCATATACAAATGAAGGCCGCAAAAACATCAGAACCAGGGCATCATGAATTGTCCTCTAAGCTATTTCTTCTTAAATTTACATAAATTATTCTCCCTGTAATAACTCTTAATTTAAAGTGTCTAACTTAAATACCGAGAAACTTTTCGCTTCAGCTACCACGAGCTTGATATTCAAAAGACTGGATTTTCAAACATAAATAACACTATTAAAACCTCTTCAGTTACATTTTATAATTTTAAATAATAATAATAGATTTTGCGGCATTTTGTTTGAAATTCGCCGTGTAATTAAAACATATAGAGTACCTTCCGGGCACCTTTGGTGTACAGTTTATCACTAAGTATGAACTAATCATACAAAAAAATACTCTATTGTATACAGTCAGATATGCTGAGCTATTCATTTGTCACAACGATATTATTTTATTTAAATTGTCTTTTTCATCCTCCTGCTCCTTTATAATAATGAAGCAAATTGAAATGTAATACATATATTAATATGTAGCTATTTCCTTTTAATTGGCTTAGTTACTGAAATACAGATAAAGTTACTTTGAAATATAAACAATAATGTTAGGTAAAATGAATTTTAAAAAAAACAGCTTTACGCTGTATCCCGCACGCAGCAAGGTAGGCAGAGGGAACGTAGTGTTAAGACACTCCGTACCCCATTTTCTGCCGAATTCTGGAGGCATTGTGAGTTGAATGGCAGAACTCAACGCCGCGTTTTTGCGTTGCCACCAGAAGAAGAAATGGAAATATAAACGTAAATAAACATTTGACTTCCTCGAGTGGGGATCGAACCCACCCGTCGCGTTACAGTCACACCCTTGTCCCGCTGCGCCATTACGGCCTCAAAATAAATATTGATTTAAGATATTTATATTAAAACATAATTTGTTTAAACTTTCTACGAGCAAAATTGGTAATGTATGTATGTGGGGCGGTACGATGTAATTACTTTATGATTCGGGACCACAGATGGTTTTACTAATTTAGTTAACAGATAATTTATTAACCTTTGTGTTCATGCAAATAGTTATAAATAATAAGACTTTCTTTGGGCTTTAGGTTATATATTTTTAATATTATATTATTTCAGTTTTGTTTCTAAAAATATGTAATAGTAATATTTTACTTAATAAATAAACGTACGAGTATATTCATTCTATTTCCTCGAAATTGTATTTGACTTTTCAATTAAGTTTAGACTTAAGTTCACCTACTTTGAAAAGTTTTGTAAGTTCTGAAAGTCCCCCTAATTTGAAATTAAATAACGTAACTGTTGATAATATAAACAAATGCTCGAAGAAATTTTCTGTAAGTATATAAGGAAATGAAACAAACAACATTTTCATGTAATATTTTCTGATAATTTTCCTTAATTAAGCTTATTTAGCTGTTTCGTAATAAAGCGGGTTGCTATGAGACACTGAGTGAGTAATTAGCATTATATCTTGGAAATTCATCAAAACCTGATTATTATGTCATAATATATCATATTTTAATGAACAAAGTAATATTATATTATACACTCATATATTGTACTAGCGGCGCGCCCGCCGCTTCGCTCGCTTGAACTTCATGATTATTCATGGATATCGTGGCACTCCTGGCTTATGTTATTTTAAATTATTAGGTCATAATAAAAACCTCATTTCATTCAACACTGACCACGCAGAATAACTATTCCTAAACCATTATATTAATATGTCTTAAGTAGCCCAGCCCTGCTAAGGGATGTTGGGGATACATGTCAGTTGCTCCAGATCTTCATTTTTATTATGTGGACAGAAAATGTTTGTTATGTTGATCAACTTTTACTAAGAGTCGCTTCGCTCGCTTTACTCTCCATTTTTCATTCGTATACAAAATTACTGATTGTGAATTAATAATAAATAAAAAGTTCATAAATTTAAACGGAATGTTTCACACTGAAATTAACATAATATTATTTTTTTTATAATTCCGAATAGATAACTATCTTACAACAAAAATGTCTACCATTTATCTCTACAAATAAATAACACAAAAGGCAGTAAAGCCTTCAGTGAACTACATAATGCTATACAATATAATATAGAAAGAAGCAAATCGAAACAAATTACTTGTTGACATTGAGGTGATTTGTAATACCAAGGACGGGCTTACCTTTCCCATATAAGTCGTTGGCACGCGATCCCATTATTATTATCGAATGTACACGCTCGCTTATGATTGATACCTGGCTTTATTTATTTTTTATCTTCTCATATTTCTCGGGTAGATACTATGGAAAATTACTTTGTAAATTGTTAAATGTCTCGAGCTTAATAAACTAGATATTACTTTCCATATATTTGTAAATATGAATAAACAGAAAAACTCTTCGGTGATCGTATACACTATTATTACATCGTCATACGTCTTAAAATAGGGAAATTACCAAATACGTGCCAAAATTTTACACCCCACCTCAAAAATAATTAATTCAAATCAAAAGTAATTAATATTTCAAATAAACAAGCAAATTATTGTTTCATCTTTTTGGTGTCAAAAAAATTAATCAAATGAAATCCTCAATTTCTGTACTATAACGGCGTTAAAAGCACCTAGAACTAAGACGCTATGTTTTGTTTTAATATGGACTATATAAGAAATCAATAAATTTTGTTACCGAGGTGTGCTCCATGTTCGTTATTTGTGGGCCCTTATTCCAATCAACTTATGCAAATACCTAACACCACACAGAAGGTCTCTGTGCTAACAATAATTACTATGCATATCAGCCTGGAGCTATGCATACACAAACAATGCAATGAGGTTGTATTGAATCTATACATTGATGATATAGGGGAAGAGATATTCCAATTATTTTTCTGATATTTTTTCCAGCTTCACGCCTTATCACGCATATAGCAGGGTAAGGCTCAGGGATAGAATGTTTTGTTTATCATCTAATACTGAATTTCCTAATATTTTTCTTAGATAATTTGCTGAATAAAATGAAGCTCAAGTATATATAAAATTAGTAATTTTGACTTTCCTTAATTTCATTGAAATGGGAACATTTGTAAAAAAATATATATCAATATTTATTATTAATTTATTTATACTAGTTATTTATATGATTTTTTTTTCATTTTTTTTTAAATTAAAAAAGAACATAAATTTAAAGATCCTTAAAAATAAAATTATATGGTCCAATCAAATAGTTCAGAGTACTTGCACGACTCCTTATCGGTTCGCCAAACCACTCTACTTGGAAATTTTCTATTATCTTGCCAACAAATGTATCTATTTCCAGTTCGGCTATACGTCGACCTATTAGAAAAAAGATTTAGTAAAAATCAGATAAATTTGCCAAACCAATATTACTAAATGAAATATTTTTTATGTTGACCTAAAATAAAATCTAGTCACTACGTTCTCCACTTTCTAGCGAATGATCATATTGCCAGAAAGAGGAAATAAAAAAAAATATTCCTCCAAACGGGAATCGAACCCACTCAGACGCTGTGCAAATTTTATACTACCTATGCAACTCCTTGTTCCATATCCAAATGGCCCATAAACAAATGGGTGTGCGTTTCCATAATACAAGGGATCACTTTTTTCAACAATCCATCTCTCTGGAATATATTCCATCGGTCTCGGGAAATGTTCTTCCATCAAACACATGTATTGATTAGCAACTATTAAGAACATCTGTAAAAAATAATACATGTGAAAGTCTCGTACATCTTCTTTAAATAAAAAGTAAGCTTCCCGCTGTATCCCGCACATGGCAGAGGGAACCTAGTGTTCAGACACTTCGTTCCCCACTTTCTGCCGAATTTTGAAGCCAAGACGTGTAAATAAATATTTCACTTCCTCGAGTGGGGATCGAATCCACAACCGTCCCGTTACAGTCACACCCTTGTGCCGCTGCGCTACGACGGCCTCAGTATCATCTTCATCATCATCATCTTCTTCATCAAAATCAATAAAATCCTCCCGTAACTGACGGATATCGTACAGCTGAACTTAGAAAGCATAAATTGGCAAGTAGAACCTTAAACAATTATATGGGAAGTATCTCTAAATAACTTTACAGTTACAAAAAATATTTTTCTAACAAACTCTCTTGTCGATAAATTATAGGGATTCTAAAAGTTGGAAACATTAAAATTACAGTCATATATAATACTTAAAATAAAAACATAAATTATTATATTAAAATATATCTAAATATGAGAGAAATATCTTACATCTTTAGGTATTTTATATCCTAACAAGTTGTATTCCTTAGTAGTTTTTCTTAAGTTACCACCCACGACCGGCATTAGCCTGATTGCCTCTTTAATACAAGCTCTGAGATATGGTCTTTTTTCCTGTTTTGACAATATTTTTTCGCGTAATTTATTTTGTTTTTCTGGATTTTTGGCTAGTAAGTACAGCACTCCCATCACTGAATTTGCCGTCTGTAAGGAAATTATACTTAGATTAATATATTCACTATATTTGAATATGTATAATTAATTGTATATAGACTTATATTACTAAACAATGGTTTATATTAAGAAAAAAACATTTAATAGCAATTTCTGCTTACACTTTGAAGAGTTCTATTCTTGCTGTATAAATAATCGGATATAAGTTTTAAATATTTTTTTCTATTATAAATCGTAATCTACATTTGTAAAGCTTATTTTCAAACTTATTTATATTTATTTGTACCGTGTCTACTCCGGCAAGTAGCATGTCGCTGGCCATAGTCACTGCAATTTCAGGGTCTATTTCAAGTAACTTTTCCAAAACAGCTTTTTCATCGTCACTTTTTTCTTTCACTTTTAAGTCTTCCATAGCTTTGTGTACAAAATATTTACTCAGTCTGAAAATATAAATAAATTTATCTTACTACTAGCGACCCCCTTGCGGCTTCGCCCGCTTTTACTACTGGATTATTCATATAATGTATGTTTGCAAAGCACTTAAGATAATGTGAAAATTAATTAAACTCTAATGCAACCCGCATTTTCGTAGTTTCAATAAGGATTTTCCAATTGTTTTACACAGCAAGGATTTTTTAGTAGGTACCGTAATTTTAAATCTGTGCTACTAATCTTTTCAAGTACTTATTAAGATATATTTAAATGACTATTTTTAGATAGTTAAATGACAATTTTTAAACGGAAGAAATTATAAACAAAAGCCTACCTACTAATAACTACTACAAAAAATATGAAACCAAATATATCGCGCTGAAATAATACATTCAACTCCAATTATCCAATACGTGCAAACGCATCTAAATCTTCGTTGCTATAGAGGCAGGCGGGTTTTTTTTCGAGCTTGTGGTTAATGCTGTTAAAACAGCGACACCGGTTGGGTAGGCACTACGTGGCTGCCTGTGAGGAAAATTAAATAGAATGCATCGGCCGGGAATCGAACACGGGCCGCCCGCGTGGCAGGCGAGCATTCTACCACTGAACCACCGAAGCGTGTAAGGCAGGCGGGCGCGGCGGACGCATGGCGAGTGGCGAGCCGTTTCGCAGCAAAGATTTTTTGATATTGTAACAACTTCTAAAGTACTTATTAAAATGAAAAACAGTAAAAAACAGTTTTGATCTACATTAAATGGCCAACGTAACTAATATACTTATTTATATGCTGAGAGTAAGGGATAAGTGAAACTTGAGTAACATACAGCTGATGTGCCAACGGCGTGATGTGTCAACAATTAAATGCGTTTTTCTCTAAAATTATTCGCAATTTCGAAATATTGTAAAAAGCAAATTTTATCTTCGTTTAACGTAGAAAATTAATAAAGTATTTTAAAGGATAAGGATTAATACCATTATTGAAAAATATCCCTCACAATAAAAAATATATTGAAATTACAATTTTTAGACAGAAATATGATCACTACACGTTATTCTTAAAAGATATGAATATGCTCTCGCTGACTTTTTTGTAGATCTTATTAAGAGGAACAATACTCCAGTACATTTTTTTCATGTAGTACTTACCATTAAAGCAGCGCATGCGCGAAAGTGTCTCAACGGGTAGGACTTTAGACACATTTATCGTATTTATGTTAATTTACATAAGAATGTACAAAAAATAAACTATATATAAACCTTCCCTGAAAAATACTCGACCTAATGGTGAAAACGGCATAAAAATCCGTTGGGTGGTTTAGAAGAAGAAGAGTTAGAAAGTTCAGACAGACACAAAAAGCGACTTTGTTTTATAAGATATAGGATAGGATATACATTTATTTACTTCTTAGTTTAATTACGAACAATAGGTCAAAAATGTTACTTACTTTACTTGTTCACCGTAATGTTTCATGGCCTCCTTAAATGCTGGCGTTGAGAAATATCGCCAAAGACTTGGTTGAAAATCTAGTTTCTCTGCCGCATCTAAAGTATCATGTACCGACTGAATCAATTTCCTTACCGGTGACTCTTCAGGAAGGTTAGAATCGATACAGTTAATCCGGCCTCCAAGTGCGACAACCCCGATTGACTCTAATGCCCATAAATTCATTTCAATATCAAATTCACCTTCTAGCATATTTTTGTCATTACGTTTTGATTTCATTCTAAAAAAGATTAGGAAAATAATAATTTTACTAATAGATGTTACTTGTTTTTAATTGTTATAAACATATCTTATAGTTAGGTATATGGCACTAGAGTAAAAATTTTACTAATTTATAGAGAAGTAAAGTCACAAAATTAAATATTATTAAGTAAAAAAAATATATATTGAAATATTTGTAGCGAAGGTGATTTTCGTTCAGCAATAGATATCGGTAAAATAATGACAACAACTACCTTCTTATCATATCTTCTGCTACTTCTTTCAGAGGTTCTGTATAGAGTTTGATAGTTTTCGGTTGAAGTAACACTGGGTTAACTACCGATCGGAATTTTTTCCAATCTTCACCGTGTCTAAAATTAAAAAATATATATATTTTTACATATTAGATTTTTATTACGTACCAGTTTCCCCGCGTGGCTTCACCCGCGGTTTAAGTTTACGAATATTTATTTAATATCATTTTTTTAGTGCATGTTAAGTAGCGAAACTCAACGTCGCGCTTAGTCTCGACACCAGAGCGAAGAAATTAAAATTTATTCATATTCATATAGAAATATTTCATTGCCTCGAGAGAAGAGTGAGTGAGTAAATTCACAACTTGTCGCACTTACAGTCACACGCTTGTGTCCCTGGGCCACGACTGGTGTCTTGGCAAAGGGGGCCACAAACTTGGTTATTAAAATATAATGTATCACAACATTGTTAAATAATAAATGTTATTTCATCAAAACAATATGACTCACTCAGTTAGTAAACCAGTTGAGGCGTTCGAGGGGTTCTCTCGCCTGTTGTAAACTTTTCTGAAATATTCTAATGACTGAAATCCGGGACGAACAGGCGTCCAGTTTTCACTTCGGAAAACCTGAAATAAAATGTCTTTAAAAATAGAGCTGTTCTCGAATAATAAATACATGTACCGGCGCTATATGCGTATTTCATATGTATATATTATGTGAATAATATATTTCTTTAAAAAGAACAGACTGCAAATTATACGTATATGGAAAACTTAAAGAAATACTAAGCAAAAAAACAAAAATAAGCAATTATATTATTAATATTATTGATATTCATATTTTTTTTATTTTAATTACAAAATTTTTATTAACTTACATTGATTGCTGCTTCAGCATCATAAAGAAATATCATCGGAATAGCCCCAATGGCATCCAATTTTACAATAGGTCCATAAGTTTTGTATAAAATTTCAGGTAATTCTTCGTTTTTCTTGTACAACGCACCTGAAATGGTGAAAGAAGTACGAAAAATATTTTACCTGATACTTTTCAACGTTAAATTTATGTGTAAGAGATGGCTGTTTAACGATAAAACCGACTTTTAAATGAATTTTCGAATATGAATGAGTAATGCCATGTAATATATGGGTACAAACAATTAAAAACATTTAATTAAAAATATTATAAAATAGTAAAAAAAACATTAAAATAAGTATTTTAAATAATATAAGTAAACGCTATTAGCTATTACTGTTTAATACTTAATTGAGTAGTATTACCGCCTGGTATAAATGTCAACAGCTGCCCGATTAGAGGATAAGATGGAGGGCCTGGTATGTCTTTCCATGATTTTAAATTAGATTCTTCCAAACATTTTGCATTTGCAGTAGATATATACCTGAGATAGAAATATGATTAGAATAATAATTATTAGGAAACATAGGTTACCATTGGAACAATATGACAAATTTAAATCGACGCCTTCCCAGAACAAAATAGCAAAAAGATGAATAAATATAAATGCTTTGAAAATCACTTATCAATCTAGGATCTTTAATGTTAATATGAAAAATAATATAAAAATTAGTTCATCTGTTAACACTATATAAAAACTTTAATATAAGACTTACCTTATAGCATTATTTTGAAAGAAACGCAAACAAATAGCATGTTTCTTTAGACAATACATTTCAAATAGTAAATATAGGTTCACTATTCACTATCACTTACACTGCAATGTTATCAACACTAAACTGATTTATACAAACTTTTATCTTTAATCATAATTTTGTAAACATTTAATAAACTGGAATGATGTTTGAAGCACATTTGTTTTGTTTACATCTCGCGAGGTCAGTCGTCTATTTCTACGCGAGCGTTGTAACACTAGCTTCGCTAGTTGTATTAATAGATCCTACACCGAAATACGTGGGTCGTTATGACCTTGGTTCAATGATTAGCTTAAATGGGTACTTTTTTGTATAGATTCGCGTTTGGTTCCGTGTTTCGTTTACAGTTAAAGCTTAAATTTTGTTGATAAAAAACTTAATAAAGTGAGTAGTTCTTCTTCTATAGTAAAAATATTTTAATAATAATATTATTTTATTAAGAGTTGTCCTTAAAAGCTTTAATTAATTAAGAAGATCATACTGTCATTAAAATAAAATTTTTAAATTTTAGATTTCAGAAAGAGTAATTGTATGCTCTCTATATTTTCTTATTTATTACTAACTAAATGCTCTCTATATACAAGTCTTAGTTTGTACCATTTAACCGCCATTCCGTAAATCTTCTAAAAGATCAATTGGTGTCCACAATTAAAACCTGCCGCCATTTACGGTACTCTAACTAAAATATAGTAAACAAATAAAAACTATTTTTTCCCATACATATTACAATAACATTACCAATACAATTATCCTATGTAAAGTTGCCATGACATGAGTGCCTCTAGTATAGATTATAATACTTAACTAACAACCTTGATTCAAATGGCATTCTATAAGGTATATAGCGGATACGGCCTGTCCTCAATCCTCATTGTCGACGAGTGCTCTCATGTGAATAACGTAACTACTGCATTACGTTTTGTCATTTGAAAATATTAAAAGCGATCACAATGTATGAATGAGGTGACTGTATACGCCACAGGTTGTGGGTTCGATTCTCAGTCGAAGAAATATAAAATATTTAATATTTTCATTTTCCTCGTTCTAGTGTTTTAGTGATTTAATGTCTTAGTGTCGCGCTGTATCCGCAATTTGTCTGATGAGAGCAAGATCATTGAAAATAATTTATTATCCCGATTAATAATAGAATCCACAACGATCACGTTCATACGCTATATGATTTTTATAATTTTAAAAACAATGTTATTACCTACAATTTTCAGTGAGATAGCTATAATAGAGTCATAGATATGGTTCTGGTCTTGCCTAGCCTATCAGAACCAAGAATTCTATAATATAAATATTATTACATTTTGAAATCAATTATACCTTACACGTGCAAATCACTTACAATGATAATGTTCTTTTGATGAATATGATGAATATATTGTTACTAGCGGCCCGCTCGCGGTTTCACCCGCGTGAACTATGTTATTATTAATTTCTGTCTCCTACTACGTCCTAGTGACGTCTATGCAAAATTTGAGGCTCCTAGCATTTGTAGTAACGAAGTTTCATACAAACTTTCGACCCCAAAAACAACCCCTTAGAAGTCGAATATTACAAATTCCCGTCTTAGCGAGCACCTACGTCTTATAAGTGACTCCTATGCAAAATTTGAGATTCCTAGCACATGTAGTTTCTGAGATTTCGTGATAAGTGAGTGACCTTTCGATTTTATATATATAGATAATATATTATGAAAGGTAATTTATTCTATATTTCATCAATTTTGTACTTTAGTAAAGAAGCTGTAGACTTTATTTCTTTTATTATACCAATATAATACAGATATTACCTACTCAATCCTTCTAAAAATATTTTGTAATATTTTTACAATTCTCCCTCAGCATGCTGAGATCCTGCTGGATACGAAGAGAAAAGCTATAGCAATTAGGGATAACTTTGTTTTATTTTATCTATTTTAAATTACTTGCAGTTTAAAAATAAAGTATTAAGCAAAAGAAATAGTATTCGTACAAATAACTACCAAATAAAATATTTTGCTTTTTTTTCTTTTCCCATAATAATAAATTTATTTTCTAGTTTTATATTACACCCCATTTAAAAGTAAAACTACTAAAATAAGGATACATCTTTCTCAAATAGATTCATTGACCATTTAACAACAATTGGTCATTCAGTACAGACGTGTAGTGTGTAGAGAATAGAGATAAGCAATCGTTGAATATGTTTCTATTAGTTTTAAATATTAGTTTATTGTTGATATCACTGTCTCAAGTCCAAGCTGCTCCTAAGAAGAAATCATATTCGGAATTAAAATCTTGTGATATTGGTGCACTCGCCAGTGAGATTGCGTCATACGACACTGTGGTCTCTGATATAATAGATTACGTAGTGTCTGGTCCCTTTAAAGGAAGGACGTATGATGAGTAAGTAATTTATTTACTGTATTTCTGTATGTTTTTACATTTTTCTACCGCGTTTTGCCTTGTTACTAGAGCGAGGTAATGAAAATTATTAAATTTTTCATTCCCCCAATGGGAATGGAACCCGCAACCGTTGAGTTGACGATCAAACGCTTCTGCCACTGCGCCACGAAGGCCTCAAAAATAATATAAAAGTATTGTATTTTTGTTTTCTACATAACGCTTTAATAATTTAATTTATTGTATCGCTAATTAAGAAACACGACAGCAAGAGAGAAAGTTACGGCCTCATTATTTTAAATTTAAAATACTTTAATAATTGCAAATGTGTCGAATGAAATTATTTACAAACTTTCATAGCATTTATGTTATCAGACTTGAATATAAACAAATGTATTGATAAAAAACGGGAACTGTGTATTTTAAACTGTGTAATCATTTTTAATGTTTACATATTGTTAGTAAACACTTTTGTAGCTTTTATAGTATTTATTCGTCACAATCATTCAAATTTATAATATTAGTAGGATTAAATATTATTAAACTAAAATTATTTATAAAATTATAGATTTCGTATAGATTTTTCAATATTTAAGTCAAAAACCATTTTTTAATTAAATACAGTTGAGTAAACAATAAACTCTTTCGTTTAATATGCTAACATGTTTTTAAATTCTACCGCCAAAAGTCTATTCATATTAATTTTGGCGTATTTGCAGTTAATATTTATATCTTGCTAAAATAAATTAAATTGTAAATCTAAATAAAATGTATGAGTGACTGATGTAAAGATTACTATTAAACTTTAGATTTCTAAAACTAATTTCAGATTGGCCAAATTTGTCGACACATATGGCGCTCGAATATCTGGATCACAAGTACTCGAAGACTCTATCGATTACATGATTCAGCTGACACGAGAAGAGGAAATAAATGACGTCGTTACAGAAGAACTAGAGGTAATTAAGGACAATAGGAAACGCTTTTCTTATATATTAGTCTTCTTATATTGCTGTGAAATTGCTCCTTATATTGATGAAAAGAAAAAGTAAGATTAAAAATATAACGGAATAAAGAAGAGCTTAGATTTTGCTCGACTATCCAAAGCAATATTTATGATATTGAATGGTCCGTACTCTGCTTAACACGATAGAAACAAATCATGCATCTATAAAAAAATTAAACAATCTTAAGAAGTTTTACATTTTATTTAAAATAGTTTTACATTTTATCATAGTAAATAAAAAATGCTTATATACCAATCTCTGATTGAAAAAATTATATGGACATAAGTGATAATTATTATTTACTAATATATACTTATATTGTATTTTACAGGTACCTCATTGGATCAGAGGAACGGAAAAGATAACTATGATCCAACCTCGAGTAAAAAACATTGCTTTGTTGGGTCTAGGTCGCAGTGTCTCAACTCCACCTGAAGGTATAAAAGCAGAAGTCGTCGTAGTATCGAATTTTGATGAGCTATCAAAATTATCTGACAACGATGTCAAGGGTAAAATTGTGTTATACGATCCAGTTTTCACGACGTATGGTGAAACTGTAGTATATCGTTCACAGGGAGCATCAAAAGCAGCAGAAAAGGGCGCAGTTGCATCTTTAGTCAAGTCTATAACTCCATTTTCTATCAATTCCCCTCATACGGGCTATCAACATTATGAAGATAATATAAAAAAAATACCTGCTGCTGCAATAACCATTGAGGATGCAGACTTACTAAGAAGGTTTTATAATAGAGGTACAAAAATTGTTCTCAATATCACAATGTCATCAACATTTGAAACAAAAACTTCTAGAAATACACTCATTGATTTGAAAGGTACCCAAAATCCGGAAAAATTAGTAATTGTTTCTGGTCATATTGATAGTTGGGACGTTGGTCAAGGTGCAATGGACGATGGCGGAGGCCTGTTCGTAAGCTGGGCCGCTCCTGTAATTTTAAAACGCCTCAACCTAAGGCCAAAAAGAACCATTAGGTCAATTTTTTGGACTGCTGAAGAACTTGGCTTAATCGGTGCTTCCGCCTATGAAGAAAAGCACAGAAATGAAAGCAAAAATATTAACTTTATAATGGAGTCTGATGAGGGTACATTTGCTCCACGAGGGTTAGGTGTTGCCGGTACACAAAAAGCTCGTTGTATAGTGGCTGAAATTTTAAAGTTATTTAAATCCATTAATGCTTCGACATTAGTTGAAGAAGATAATCCCGGCTCTGACATCACTGTCATAACTAAGACTGGAGTTCCAGGTGCAAGTCTTCATAATGCAAACGATCGCTATTTCTGGTTTCACCACACTGAAGGTGATACTATGAATGTTGAAAGTCCTGAAGAATTGGACCTGTGTGCAGCTTTCTGGACTGCTGTGGCTTATATAATAGCTGATATTTCGGAAGATATCCCACGAAAAACATGAAGTAAATTTTAATAGTATGATTTTCTCATTTTAATAAACTACACAGTACCTATGTATGTGATGAAATATAAATTTATTATTTTTTTTTTACATTAGTCATTAGAGATTGTTGACCATTAAATATTATTCTACAAACAACATTTTGTTTTCTATCAATGTAAACATTTTTAGTATACTGGTCGTTATCTATTTTTAGTATGTTTACAATAAATACTCGTGCTAATTATAATATCGACATTATGTACCTACGTTTATTTATACTAATTACTTTATATTGTGTGAGACCGTCGTGGCGCAGCGGCACGCGACGGTTGTGAGTTCGATCCCCACTCGAGGATGTGAAATATTTATTTACGTTTATATTTCCCTTTCTCTAGCACGCGATGCTTTCAGAATTCGGCAGAAAGTGGAAGCGGAGTGCTTTAACACTAGATTTACTCTGCTTACCCTGCTGTGGGATACAGAGTGAAGGATTATAGAAATACCTGTATAATACCAAAACTAAGTAAGACTACCTAAATAGAACCTAGTTCATAAGTTTTAATTAAACATTCATGGAAAGAAAACGTGGGAATATGTAACGTAATTGGATTTTGAATCGAGCCCTTTTGTCGACGTTCGAAAACCTGCCGACGCCAGATAAGAAGTTACAATCGTTAGTTCTCATTGATATAGCCTGCGAATATATTTTATTTTACGTGCAAGTATTAAAATAAATCAAAACCACTCACTATAGTGCACTATAGTACTCACTATACTATTGCAAGTATAAACGTATAAATAAATATAAATGTAATAATATGACCTTATTTAACTTGTAACTTTAATATAAGAATAGTGAATTGCAATTTTAAGCAGAAGCTTAGGCAGAATTAATTTTGCCAGATGTAGTGTATGTGTGCGTATGTGCTAGACCTAGACTTAAACTAGGTCTGTGTCGATTAATTGCTTTTAATATTAATCTCAGAAAAAACTGTGGATGCAGTAAATACAAATAATTACTTAATTAATAACTACGATAATAAGTGACGTACGAGTAATATGGGCCAAATTAGGAGAATATTAGATAATTAATTATATTCCGTGGTTTCCCGATGAAATCATTTGTAAGTCATTTTACATCTGATTGAACAAATGGTACGTGAAATGATAGATATATTCTAATATAGCTTCCATTAATTTCACTAAATATTTTTTTTTACCTTCCCAAATTTATAACTAGTTTTTCGAAGCTTCTATTTCAGCTTCGGGTCACCTGATGGTAAGTGATCACCGCCGCCCACGACCCCTTGCAACACCAGAGGAGCTACAGATGCGTTGCCGGCCTTTAAGGTGGAGATAGACGATAATTATATGTAAAATCATATAATATACCTATATACTTTAATATTATGTTAGAATAGAAAATTCAATATAATAATTTGAACAAACTATTCATGTTTGATCTTTTTTTGGTACTTATAGATAAGATAGATTTAGTACGTCTTCGGTAACACAAATGCCTATCGAATGTCTTTAGAGTATAACGATAGACATTTCGACAGCTGCCGATTTTACTTAAAGAGATAAGATAGACGCTCCACAAAAGAGTCTTAGCTTATCATAACATCACAATATTTTTAAGGCACTGGTAGAAAGATGGGTTTCTCCTTGCGAATTCTTTTAACCCTTTTTATTATTTTTCTTTGTGAAGCAAAATTTATACCAAAAAGTAATAGCTGTGAAGCTATTCTGGGTAACGATTTAATAAAGGAGATAGCTTCCTATGAAAGTGTGAAAGATGAAATATTCAAATATGTTTTGGAAGGAGACTTCAAAAGCAAAACTTATAACGAGTGAGTTATATTATTTATTTCAGGACGGATATCTAACAATAAAAGTTAAATAACTCGACGGTTGTCGGTTCGATCGCCACCCGGGGAATGAATTATCATTAATTATAATTTATGTTCATTTTTTCGCCCTGGTACCAAGGCAAAAGCCGGGCATTAAGTTCCGTCACTCATATACAATGCCTCGAAAAAAGTGGATAACGGAGTGATTTAATATTAGGTTCCGTCTACCTATCCTGCTGTATGCATATTTCAGTCAATATATATTTTTAAATTTCCTTTTAGTTGAATTTAAGTGATACAACGCGTTTCGTATCGGTTTTAAAAACTGAAGTTGTATAAAGTAGTTTGAGATAAAAAATATGACTAATAAAAATAACTTTTAGATTAGCCAAATTCGTTGACACCTTCGGAGCTCGCCCATCGGGATCACAAGTTCTTGAAGACTCTATTGATTACATGATTCAGCTGAGTCAGGACGAAGATATAAATGATATTATTACAGAAGAGCTAGAGGTAATTAAATCAAAAACACATTGTATGACAACACTCAAACAATACTCAGAAATAAGATATTTAAATAGAATTTTGTTAGTTTTAAGATTTTGTTTTTATAACTAATAACAAATTCTTTTTCGTTATTAAAGGTACCCCATTGGATTAGAGGAGCCGAAAAAATAACTATGCTTCAGCCTAGAATAAAGGACATAGCTCTATTGGGTCTTGGTCGCAGTGTCACAACTCCACCGGAGGGTATACAAGCAGAAGTGATTGTAGTGTCCAATTTTGAAGAATTATCTAAATTACCCGATGAAGATGTAAAGGGTAAAATTGTATTATACGATCCAGTTTTTACAACCTATAGCGACACTGTAGTATATCGCTCACAGGGAGCAGCGAAAGCAGCAGAAAAAGGTGCTATTGCATCTTTAGTCAAATCTATTGCTCCATTTTCAATCAATTCACCACACACTGGATCGCAATACTACGATGATAATATTGAAAAAATACCAACTGCTGCAATAACAATGGAAGATGCAGATTTATTAAGGAGATTTTACAATAGAGATGAAAAAATCATTCTCAATATAACAATGTCGTCGACATTTGAAACAAAAACTTCTAGAAATACCCTTATTGATCTAAAAGGTAGAGAAAATCCGGAAAAAATAGTAATCGTTTCTGGTCATATTGACAGTTGGGACGTCGGTCAAGGTGCAATGGATGATGGCGGTGGTCTGTTCGTAAGCTGGGCCACTCCTGTAATTTTAAAACGCCTCAATTTAACACCAAAAAGAACTATCAGATCCATTTTTTGGACTGCTGAAGAATTTGGCTTAATCGGTGCCTACGACTATGAAGAAAAACATAGAAATGAAAGCCATAATATTAATTTTATTATGGAGTCCGACGAAGGTACTTTTGCTCCACTTGGACTGGCTGTTGCCGGTACACAAAAAGCTAAATGTATAGTTGCTGAAATATTAAAATTATTTGAATCCATCAATGCTTCGACGTTAGTTGAAGCCGATAGTCCCGGCTCTGATATTAGTGTTATCATTAAAACTGGAGTTCCAGGAGCAAGTCTGCATAATGCAAATGAACGTTATTTCTGGTTTCACCACACTGAAGGAGATACTATGAATGTGGAAAGTCCTGAGGAATTAGATTTATGCACTGCCTTTTGGGCCACAGTGGCGTACATAATAGGTGACCTTTCAGAAGATATACCACGATAAGAAAAAACATAATAAAAATTAATTGAATAAAGTATTAAATAAATATATAAGCAATGTGCATTACATTACAATTAATTATAAACGACTTTGAGATTGTTAATTTATTCCTAACTAACCCAACTATGCGTTCTTTGTTAAATTTATTGACGCTAAGTTAAATACAATATGGCTTTAATGTATAAAGGTAAGTTTGCGCTACGCACGTAAGGTATTTTAATAATAAGCCGGAAAATACAGAACTTTGTGACTTTACGATAATCGGTTTTTACTTTAATAAATTAAAAACTTAAGAAAAACATAACAAATCGCATTAATTTCTTAAACGTCAATGTCAAAAGAATTTTATTTGATATCTAAATAGTGACCCGCTACGAACTAGATAATTTATTTAATAACCTGAATTGTGTTCTAAATGAAAATTTTAATACCTCCTGTGACATTAACGTAATTTGTTGACTTTTTATTGCTTTAGAAATAAAAAATACGATTGTCTATTTTCCCGCTTTAGTGATAAAAATTATGTATGATTTATTGAAAAATCACATAAAAACATCATTCTGTAACTTTAAAGTTACACTCGCTAATAAAGAATTGCTACTTTGAAGTGATTTTATTTTATACTATGAAAACATAATTATCTAAGTTTTTAGTAGAGAGCCACACTCAATAGCGTCGATATATGTGACTAATCAATATGAAATTTATAGGTACAACACTTTACAGGTAATTATCGAAAATATTGATAAAAAATAAACGAATATCCTTTAATGTTAAATATGTAAAAAACGGGACTTAATGAAAATCTATCTATCAGGTTTTTTAACCATACCTGATTGAAAACAACGAATCACTATTTAACTGAAGTATTTAATTCGAAATCCTTATATTATTACTAGGCTCAAGGTGTAATTTTGTCATGTTTATAAAAAAATAAATTCTGGAATAACATTTTGAATAAATGTCATAAACTTTTCTTATTTAATTGTAATTAATACTAGAGATAGTTGCTTCTTTAAAATAATTAAGCAAAAATCCTTTTAAAAACCTTTTTTGCGCTTAAACTTTTAAAAATTTGCTTAAGAAATGCAAATATTTTCAATGAACATCAGAATCTGAGTACGTTTGAATTCATCATCTTTAAATAAAATGGCAGTAAACAAATACATGTACGAACTAAGTATGCGAAGTTGACTGCCAACCTTCAATAGATGGAGAGGCACATTAAGAAGAAGAAGAAGAAACAAATACATTATATTCTGCTAAATGTTTAGCAAGAAATATTATGAGAATTAAGCTTAAAAAAGTATCTTTTGTGTTGGACAGTTACTGGTGCCAGTACTATATATTTTTTAATAAAAAAAATATTTTTTTGTACTACATTTTGATAAGAAGTTGACCTACCGATATGACCACTGCTATACCAGTATAAAACCTTATATATAAATGCGAATGTCAGTCACTCTTGAATTATCATACGATTCTTGTAAGACGTTGTTCATCTTAAAATTATTAAATTGATATTTTTATAAAAAAATGAAGGTGTCAATATTCTTCCTTCTATGCATTTTTGCCTTGTTTGCAGTCAGTCAGGCTAACCCTGTGTAAGTGATTAATAAAATTATATTATTTACTCTTAAAAATGTAATTAAATTTAATAAATATGGTATTTTTTTTAATTTATCCATATACTTTTGATTAATCTATTTAATTAAAAACAAAAATTTGTTTACTTAAAGTTCTCTATTTAATTCATCTATTATAAATAATAAAGAACAGATCTTCTATATGTGATTACTTTTTAATTATTTTTATTAAGCTTTTATTTATACCCTTGTTTATAGCTAGACAAAATAAAAAACAAATCAATTACCAAATGATAAGTATATTATTCTTGTTTAATTATAACAATTGTTATTAACAGTCCTGATCCCGAGCCTTGCGACTACGACGACTGCTACTACTACCCTCGGAGACCTAACAACCGCAGAAACAATTATATCGGCAATGGACGTGGAAATACCAACACGGTTTATATTAACAGACCTAGACCCAGGGACTAGACATAACTATTGAAGAAAATAATATTACTAAGTAAAACACTGTTGCCCTTTGAAATACATGTTTTGTATAATATATCCTCCATTATACGAGTATATACTTGTATTTTTTTTTATTTCTATTGCCATTATTAAAAATGTCGTGATATTGGAAAAGTTAACAGTTTGTTTAAATAGAATTTCAATCTGTAAGTTTATTATAAAAGTTCACGTTAAAACAGAAAAATTGTATTCATGTGTAGTATGTACGATAAGGCTGAAGTTAGTTGCTTAGATTCCCAATTCAAATATTTTTACATATATTTGATTGTAGTGAAATCTATAGAAATTAAGTAATTATGTTCATTTTAGTATAAATAAAATATATATAATATAAACGCCTTTTTTAAACGGTTTTATTTAGCTCACCCCGTTTGTTTATTTATTTGTTTGTATATTTGTTTGGGTCAAATTTAGTAATTGAAATTTAACCCTCTTCCCGTTAACCGATTGATCTGAAATTTGGTATACGCCTTTGATTCTGGTGACAATACAATTATCCATATTCAATATTATTGTGAATCCAAGATGGCCGCCGCTACAAGATGGCGGACCACTTAGTTCTTTCAATCCCATCAATATGGGTATCAAATGAAAGGGCTTGTCAAGTAGAATTCAGTGCACTATACAAAATCAAAATCAAAGATGGCCACTGCTTCAAAATGGCGGATAATGTAGTTTTCAATCCCATCAATATGGGTATCAAAATAAAGGGCTTAGTAAGTATAATACAGTATACTATACAAAATTACAATATGAATCTCCCACCTAAGTCAAGATCTGGTATCCTGTCGAGGACTGTGTGGCTATAGGGTGGCTAAAAATGAGACGTCGCTAGGGGTACACCACCCAAGTTAAGGTAAAAGGTAAAAGCGCGCCGAGAACTGTATGGCATTAGGGTGGATAAAAATGATATGTCGTTAGCGTTTTCCCCTCAAGATTCAGGCACATCTTGTTGTACATAGCCTTGCCCCTCTATTGGACCTCTGGGGGGGTCGATCGTAACATTCTCCATTAACCTTGCAATAATGAGGCACTCAACGAATTGAATAGCATGAGAAATAAAAACTAAAAACTTAAAAATAAAAAAGTAAAAAAAAAATTTTAAGTTAAACGGTTTTATATTGCAGATAAATGTACTAAAAGCTAAAAAATAATTTCATGGAAATTATGATTACTAAAATAAAATCGTGGGGCACGTCCAATATCTACAATCGAAAGACATGGCATGAGACTTCACCCACCTAGTGGTAAGTAGCAAGTGTCCCCACGATTTTATTTTAGTAATCATAATTTCCATGAAATTATTTTTTAGCTTTTAGTACATTTATCTGCAATATAAAACCGTTTAACTTAAATTTTTTTTTTTACTTTTTTATTTAATTTAATTATCCTTTGCATCCTCGTATGGGAAGCAACATAAATTGGTATACATTTCATAAGATTTCTGATTTGACACAGGTTTCTCTACTTTTTGATTTTTTATTACTTTATTTGGATAACACTCTATATACATTAGGATCTTTTAATATATGAATGAATATTATTAAATATTTCTATTAATGAATATATTTAAATAAATATTATTAAAATGATGAATATTAATGCCATAGCAAGGCAGTGACTGTACGCATGATATTATTAAAAGCTGCTGATGTAATTCAATCTAGATGGATTAATTCAAACTAGTTTTTTTTTATGTATCGACTTAGAATTCATTAAGTTCAATGGGGATATATCGTGAAGCGGTTTTTTTTTTCATATTATTTATTAATTCATAAAATGACAATTTTCGTTCAATTCCGTTTTTTAGCTTCATGTTGTATCCTTCACACAATAGTGTAGGCAGAGGGAACCTGGGAACCTAGTGTTAAGATAATAATATCTTGGGAGTGAGTTTACGTAAGTTCCCATTAAGATATTACTGTTCCCCACTTTCCGCCGAATTCTGGAGACATTACTTACTGAGTGGCAAAACTCAAAGCCCCTTGCCTCGTTAAGAAATTAAAATGAAATATTTCATTTCCTCAAGTGAATCTAACTCACAACCATCTAAATCTAAATTTAACTATTTGCCTTAAAAATGCGATAAGCCTCTGAATTAGTTTAACAAGAAAAACAATTTTAACAACTAATCCAGTTAACATCCCTCTAAATTTTTGTGTATAAAACAACATTTAAAAAGCACAGGATCAAAATTATTAGGCGTAATTGAAAAAAAAAAGATTTTTTTCAGGTTCACGCTATATGCTGGACGGATTGCGTGTTGAGTGGCGGAAGTTGACATCGCTCTTTGCTTCGACACCAGAGTGAAGAAATGAAAATATAAAAAAAATAATTTCCTTAAGTGGGAATCAAACCCACAGTATATTGCATGTTGTGCCCCTGTGACCTTAAATTTGAATAAAAATATTTTTGTGTAATTTTTTTTAACTTTTATCTTAATATTTTTTTATTTACTGATAACTTCAGTAATAGTTTTACTTGTTATCTCTTGTAAAATAATTTAATTACTAATTAGGAATTACCGTGACGCATTAGGACTAGCTTTTTTATTACTAGTGTTGTCTTCTATCTATATTCTTATATATATAAAATCGAAAGGTCACCCACTCATCACGAAATCTTAGAAACTACATGTGCTAGGAATCTCAAATTTTGTATAGGAGTTACTTATAGGACGTAGGTGCTCGCTAAGACGGGAATTTGCAATATTCGATTTCTAAGGGGTTGTTTTTGGGGTCGAAAGTTTGTATGAAACTTCGTTACTACAAATGCTAGGAGTCTCAAATTTTGCATAAACGTCACTAGGACGTAGTCATGGAGACAGAAATTAATAATAACATAGTTCACGCGGGTGAAACCGCGAGCGGGCCGCTAGTTTTATATATACCTCAAATTAATAATGACAGTACATTATCTACAACTTATTTACTACTTTTCTATATTTCTTGACAACATGGCTGTCTATCTTGCTATGGCATATTGCAGATTATTATTATCATCGGTAAATATAGACTGAGTTAAAGTATAGAGACTGAGAGTTTTGAGTTCTCTGCTTGAGGGATTTATTCATCTTTTGTCAGAAAACGAAGTACAGTATCTAGCCATCTCATCATTTTCAATGCCCTCCCAGCCCCCTGCTATATAGGGAAAAGTTTTTTTTTTCTTTTATACACGAATACCCTCTGGCTTCTACATCGATAACTATATGAGCATAAATCTATACTATACATCGTAAACATTATTGTTCGTTCACATTCGAAGTAATCATTGCACAGAAGTGCTTTTAGGATAGATCAATTGATTTTTATAGAAAAAAGTTGCACATTTCTTACATTAATGCTTGTAGTTATCAATGGTTTTTATCACAAAGTTGCTACTTTTATGTATTTCTGTTAATTTATGTCCTTAGCTTACTCTTATGCTCTTAATAGCTTCTCTCTCAATTACAATTTATTTATTAATATATTATTAATATTCTAAAAATGAAGGTGTTAATCTTTTTACTTTTGTGCATTTTTGCCTTTTTCGCAGTCAATCAGGCTAACCCTGTGTAAGTAATAAAAATGTGTATTTTGTTTAGCATCATTTAAATTAAAATGAACGAAAAAAAAAAAATTGCAATGTTGTGATTCTCGTTTTTTTTATTGTAAATTGCTATCTAAGTTTCATTATTTTTTGATGAATGTAATGTGTATGTGTGTGTTACTTGCTGATTGCACAGTTTTGTGAAATAATTATTTTCCATTCATATTACTACACCTAACAATAAAAAATCAAATAAATTTGAATATATACATTTTAAGGACATTATTCTCCACCAATAAAACTTGAAATAAATTATTTATTTACAGTCCTGATCCTGACCTCTGCAACTACGATGATTGCATCTACCCTTGGAGATCTCAGGATAACCTCGGAACCAAACCAAAAATATATTGGCCATGAACGTAAAAATATTAAAACAATTCTTATTAACAGGCCCAAGCCCACAGAATACTACTATATGAATTAAAATGCGTAAAAGTTTTGTGTATATTATTTTTTACGCAATACACAAAAACAATAACAATATAAATACTATCACTTATAGAGATAAAGTTTTGTTCAAATTTTAATTTTACAGTAAGGCGATAGTGTGGCAGCGTATCGTATATAGTACCTACAACAGTTTACCTTTCGTGTTAATTAATAAAATTAAAAAAATAAGTTTTATTATAAAGATGGAGTTGCTACATAAAAATAGATAGATAAACAAAATCAGGGACACTTTAAAATGCATATTGTGTATTTTTACATAGAAGTATGTAAAAGGAAATAAAATTTAAAATGTTTGTATCTTTTTTTATTTACACTTTTAACATAATTTTTTGATTTATTAACATTTGCACCTTATAGTTAAAAGTTATTAAACAAATATCTTATAGCTTTTAAATTTCACAACATTTTTATTTTGTGATTTAAATTTTATATATACATATACTATTTGAATATATGAAATATATTTAAATGAAATGACATTAATGTACAATTGAATTGAATTTATACACTTTTTATACTGTAGTAAGTCAGCATTTTTTTTACTTATTAATACTGTTCTTTGAAAAATTATGTCTAGTTCCTGGGTCTGGGTCTGTTAATATAAACTGTGTTGGTATTTCCGCGTCCATTGCCGATATAATTGTTTCTGGAGCCACTAGGTCTCCGACGGTAGTAGCAGTCGTCATAGTCGCAGGGCTCGGGGTCAGGACTGTAAGGAAATATGTATATTAATATCAAGTTTCGTTGGTAGACAAAAGTATAATTGAAAAAATGATTTTTATCATTATTATTTATGTTATTTGGCCAATGATATTTGAAAAAAAAACGAAATTAGCACAAAAAATAAGAAAATTTCAACGTTTGGCTCTTAGATAGCATGATTAAAATATTAAAAAGCTAAATTAAAAAATTACAAACTAAATAAAAAAATTACAAGATTAATAATATGCGTAAGAATTTTTTTATAACATATGAAATGAAATGTTTTATTAGAAAGTAAATAAATATTAATATTATATTAGAAAGTAAATAAAAATAAATACATTAAAAAAACAATAAATTGTAATCACTTACACGGGGTTTGCCTGACTGATTGCAAACAAGGCAAAAATGCAGAAAATAAAAAAGAGAGACACCTTCATTTCTATAATAATGTTAATTTAATAATACTTGAGAAGAACACAACGTTCAATGCTAGTCGTTTGATAATTAACGAGTGGCAGATATTCGCATTTATATATGGCTTTATATTGTTATAGAAGTGATCATATCGGTAGGTCAATTTCTTATCACATTGCAATATATTTTTAAAACATATTTTTTATTGTATATACGTACATACTACTTGTACTTTCCCAGAATTTAATTATTATTTTATAGAAGTTTTTTTTTGTGACAGACGCTGATAATCGAGCGAGGTTATGATTTATTAATCCAATTGAATAAGATAAGTTTGATAGAGATGTCGTGACATAAATTTGAAGATCATGAACATATATGTAGATGGTGGAGAGAAGATATTTGATGGAAAATTTTGTTAATGAAAACTGAAAATAGGAGTGGAGACAAAACGCCACCTTGTGGAACACCAGCATTTACAGTGAACCAATCTGAAGATGAGTCTTCTAAACGAAGGCGCTGCCGGGGGTCAACAAGTAAACGGCGGCAAACGCAATTTTTCCCAGTTAAATCCCGATCCTGTGAGAACTCTATATAATTAAAATATCCTTAAATATATTTCTCCCTAACTCCTTCTATATTTTAGAGAAAGTAAAAAAACGTTTCAGCTGTTCCGAAGATTACGCACTGAAATACAGACAGATAGATTTTTTATTTTTAAATCATACACAGAAGAGTTAATTTTAATTTATATGTATATACATATATAGAATTATAGAACACATATATACAAACTAAGGAATAAGTCATACTGTATATTTTTAGAGCACGCGAGAATAAAGGTTAACGAAACTATAACTTATTGATAACATAAATATATTCGTATCAAAGTGGATTTTCCTCTGCGCAAATATATTACCTTATCTTGCTATTTTATAAGTGATTAAAAAAAACCAATAACATATCAATTAAAACAAGAACAAAAATGATAATTAAGTAGGTACTTAATTAAATATATTAAAAATAATATCTCTACTACTTACTATTCACGGTAGAGTCAGCACACAATCCCATAGGGGGGATAGCGGAATATCATCATCATCATCATATTTTGAAATTTCTTGTTACGTGTCACTGGGATGACTGCACTCATTCAAATGGTCTTCCTCAATAAAGTCCCGGTCTGACAACGTAGAGCCAGTCAAGTTCTTGTAAAATCAATCAGGTTCCTTCTGTCTACCCTGCTGTGTGCGGGATACACTCGATATATTGGATTTATTTATTTAATTTCTAAAGCTGTTTTGAGTCTTTGATCTTATAAACTCAATGTGGATATGGAAACAATAATAAACAAAAAGCTTTCAAATAATGAAGTAAATGAGAAGATCGTATCATGTAACACAAACATTAATATGATAAGAGCAAATGCAAAAAAAAATGTCAGCCACATCTTGTCATACGGTAGGATTTAAATTTCCCCTAACAAGATTGTTCAGAACCGAAGTTTACCGGTTCTAAGTGGCAGGGTAAATATTATTTCTATCGGATTTCGAATTGTCGCTGACAGCGGTGTCTGACATTGAGAAAGAAATTTGAGGAAACGTAATTGAATATGTTGATATCACAAACAAAGTTTAGATTACATAAGCATACACACAAATACAAAATAGATATCTTTTTAGTAGGTATATAATATATACTATTGTAAAAGTATTTTTTTGGACTATACTGTAGTAAGTTTTTCATAAGTTACTTTTAAAAAAAAAACTTATTTTAATAGGACAATTAAGTAATATAGAAAACAACACTAATAATAATTTTAATTCCCTTTATAGTGTCGAAATAAGCGTTTTAGTGTGATATAAACGGCCATATCTTTTTTATAAGTAAATATATATATTTTTTAGGACATCATGAGGCCGTAGATCTAAATTTCAAATCTATATATCCAGGCGATCCTGAGATAAAAGGTCTTGACAGAGAGATAGGCAAACGAACGGATAACAAAGAGATCTTATAAGGGTTCTTTTTTCCTTAAAAAGTACGGAACCCTAAAAAAGTGAATATTTTTTATTTTCCCCATAAATTTATTTTTAAGCAAAGGTTTTGGAACCTTTTATTCAAACTATTCTGGGTATATATGGCCCACCCGCTTTTTCTCACCTTAGAACGCCCATGAGAACCTAAAGTTCAGATACTGCATTCTCTGCTTTTCGCCTGAATTCTGGACACTAGGTATTGAATAATGGAACTCATCTTAATAATAATATAAGACAGATTAATCCATTTAGAAAAAACCTTAAGACATAAAATAATTAAATGTATTTGAATACTTAACTAAACATACTATAATATAATTTTATGATTGATCTCCCAATATCAAAAGACTTTCATTGTTAAAAGTTTTACGAACTTCTTCAAACATTTTCTATAGCTAGTACAATTATGCCTTCGGGCTTTTACAGGTTTCAGTAAGCTCGCGGCCGCGATATCGGACGCACGTCCCGTCGGCGGGTTCTATAGAATAAATACGAGAAGCTCACCATAAGTGACTACTATCAACTATGCTATGTGACTCTGTTATTAAAACAGAACTATCAATAACTCGAAGGTAATCTTAATTTATATTTGATATTAGCCTTGCTATGAAAAATCTAAATAAAATATGTATTTTATAGAAAAAAATATTTTCTATGTGTAATTTTGTGTAAGCTATATAACTGTAAAGTTTCATTTATTCCGATTCAGTAGTTTTTGCATGATAGCGGAACAAATATCCATCCTATTAATCAAACAAATTTTCACATTTATTAGGATATAAATGAAAAATAGCCTATAGAAGTTATAATACGTATTTGACTTTTGCAAAATATTATATGTAGGTACTAGAAATTCAAACGCGGTTTCACTCGCTTAAACTTATTTTTATATTATAGCCAAACGATAATATTTTTTTTAAGTTTACATTTTTTAGTTAAAGTAATCCTCTAATACCTATAAGAATATGTATACAAGGTTTCATGATAATCGGTTGAGTCATTTGGGTGTGAAAGCGTGCCATACAAATTTACATTCACATAATTGGATAACTAACATTATAGCATTCAAACATTTAAGCATAAAGTTAAAGATTTATAGAAACTACCGTAAAAAATATGAAAAAACTTACTATAAGCAAATTTTAAGTATTGTTTACGATAGTTCTAGAAAATATAACATTATTAACTAAATTAAAATATAAATAAAGGTACCTATATTATTATTTTAAATGGCTAGTAATGAAACTATAAAAAATACATTTTAATTTACACAGATGAAAGCGTGGACAGCCCACGAGCAAGACACAACATTGCCTTGCTGCAGAACGCTGCACGTCAAACACGCAGCTTATGCAAGTGCCCTTTATACACTGGTAAGTAGCACTTTTTTTTAATTTTCTTAACAAATCAACCAATTTCGTTCTATATATTACATATTATATAATTTTATTAAGATATCCAATCATCTTTTATTGCCCCTAATTGTTAATCTATATGTTATTCGTACATAAATACATTATATATTTTTTGGAATTAGATATTCCTAATTATTGTACAATGTAGAAAAATATGCAATAAAATTGAACGCATTTATGTGATAAAGATAAGCAATAAACAATATACATTTCATAGCTTTGGTAATAGCTTCTCTCTGAATTCCTTAGGAATTAAGCATAAAGCTAAAAAAGATAATTTATAACATATATATGTGCTTTTCACAGTCATATTGCGTGCATATATTACCATAGAAATGTATATATTTATACGTTACCACATGAAAAAATGCGGTCGAACTATAATTTCCATATGAGATATGATAATTTTTAATTACCTCAAATAATTAAATTTCTACCTCAAATATTTCCAGAAAATATTAATGTTTTGTTTCATTATAAGTTTGATAAATGAACGCCTTAAAAAATAGGTCTTGTTTACAAACATTTTCAATATAACATAGAAAGTTTGTCCATTACAAGACCGACCGAACTCAATGTAAATACAAGTTATTAAAACAAACAACATTCTGGAAATACTAATAAGGGCAAAAGTTTTTCGATTACCGTTTTCTAATATCTAAATGCATAATCTCGTAATATGACAATCTTAAGATAACAAAATTTGTGTTTGAAGAAAAGACAAAACTCTGGCATAGGAAGACTTACTTTTCAAACTTTGCCACCAAAAGTCGTTACGTAAAAGGATGTGCCTACATTAAATTTAATTTACGTTCCAGATTCGTAAATTCCTTAGTCTTACTCTAATTCAATGGAAAATTTATGAACGAAGAAGAAAAAAAATGAGAGTATCCTTGTATATTAGGTACAATTAGTAAAAAAATATATTTTTTGAAATCATAAATCATGAAGAAATTACAAGTGCTAGGAATCTGAAATTTTGCATAGGAGTTATTTATAGGACATAGGTGCATGCTAAGACGGGAATTTACAATATTCGACTCCTAAAGGGTTGTTTTGGGGGTTAATATTTTGTATGAAACTTCGTTACTACAAGTGCTAGGAGTGTGAAATTTTGCATGGGACTTTCTTATAGAACGCAAGTGCTTACTTTGCACTTACTACTTTGAGAATTTGCAATATTCTTCTCCTGAGGGGATGAAATAGGGGTTGAAAGTTTGTATGGAAAAAAAATGAATTCGCCACTGATTTTTATAAGATTTGAAATTTAGACTCTTAAAAATATTTCATCGATATGTATTTCTTGGTTTATTAAGATTCACCCTCTAAACTGACAATATTTTCATAAATATATTTAATAAATATTCGTATAGTTCTAGCGGGCGAAGCCGCTCAAGTCCACCAGTAGAATTATAAATATCAAGTATCAACATTGGTCGTTATTTTTAATTCAATACAATCAAAAATCCTTATAGAAATTACGATAATGTAGACAAAAAAAAACATATTAAAAGTCATTAGCCCTATAGTTGTCAGTCATTTCTCTTTATGAAATGAATAATCATGTAGTTCAAGCAGGCGATGCCGCGAGCGGGCCGCTAGTAATTAATAAATTTATGTATAAATAATAAATAAATAGATACTTATTATTAACTTAAGAACTTATTAATTTGTTTTATAGTAAATTGTTGGAAATACATACGTCCATTTGTCATAACAGTTTCACGTTGAGATTATTTCAACTCCAGAACTACGTACGAGTATGTACCGGTTTAAACTTTGTAATGACGGTATACAACGACAAATTCATGATCAAAGTTGGAGAAGCCTGCATACATCTAAATGAAGTGAAGCTCAAATATACATATATTTATGTTAAATATGTACGTTATTTTTAGACCTTATGAAAGTTTACTTGGAGCTTATGGCTATGAATATGAGCGATAGTACGTAAGTATCATAATTTTGTGTATAATATTATAGTTTAGAACTAGCATTGTCAGTTGAGCATATTCATCTTGTCAACTTTCCGACACACACAATAGAGTTTCATTAATTAATCTAAATTTTCTAAATAAAAAATATACAAAAAAATAAATACTTTGAGTTACCACATAGTTAAGTTTCGGGAGCTTTTAAGGATATTTTTAAAAAGACTTTAAATTTATTCAGTTAAGTTTTTAATTAAATTTATAATTACTTATAATTGATTGATTATAAGCGACAGAATTGGATGATTTTAAACTTATTATAATGGTTTACATCTTTCATTTCAATTACATTGTCAGTTTCTAAGAATCTCTTAAGTTTTGGGAGATTTTACGAAATTACTTATTACTATGGTAAAAGTTTGCTGTTTACAAAAAAATATTAATATATTCCACATAGTCAAAAACAATATGTCTGCTTAATTTGAATGCTGCCCATCACTCAAAACTATACGGTGATAGATCATCCCGACAGGTTTTGTTTTCACTTTTAACTCAGTTTTTAACATTTTACAAAAATATAATTTAATAAAAAATGTATGTATTTACTAACAATGTCAACACTTCATTTTACAATTATGTAAAATGAAGTGTGTTCCGTTTGACGATGGTCGTAAATTAAATTTGCATTTACAGACTTGTTGCTTTTAATTGTTTTCATAGGTGGTTTTAAAAATTACAATATTTTTGACAACATTATTTAACAGTCTCTTACTCTGTATATAATAAGTAATGTCCAATACAATATTTATATATATATATATATGTAGAAGCATCAGAAGAGGCCTCAAAGCGGTCTTGGCTGTTTCTATTCATTTGTGGGCGTTGTAGCAACAGAGATGTTTAAATAAAAATCACACTTATATTCCACAATGTCTTATTACTCGTTAACATAACAGTTTTACAATAAATCTCACAAGATTAGCAAAATTACAATAGATTAGGAGCCAATAGGTTAATTGGTGAACATCTCACGCCATAGCTGTCAACCAATGACGTCTGCTATTACTGGTGGCTACACCTACTACCCTATTCGGGGTTACCCGCTCCATTTTAAATATTCTTCTAATATAATCCATTACATAAATGAATTAAAATCGAAACGCAACAATTGCGAAATTGTAATTAAAACTAATACATAGCAGCGCGCCGTCACGGCCGTCCTGCATCGTCACACGCCCTCGTGTGCATAGGTTCAATCTGTGAACAATAAACATAGTGCTTTGCAATACTTCCCGTTCGGTCTTCCTGACCACACAATATGTCCCCTTAGTGGACGTAACAGTGAACTCATAGTGATTACAATTTTATAAGTGTATTACAAATACTACGAAATGTTTCGTATAAGGCACACATAACAATCTTACAAATGTCACATCCGTTACTCAATATCACATAGGCTAACAGTCACACAGACAAGTCATTGCCACACAGGCCAGTCATTGCCACACAGGCCAGTCATTGCCACACAAGCTACTTTTTGCCACACAGGCCAGCCATTGCCACACAGGCTAGTACTTGCCACATAGGCTAGTCATTGCCACACAGGCCAGCTGCTGCCACACAGGCCAGCTGCTACCACACAGGCTACTCGTCGCCACACAGGCTACTCGTCGCCACACAGGCCACTCGTCGCCACACAGGCCACTCGTCGCCACACAGGCTACTCGTCGCCACACAGGCCACTCGTCCCCACACAGGCTACTCGTCGCCACACAGGCCACTCGTCGCCACACAGGCTAGTCGTTGCCACAAGGGCTAGTCGTTGCCACAAAGGCTAGTCGTTGCCACAAGGGCTAGTCGTTGCCACAAAGGCTAGTCGTTGCCACAAGGTCTAGCATTACCACAAAGGCTAGTTTTTCTAGTTTGCCAGTTCTTTTTTTTTTTGGTTTTTTTTTTGTTTGTTTTGTTTGTCTTAGCTTTGTTTGTTTGTCTTAGCCACACAGGCTACTACAGGGGTAAAAGGGGTATGTAACTATTTTACATGGCCGTCATCGGCACATTCTGACTTTATTTTGTTGCTTGCAATCTCCCGCACTACTACGTGCTACTAGAATTGAAAGCCAATTACTACGGGCTTACGGGCTCTTTTAAGAGTCTTTAAAATTTTGGATCAAGCTTGTTTTGGTTACATCACATAATCACCTACTTAATTCTTTAACTTTGCTTTACGTTTATCAAACTAAACCTTCTCAGAAGAAGCATTAGCTTCATTTGCTCGTGTCGATTACTCGATAATAAAATTCAAATCAAATTCATCCGTGGCTAATTACATTAAGTTTAGAGGCATAAAAACCTTTACTACTAACAATTCTAAAGGACTCGCCCTGGTTATCCTACTCATAATAGCTGCGCTAATGGCTAGCTGATTGTCAGGTAGTGCATCTTGCCATGACTTATTATTATCTATCTCGACAGAGCTGACTTTATTAAAGAGCATTCGGCAACAGAGCCGAAACAAAATGAAAACTTCTCACCAGATTCATCTAAGAACTGATCCATAGCTAGTTGAATGTAGCAAACATTCACCCATCGTTCAATCCGTTCACCGCTTGCCCCGGTATCCATACTGATACAGCGCAGTGCGATGTGGCCGCATTCACCACACGTGAAGCAAGTTGGAGTAATCACCTTCATCTGCACACCAACTTCCTTAGACTGTAGAGGTG
The DNA here is from genome assembly GCF_056956725.1 of Heliconius melpomene rosina. Taxonomy (NCBI): domain Eukaryota; kingdom Metazoa; phylum Arthropoda; class Insecta; order Lepidoptera; family Nymphalidae; genus Heliconius; species Heliconius melpomene. The sequence goes on from NC_140405.1 coordinate 8,667,320, forward strand.
AGGTAGTATCTGAAAACTCACAACGTAAATAAGAAATTGCTATTACAACCACTATTGCCACAACAATCACTGAGTACGTGACCCTGCTTGTCACAGTTATAGCATCGCTGTGATGATTCTATTAGTGGCTTTTTCACTTCCATAGTCGGAGTAGTCTTCTCACTAATCGGATGTCCTCTCTTTCTTTGAAAGAGACTGAAGCGAGCATTTCATTCCCAAGGCGTGTTATCATTTATAACATCATTAATTTGGTAATAATCTTAGCTGGCAGCTATCCTGCATGACATTCAATAGACATTATTTTCATACATGTTTATCCTCTAAATATTTCTGAACAGTGTAATAAGCTGCGCCCGACATACGCAGATAAACACTCGTCTTCCCTTGGACCACCATTGTGTAATCGCCATAAATTGCAGCTGGAGTCTCAACAGTATCAAATCTAGCTAAGAACAGATATTTTAATTGTGGCCATTTAAATCCGGGAAAAATTATATTGAGCAAATCAAGATGACGCCGATCCCTTGAGTACCTGAGCATTATAAAAGGCTTTTTCCCAGGTTCTCCTTTTACTAGTAAAACGGTGTCATCAGTAAAAGACACAATTTTTCAAAAGTTTATAGGTAAATTCAATATTAAAATAGTGTTGGTCCCAATATACTTCCCTGTGGAATGCCATATATGATAGGAAGGTTTATGCTGATATATTCTTCTATTTTAGTGCTTTGAATTTTATCCGTGAGATAGCTTTCGAATAGTTTGTGTTCATTACCCCTTACACCAAAATCACAGTTAGATTTTAACGAATCTATAATTCTTACAACTTCAATTTCATCAGTATCAAATAAAACGAACGACAGTTTGATGTTATCTATTTGTGGTTTTCCACTGATATTAGGACACCTATTTTTTTATCTTCTCGGCAAGATTTCCACCAATGCTGACGAAATATTCATGAACTATGTCAACTGAATCCTGCGGGAACTTGAATTCCGCATTAAATCAAAAGCGTTATTCTTATTGTCACGAATACTTAACTTATTTTTTAATACTTTTCATAATTCCTTATTATTTGATTTCGATCTCACAATCTCGAAGTTGACAAATTCTATCTTAACTCTTTTTGTGCCTTGCTCACTGTAATTATCATATCACTGCCAAAAATAAGTTTTTCTTGTAAACATATGTCACACCAAATGCGAACGTCGTGATCTGCAGCATCAGAACTAAACTTTCGTAACATTATTTTTTTAAATGTCAGATACTAATGGCTCCCGTAATATTTTGTTTCTGCATGTCAAAAATAAATTTTCAACTTCACATTTTTTTTACAATTTTCACATCTTGTTAAATTTTAACACTCTGTTCTGTATTTCGTTCCTTATTCGTTGCTGGTAATCCCACTTCTGATGTAGAAGCATCAGAAGAGGCCTCAAAGCGGTCTTGGCTGTTTCTATTCATTTGTGGGCGTTGTAGCAACAGAGATGTTTAAATAAAAATCACACTTATATTCCACAATGTCTTATTACTCGTTAACATAACAGTTTTACAATAAATCTCACAAGATTAGCAAAATTACAATAGATTAGGAGCCAATAGGTTAATTGGTGAACATCTCACGCCATAGCTGTCAACCAATGACGTCTGCTATTACTGGTGGCTACACCTACTACCCTATTCGGGGTTACCCGCTCCATTTTAAATATTCTTCTAATATAATCCATTACATAAATGAATTAAAATCGAAACGCAACAATTGCGAAATTGTAATTAAAACTAATACATAGCAGCGCGCCGTCATATATATATCAATCGGAGTGACATAATATAATGTTTTCCTGCTTATCTTCTTTCGTGTGGTACACCAAGACACATATAAAAAGTATAAATAGGTAATATACTAGGAAGGCAAAGCTCACACTACAAAATCTTATGTTACTAAAGTTGGAAGGTCTTATCTTACGGATCCCTATATTTACATACTAAACCTCCATAATCAGATGTGCGACGAATATGCAAATAAGCGTATATGGGGCATATGTCCTTCACCACCCCAAACATAGTTTACCCTCATCTCATTTGCACACAAATACTCGTCATTGTTATCTTAGTTTGCCAGATTAAAGGTTTTAAGAAAGGAAGTCGTCATGGCACAGCGAAATATTGGACTGTAGACGTGTCGGTCGTGGGATCAATGCCCATTCGGGGGAATGAATAATTTTTATTTCGTCGCTCTGGTGACCTAGGCTTCGATGCAGTCAGGTAAAAATAAAACACGACGTTGAATCATCTCGCCACTCCAAACAAATGAATGTATTGACGACAAGACTACATTTTCTCTGCTTACCGTTCTATATTCAGGATATAGAGTGAAGCTAGAAAAAAAAGAATACCCAGTATAAGTTGGGGTCGGGTATAAGATGTTATTTATTTAAAAAAAATAACAGTTAAATATCTCGCCAGCTGTTATCGTTCGCCGCGCCGCCCCGCATGGATCGCTTCCTGTGCAATCGAGAATAGTTATTTTTTTCTAGTTCTCTATTCAATAGCGCTCGCAAGTAAAAAATATTTTAACAATTTTATAACTTTTCGAATTTTTATAACTTTTGTATTCTATAAAGGTAAATTGTATATTCTAGTAGTTTAATTAAACAAGCAAATAAATATAAATACTTTGTTAGAAAACATACCTACATATAACATCCCAAGAGACACAGGTCCACTACGTTTTATTTTTATTCATATTCTAATAATGTACGTTTCCTATTCTATATAGACTAATAATATATCATATTTTAAAGAACATTTAAAAATTATTGTAATATGGAAATTGATTTAACTATACGAGTTGTAGCTTATTCTCGATTATCAAGAATGAATGATGAAAAAAAAACCAGTTATTAATACTTTTAATAAAATGTAACACGTAAATATTATGTATTTGTTATAACCATAGCTGAACGTTTAATTTTACGACTGAAATCCATTCTGTATATCTTTATTTGTATTCATTTATTGTAACTGTTATCTTAATTTGCTCGTAACTCGGTTCAATAAATTTCACAGCAGTTACTATGTGCTTAATATTTGTATAGTATTTAATTGTCAAACATTCTATCAATCAGTAAACTAAGAATATAATTTTATTAATATTATTAGACAAGGGAAGAAATTTTGTTTAAGGTTAGTTCCATTTCCGCTGCATTCTATAGGCATTGTCTGTTGAGTAGCGGAATTCAACGCCACGCTTTGCCTCGACACCAGACCGAAGTAATGGAAACATAAATTTTAATAAATACTTCATTTCGTCGAGTGGGAATCGAACCCACACTTTCAGTTAGCCACACTTAGTGCCCCTACGCCATAACTGGCCTCAATCATTATCATAATCAATTATGAAATTACAAAATATTTGAGAAGCTGAATAATTGTAATAAATTATTCAAAATTTATTAAGAGTAACTTTTTATCATAAGTAATGTTTCATCATACATTAAATTCTTCAGTGATTTGGATAAGAATACTTCATTCACATATAAAGTAAATTTATTCTTTTTAATCTGAAGTCTGTCATCTAACACCGAAACGCTTTTAGTCGGGCAGTCAAACTAAACGGGTTTTTTTCTAACATCATTATTTACAAATCTTTAAAAAAATAATTATATATGGAATAACCATTTTTTTTTGTTTTAAACATGTTGTTTGTATATTCCTTCAAAATACATTTATCTTTTTATTTTGTTTCAGAATATATCGATTTTCGTGGTGCTGTTATATAGTTGGAGGATCGGCGTAAATGCCAAAAAGTATAAAGACCTCGACGATGTTTATTACGGTAAGTACACTTTGAGTATTGATATTATTTGTGTTTCTCAAATAAAAGAAATAGAAGTCGTGATGATGCGCCTCAATGTCTGATTGTTAGCGACGGTTTTTATGAATTATTCTTATTTCAGCACTACTTTCTCCATTGCTTGTGGCCTACTTAATACGTAATATCTATAAAATAAGGCAGAAAGTGGAGAACGGAGTATTTTAACACTAGGATCTTTTACTTTTCTGCTCCTATTTCTTCTAATGTATAACAGTCTATGAATACGAGAAATACAGAAAGAGTTCTTTATATATATAATATTGACAAGTTTAATTTCTAAAGCAGTAACTATATTGTAATATATCAAGATAAAAAGTCTATTATTTTTATAAGTCAAACTGAAGCTTTTTAGGAAAAAAGCTAATCTATATGGCTAATTTCATTCCATTTCCTAATTTTCGATTGAATTATAGATTGGGCAAGTGTTTATATATTTGGAACCAAAGGCGAAAAGTAATTATTTTGTGATTTTTTAAGTGTTATTATAAAAAAAATATATTAGTGGGCTTGAACCCGCGCCTCTTGGCAAAAGTCCAAGCGCTCAGCCAGTTACGGCTTTATTGAATACTAGCAGACCCGCGAACTTCGTATCGCCTAACAGTCGATTTTTTTAAATATGTATTCTGCTATTAGCGACACCGGGTCAGCTAGTAAGATAAAAAAAATAAAAACTTAAATCATTTTTAATTCTTATAATATTCATTAAAAATTATAATAAAAATAACAATTTCCAATATCTTATTATGATGCCTACTTATTATATTTTATTTTATTTTTACTTATTCTAAATTCAGTTTCATTTTCATTGTAGTACTTTATGGTACACGTTATTTTTTGTTTGGTTATCTGGCGCGTAAACAAACATAGCAGATGGTTTTCCAACACGGGAACAGGCAACATACAACAGATCATGCGAGAAACATGAGTTTTCTATATTAATACCACAAACACTTAATAACTGCCCCTGGGATTTGTTTATAGTCATTGCGAAAGCAAGCCGTACTGGAAACTGCTGTCTTTTATGCTCGAATGGTATGTCAGTCGAAATCATTGGGATGCCCCGCATCATCAAAAAGTCTTCTCCTTTATACTTTCCTTTCAATATGATTGCTTCTATTACGTTATTCATTATTTTTTTATCGCTAATCGTATGCCGTTACAAAGTTTCAGTTGGTTAATATTTCGCAACATTATAACTACACATCCAAGCTTTAATTGAAGGTTGTGAGGCAGCAATCCTAGCTAATCAAGTGAATTTAAAAATTCCGGTGGATAGTTCACGACATCATCTTCATTAGTTGCCGTATCAACTGACATATGTGTCCTTATTTTGCCAGGAATGCCATCGTGTGTTTGGCAGCCAGTAAAGCTCTTTCGCTCAACCAATTATGGAATAAATAATCAGCAACATTTCAGCAACATTTGGAAGCACTTTATGAATGAGTTCATCTTTTGATTACGTTAACTGACAAAAACAATCAGGAAAGGTTATGCAGCCAGTCAGCGCATATATAGGAAGTTTGCCATTACCAATATCAATGAGTTGTTTAGAGAATATGTATCCAGATTGATCATTTTGCAACATGACACGCATATTCTTGCTTAAATGTAATACCTTGACATGTTTCCACAATTTGGAGGACTTTAAACATGAATTCAGTTCATCAGCTTGCATTGAACGTGGAACCACTGGCAATCCTGCTCCTTATAATAAAATCATTGCGCCACCAAATTGATTGGCAAACTGAGTTTTTACAATAACCTTACAATATTGGCAAGCTGAGTTCATAGGTCCAATAGCAACACAGGTGTAGGCACTGCTGGCATCAATTGATATATCGTAACAAAAAGCAACTCGATTCAAATTTGCACAATTATCATATCAGTCAACTATCGTGCCCACGTTCATTGCAATCTTCACGTTCTGGGCAGTACGATTAGATTCTTCTGCCTAAATTTGTCCACCGCCTTATAGAAGGCATATTTAGTAAGTCACAAATACACAACACTTTATTAATTTTATAAAATTTGTGGCTTTTAAATTTAGTAATATAGACGCACAATGAGACGTTTACATTTCAATTGACATCTTACCATAGAAATATTGACAAATATTGACATTAATAGATTGAGATCCCAGGGCTCCCAGACCTTCATCATTTTAACAAAGCTGAAATTTTGAGGATTGATAGTCTAATATGTACTTATGACTCTCTAACTTAAAAAACCATCAGAGATAGTGTCAACTTAAAGCACACTTCCAGTTGCGTTAAAGTAGAAAGTCTCTTTTTTTTCATTTATTTATGTACCACACAAGAAAGAAAGTACAGAAAACTTATGATAACAGAAAAAATGTGTACAATGGATAACTTATCTCTAACAGAGATCTCTACCAGAAACCCTTGAATGTAAGGGGATGTTAAAAGAAATGATTCGGGTGCGGTATTTTAATATAATGTTAATAATAATAATAAAGCTACATACAAATATACATAATATTAATCAATATTACTATACCTACATAAATATATACAATGACATAAAAGAGTTGAAACAGAAAAAGAAAATTAATAAAAAAAAGACAAAGCGACTACTAAAGATTCTAATTGAGTTTTAGAAATGTTGTTTTAATTTGATTTTAATAGTATTTAAAGATGGATTGCCCGACAGTATAGAGTTAGGTAGTATGTTCCATAAGCGTACTGCTTGAACTGTGAAGGATTTTTCATATAAAGAGGTATTAAGTATAGGGCACTCAAGTTTTCTTAGAGTTACACATGAATGTACAAGTCTTTCACTTGGAAGTGTCAAATGAAAACGCTCCCTTAAGTAAGGAAGAGAGTTTTTATATATGTTTTAAAGTTAAAAATGTATACTTCACATTCTTCCACGTGGACCTTTACTTCTGCCAGACGTCATAAAGGTTCTTTAAAATTGGGGCAAATTACATTAAAGTAAATCTAAAATTTAAAATATATTTCCTATAATCCTTTTCTGTGAAAACGGTAAAACTCTGGAATATGATTGCTTCAGACATTCGTCACTCCAAATCCCTACTTATATTCAAAAGTCGTCTAAGTATTTTCTTTCCTTACAATAATTATGTATTTATTTATTTGCAATACAGTATGTATGAATGTATATATGTATGTATATATGTATATATGTGTATATCTATATGTATGTGTCTATATGTATTATGTATTGTATGTATAGGTTTTATATTTATTAAGTTTACGTAAGCTTTGCACCACATTTTGCCCTCACTCTTAGATGTATCCTATCCTTGGTTTAGTTGCCTGGAAGAGATCACTTTTAGTGATAAGGCCGCCTTTGTGCATTTTATGTCCTAATACATTCATCGTAAGTAATTATTGTAAATGTGCAATAAAGACTTTTATTATTATTATAATTTTTTTTTGTTGTGGTTGATATTTATAATACGGTACTTTTTCAGTTATAAAGTTGTATTGGAACGCTAGATTTTGATGTATAATGGCCGCTACTTGGTCGTGACGATGTTTATAGTCGCTCTGGGCTATAGACTTACAGGCACCGGTTATATGCTGTATTGTTTCTGAACTACTGTGGCAATGCCTGCAGATATCTAAAATGTTTGGTTTTCGGATTATATATTTCAAATAATTCTTTGTCTCTATTACTTGGTCTTGTATGGCAAGAATAAAACCTTCTGTCTCAGGGAAAAGATCACCTCGCTTCAGCCAAGCGTTCGACGTAGTTAAGTCGACATGTGGCTGTTGTAAGTCATGGCGATGTTCTTCCGTGCAGAGATTTCTGGTTCCATTCTGCTATTTTATCACTGTTTAGAGTTATGTTTTCATTGATTTGTTTATTTCTATCTTGAAGGTTAAGTGGTGTCAAGTGTTTGTCAGCTGTTACAATGAATTTGTGCAAAATTGATTTCTCTGATTGTACATAAAAAAATTCCTTAATGATGCGATTTGGCTATTATGTAAATTGGTAATATCAATAATACCTCTGCCTCCTTCTACTCTGGGGAGAGTAAGTTATTATTATTATTATTATATTATTTACGGACTATTTCAAGACCCCTCTAGCCCCAGACCCTAAGCAACCATATCAATCCGATGGCTTTATCATTTTCCCAAAAAGCGATTTACCGTTATTTTTCTCTACCTCTGTAAGGATCCCATTTTCATGTTAGTGAGTAAGCATACTATCTTAACTACATGTAAGACTATTAGTCCTCAAAATTTCAGCTTTGCTAAAATGACGTCGGTCTGGCGGCTCTGGGATCTTGGGCTATAATATTTATACGATATAACGTCACTCAATTTTGTCTTCCAGGAATCCAGCTACTAACATTTAAACTTTATAGTAGGGTATTAAAGTCCAAATTGACTTTTAAGTAGATATTAATACGAATCTTTTGTATGGGAATATAGAAAAGTCATGTTTTTGGACCTTTTCTGGTAATTTTTTATTTTTTTCTGTCCGTTAGAACCATCCTCGTACTTCAAGGAATATTATAAAAAAAGAATTAGCGAAATCGGTTCAGCTGCTCTCGAGATTTGCGCTTAGCAACACATTCAGCGATTAATTTTTATAAAAAAGAAGATATTTCGTATATTTTATTGATATTATAAAATTACTTTTGCCTCGTTCCAGAGTGAGGTAATAAAAATATTAAATATTTAATTTCTTCAAGTAGGACTCGAACTCAGAACCTGTCGTGTATATAGTCGCGTGCTTGTGCCACTGCGCCACAACGGGCCTAAAAATTATAAGAATGTAACATTTTTTTTCTGTAATACACATATATGTTACCGATTTATGGATTTTTTTAAAAATTTTTATTTGAATATATTTACTTAAATTTATATCATTTGGTGTTGAACCATTTTAAATAATAATTATGGTATTACGTAAACGCCAAAACAAATGTTTATTACGTAGAATAATTTATTTTAAGACGACTGACGAATTATATGTAATAAAGTTTAGCTGGGTGACTGGGGTTCCACATTGGATCCAATTTTTTTTTATGTCAACAGAAAATGTTCATCACGTTGAATAACTTTTCCTAATTCGTTGTATTGATATCTCTTATAGATTAGGCGGGCTGCTAGGGTCTCACATCAGGTATTCGGACTATCAAAATAAATTATAGCCTATATGTTGCCGAAGACTAATAGCTATGCAACAAAAGAAGTTTCATTTAAATCTGTCCAGTAGTTTTTGAGTTAAAGAGTCACAACAGACAGACAGACAAGAATTCCAAAAATCATATTTTTACCTTCTATTAGTTGTATTAAGTCCCCCTGAAGTGTTTTTTTTAGTTTATATTCAATGTACAGATTTTACCCCCCTTACAGTTTTATTATATATATATAGATATATAGATTTGAACATTTACATTGACTAAACACCGTGTAATTATGCATATTTTAATTTTCCAATATTGGTATAAAAAAATCGAGGTTGGTATTTTACAGTATAAAGTACCGTAAAAAAATAAAAAATACACATATATTTAAATTATATAAAAATAAAATTTTAATAGTAAGTTCATATTTCAAGTTATTTTATATAATAAATAAACTTAAATATTATTAATTAATAGATATTAGATACACACAGACACATGTTCCCTAAAACTACATATTACGTAGATATTATTATCGTACCAAATATTATCTAATTAAGCCATAACATCAATAACTGTCCTCAACAGTCAGCTGTCGACTTTGCATAATCCAACTATAAATCTGCTAAACCATATTTTGGAAGCTTGAAACTTTCGATCAAAGTTTTAGAAGGAAACTTTAAATTTACTAAAAGAAATTTAACTTTTATATATATTCCCGTGGCATCTTATAAATTGTAAAACTATTGAAATAATTGTCATGGGAACAAATTTCATTTTTTCTGTGTTCCAAGGGACCTAAATATTTTATATTCATTTTAGTTTGATAAATCCACGCGATCTCAAGATAAATAGTATTGACAGATGAACAAACGGACAACAGAGTAATCATATGAGGGTTCCAATTTTTCCTTCTGAAGTACGGAACCCTAAAAAAGATAACATGCATCGATGTTGCGAATCGCAAAACCGAAATCGGATGTAATCATGCTAAAAATTTATTCATCTTCACGCTGCATCGCAGACTTAGCAGGGTAGGCAGAGGGAACCTGGGAACCTATTGTTCCTTAATAAGTCATTATCCTCTTTCCGCCAAATTTTGAGGCATTGCAGATTGAATGAAAATGTTAAATATTTCCGATTTTTAGGTATTTCCGATTATAATTCACCTCTCTCCGCATAAGAACCTCTCAACCGCAGTACAATAGCTTCTCGTGAGCCTTAAATTCTTAGCTTTAATATAAAACAAATGATTTTTTAAACCAATGCAATTAACTACGAGATTGAAACTAATTTCATGATATATTTTCTCAAACCGGCGAAGAAAATAGCTCCAGGCTATCGTCGTGATCGATTTTGCTCGATTTGTTGGCGTACTTCAGAATCGATTACGTGATGTAGTAACAGACTATTTACCTTATGCTCGTCCCTTGTACGTGTACATAAAAGATGTCCACCTTATTTGATTTATTTGGATAACTAAATTTACTATTACTTTTTATAGCAATTTAGTCTCAATATTTATTTATTTGATATTTGATATTGCCTAATAAAATTGTAAAAAAAATACAGAATAAAGATAACGTAGTGAAATAGCTGAAAGGCCGTTGTGGCTTAGTGGAACAGCGTCTAATTTTTAATGCAATAGTTATTAAGTTGATCCTCTCTTGGAGGAATTAATTATTTTTATTTCTCTCTTTCCTTATTAAATTGCGGAGATCGTTGTTGGAGTGTTTTGACACTAAGTTCTCGAAAAGTAAAAATGAAAGAAATTATATAACTGATTAATCTTTATTTGTTTCAGGTGTACAGATAGCATATTTCGCCATTATTGGCACGCAAATGTTTATGATCGTGCTCAGCATATTCCTATTTTACGGGATTTATAAAGTAAGTATAATTTTATAGCTCGCTGGTTATCCGTTATGAAATTTGCATATAATATTTGAGCTGAGGAAAACAGTTTTGGATGAAATATTAAAGTTCCATTTTTCCTTGAACGGTGATGACTTCAACATATTTCTTTGCACGGATATCTTCTTTCTTTTCTGACGTACTCCAAAAAACTAAGTTTACATTATTTAATTTTTGAGTATATCAGCTAAGACAATATTGAAGCCTCTATTTTAGCTCGCATATAAATAACTTTTTGACAATACAAGAGTTTATGAAATAACGACTTTTCATACTTTATTATTTCATCCATCCACGTTTGTGAAAAAAAATACGTGATGATACTTTAGACTATAAATCCTTAGACTTAGTTTTATTCTTCACATGGGTAACTGGGTAACGTCAAGCCAGGTTTTATGGCGACTCTCATTCAATTTTACAACTTTATCATGCTGTTACAGCATTACATCAGTTATAAAAAGCTTAACTTAATAGATGACCTAGCGATCATAAATTCTACGAATATTAGACCAGTTCATAATTTTTTCTCTTCTAGTAAACGTTTCATTTATTTTAAACTTTTTTATTTTTTTAATCGTTGTACTTCTAAAGAGAGAGAACTCTTAGGAGAACAACAAGCGCCTATAAAAATAAACATTATATGAACGAAATTAAGGTGATTTATTGAAGTTTGCATTGTTTTTAAACTGTATCTTAAAATAATAATAACAGTATAAGAACTTAGCCCTCTACGACTGACGTGGCTTAATTTTTACAATTATACTGACGTAGTCCGACGTAGAGGAGACACCTTTTCAACAGCAAATATATTTATAGAATTAACTTATGGAGCAATTTTATTTCATTTTTTATATATTTATAAGATCACTAGTATATTTTTTACGATACATTTATTTTAAATAAAGAAAACAATGTGTATTTTCAATATTAAACTATGTTAATTGACTTTACATAAATCACTATATGAATATCTTCTTTAACATTAATGACAAAAATAAAAATACAATACAACCCAGCGTGAAGCTGATTTTTAATTTTAATCTATCACTATCTGACATGTTAAATATAATTTTATGAAGTTTAAAATTATTAAAGTTTAAATGATGTCGGAAAGATTCCAATTAAAAAAAGTAATTTCTTTCAGGAAAATGTAGCGTTCCTCGTTCCGTGGGTGCTAGGCTGCATGACATTTATGGCATTGGAAGCTATGGCCATGGTATATTCTAATATACTACGGGATCACGTCAACAAAGTAAATATATATGTTTTTTATATTTTTTTACACTTTTCATCGTACGGAAAAGAGAAAATTATAATGGTATTCTCAACTTTACGTTTATTTTAAATTCAATTGATAATAAGCGAATCACGAGAATGTTCCTAAAATACATTCCGGTCTCATTAAGACACTTCTCTTTCCCACTTTCCGCCAAATAGAGGCTTTGCGTGTTGAATGGTGGGCGAAATAGTGGTGGGTATGGGTGAAGAAATGAAAATTATTAATTTTTGCTCTGATAAGGAGGCAAAATTAAAAAAAAAAAAATTAATCACATATCGTTTACATACATATACCACAATCGAGTCGAATCCGTTTGCCATTTCATATTTTGACATTTCAATTTTCATTTAATCTGCTTAAGCCAAATACTCGTAAATTGACTTTATATCTACCGAACAAACCCAGCTGTCATGTCATTAATATTTATAGCATATTATTGTGGAAAATTGATTGACATACAATAAATATATTGACCAATCCTATATCAATTGCTTGAAAAAATCATCAAACAATTCTATTTTGAAATATTTCTGATACTAATAATTCGCTCTTTCAAAAGATGTGTAAATTTGTAATTTCTTACTATTTCATATTCGATGACATAAACTGAATTGATTTATGGCCTTAACTCATCAACTTTCAATCTATCCCTGGTCAATTTATTCGTAAGTTAAGTACTTTTTTTATTAAAAAATATATATTTTCAATATCAAAATTCTCATATTAAAATATTAAATATTTCATTTCCTCAAATGGGAATCGAGCTCACGACCTGTCGCCTCCACAGTCGCACGCTTGTGCGCAACTAGTCTCATGGATAAATAGTTTTCTTATAGAAGTTAGTAGCTAGTAGTACCAGTAACCAAGTAAGCATGGCTCTATCAGTGTAGAGTGTATTACTACAGCGACTGTAGTTGTGCGTTGTAGTTGTGCGTACCAAGCAGCTGATAGAACTGGTGCCAAACCTATTATATCCTATTATATCGTAATTTAACCTATTATATCGTAGCGAAACGTTCTAAAAGAGGAATTAACGAAGTAGAGAGTGATGGAGCTCGCCTTCATACTTTAAACTAAGTAAGTTTATTGTAAAGAAATTTAAACATATACAAATGTATGAAAAACAATTACTTACTAAATATTTTAAAAAAAATTGTAAAAGCTTTTCATAAAATTTATCGCTATGTGTAATTGCTGAATAATGTCAGCTATTACAACACATCAATGTCAAGTCTTCGGAAGTCATTATCACCTTGTCCTTAGTGATATTGATCAAAAAGTAATTTGGCCTTGAAACTTCTATCCAGTACTACAGAATATGCCGATGGAAGTTACGGTTTTCTCGAACGTCCGGTAAAAATTAATATTTTAACCATTTATATTTATTTACTTATAAGCTGCAGAAGTAAAAGATATTTTTTTCACATAAACGCCATATTTTGAATGACCAGACCGAGTGAATTTACCAAATCGCCAACAATGTGTTAATGTAGAGTTCAGATATTCTTATTTCTCCATTGCTTCAAATGATAAATCAACTTATTATTAGAAGTTTCTTAATACGTATTGAATAATATTAGTTCTTTGATTCCTAAAATTAAGGCCGTCGTAGCGCAGCGGCACAAGGGTGTGACTGTAACGCGACGGTTGTGGGTTCGATCCCCACTCGAGGAAGTGAAATATTTATTTACGTTTATATTTCCATTTCTTCGCTCTGGTGTCGAGGCAAAGCACGGCGTTGAATTCTCCCACTCAACACGCGATGCCTCCGGAATTCGGCAGAAAGACGAGAACGGAGTGTCTTAACAATAAGTTTCCCCTCTGCCTACCCTGCTGTGTGCGGGATACAGCGTGAAGCTGATTCCTAAAATAACCTTCAAATTTGTCTTTTTTACTTTTTGTAAAAATATAAAAAGTTAAAAAAAAGGATAAATTAGATTAAAAATATGTAAAAAATTGGCACATGGACATATGCCAAGCGATAATCAAAATAGTGTTTTAATTCGATATACGGTTATGTAACTACGAGTATATCGGTTTTCCATTAGCTGATGAGTAATATAAACTTTTACGGAGGTAATAGCTGGTGAGGTGTACCATAATTACTTAAGCTATAAAACTGTTATACAGCTGTGTAGAAACTCCATTATAGTTTTAATATTGATAATAAATTTATTTGGAGGTACTGTTTAATCTATTGGAATTTTGTTATAGAGCCATCTTTGAAAACTTATTTTATGTTTTATATTGGTGCAATTATTACTCTATTACCATGGAATATGTTAGATATAAATACTTTATTAAATTCAAATTAAAAATTAAGTAATAGAGGCAAGGCGCGGCGTTAAGTTCCGTCACTCAACATACAATGCCTTCAGAAAGTGAAAAGTAGGCAGCGGAGGACATTAGGCTCTCTCTGCCTACCCTGCTACATGCGGGTTAAAGCGTGAAGCTGAAAAAAAAGAAGCAATTAAAATCTTGTATTTAATTTTTTGTATTTACAAAATTTTTAAAAGATATTTATGATCTAAGAATAATAGCCAATTGATGTCACTTGTTACTTACAGCACAGCGTACCATTCGGAATCAAATACGAGAGATTCACGTTAGTCTTTACATTCAAAATAATGAGCTCGTTACATTTAATGAGACTGTTCAGATTCCGTTGTAGTACGAATTTAAAGGCCACCGCGTGTACTTTGAATATCAAAGGAATTAAGCATCATATATTTTTATAAAAATATTGTCCAATTTTTAATTTGAAACTTGGTGAAATTTAGTATCTTTTTTGGTACGTAATTGGGTATATTTTTATTATTTTATGTCTCGCATGAGATTTGCGCTACATTTATCAAAGAATAATATGAAAATTGTTTATTTAATAGTTCGTTGCTTATTTTTAATAGCAACTCTATTTAAGAAGTCAAATGAAATTGTATTGGAGTGGGAGTTCGAATTCTATTTAGATAAAAAATTAAAACATAATTGGTTCCTCGATTTGGTTATGAATATTGGTTATAATAAAATGATACTGTGGATTCAGTAGGTTTCTGTAAATTTTGAAAACATAAACGATAGCTCAATAAATTCAAGAAATGAGTAGAAATTAGAAGATAACATGATTATCATCAACTTGCATTTCGTTATTTTTCTAGAATATTGTTTAGAATAAGATTACCAGCTCGTTACTGAATCATTCTTACATTTAAATAATACTTATTATAACTATATAACATAAATATCTGTTGTCAATATGTTAGTATCTCTATATGTATGTATAAAACACGTAGTGTTTCAAATAAGTATCAACAGGGCCATAACATTAAGAAGTAGTAGAAGAAGCACAGTATCCATTAAGAAGTAATCAATTGTTCTTTTCCAACGTCAACGTTTAATTTAATAAAATAGCAGAAAAGCCGTGTCAATTTTGCAAAATAACTTGACCTTTTCGACTTTTGACATATCATCATCCTTGAAATATAAATTGTAGCACGGAATTATTATAAAGAATAATATCGTTTTGTTTCAGCAATTCGACGCGATGTGCAAAGCGGAAATATCATTTTTAATACCGAGAATATTCTTGAATGTAAGTATACCATTAATTTGTGCTCGGATCTTCATTTCAGAGAAAGATAATTTTCCTTCCTTTACGGTAATATTCTCGAACTTTCGCCATTTTATTTGTATAATATTATCTTAGCTACAAGGTATTAACTTGGGGTAAAAGTTAAAATAATAAAACTAATTTTATAATGTTAACTTAGAGACAAAGAAACATTAACTTAAATAGTTTTTGGTAAGAACATTTTAACAGAACATTTGTAATCGGATTTTCATGAAATAATTGAAAGAGTATGACAAAAACATGCTTTAATATCTATATTTCGTGGAAAATATATGTTATATACATATATTTATAATTTTTAATTCCTTTGGATAAAATCTTAATTTTATAGTTCATATCATTGTTCCGCGGTGAAAACAGCACCAAAATGGTTTTAGATTCAATTCTCATTAAGCAAACATTTATTATTTGGAAAACTGCCCTTTACTTTGGGCTTATTATTTTTTATTCATTAAATATTAGGGGCCATGACTGGCATTACGAGTACATTGTGAAAGTATATTGCTTTTCTAGGTTTGGTTGGCATCGATGTAATTACACCATTTATTTTTCTATTAATCGTTATTTTTTACAAAAAAATTTTATGCTACGATTTTACTAATATTAATGATCGGGCCGAACATCTCAGGCCGAATAAAAAAGTAGATTAGTTAGATTATAATAACAAATAATCGAATATCACCTTAATTACCTCCCTTTTGCTGGTCCTAATGCATAGTTATTAATAAATGTAACGTTATTCTTTGCTATCTGTAATTATAATGGATTATTTACAAAAGGCTATATAATAATTTGTTTGACATAGATAATGATCTAACTATATAAATAACGACTAATAGTTATTTATATAATTTATTTACTTTTATTAATAGGGAATATAAACTTATATTATACTAAATAATATAGAATATAAGTTATTGCTTTTCATATTTCCTAATAAAAATAAATAAATACCATAATAATAATAAATAAATGTTCAGTTATAAATAAAGAAAATGAATATTATAAAATTTACTTAAGTTTTAGCTATAGCAAGTTATTTAGAAATTATCTATTGAAATCCTAAAACTAATAATATTTACAGTGTCTATGCATATGGTGTGTACTGCGACTCTATCACCTCCTAAGAGTTGGAGTGACTTGGAAGGGATCAGCTGCTATCGAACTGTGACTAATGCCGCAAGAGGTCCGGACAGGCTCTCCTAGCCGTCCTCCTTGCGAGACTAGCCTTCTGCTAGGGGGGGCCGAGAGCGACACAGATGCAAGTCTACATTCGGTATGACGATGTATAGTAGAAGTTTTACTGTAACGGACGAAAGATGAGAAAAATAAATATTATCAATTATTAATTTATTAGTGAGCTAAAAAAGTGTACGATATATGTTTTCCGATTTAAAATATTTGATTTTATGTATTTTAAATTTAAGGGATTATTTATTTTATTGCGTTTTATAACGTAAAATAATAATAATAATTCAGTATCTACGAAAAAAACTATTGTATTAATTTCTAGCATTGTACAGTTGCAACTAACATAAGAAAAAAATATTTATGAATATGATATACTGCTCTGATGTGGGTATAACTGAAAAAGCAGTAAAGTATTTTAAAATTAAAAGTCAGGTGAAAATGAATTAAAATTTAATTACTATCAAAATCTACTCTACTATAATTCACCCATTTGCTTCAATAATGACATACTCATTATTAACTTATTTAAACGTCATCAGTATAACGTCATTAATGTACCAAATGAGCGACGGATCACTTATGTTTTAAAATATTTACAAATAGTATTTTCTTCAATATGAATTAATATAATTCACTTATTTTACGCCATATTTTAAAGTGTTATTTATATAGGTCCCATTTTCAAACTTATGTATATTTTTCACTATAAAAAACTTCTTTATAATTGAATACAAGTTTTCACCTTCATCTATTTATTAAAAAAAATGTACTATATTAAAAAAAATACTTTTATTACATTATTAAAGTAGAAAATTATTTTTTTATAAAATCAAATATAAAGTGTATATGATGTTAAATATGAATTGTAAATTAGTTATTAAATTGTAAATACGAGACTTGAAGATATCAAAGGGAAATTGTTCAAAGGAATTCTTTTAGAAATATTTGGAGTGAATTAAAACATCAAGAGGACGAAAAGTGAGACATATTCGTTGTTGTAATAAAGCTTGCTTATGCGAATGTAAATATAGCTGTAGAGAAAAAATACGCAAAAGTACTGTAAATATAATAAATAAATAATAAACGTATATTGAACTCGTATGTGGCATGACAATGTTAATAACGTGTTTTTTCTTTATTAAATAAAAAGTATATTTTTATTAAAATCATTCTTATTGCAATTTATGCCTCTTCTACATTGTTTTCTGAAATTTTACTATTTTAATTGTATATGCCAAGTCACAGTCATGTTTAAAGAGTAAATAAAATATTATTGAATGTTATAATTTTGTTTTTATTTTACATTAATCGGTCCATTGTACTGTTCAAAAGAATATTATTCGTTTCAAGTCTGAATATTTAACCAAATATTAAAATTTTAGAAGCCTTCGTGGTGCAGTGGGTTCCATTCCCACTTGGAGAAATAATTATTTAAATTATTTTCATTTCTCCGCTCTGATAGACCCTTCGGTTGACGGTTCCCTTGGCCTACGCTGCTATGCGAAGAAGAAGTTGAAGCTGTTGTTTTATGTAATAAATATAGAAAATAACTATTCAGTAATTTATATATCAACAATAATCCGCTAATATAATATTAATAAAATAAATTAATATTTATAGTTAACTATAAAAGTAGACCATTCCATATATTTTATTTTCATTTTATAATCAACGGCAATTTAAAAAATTAAAAACTATTAGGTACTTCGTCCACATCTGGTAAATGCTATTGATCCATATAACCAATGAAGAGACTATTGGAACATCTTAAGGTCCTTTATCGTCAGCAATTCAGACGGCAAAGCCGGATCCCTGATCAATTCACGATTCACTGGTTTAGATCCGTGTTAGATGAGATTGTAAGTTCTAACGTCAGACGTCTAACGGTGTCTTTGACAATCTTACAAGATTAGCCATCAAAAAAAAAAACCTTTTTAAAAATAATTTTTCTACATGTTTGTTTTTTCTCGTGATATTTTACAAATAAAGCCCTTTCATTTGATACTCATATTAGGTGAGTTGTGCAAAAATTTGTAATCCGCCATTTTGTTGCGACGACCATTTTGGATTAACAACAATATTAATTATATGTGATTTCAAAGTCATCAGAACTGAAGTCAGTAATGAAGTAAGTCCAATTTCAGTTTAATCGGACCCTATGATCTACCCCGCTATGGACTAAATTCTCTCTGTATAACTCTCTGTACAGGATCAACGCTGAAATTAAAAAACCTATCAATATACATAAGGCAGCCGTGGCGCAGACGCACTTTGAATGCAAACGAGAAAACGACTCTCTCTTTGAAGAATGAAATTGTTCATATTTTCATTCCCCTACTTCGGTTACGTTGAGTTCCGCCACTCAATTCATTACTCGATCATTAGGTTCCCAGGTTCTCTCTGGCTACCTTGCTGTGTGCGGAATTTAGCATGAAGCTTAAAAAATTATATACGTATATGTTTTCATACTTCTACAATATATAGATACAATACTGAATTTTAATTGGTTTAAAATAAAATAATAAATATATAAATAAATAAACGCTAAATACAAATTTAGCTTTACTCAGCACTGTTTAGTTAAAAAGACAATTCAAATTTAAATATTCAAATATCATACAAGAATTGGCATTCTTTCAGTTATAGTTTTCTTTAATCATCTAAATATATAACATTTAAGAAATAAAAATGAATTGAATTAGTAATAAGTATAAATGGTCGACTCATTAGTATGCCGACAGTTAATGGATTCATTTGAAGTCGAATGAAGCCACATAAAACTCATTTCAATGTTATATACTCTTTTTATGGTAATTTTCTTGAAATTTTCTTTTAATATGAAATATTTTTATACTTAAGTATGAAATCATATTATATCTTTATTATAAGAAATAATTTGTGGTTGCTTATTACTCATTTTAAGGATACCCAGACGAACTGAAAAATATTACTCTGCGTTTTCCTTTCTGCCAAAACAGAAGTATTGTGTAAAATAAAAATTCATTAAAATTTGTGCCGTTAATGATTGTTTGTGATTTGTACTTATTACCGTCAATTTATTAACTTTTAGTTAGGTTGATTAATACAAGCTGAAAAAAAAATTTTTTAGGGTTCCGTACTTCAAAAGGTAAAAACGGCACCCCTATAGATAGATAGATATTGAGATCCCTTGAAGCACATAAAAAACTTAACTTCTAAATCAACGCAATCCAAAGATACGATACTATAAATGTAGGGATATGTGCGAACATATCGAGTTCTCTCTAGGACTGTCATCAGATGGATTGCCACGTATTTAGAAGTCCTTGGAATAAACATTTGGGTCAGGCGAATAATTGCTCGGATATCGTGAATAAAGTTCATTAGACCCGAGAATAGAGTCGTTACTGGAGAGCTATTGGGGATGATCGTCTAAATTAATTATCAGCCATGAGCTGTATTTTTCACTTAATATACTAATAGCATAAATTAGAAAAAAAACGATTTATATGAATTTTGCTTATTGTATTTCACAATCTTTAGTGATCATTTTCATCACATTTCGTATATATTTCATATATAGGTTTTGGGTTGGAACCCCACTTGGGGAATGAATTATTATTTATTAATATTTTAATTTCTTCGCTCTGGCATCAAGGCAAAGGCCCAGCGTTGAGATCCGCCCCTCAATACGCATCGCCTCGAAAAATTCCGTGGAAAGTGGGTAACGGAGTGTTTTAATACTAGCTTCCCTCTGCCTAAGCTTTTATGTGCGCGATACAGTATGAACCTGATTTCGAAAATATTAATTAATTCTTACTTATATTTATTATTTTATATCTTTAATTATATTTAATTTTATTTAGTTTTAGATTTAACATAAAAGTCAATATTATTACATAATTTCATGTTTTTACGCAGGTTCATGAAAACCACTACCTACTATGGAAACATTTACATTATACTAGTTCATATACCCATGTTCCAACTGTACAAATATTTGAGACGGTTAAGTCAAAAGCAAGGTATTAGTTTCTGCAAACTAACAAGATTTGCCTGAATACTGCCATAAAAGGATTTGATACTATCATTTATTATAAGTATTTATAATAAATATTATATAACTTACAAAATAAATCAGCTTCACGCTGTATCCCGTACACAGCAGGGTAGGCAGAGGGAACCTAGTGTTACGTCACTCCGTTCTCCACTTTCTGCCGAATTCTGGAGATATTGCGTGTTGAGTATATAAAATTAATTTATTTATGTAGTCCACAAATGTTATTATGGGTAATGGTTCTAAATAAATAAGAATAGTTTAATATTAAAATGAATAAAATAATGAGGTTGTAGTCTTTTATTTACATACATATCTGAATACATAATTAAGCAACTCTCAACAGGCAATGTCTCCAGAAATCGACGGAAAGTTGGGAACGGAGTGTTTTAACACTAGGTTCCCAAGTACAGATGATATAGCTTGAATATAAAAAATGTAGATATATAGGATGTGTACAACGTAAGCTCTACGTTTCTTGCACTTAAAGCCCGTGGGAGTGCACAATTCTACACGAGTTGCCTCTAACCACATGAAAGCCGCTTAGCATGTTTAGATCATAGGCTTGGATACTCTGTGCAACTACCACAGAATGGACGTTACAAGACGATTTATCTTGGTCGTCTGTTGCTTTACATCCTGTGTGGACAATGCTATTTTCAAATATAATTATTTATAAGGAAATTTTATAGAAATATTTTATATGCTTAGATATATATTGGTTGAGGCTAGTCATGGCGTTGAGGGACAAGTATTTGACTGTAAACGCGACGTTTGTGGGTTTGATTCCCACTCTAGGGGTAGGGGTGAATTATTATTTATCAATATTTTCATTTCTTCGTTCTGGCACCAAGGCAACAACCCGGAGTTGAGTTCCGGAATTCGGCGGATAATAGAGAACGGAGTGCCTTAACACTTGGTTCCCTCTGCCTATCCCACTATATGCGCTAAACTGATTTTTCTCTTTTTTATATAAATTGGTATATTTTTTTTGAAACGAGGTTTAACACCGCTCAATGGATGCACCGATCGTAAATTTAAAACTGTAGTAATATCTTTTATTTATATGCATTAAGTAGTATTTTTATTATAAAAAGGTTTGTATAAGCATTAATTTACAAATTTTAATCTACGTATATATTGTGTACATATTAGTTAGGGTTTACGTTCAATCAAACATATTATCACTTAAAACTTATGTGCTAAGATAACATAAACCAAACTTGACAAAACAAAAACAGCATGGTTCCTAGTAAACTTGCTACGTAGAGTTAGTCTACGAACTACGAGACGGAGCAATGGAAGACGATATTGCCTCTTGTTCGCCGATGTTATCAATTTTGCATAAGATTAAACTTTTCATCTGAATGCAGTAAATTTTAAACTGAAACACTTTTAAATGTATAAAATATGAATATGAATGAGAATTACATGTGAATAGATATGCTTTTAATTTGAGTTCCACCACTCAACACGCAATGTCTTGATAAATTCGGCAGAAAGTTGAGAACGGGGTTCCCTCTGCCTACCCTACCATATGCGGGATATAGCGTGAAGTATGGAAATTAAGAATAGAAATTTAAAAAAATAAGGAGAGTCTGTCTTGTGACACGATACATCACACCGTTTTACAGTTTCGTTGTTGTCGCGTAGTTGTTCTGGTGCGCTTTGTCGAGAAGAAGAGAAGACAATTAAATATATTAAAATTAATACTGTGGCTCAATCTTCAGAGATAAACATATATCATCGCGGACTTCATCATAAGTAGTAAAGTTCATAACGTAAAAAGGAACTCGTTCCAACACTGAGGAAGTCGATCATCAAAGAAACGTTTATCTTCATCTTTCATTTAACTTTAAAATAACTAAACGTGGCGAGAGCGAAAAACTTTAAGCATTCCACGTGATTGTGAAAAATGACCATTGGAGCTACCGTTTTTACCCTTTTGGCAATCATTGCTTTAATTAAACACCAAAATTAACAACTTAAACTTTTCCCATTCTTTTTCTTCTCTACAAAACACTGTATTTCAAAGATAAAACTGAAACTTTTAATGGAAAGAAAAGTTTTAAAAATCCGCTATAAAAAGAATGAATGTTCAACAAACGAGCAAAAGACTTGAAATAAATTAGCTCAAATAATTTTATAACGCCAATAAATCAAAGTTATCGGTAACTTCAGGGTTGAGAAGCTATTATTTGTAGACGTAAAAGGAAATGTAATTTTACTCGTTTAGTTAAAGCCAGAAATATCTAGACCAACTAACGTAATTTTGCTTCCTTAGTTTACATAGTTCCAACTACGAATAATTATACTTATATAATTTCAAAGCATTATGTATTAGTGTCAAACAAACGTATATATTTCATGAAGTTCTCCATTAAATTTTCCTTACAATTTATTCTCTGCACTAAATTTCAAATTCATGACCAAAATTTGAGGCTTATAAGTAACTGTGAGTACGTATAATATGTCTTATTTATATTTCTTTGTAACAAATTACGTTTTTAGAACTTCGTTATTTTATATAGTCTCATATGAATTTGTACCTAATATTCTTTTAAAGAACTTACTCCTTTATTATATTTAACATTATTATGTCCAAACAATAATATTTTAAAGTAAATGGAAGACTCTAAAACTATTGATTGTTATATACGTTGAACTATTTTAACAATAATAAGATGAAAGTTTCGAGCATCTTAATATATCTACATGTGATAAAGTGCAGGAGACGCGTTAGTTCCGGTTCGTTTGCACTAAAACATGGCTCAGACGGACGACGTTAGCTTAACACTCTATTAAACATTGACTTCGCCAGTATTTATAGAGAAACTAAAGGATTTATTTAAATTACAAGATAAATTTTGAAAAAAAATTAAATATTGTACCATATACTTATAATAGGAAAAATCCTTCGACCGATCGAAATGTCGTTACTATTTAAAAAAATATATTTCCATTCTGAAAGTTTTCATAAAAAAGTTAATTGTCAAATTGCTAAGTTGTTTAAAATATTTCAATAAATAATTTCAAATAAATGATGCAAATCTAATCATATGGTTTTGCGTGATTGTATAACAAAAATCGAAATATGTTCTTAATATTAAATAAAATATCGCTTTCCGTGGTTATAAAAGGAAATTCTAACCGAATTCAATAGGAAGAAACGATAGTCGTCAATTCTGTTTCGATTACAATACCCGCCGAGTTTATGAATGCCATCTTACGCTTCAGTAAAATCTATTTATATAATAGAGACTTGAGGTCATCGTGGTGCAGCGGCACGGTATCGGACTGTAATTGTGATGGTTCTGAGTTCTACTCCCGCTCGAGGGAATGAGTTATTTTCATTTTCTCGGTACAAACGCACAGTACAAAAGACCGAACGCGGCGTTGAGTGTCTCAAAAGTTGGGCAGTGCTTGGAAAACGGACTATCTTAACGTTAGGTTCCCTCTGCCTACAATGCTACATGCAGGATACAATTAAAAATAAATTAAATCAGCTTTACGTTGTATCCTGCACACAGCAGGATAGGCAGAGGGAACCTAGTGTAGCAAAATATTTAATAAGCCACCTTTTTAATTTATGTTTTATTTGCGTAAAAAAAGACAAAAAAAATATATACTCGTATATACTCTACCATTATTAAAATTTCAATAGCCTCAGAATTCTGAAAGTTATTATGATTCGTACAAACTTTTTCAGGGACAGAGCGAACAGGGAACTCTCACAAAATAATGGAATATTTTAGAACTATGTTTGGATCACTGTCATTTTTAATCTGTGAAAACTTTATTTGGTTTTTATATGTTTTCGGACGTTTTATAATTTAATTATTTAGTACATTGTTGTTTTAGTTAAATAAATTTTAACCTTTTTTCACTCTGATGTCGAGGCAAAGAGCGGCGTTGAGTTCTGCCACTCAACACGCAATGTCTCCAAAATTCGGCAGAAAGTGGGGAACGGAGTGACTTAACACTAAGTTTCCTCTTCCTACCCTGCTGTGTGCGGGATACAGCGTGAAGCTGATTTAATTGTTTTTTATTTAAAATATATGTTTTAACTTACAACGTAACGTTACAAGTACCAAACTATAATATTGAAAACTTGTTAAGTCGTATTTTTATGTAAAATAAATAACTTTAAGTTCCTTTTAGTAAAATTTGCAAATACAAAACAAAAAAACAAAAAAAATAAACACAAATATTAACACCTTATTGAAAATTAATATAATATATGTAAAATAAACTAAATTACAGCAAGTTCAGTATTCACGCCGAAGCCCGAAGGTCAGAACTTACATTTAACGAGTCAGCAAGCTTTATTGCCTCACTCAAATAATTTACTTCCACACAATATAGTATTGCGGCGAAGAAAATTTTATTTATTATGATTGCTTGGAACAACTTCATATATATTTTTGGTGGTTTCAGTGAAAATGTTAGATTACTATGTGACGTGCGAATTAATTGGAGCTATTATATGCTTAAATAAATAGTGAAGTAATTTGATGATAGCAAATATGTAGACATGTGTATTAATTATATTTGTAATAACGACAATACAACAATAAATATATAAATAAAGGTATATAATAATTAACTATTAATTATTAGTATGGTCTAACCACCGAGGACGCAAAAGATCGTGCAAAGTGAAGTAGGTTGAGTAGGAAGGCAGACCCTGGTAATAGCCGGGATTAATGCCAGGAAGAAGAAGAAGAAGAAAGGTATATAATAATTAACACAATATAAAGTACTTACCAGAACATAACATTAAATGTAATATTTACTTGCAAACTAAAATGACTATAAGTAAAGTGAAACTAGATAACAAATGATAATTTTTATATCGCTCTCACAGAACTTATATTTTTACCATTTTATACGATTTATACGATTTTGGACATTTATTTTCTATATTTTTTTCATTATTTATATATCTAATAAACTTTATTTTAATGTCAATTTATAAATTGTGTAAATGTAAATGAGTGAATGAGTTTCATTGTATTACGGTCCATGCCAACACTGACACGAACTGAGTGTGTATATATCAATAATGTAAATATTTCAAAAATATTTATTTATTTCAATTAAAATATAAAAGGAAGAGCAGAAAAAATAAAATTACTTGAACTTTTTATTTATTTATGTACTTACCTCACCAAATACAGGAGCCATGTGAATAAAAATAATACAAACATAATATGTTTGTCTCAAAATATAATAATTCTGGACTTAAAATGAAGCAACCAAATTCGACTTAAGCTAGGAATATTCTTGCAAAGTTAACCATATTTTTTATTCAAAAGGAATGCTACATGTTTAAGATGATGTTTACCTCACGAATACAAGTCGAAAGGAACGGGCTGAATTATTCACGTGCCAGCCTCTTTGTGGCGTATAATCCGTTTAACAGAATGAAGTGAGATACAAATATGTATTACTAGCGGCCCGCCCACGGCTTCGCCCGCGTGAACTACGTTATTATTAATTTCTGTCTCCATGAGTACCTACGTCCTATAAGTGACGTCCGTGCAAAATTTGAAACTCCTAGCATATGTAGTAACAAAGTTTCATACAAACTTTCAACCCTAAATGCAACCCCTTAGAAGTCGAATATTGCAAATTCCCGTCTTAGCGAGAACCTACGTCACGTACGTAACACATATAGTTTCTGAGATTTCGTGATGAGTGAGTGACCTTTCGATTTTATATATATAGATAATGCATTTTTTGAAGTTAATTATGCTATGCAAATGATTATACGATATATGTACGTACTTATTATACATAGAACAACATTAAAGACAACATTAGAGACCGTCGTGGCGCAGTGGCTTAAGCGTGTGACGCCAAACGCGACGGTTGTGGATTCGATTCCCACTCGGAGAAATGAATTATCATTTAGTAATATTTTGATTACTTTGCTCTGGTAAAGAGGCAAAGAGCGTCGTTAAGTTCCGCCATTCAATATGCAATGCCTCGAAAATTTGGGGGAAAGTGGGGAACGGAGTGTCTAATCACTTAGTACCCTCTGCCTACCCTGGTATATGCGGAATACAGCGTGAAGCTGAAAAAAAATGTTGACATTAAGAATACTTTAAGATGTTTTATTGTTATTTGTAACTAACCTTTCTCTCATGTTTGAACTCAACTCAAAGGTTAATTTATATCCATCTTATATGCTCTTATTATTATAAAGTAACAAAAAAGGGCAAAAAAGGGGCTAGATTGTTAAGACAAATTGAAAAAAGCCTTAAGCTTTATATTATTATTAATGTTATATATATATTTTTAGGTTTATCACCGAACAAGATTTTTTTCATAATTTTCATCGTGTACCCTTAATAAATTAAATAATTTCTATTTTAATATAATCTCACATTAAATGATATTAAAAAATAATTTAAAATTTTCTATAATTTGTCAAAAACTTAATCTTAACTTATCAAAAACCTCACAGTGAACGCTATAACTCTGCTGCCACTTTAAGTTAGAAGATCAAATGAAAAGCTACAAGAGAAAAGGCTATTCATTCTAAAACTTTATTACGTTTCTTAAGAAACGTAACTTAAGCTAGAAAGATAAATCGTTAACTTTGGTTAAGTTAAATTAATAATAATTCATTGACAAAAGAACTTAAGATTAAATTTTAATTACTTTCATCTACCTGGTCTAGTAAGTCGAAGCAGAGCATTGAGTAACGCCACTCAACAAGTGTTATAACGAATTTACGCAAAAAAGGGAGTGCCTTGACACTAAGGTATCTGTGCAGAATAAAAGTTGAAGCTAAAAAACACATATTTTAATAAAAACCCAGTAGGGGAGAGCGGGGCTAAAAGTTACCGAGGTAAGTTGTTCCGATGGAAATAATTTCGCGGGGAAAAGTGATAGGAATATTTAGTAAACATATAGTGAAATGCAATGTGATAGCGCACCCATGGCCAGCATATTGAACAATCCAGTGGCACCCGAAACCAATGGAATAGCACACGGGTGTCGTTGGTGCACGATTGTAAATATTTTCGCATTTGATATTTTTGGTCTGTCTCACAAATTTTAACGATTAGCCTCGAGTATGTTAGTGTTTTTTTTACATATATTATCTACTATTTCGGAACACTATTTGTAAATTATTTATGTTTCCTAATCTTGTTTATATTTTATTTTTTTTCAACACGTGTTTTTGGGGCTAGATGTTCCCTTTTTTTGGGGCATGTTGTGACCTCGGAAAAACTTTCGTCAACTCATTTGTACCAATAATGGGATGTAAATATTGTAATTTTTCGTACAAAAAAATATTGTAATTTAGTAACATGCGGACTTATGCTAGAAAATCAACTCGGGGTTATGTGTCATATGAGTTGATGCAAATAGCAGCGGATGTAGTTTTCAAAGATCGCAGGAATATGATAAAAACTGTTACCAAAGAATTATATATACATATTGAGCGGGAAAAGCTAAGCTATAAAATCTTTGTTTATTATTTTAGTTTAACAAAATCAAAATAAGTTTTATTTTATGTAGAATTATCTTTTATTTTTTAGTTCGTTGTTTTTCGGTTCGGTTTTTTTTTTGTTTAAAATTAATTCTTTTTATGATTTTAAGTGATAAGTAACCTTAAAAGGATACTTCTTAAACGAGTGTTGGTTGTGGTGGTAGTGGTTGTTAACGAGTGGCATCTGTTGTGATATGTAAAACTTGACTTGATGTAAAATTTTTGTGGAAACAAACATTTTGGTATATTGACAAGAAAATACATAAAAAATATTCGGGCGAATTGGGAACCTCTCCCTTTTTCGAAGTCGGTTGAAAATGAAAACATCTTTTTTAAAGTTGGTTGAAAAGAAATCCAACGACGGGGAATCTTACTTCTGACAATAATTTTAATAAAGTTTTCCCTTGCATCTATTCCAGTATAATTAAAATTTACCAAATAAAAACAATTTTTCTCAATTTTGACCGGATTTTATAATGGGAACCTAACCAAACTTTCATCAGGTTTGGTTCCCACATGGAAAGCACTACCTTTCAAGTAAAAAAAATCATCAAAATCGGTTCACTTAATCAAAAATTATGAGGTAACATACATTAAAAAAAAACAGTCGAATTGATAATCTCCTTTTCTTACAGAAGTCGGTTAAAAAAGATTTTCTTTTGCGCCTGGTAATTATTAAAGATACTGTTGGTTATTCCTTAAATAAACAGGTTTTGTTCGATTATTTATTGTTTTTTATTTTGCAAATAATAGCTTTAAAAAATATGGTAACATAAATTGTTACCATTCCCCCCCCCGTTGTTAACCCCCCCGGTCTGTTAACAACTTGCCCCAATTCGGGGTAAGTTGTTACTTTCCGACTTCAGTTATAAAAAAAATCATAATAAAAAAGTCTTACGAAGAATACCCCAAATTACTGTTTTAATTGCAAGTCTAGATATGTAAGTTGAATTTGATTATATTGTATAAATACTGAAATCAAGTATTCGTAGCAATATTTGAGGTTAAAAAAAAATCGGAACTTTTGGCCCCGCTCTCCCCTACAATGATATAGGTATTTTATAATTGTTTCATTTTTGTGGTATTAACTATAAAATATCTTGAATCAGTCTTTATATTCTACTCAAAACATACAGCATACGCTCTAGTGTCTAGGCAAAGCGCGGTGTTGAGTTCCACCACTCAACTCGCTTCCAGAATTCAGCAGAGAGTGGGGAACAGAATGTCTTAACCTTAGGTTTCCTCTGCCTACCCTGCTGTGTACGACATAGAGCGTGAAGCTGAAAAAAAATGTTTTATTTTTAAATAATTATGATTTATATAAAATAGATATTATTTCAAATTGTATATACATAGGTACGTCTTAATCGATAATAATTTCAAATGTAAATTTATGTTACTCTTAAAAAATGGAATAAAAATGATTGTACTGAATCAAAATCACGTGACAGAAAAAACATTTGAAACGAACCAAACATGTTATGAATAAAAGTTACAAAATGTAGTAACACGGCTAGGCTTCGCGCGAAAAGGCCTTAATCCGTTTTAGACCTTCCTCTTACTTCATCCTTATTGTAGTACTGAATATATTATTTTTCATAGTGTCGAAGTTCTGTGTGAAAAAATGAGAAAAAAAATGTCGAAACCTTAGTTTCTCTTGCAGATAATATAACATGTGCCTTGGACATGCTGTATTTAAAAAAAATGCATAGCAATACACATAAATAAAATAGTTAATTATGAATCATACAATCTATATATTTTTAAAACTATATTAATCGTCCCGAGTGTCGCAACCGTCATTTCATAAACGAGTATGTACATACGAGTAGGTATATGGGTTCTTCGTTACCAGACCGAGGAAACGTAAATATTAAATATATAATTCCCCCGAATAGAAATAGAGCCACAACCACCTTGCTTACATATATCCATACCTATATTATAAATTGGAAAGTAACTCTGTCTGTCTGTCTGTCTTTTACGCAATCAGGCCCAAATCGCTAATTTAATTGTGATAAAGTACTCATATAGATATACTTGAGGGTCTCGGGATGAACATAGGGCACTTTTTTTTTGTCATATTTGTAATATTTTCGATATATACGAATATATTAAAATACTTATTAATTTGACATGTATTTTATTCCGCCATGTTAATAACAACCGTTGCTAAGCAACGATTTGCAAAGTTTGTTTTTAGAAAACGTCACCGAAAATGAGCTTGCTCTAGTGAAAACTAAAAATATTTTCATAAATATATTTAATAAATATTCATATAGTTCAAGCAGGCGTAGCCGCGTTCGGGTCCACTAGTATATATAGTCTTAGATGCTTCTGAAACAGTAACTATAAATCTCTTGGGTAAAGCACAGCTAGGCTTAGGTAGTTTGGCACATTGACAATACAAACATTCCTCTCTAACGAACGTGCAAAAGCTAGGAGGTAAAAATAGTAGCCTTTATAAGATTACTGTCTCCTAGGTACCATATAACCTTTTTGCCTGCTTTGATGTTGGATATGCAATAGGCACGATGATATTTTAGGAAACTGTTCACTAATGTTGGGAAATATAATTAGTCACTCGCTCGAGGCTTCGCCCGCATGAGTTACATAATTATTTACTAATCTGCATTAATTTCGTTGTCTAATAGTAATATCATCATCAAAAATTGCAGTTTTACTTGAGACGAGGTGGTTCTTCTCTCTGGAGCCCTAGCCACCGATGGCTTGTCCCACCAGGAAGAGTGTTTTTTTTAAATATTTTTAAATGTATTTTTTTATAAAAAAAAATATAAAATTCATTCCTCTTGTATAATAAAAGTATATATTGAAAATGCGGAGTGTCTTTACATTAGATTCCCTATGCCTACCTTGCTTTGTATGGAATACAGTGTGAAGATTTGTAGACAAAATACTGGTATTACATATTTCGTCTGATCAAGTGTTTGAAAGCGAAATGGTGTCGTCGTCTCTAAATCAACTTTCAGCTTCATTAGGAAAACTAAATAAAACTCTCTGTCGTGGTATGAATTGCAAAACATAAATTGAGAAAATTCATTTATGATAGGTAATTTACCTCAATAAGAAGTCATTTTAATATTTTCGGAAAATGGAGAACGATGCAGTGGGACAACAAAGACTAGGCGGTTTCAGGTTTAAACCACGCTCAGAGTAGTGATTACTAACATAATCGACTTTCTCGATAAGACGCGGCGTTGAATTCTGCCAGTCAATTCCATAAAGTGTAATTTGTCTCTAAAGTAATGAATGAACGCTAGGCTCTATGATTACCCTGCAATATATAAGAAGAAAGTTAAGCTATAAGAATAAACATTCTTTCATATAAAACTAAAACAAAACTTCTTGGTAGCAAATGGAAAGGCTCCTTTTATAGGGTATCCTTATATAGTCTTGGTGAAAATCACAAAATAAACACGATGCGATAAAAGTAAGTACAAAACAGACGCAATCTTAGCGGAGTCGAGATAACAACGAATGATCCTGAAATTTCTACAGAATTTCCAAACGCTTATTATTTTAAGAAAATATTAACAAATAGATTTTCAATTTTATATGACATGAAAAAAACAACATTTTAGGATTTGTTCAATTATTATCCATACCTATATTATAAATTCGAAAGTAACTCTGTCTGTCTGTCTGTCTTTTACGCAATCAGGGCCAACCCGCAAATTTAATTGTGATAAAATACTCATATAGAGATACTTGAGGTTCCCGGGATTTTTTTTTATGGAAAAAGGACTAGGCAAACGAGCGTTCGGGTCACCTGATGATGATCATCGCCGCCCACGACCCCATTCAGCACCAAGGAAATTTCTACGAAACCGCACAGTAGTGGAGTGCCACGTATCCAGGTGGTGTGGATGGTATTTAAGTTTGTGACGTACTGTGCCGGGATGAACATAGGATACTTTTTTCTCATATTTGTGATATTTTCGATATATACCAATATATTAAAATACTTATTAATTTGACATGCAATTTATTGCGCCATGTTAATAACAACCGCCGTTGCTAAGCAACGATTTGCAAAGTTTGTTGTTAGAAAACGTCACCCAAAATGAGCTTGCTTAACGCATCTGTCTATTGAAAACTAAAAATAATTTCATAAATATATTTAATAAATATTCGTATAGTTCAAGCGGGCGTAGCCGCGTTCGGGTCCACTAGTAGTTATATAAAAATAGTTGTAGTAATATTTTGCTTAATAATTATTAAAATCACGGCTCAAATACCAGTTTAGTTTAGTTCTTTTAAAAAAAATATTGTATATTTTTGATGTAAGTGCTTCATCAGGTTATCAGGCGTAGAGATTATGTATGAAATTGAAATTCGTTAAACGTGATGAAAATGTTTATGTAGCAATTTGTACGCTTCGAGAATTCTGAATAACTTTTATTAATATTTTGTGTTAACACTAAGTATTAGTTATTAAATTACATACTTTTTTAAAAGCATAAAAATATTTAGTAAAATAGGTTTTTCTTTAATATTAAGGCCACGCAGATAACCATTGATGTTTATGTCTCCCAAACAGCCTCGGTGTCTTTATTAAATAGAAAACTAGAGCAATAACATATATAGTCTAAAAAAGTTATTAATTTTGCACGGACTTTCATAATATTTAGAAAGAATTGTGTTCTCCAATTTCAGCATTTTTTGCATAGCTAGGATAGGATAACTTGGGGTAAAGCAGTCTGAATAGCGTAACTCGTAATCGTAATAGTAAATCGTAATCAAACCGTAAATATATCTCATTAGATCCTATTAAGTTAAAACATCTGCCTGCCCCTGAGCTAACCCAAGACGTAAGAGCACTAATGACCGAAGGTAACCAAGCTAAGCTTAAGTACAAATTAAATGCTACCGGCATTAGTCTCATTAAATATAAATTTCTTCGTATCTTCTAGTGTGAACAGTGCAGAAGTGCCCTTGCCCTTGAACCTAGGAGTTTACGAAATAATTCAGAAGTGGACGTCAACCAACTACTGTATATATGTATCATATATACTCGTAATCTTCATCTCAATGCTCGAATGGTTTCTAGGTTGCCATTGAATAACAATGGAAGACCAAAATCTTTCTAACACTTCTTATCACCTGTTCCTAGATTTTCTAATGCTTATATACACCCATATCTTAAAATAAAAAAACTTGAATTCTTTTCCAAGTATCGTGTGCGGCAGGCTCAGTCTTTTCATTTTTTATCTAGAGTTTTGAAGCGTAAGAAAATTAAAAATACTCGTATAAGATGCATATAAAAATTATCAGTTCAGATCAGTTCAGTTCTTAATTTATGGCCTTATAAAAATGATAACAATGTATGATTTATGTTTACCGTTATGGCTTTAAACGGTAAAATTGTGCGTATTTGTATTAATTTACGATTTCATTATTATTAAAGTAAAGTTGCAAATGAACGGCTCGTGACGTTGCATAAAAAGACAAAGCGATAAAAAATATAATTAACCTATTAATAATGCATAATGTGAGGATTTTATTTACGCTTCACGCTGTATCCCGCACACAGCAGGGTAGGCAGAGGGAACCCAGTGTTAAGACACTCCGTTGCCCACTTTCTCCCAAATTCTGGAGGCATTGTGTGCTGAGTGGCGGAACTCAACGCCACGCTTTGCCTCAACACCAGAGCGAGGAAATGGAAATATAAATTTAAATAAATAGTGAATGTTATTATTCAGAAATTATAAAATTCACACATTATAATCAGCTATGTAACATTTCACGCTTGCCAAATTAGTAGGTCAGGCGACAACGTCAGAAATCTGCTCCTGTCGCATTTTTTTTTATTTTTTTACTTCATAACACCAATGCTATCTTGTCGAAAACATGAAAATAAAAAATAATATTGTAATATCAACTTTCAGTAACGTGAAACAATCATCCGCAAGACAGTTCCGCCTGCCTTTTTAGTTGTCAATATTAACAATTTTATATCCAAATTTGCTTCAATAAAAAGAAATAAATTATTAGTTCATGGACGTCAAGCCCTCGGACTACAAAGATTCAATTAAGGTTTTAAAAATTACAAGAATGAAAAATGTAGATAAGCGGTGATAATTATGATATTATTTAATCATTGAGTTTTATAAACTCTTTCTTCGTTACTGAAATTGCAAATAAGGCTTAGCATGCAATTTGATCAATATGAATTTAAAAATATTACTTATAATATATTTTTCTTTACATATTAACGCCATTCATATTAACGCCCAATTCAATGGCAGTGCATGCTCATTTGATTTTTTACGATCACGTCTAGCGAAGGAACATAAAGATCTGGAGTACAAATATATAAAGGACAGCATTAGGAGCACCCTCACAAATATAGGATTTTATGAAAGGTGAGGTAATTTTTTAGTTCACGTTGTATCCAGTATGGAAAAATGGTGGGCAGAGGGAAACCTGGAAATAAATCACTCCGTTTTATTAAGACACTTTTATTCTCCACTTTCCACCGAATTCTGGAGGCATTGAGTGTCGAATGGTGGATTTCAACGCCTCTGGGGAGGACAATGTTATATCGATAATTGATGTAACAATTTTTATCGAAATATTTGTATTATAAATTCTTGACACATAGGATTGATTTTTAGGTACAAGGATTTCCTTGATAAATTTGGTTCTCGTCTAACAGGGACCAAAAACTTAGAAAGAGCCATTCATTATATTATAAATCTCACTCGTGAATTTGGACTTCAAGCCGTGACTGAGGAAGTAAAGGTATATTTTTTATCAACATAAAAGATGTTATATATTAGTAATAATCCGCTTCACGCTGCATCCCGCGCACAGCTGGGTAAGCAGAGGGAATATAGTACTAGGCAGTCCGTTCCTTACATTCCGCTGATTTTTATAGGTATTGCTTGTTGAGTGGCGGAACGAAGAAATTAAAATATAAATAAATAATTCACTCCTTCTAGTGGGATTGAACCCACAACCATCGCGTTATAGTCACATCCTTGTGCCCGCGCCACCACGGCTGCTTATTAGTTCTTTAGTAAAAATATAATTGTAGGTACCTTATTGGCATCGGCTTGAAGAAGAAGTATTTATGATTCTACCACGTCGAAAGAAAATGTCAGTTTTAGGCCTCGGAGGCAGTGTTAGTACTCCTTATCCTGATGGCATAACGTCAGATGTAATTGTTGCCAATAGTTTTGAGGAATTTAATGACATTCCAGACGACATGATAGAAGGTAAAATTGTGTTATTTAATGCCAATTTTACTAATTACGTGGAAACCGTAAAATATCGTGTAGACAGCGCTTCAATAGCTGCTCAAAAAGGTGCAGTTGCAGTACTTGTTAAGAGCGTGACACCTTTTTCTCTATACACTCCACACACTGGTGCTTTAAGATATGTAGATTCCATAAATAAGATACCAGCTGCTTCTATTACATTGGAAGATGCAGATTTAATAAATCGATTTTATAGAAAAGGAAAACAAGTTGTCATTCATATGAAATTGTTTTCTACACGATACCATAAAAAGTCTAGAAATATAATCATCGATTTAAAGGGAACCGTGGAACCAGAAAAAATAGTTATAGTATCAGGTCATATCGACAGCTGGGATGTTGGACAGGGAGCTATAGATAATGGCGGTGGAATGATGATTAGTTGGGCTGTACCTATAGTACTCCACTTAAAAAATCATTATCCCCAACGTACCATACGAACAATATTATGGACAGGAGAAGAACAAGGCTTGATTGGTGGCCAGGCCTATATAAAAAAACATAAAAATGAACTGGACCTTATTGATTATGTTTTAGAGTCCGATGCTGGTACATTTCAACCTGAAGGTTTAAGAGCCGCTGGTTCAGAGTCAGCCAATTGTATAATAAAAATAATTCTAGATCTCCTTGCACCGACAAACAAACTAGTAGTAGATAACAATGTAGGATCGGAATTGTCTCTTTTTGTTAAAAAGGGAATTCCTGGAGCATCTCTCTTAACTAAAGACGATCGTTATTTTTGGTATCATCATTCAGACGCTGATACTATAAATGCTCAAAATCTGACTGACGTGGAAAACTGCGGTATCTTCTGGACAACCTTAGCTTTTGTTATTGCAGATTTCCCTGATGATATTCCTCGTGATTGATAGATATGATCGTGATCTGGATTCGCAACTTAAAAACTTTGCAACTTTAAATTTACATATTTTTTTTTATATATATATATATATAACATTGTCATTTTAATATATATATTTTTAATTAAAACACGAATTTATTTTCCACCTCATCCTATTGAGTGGCAGAACGTCATGCCGCGCTTTGTCTCGACGCCAGAGCGAAGAAATGAAAATATAAAACCCTAAAATGGATTAATTATCTTAGTTTGGTTATGCATTAAATAAATGGTAATGTTTGTGTTTTGGAAATTGATTTGTTTTTCATATTTAATTCTCTCAATTCAAAGTACTACGTATTACCAAAGCGGAGAAATAAAATTAAATCAGCATCAAGCTACCACGACGGAATCATCAAGTAATTTAAGTCTTTTGATGATTTTTTTTTTGTTTAGCTACATATTACATACTGTTATAGCAATTAGCAAATTTGTCAAATTAAGTACTATAAATTGACATAACTTTTTTATTAATGAAAAAATTGTAATAAAATAAACCCTATAATTATGTTTTCGGAAGTCTTGCTAGAAATAATGTAAACCCAATAGTGAAAACCGCATCTAAATCGGTTAGCCGATTCTGAGATTAGCGACAACAAACCCACAAACAAACGGACAAACAGACAAAAAAATTAATAATCATTGTTTTGGGTTCTATTACGTTAAAAAAGGTTCCAAAGACCTTGACCGAGACACCGACCCTCTTACGCTTTATTATAAGTTATAGATATAGATTTCATTTCCTCCAGTGATAATCGATCCCACAACCTATCGTGTTTACAGTCACACTTTGTAGTCCTATACCACGACTGGCCCCCTTTTCCCCTATAGGATGGTGTGTCCTCCCTTTATTTGTGCATATACAACAAAAATGAAGAAAAAAATTCTTCATTCTCATTACAAATAATCACATTATCAGTTATAAACCGTCTAATATTTTTTGATAAGAGATTGTTAATAAGCGACAGCTTTTCACAAAAGTGTGTAAATAACAGTACCTACTACATAAATTTTTCTAACAAAAATAGTAAGCCTTATTTTGTATGAAGTTAGTAAGAGCGATGATTTATGCCCGCTAGTTCAAATAACAGAAAGTAATAAATCAGTTCAGAATTTATTGGTTGGCCAATACTGCCATGCAAAAGTAACACAAACTAGGGTTTATGGACATTTTCAATTGAAAACTGAAACGAACGGAACATTTACGTATATTTTTTTCTTTTAAATGTCATTCCATTCTTCATCCGAATTATTTTCGTTTCTCCGCTCGGGCAGAAAAGGAAAATGGAGAACAGTGTCATGACACTAAGTTGTATCTGCTTTCCCTACAACAAGCAGGATAACTTATCAATTATCTAAGTTATATTATAATTAGTAAAAATATCAGCAATCATCTCAGACAAAATTTGAACTCGTTGCCTCATTTAATGATTTACCACTGATTTAATGATTTAATGATTTTTATAGAGACTACTAATACGAACGCACCAAAGGACAAACGATATCACAATTTAAGTAATATTTTGTATTGAAACAATCATTAATCAACAGATTGTATCCAATTAAAACTATTTTAATTATTATTGTATTATATTAAACCTTAAAACTGCCCTTGGTGAAATTTCACGCCTAATGGAACTTGAAACAATAATTTATAATTCAATTACTGTGCGACGAATTAATTTGCAATCAATTTTACAAATTTCCGCAGTTTATATATTTATTTTGTTGTTTTAAAATAGAGATGATGTTTTTATTTTTATTTATTACTAGTTGCAATTAAAACTTCGGCTCAAAATAATTTGCCTTTGCCATATGTAGGTACTATTGTAGGTAACTTGTGAAGCATTTTTTTCCAACGTAAGGCATTTCTTGCATAGCAGGATAAAGAGGAACTTAAGATAGGATTCATATGGAAGTTCGTTCTCGGTCTAGTCTTATTGTATTAAAACTATTCTCATACGAGAAAGAGAAACAATGAGAGCAATTTAACTATCGTTCCGGTCCAATCACGCATATAAGAATATTTCTCAAACATGAATATGAGAACGTCATTATAGTGTGAATTCTCTCTAATGGTAAGACATTCTGTTCCTCGCTTTCCACTTACATTTGCAATAACGACATGTGGATCGGGGAAAAAAAACAACTTAAATTTAAAAAATGCTTACTGCGATTGCAATCAAACACTGTATCAACTTTTCCTGTCAGATTTCTAAAAACTTTAAAAAAATAAGTTATTAAATAATTAAATAAAAACAAATCTGTAAGTTAATTTATAATTTATCAAAAAAACTCACTCTTGACTTTTAAGAGCTCTGGCCAATGATAGTGAAGGTCCTGTAACAAGGTTTCGACCCCGGATCTATTTCAATTTTCGTACAGATTGAAACCCATTTCGTATGTCCCTTATTTCAGGGCGGGTTTGAGTGATATACCGACCATTAGTCCCTTTTAATTATTCCATTCAAAGAAAGCCCTTTTGTTATTTTGAATTAAAGACTTCCTTAATATTATTACAAAAGTTTTTATAAGGATCACAAAACCGGTCTAATAATATTTTTTTTTGCTTACCTATTTTATCCAGAGGGAGTGGGAGAGTTAAGACACTCTGCTTTCTACTTTTCTTCGAATTCTGGAGACAATCTATGCTGAATGGCGTAATTCAACGCTGTGTTTTCGACACTAGAGCAAAGAAAAGAAAAAACTAAAACCCTACAGTTGTGAATTCGATTTCCACTCGGGGAATACAAGGGATATTACGGGGATACAACGTGAAGGAATATTACTAACGAATACGAAATTTGTTTCGCCATTGCAATGAAAATAAGATAGGATGATATATAACGTTTAATTTGACTAAATAAATAAATTGAGGTGACGCTAATCATAAAATATACTCCATTTTCTTACCAAGTTATGTGACTTTAAGAGCACCGTGAATCAGAATGTTCTTAATATATGAACATGGCATAGGCGGCGAAGTTACTAACTTCTTAAGTTGGTTGGAATATTTAAACCTAATAGATTTTCATATGTTAATTAACTTAAATTTCATTTAGTACTTTAATATGTATAATGTTATTTATTTGTTAAAGAAACGTTGGAAGGAATTCTTGATATTAGAATTAGTACTACAAGGAAATTGAAATTGAAATTAAACAAAAGTGTGTATTTTTTTTATTTTTGTCATTTAGCCATAGCAAGTAGAAACTGTACCACTGAATCCATTTTAAATTTATTTCTTCGAAACAGCTCAAAAAGCTGTTTAAGCAGCAGCAAAAATAAATATTGAAATATAAACCTTCGCTTTCAATCAGACACGTCCTCAAGTAAATAAAAAAATTATTATGTTTTACATTTTATATTAACATTAAATATACAAAAGAAAAAAAAACAGGTTTAAAACGCTAAAAAAGAGTACGTTTTACTATAGAATAAAACAACACTTTGCAAAGCTTATAAAATAGCACAAATGTTATAGAAATTGTTTATGTATTATTATTTTAACTAAACAGAATAAATACCATATAATCTAGACTTATGCTCGTTTGAATTTAGACAAAACTGCACAAATCTACAAAAGCCGCGTTTCGCTGAGATCGTAGTCCGCTGACGTAATGACTTACTTCTTTCATTCGTTCGCAATAAATCTTGGCTGAAAAATAAACTGGCAAAGTTACCTCTACACAAAAGGAAATCTGTTTTGAAATGTGACATTGCTTTTACGAGATTTTGTATTAAGCACAGTTTTAATGTCGGTTTGTTGTTTCATGTGAAACAAACATTTTGTAAAAGCGTCGGTAGTGAGTTCGATTCCAACTCAGGGATATAAATTATTTTTATTTTTTTCTCTCTGGCACCAAAAATCGCGTCTGTTTCGCTTGAAAATAAGGGTAACTTAGCCCACTCTGTCTTCTATGTCATATGCAGGATACTATGTGAGATATTCTTTTCTTAATCAATACAAAATATATATTAATTTATTTGATTTAAAAATATTTATTTATAAACTTTAATACTAACTTAAAATAATATTAAATAAAATAAATCGTATGGTCTAGTATAAAATTTTCCTGAACATTTAAGCTATTCAGTCAACTATGAAAAGCAAACGATTTTGACCCTCGCCATGATCTCCGTGCCTGATAAAATACGAAGAGGATTATCTCTATAGAAATGAATAAATTAAATTAGAAACTGAAACCAAATAAAGATCTCTTTAAGACGATGTTGATCCCTTACTAAATATTTTGTATTAAGTTAAAAACCTTCTATACAAAGTGTTGTCTGTGAAATTCTTAGTTTTATGAACAACAAGGATCAATTAGTAAAATATATATATACTTATACTTATTTAGAAAACATATAAAAAAAATTAGGTAGCGGGCCTTGTACCCGCGCTCGGGACCCTTCGACGATTGTTACCCGGGTTCAAATCCCTCTACGTGCAAATTTTTATGCATTTTCTAAATAAGTAGTTTCCTTTCCTTAGTGTGGAATAACACTTTAAAAATGTCAATAATGTGTGTTTTTACTCTTTTTTCTTTGCTTCATTGCATGTTAAGTGACGGAACTCAACACCGCGCTCAACACGCATAATTATGGCAGAAAACGGGAAACGAAAATGTCTCTCTCTGTCTACTCTCCTATATATGAGATACCCCGTGAAGCTAAAAATAATAAATGAAAATTGTAGAAAAAGCTTCAGATGTAGAAACTACTTTATGCAGTGAGTACATTGAAACTAAGAAAAGCTTTTAAAAATGCGGTCAAACTCATTTCTTGTCCGAATATACTTGAGAATTCTATCGCTTATCTCATAAATTTTTATATATAAAAGATTTCTATTTAATATTACTAAGGAAATAAATGTGTATATTCAAAATATTTAATTTTGTATTTAAACACTTGTCTTCTATGTAGGTACTTATTTAGAAAACACAAAAAATATCGAGGCAAAGCGCCACTCAGTACACAGTGCCTCCAAAATTCGGCGGAAAGTGGAGAACGGAGTATCTTAACACTAGGCAAAGGGCTGATTTCCCTGCTTTGCGCGGGATCGAAAAATTGAAATTAGTGGAATTAGAATCTGCGCCTCTTGGATACCGTCCAAGCGCTCTGACCACTAAGCCATACGTTCATGTATAGCGTGCATTTTCTAAATTTGTGTTTTTTTTTCCTAGTAAGTGTAGAATAACACTTTAAAATGTTAAAATTGTCTTCTGTCCCCTCTACTTGTATTATATTTCATACATCCTAGAAACATTAATTGAATAAACATGCGTTTAGTTACCAACTCCATTATCTATATATATAAAAGGACTTGTCCTCACTGACTGAGGTTAGACGCACGCACAGCCGTAACCGCCGATGGGAGAAACGTGAAATTTGGACACATGTTTACTTTCGTAATCTGGACATCCACTAAGAAGGCATTTTGAAAAATTTTAACCCGTTGAAAGTTTGTATGGAAAAATCTTTAAATCGCTACCGATTTGTATAAAATTTGAAATTTAGACTCTTAAAAATATTTCATTGAACACATGTTTCGTGGTTTATTTTAATTCAACCCCTAAGGGTGCAAATAAGCGGGCGAAGCTGCGCGCGTCCGCTAGTTTAATATAGAGCAAAAGGTCTTCTAGGCAAGATACCTAAATATAGAGAGCACGTGGTTTCTTTTTTGCATTTTTCAACATACTCGCGATTTCTTTTATTTTCATTTTATTTTAACACATCAAAATTTTTGTATTAATATAATTAGACATATTTAATTCATAAAATACATATAAAAATTTTAAAAATTAAAGTTACTACACATTTTAAAAATATATAAAATAAAAAAATAGAACATGATACGATGCGCGTATTGAGTGGCGGTACTCAACCCCGCGCATTTTCTCACTAAATAACTAACTATGAAATAAACAAATGATGCGACTATAAAACTGTTTTCACATACAATCTGAATATTAGATTAATATATTAGATTAATATTTAGATATTTAGTTACTAAATCAGTAACTAAATATTACATCCATCCATCCATAAGCCTTTTAAAGTCCAGTGCTGGACATAGGCCTCTCCTAATACTTGTCACTCCGTCCGCAAATATTACATTATATATATGTATATACTAGTGGACCCGAACGCGGCTGCGCCCGCTTGAACTATACGAATATTTATTAAATATATGTATTTATGAAATTATTTTCAGTTTTCAATAGAGAGACGCGTTAAGCAAGTTCATTTTGGGTAACGTTTTCTAACAACAAACTTTGCAAATCGTTGCTTAGCAACGGTCGTTTAGCGACGGTTGTTATTAACATGACGGAATAAATTGCATGTCAAATTAATAAGTATTTTAATATATTGGTATATATCGACAATATTACAAATATGAGAAAAAAAGTATCGTATGTTCATCCCGAGACCCTCAAATATCTCTATATGAGTATTTTATCACATTTAAATTAGCGGTATGGCCCTGATTGCGTAAAAGACAGACAGACAGACAGACAGAGTTACTTTCGAATTTATAATATAAGTATGGATATCAGTATACCTACAACAAACAAGACAAATGTTTTTTTTATATTATACAATCTGGTCTTATCCGAAATACTAATGTCGTACCAAGGTCATGACAACGAAATATTCTCCACACAGTTCACACACACAATCCGAATCATTCACGCGACGCACGCCGCCCGCGCCGACGTAAATCTATATTATAATAATCTGATAACAGAGTTTTATAAGAGATCCTCATTCAAAACAAACGTCAGTGTTTACAAGTAGTGCTATGGATAATACCGTTTAAATTGTGATTAAAAGTAACCTATTAATCTAATAATATGATTCTCTTGAGAAGATCTACTTCCGGCTTGGCAGTTGTAAATAAACACTTTACGAGGTGAGTTATCTAGTTTAATACGAAGTAATACTAGTATTTTATGTATGAGATATCTAAATGTTTCGTGCATTATTATTTAATTGCTATTATTGATTTTTAACTATAAAGTTATAAAAAGAGGTCGTCGACATATACATAAATAAATTATATACTAATTTCAATGATATATTGCTATTCTTAAATTTATTATGTTTATATGTATATATGTATTGTCATTGTTGTTATTTTTTATCTGTGACGTACCAGTTCACTAATCACTTCGTCATTGTGACCTTGAATGGAGAACACACAAAGGAAACGTAGGCATTGGGATGGATGTGAGAAGTCCAAGACTAGGATAATTGGCGCTCGATGGAAGAGGCCTACGTTCAGCACTGGACGGCAATAGGCAGAGAAAAACAAAACATAGCAGAGGATTAGTAATAAATTATGTTTTACAAAATTATTAGCTTATTCTTTGTGTATAAGCCTATAATGTTAACAAAATTACCTTGTAAATTAATTAATTGCCAAAATAATTCCGTACTTTAGAAACCATACAACACAAGACACTAATTTGATAATATCAGTTGTCAGTGTGTATCAATTACGATGTGCTCTATTTTTTTTTAAGTACTTTTCACCTGCCTAGATATGAACCTGTTACCACTGTGTCATAATTTATTTATACTTCCACTGTGCCAAATAACAGTGTGTAAAATAATAGCTTATAGTATTTGTTTGACAAGAAAAATGTCGTTTTATTTAGCAAATACAGTGAATACTGATTTTAAGTGAGGGTAAATACTTAAACGTTTTTTCGAACTAAGTATAATATATGCTAAGGAACTAATCATGGTACTTTTATGATAATCCTCTCAATTTAATCAGGTCCTAATGTGTAAAAAACAGCAAAAACTATGCATAAATGCTCATATTTTTTTCATTGTGTCGATGTAGAAGCTAAAATTTTTTCTGTACTCTAAGGCGACCTCTATATTTTTGATATAATTTGATACCTCTACGCGATGTAGACACAACTAGTCGGACAACAAAGTGGGCCTAAAAGGGTTTCATTTTTTCCTGTTTAGGTACGGAACCCTAAAAATCAAATAATGGTAACAACCATCTAAAGTGCGAAATAATTTGTCTTACAAAAAATAAA
The DNA here is from genome assembly GCF_056956725.1 of Heliconius melpomene rosina. Lineage (NCBI taxonomy): Eukaryota > Metazoa > Arthropoda > Insecta > Lepidoptera > Nymphalidae > Heliconius > Heliconius melpomene. The sequence goes on from NC_140405.1 coordinate 8,712,118, forward strand.
TAAACATAAAACAAAAAGAAACAAAAACAAAAATTTCCTAACTATAACATAACTCTATTCAGCCAAGCTAAAGTATGCAAAGTAGGTCATTTATAGGATTTATAATTTCTTAAGCTCATTTTTTCAGACTGCACGCGATCTCGTATTTATACTTTTAACAATCTTAAATTTACCTTATTATCAGAATAACTTGAATAATCCATGATGGCCTTAGCCATGGTGGCCATGGTGGTAGGTGGGTCACGCGTGTAACTGTAAACGAAATGGGTTTATTTTTAATTTCTTTTGCTTGCTCTGGAAACATAGCAAAACGCGCTTTATTTAGCAAACAATGAAAACAAAAATAAAAAATAAAGAACAAAATAAACAAAAAATATTTGCACGTTAACTAACAGTTAAGTTCAAACAATTACTTACGAGTAATATATACTTACGAGTAATTATAAATATTACGATCAACAAGTTAATTATGTTTTTGCGTCAGTATTCAGCCGTGCACTTGTCTCGTGTAAAATTAATGACATGGGAATTAAATATTCTTAAACAATAAAAAATAGGTTACTGTTATATTACCTATATAATATATTTCGTACTATTTTATAATTGCAAAAGAATTGACTTCTGCTATAATAAAAAATTTCAAATTTCAAATTGCCATTTCTTCGCTCTGGTGTCGAGGTAAAGCGCGGCGTTGAGTTCTGCCACTCAACACGCAATACCTCCAGAATTTGGCAGAAAGTGGGGAACGGAGTGTCTTATCACGAGGTTCCCTCTGCCTACCTTGCTGTGTGCGGGATACAGCGTGAAGCTGATTTATTTATTTGATTTTATTCAATGTTCTGTCAAAGATATAATTCATCACATTTTATCATATCAAATAGATATGGGAAAACAATCACAGGTTAATGATATTATAACTAATCGCACTGACGTAAACACGCAGTATCAATTAATGTCTATAATATGTTAATAATCAACAGCTTGATGCGTATTGGACTATTATCTAATACTAGTGGACCCGGACGCGGCTACGCCTGCTTCAACTATAAGAATATTTATTAAATATATTCATGAAATTATTTTTAATTTTCAATAGAATTAGTAAGAAAATATAAGCTTAAATAATCAAAAAGAATAATAAGTAGATACACATTATTAGAAAAAAATATCTGAGTTATTGAAATGAACCAAAAAAAGGATTAAAAGTAACTAAAGGATAAGTATTCTTAATATTAGAAAAAGTACCTAAAGTTTTCCGTGCGCGCGTACATACTCGTAGATATCGACTCTATGTAATAACTAAACATTTTTGTTTATTAAATAGGATAATTTTAGCGGGCAATATCAAATAAAATAAGAAGAGAACCAAAGTGTAGCTTAAATTAATTATAAACAGCAAATAATTACATAAACATTTACAATAGTTCGAAAATGTATGAAAATTTATAAAACCGTCAGTCATCTGCCCGTTCACGTCGGTCATACTCATACTATGCCGCCCGTAGGTTAGGTCATTTCGAATCAGTGACATCTCCCTAATTATTTATTAGAATGTTATACAGTAAACAATAATTTCAATCTAGATAAAATGTTAAGAGTGACTATTATATTTATTTTCATAAGGATGAATGTCAAAATGTCGCGGTAACGGTTGCGTAGCGACGACGGTTGTTATTAACATGGCAGAATAAATTGCATGTCAAATTAGAATGTACTTTAAAATATATTAGTTTATATGTGTAATGTAATGTTATATAGCCTATAGCACTTCTGAAGAATGCAGCTTTCATACAAAACAAAAACAATGAAAATCGGACCAGTAGATCCAGAGATCTTAGCGTTCAAACAAACAAACAAACAAACAAACAAACAAACAAACAAACTCTTCCGCTTTATTATATTAGTATAGATATAGATTACATATTACTTATTAAAAATTGATGAACTAACAAAATATTTTTCCATTAAATTTTACACCTATTACCTATACTTATTTATGAAATATTTATTTTTTTGAGAAGCGCAACTCAACGTCGCTTTACAAAAACGAAGAAATGAAAATATTAAATTTTTCATATCCGGGAAGGAGGAATGAGGAACGAGGAGTGGGAATTTACCCCCCCACAATCTGTCGCGTTTATATGTCTATAATATATACTTTTAAATTACATTTTTTTACGTTTACCCTTTAATGTCTACTTTCCATCCATCTAAAAACAATGCATCTAGAATAGTGAAATATATTCATGGAAGAGTAGCCCTGCACACAGCACTAGTGGCTTGGACCTTGGAGGAACACTGTGATGTTTAAGTTGATATTATAGACGACGATATTATAGCCAGTTCATGGGTCCCCACTTAAACTGTTGTGCCTATAAAAGAAAAACTCATAAAAGAGCACTACTTAAAATATGTATAATTAATTTGATAGTAATTCAAGTGATTTATATTTATAATACAATACAAATAAACTAATTGTCTTACATTATTTTAAAAAATGTTTTTTTTGTTAAAATTACTTTAGGTCACTTTCAGTAAGCACTACGACAGAAAATACAAATGAAGATACATTGAAACCATGGCAAGAGATACCCGGCCCATCGAGTTTACCTCTTATCGGACAATTACATCACTTTTTGCCGGGAGGTAAAAACTATTTACTATACTCTTATAGTTTATAGCAAATTTAGATTAATGCTATATAATATTTGTATCTAAATATATCGAAGAATGTGATTTTTGTCAATTTACTTCTCAAGGTATTTGAACTCACAACCTGTTATGTGATAAAGTGCCATAAATCAAAACTTGTACATATGTAATTCTTATAATAATAAGTTATAATAATAAATAAGTTTTGAAAGTGCCATAAATGAACTCTAATTAAATAATCACAGTGTTTTTTAACCAACTCCAATTTGGAGTGGACCCCAATGTTCGCTATTAATTGTTGCTTGCAACATTGCTTGCTGTTGATGTCAATCTTCCCACTTACATGCATTCATTTGTTTCATATTTTAGCAAGAAGGTGTCATATATTTAGTACTTGCTATATACATTTCTACCGATATTGTTTGTTATGATAATGTTGATAAGGCTATCAGAGTATTATCACTATTACGATAAAACAGATAACACTAGTAGACTATTTATTTGCAATTATAAGGAATTACTATTTGCACTCTACTGTATAATAAAAAATGTTATCATTATGACACAAGTGTCAAGACACTCTTTTCTTCACTTTACAGGAGAATTTGAGACATGAACACAGAACGAAAACTTTTGTCTAGGCGGTTTTTTCTTATTTCTTAAAAAAAATGTATAAATGCCGCGTGATAGAGCAAACTTCATAGTTAAGATTTTAAGCTACATATTATAGTTGCTAGCCAAATGTTCCTGATCTTTTATTATTGAATGTCAATGGAAAATGGTCATCACATTCAACATCTTTTTTAGTAATTTGTGCTGAACTGGAATGCTTAAAACACTACAAAAGAAATGCCAGACTACTGTGATTTTACTTCAGGGAATGCCAGTCTTTAAAATTTAATAGTTAATGATAATGTGGCTGTTAAAATATATATGTGCGTAGCATTTCAATGACAAGATAATGATGATAATGATAATAATGTCTCATATTTATTATTGTTCCAAACCTTTAATTGTCGATTCTTTATTGAATTATGAAAATATTATAAATACACCACAATTTTTTCCATAGGTTCCTTGGCCAATGCTGCGAAAAGGCCAATCGCAGATATATTATACGAACAATATGGACCAATTGTGAAACTTGACGGTCAATTCGGATCCCCAACATTAATATTACTTTATGATGCTGAAGCTTCCTCACAAGTATATTTTTAAATTCTTAACATATCATAAGATACTGTAAATGCACTGAAATATATGCATAGCATCTTCTCACCTAAAACGTTTCATTTTTTTACATCAATAAATATATATAATAAATTCTAATGATTTAAAACAGAAATTCTATAATGGATAAAATTATTTCAGGTACTACGTGGCGAAAATTGGATGCCAATCCGACCTGGCTTTCAATCCCTTGATTATTTTCGCAAGAAATTATTAAAAAGAGAAACTCCTGATTCTCCAACTGGTTTAATTACAGAGTAACATTTAATTTAACAAAACCATTGTTTTATATCATTTATCAGAAGTAAATATATCAGAAAATAATTGATGTTACATTTCAGCCACGGAGAAGCATGGAAAAAGTTTCGATCAATTGTGAATCCTATTATGTTGCATTCTAAAACTATTAAATTATACAGCGGAACTCTTAATGAAGTAGCAGAAGATATGGTCAAAAGGTTCAGATTTAGTTTCCCTTTTTTTGATAACACAGCGACCGTATAAAGAAAACTATTTTAAATCAGTCTTTTTGTAGAATGAAGTCACAACGCAACGAAAAGAATATGTTAAACAGCAAAATTGACACAGAAATGAATTTGTGGGCATTAGAATCGATTGGTGTAGTAGCTCTTGGGGGTCGTATTAACTGCCTCGATCCTAATTTACCTGAAGATTCACCAGCCAGGAGACTTATACAGCTTGTCCACGACATTTTTAAGTCGGCAGATACTCTTGACTTTAAGCCGAGCATGTGGAGATATATATCAACTCCAGCCTTTAAGCGTGCAATGAAATATTATTCAGAACAAATAGAGTAAGTTCATAATACATTTTGAGTTAAAGTAAAGCAAAAGTTACTCAGAAGTTTGTTTGCATGATCCAAGGGGGGGAAGGAAATACTTCTTGAACATTTATTACTATTATAATAATGTAAAGGATAATCATGTATGGCTGTCCATGTCAAAGGTTTTTTAGAAAATTTGACCTGAATTTCATACTTACAATAAAACAAATAAAATTACTCTTATTAATATTATTTACACAAAAATAAAGCAATAGAAATAGAAGAAGCCTATTTCATTATAGTCAAATGCTGACTGCATTGATATTTGTAACCACGGCTCTTAATAATTTATATATATTTTTACTTCTTATTACACCTTGCTTTGCCTGGTTACCTTTCATTTCTGATATTAACTTAAATATGTAGAAAGTTATTTATATATAAGCTTCTATATTTTGATAGGATAAGTAAATTTTTTATACGAAAAGCAATAGAAGATTTAAAGAGTAAGGAAAAAGATCCTAATGAAGAGAAAAGTGTCCTAGAGAAATTACTGGAAATAGATGAAAATATTGCTGTAATCATGGCGACCGACATGCTGTTTGCAGGAGTAGATACGGTTAGTTATATTTTTTTATAGTTTTATAGTTTTTCTTTATGATTGTATCGTTAAATCATTAATATTTTTCAATGAAAAACATAATTAAACAATATATCTTACTATTTTAAAAGAGATAAAAAGATTAAAACTAATAATAAACATTTATAGGCATATTATTAATGAATAATAATATTTTTGCAGGCTGCTAACACCATGATAGCAACCTTGTTTTTATTAGCAAAAAACCCAGAGAAGCAGAATAAGCTCCGAGAAGAGATCTTATCAAATCCAGAAAAAAGACCATATCTGAGAGCCTGCCTTAAAGAGTCTATGCGAATAATGCCTGTCGTAGCTGGAAACATGAGGCAGACTAGCAAAGAGTATAATTTAATGGGTTACAAGATTCCTAAAGATGTAATTATGTTTTTTGCAATATTAATATATTATATAAAGTAATATATTATATTCTATATTTATTTTAAACAATATATTTTTTAATAAAAATCTTTTTTTCAGCTTTACGCAGTATTCCGCTTATAGCAGGGTAGGCAGAGGGAACCTAGTGTTAGGACACTCTGTTCCTCAATTTCCCCCGAATTGTAAAGCATTGCGTGTTGAGTGGCGGAACTCAACGTCGCGCTTTACCTTGTTACCAGAAAGAAGAAATGAAAATATTAATAAGAAATAATACATTTCCACGAGTGTGATTTATCAGCACAACTTATTACTTGTTATTAATTTCATTAATTAATTCTATTAACTAAATGTCTATATTAATCTTATATTAGATGTACGTGACATTTGCCCATCAATCGTTATCTCTGATGGAAGAGCAGTACCCAAGACCACAAGAGTTTATACCTGAGAGATGGTTAACTAATAAAGAAGATCCACTGTACCATGGACATGCCCATCCATTCGCCAACAGTCCATTTGGATTTGGAGTAAGAAGCTGTATAGGTAATTATATCACGTGCAAAGTTTATCTTCGTTCAAAATATATAATTAATATGTATCTATTTAATATTAATAATAATATTAATTGTACACCTGCATTTTAATTTCATCGCTCTCGCAACGAAGCAAAGTACAGCGTTGAGTTAAGCCACTCAACACGCCAATGGCCGTCGGCGGAAAATGGAGAACGACAGTGTCTCATCACAAGGTTCCCAGCTTCCCTTTATCTACTCAGTTTTGTAAGGGATACAGCGTGAAGCTATATAAAAAATCTTTTGAGTTCTTTCTATATAAGTAATCTTTAAAAAATTCTAGCACCAACTTGACAACAAAATAAAAAATTTGGCTCTATATGAGATTTAATAATTTTACTTTATTCTATTGTAATCATTATATTTATTGTGAAACATACATAGAACAATATCTTTATATATGTGTTATATTTTTTTAAAGTTATTTTTTTCTGCTTTACGCTATTCTTTTCTGCCTGGCAGTGTTTTTTCTAAATAGTATAATAAACAAAATCAGAAATTGGTAGAAAGTTTGTCCATACATACGTGTATAATTAAAAACGTAATAACATTCCAGGTCGTCGTATAGCCGAATTGGAAACAGAAACATTCCTCGCAAAGGTCATCGAGAACTTCCAAATAGAATGGTTCGGACCGCCTCTACAGGTTAAACAAACCTCCCTGAACTACATTGTTGGACCTTTTAACTTTATATTCAAAGATGTTTAATTAAAAAAAATATTTATATAAAATTTTATATTTTCTTATGTTTTTTATTTGTTAGTTTTAAGTGTCTTTCCAAATAAATTAGTAAGCAGCTTTACAAATAAATATTCTAATGATTTTACATTATATGTGCTTAAGAATTTCCATTTTTGTGATTTTTTTCTTTATTTTAAATGTATGTACTTACTTTCATAACTGATAGTCATGACGGATGGATAGAAAGACAGAAATGCAGATAAATGGACAACAAAGTAATCCTATAAGAGTTCCGTTCTTTTCTTTTGAAGTACAGAACCCAAAAAATAATAATAAATTAACTTGAATGCATATAAAATTATAAATATATATTATATTACGCATTGGTAAATAATATAACAACCACATACCTACTTAGTAGATATTCCTATTCATAACAAGAACTTGCCGCTCGAATATCCCACCGCTAAGAGGCTGTGATGTTGACGTAATAAGGGCTAAATATAACATATTTGTGCGCAGAACACGTTTTCGGGATATCGTCCTTAACTCCCTAATTCGTAGATATTACATGTTAAGGGGACTTTCAGATTACTTGGAAAAATAATATGTTTTTTTTGTAGATTCACACTTTATTCCTAGCGGAGTAGCCAGAGAGAAGGGAAAGATCGGAACCAAATACTACGGACTCTGTATACATCTTTCGTCTCTTCCACTGTCATCAATCTCTTTCGCATATTTTTTATCCAAGGTTATTTTACAATAAAACAAATTATTGTTGTATATAAATTATATATTATATTTATTTTAATAATACTCTAGCAACGAACAATTTACACAAGTACTTATGCAGGTTTGATAACTAGCCTTGAAACTACTTTTGCCGGTAGGTATATTCTAATTGCTGTTCAGAAAAACAAAATGTGTACAACTCATTCATCTTACATCTGTGGATATAGATAAACCCAATAATTTACATCAAAAGTGATTGTAATTTAACGGTTATTATATAAATATATTATAAGTTTTTTTTTTAGCTTCATGTCTAATCTAGTCAGGTCTACTGTTAAAATACTCCGTTCCTCACTTTCCGCGAATGAATTTTCAAGGAAAGTGCGCTTTGTTCCTTGGTATCACAGCGAAAAAAAGAAAACCCCTTAGGAGTCGAATATTGCAAATTCCCGTCTTAGCGAGCACCTACGTCCTATAAATAACTCCTATGCAAAATTTGAGGTTCCTTGCACTTGTAGTTTCTGAGATTTCGTGATGAGTGAGTGACCTTTCGATTTTATATATATAGATAAAATTAAAATTTAAAATAAATAATAATAAACATTAAATCATCAAAAATACAGATTAAATAAAAAGATTTATGTTGCATGATAATTAATCTAAACAAAACAGGTGCGAGTTTTTATTCTAGACTAGCGGACGCGCGCAGCTTCGCTTGCATAATTAGGGGTGAATTCTAATAAACCACGAAACATGTTTTCAATTAAATATTTTTAAGAGTCTAAATTTAAAATTTTATAAAAATCGATGATGATTTAAACATTTTTCCATACAAACGTTCAACCCCTTATTTGCACCCTTAGGGGATGAATTCTAGAAAACCATGAAACACATGTTCAATTAAATATTTTTAAGAGTCTAAATTTCAAGTTTTATAATAATCGGTGGCGTTTTAAAGATCCTTCCATACAAACTTTCAACCCCTTATTTGCACCCTTAGGGGAAGAATTTTAGAAAAACCATGAAACATGTGTTCAATTAAATACTTTTAAGAGTCTGAATTTCAAATTTTATAAAAATTGGTGCCGATTTAAAAAAAAATCCTATACAAACTTTCAACCCCTTATTTGCACCCTTAGGGAGAGAATTCTAGAAAACGATGAAATACGTGTTTAATTAAATACTTTTAAATAAATCCAAATTTCAAATTTTATAAAAATCGGTGCCGATTTAATTTTTTTTCCATACAAACTTTCAACCCCTATTTCACCCCTTTAGGATTAAAATTTTTCAAAATCCCTTCTTAGTGGATGTCCAGATTACGAAAGTAAACTTTTGTCCAAATTTAACGTTTCTACCATCAGCGGTTACGGCTGTGCGCGCGTCTTACCTCAGTCAGTGAGGACAAGTCTTTTTATATATATAGATATGTAGAGAATAGAGGTATATATACTATAGCATATATATTTATGGATCTTTATAAAAAGATATACAATCACAAATTCACAATTTTAACATTAGTGTACTTTTTACCGGCTTTGAGAGAGTGCCTACCCGCAGGTTACAACTTGCAGTGGCCAACATGGAAGTCACTTAATCGTTTACGGAGCCAGGTTGGCCGATGCAAAGAGCTTCTCGTGAGATGGGGGTACGAACTGAGGGATGGGTCACCCTGTGACTGTGGCGCCGATCCACAAACGATGGCACACTTACTCTCCTGCCCGAAATGTCCATTCACCTGCTCACATGACGATCTGATGGAAGCAACAGATGCCGCAGTCGACGTGGCTAAATATTGGCAAAATGTGATATGAATTCTCCATTCATTGACACGAAGAAGAAGAAGACCGGCTTTGAAAGCGCACGTTTTTGTTTGAGTTATATTTCTGTTGTTTGAAAGCTAATATTGGAAATGTGAATATGCAGCTTATAAGAAGATCGTTTGTTAATTTGGCATTACTTAATAAACAATCTGTCAGGTATGGGTAAAACTTTATTAAATTTAACACTAAATAAATAAAGAAATGACACTAAAAATAGATTATTATAGTTAGTATATTTTTAGTAACAAATTATCTCCATGCGAATATACGTTGCGTCACCGCTCATTTGCCTCAAAAGTTTGGAACGGAAGTGTCTTAACACTAGGTTCCCAGGTTCCCTCTGCCTATCCTGTTATGTACAGTATACAGGTTACAGCTAAAAATATCTATTATTAAACAGATTAGCATCAGTAGATACCGCTATCAAGAATGAAAATTTAGAAGCGAAGCCCTGGCATGACATCCCCGGCCCATCATCTCTACCAATTATTGGACAGTTACACCATTTTCTCCCGGGAGGTAAACTTTTGACAACATAAAATTTAACTAAGTCAATTATAAAGAATTCAGAAACAAATTTTCTGTTCTTGTGATTTTAATTAAGTCACGAATTATTTCATAATTTTTTTCTTAATGTATTTCTTCTCGGAATCTGCCAAGGTTGTTTGCTATAATCCAGGGTTTCTTAAACTATGGGTCGCGACCCCAAAAGGGGTCGCGTAGCAAAATTCTGGGGTCGCGAGAGATTTTAAGGTCAAATATTTATATATACCATTTTATAACATGTTTCGGCGGATTTTTGTATGTTTCAAAACGAATTCTAAAACTATATATTTTCATATGTTTATGTATATTGTTACCTAATAAATAAATCATCAAAAAATATTAATTTATTTTTCTTTTATATTTGTATGGGGGGTCGTTAAGAAACTCGCAATCATAAATGGGGTCGTGAATGACAAAAGTTTAAGAAGCCCTGCTATAATCTGTTAAAATTATTAATATTTTTTCGTGTTTTAATCTAAAACAGGAGTAAAAATAACATGAATTATAATATTAACATTGAGATAAGTGTTTTAATAATTATTTATTAAAAAAATGTTAACGTGGTTTTACCCAGTTACTTAAGTTACAATTATCGAATTACCCGAGTTAAAATTACAATCTTAATCTTAAACATTTTTTTTATAATTCTGCATCATAGTTCGTATGTTAACTGTATATTTGTTATTATTTTAAGGATCGCTCTATAATTTGAAGGAAACCATTTTTGAAAAACTCTCCATTGAATATGGACCTATCACTAAGCTTAATGGATTTTTTGGCAACGCACCGATAATCATACTATCTGATGCGGAATCTGCAGAACATGTGAGTTTTTTTATAATAAATACCCTAATATTTTAATAAACTAACTGAATTATGATCAATCTGTAATTTGCTTAGAAAATACATCACTATTTAACTTTGGAAACATTATAACGTACGCTAGACAACGCTCTGGGGCATCAGTTCAAATTCATTAAGTAGAACTTAATGAATTGGATATCTGATACGGGTAGTTCCAAGATGAGGAGTGGATGTTACATAACGTTTTTTAGTGTTACAACAATAAAAATATTATTTATTACTATAATAAAGTTTATTTTTTAACCTATAAAGCAAAATAGTTAAAGTAATTCCTATAATGCTCGCTTAGATTCTTAGCAAGAAAAAATATATGAAAAACTATTTCAGATTCTTCGAAGTGAAAACTCGTTGCCTATTCGCATTGGACTCCAGTCATTGGATTATTTTCGGAGGGATTATAATAACCATAATCCTGATGCCCCGCTTGGTCTACTAACAGAGTAAATAACCTTTTCAAATTAATTATCATACTTACATGAAATTAGATATTTTTTATTGTTGTTGTTATATTTCTTAGTCAAGGTGAACGATGGAAAAAGTTTAGATCTACGGTAAATCCGATAATGCTTCAACCAAAGACAATAAAATTATATAAAAAAAGTTTGAGGGAAGTAGCTGACGACATGGTTAACAGGTAAGTAGAGTTTATATTATAAAAACGCTTTTACTAAAATTTTATAATTTTATTTCTTTTTTAACCCCACGTATCCCGCACATAGTAGGATATGCGGAGAGAACTTCCCCACTTTCCGCTGAATTCTAGTTGCATTGCGTGTTGCTCAACGGAATTGGAAAGATAAATTTAAATAAATATTTCATTTCCTCGAGTGGGGGATTGAACCCACCAGTCAATTTTACAATCACATTTTGTGCCTCTGCGCCATGACTGGCCCTCTGTCTTTTTTCAATTATAAAATAGTTATATTTCAGGATAAAAGCAATTCGTAATAAAAAAGATATGCTTGAAAACAATTTTGACTTCGAAATGAACTTATGGGCACTAGAGTCTATAGGAGTTATTGCACTTGGTGGTCGCCTCAACTGCCTTGATCTGAACCTACCCGAAGACTCCCCCGCGAAGGAACTTATACATACTGTTCACGATGTCTTAGGAATATCTGAAAAATTAGATTCAAAACCAAGTCTTTGGAAATACATTGCAACTCCTGAGTTCAAAAAAGCAATGAAAATATATAAAAAACAAGTAGAGTATGTATATTTTTACAATACACGAACAAAAAGAAATTAATTGGTAATATTTTGTAAATAAATTATTTTTTTAGCTTAAGTAAATATTTTATTGAAAAATCAATAGAGCAGTTCCAAAAAAGAGATAAAAATGACAATGAGGAGAAAGGTATTTTAGAAAAACTACATGAGATAGACGAAGAAGTAGCGATAATAATGGCTAGCGACATGTTGTTAGCTGGAGTAGATACGGTATGTTTCCTAAATCACAGAGATTTAATGTAAATAACATTAGTTACATCATCATCATCATCATCATCATCATCATCATCATCATCATCCACAGCCATCTTTTGTCCATAATAGTCCATCCATTAGTTACATAATAAATGATAATAATTTATCAACAATTTATTATTTTAGACGTCCAATACCGTAACAGCGACGTTGTATTTATTAGCAAGTAACGTCGAAAAACAAAATAAACTAAGGCAAGAAATCAATTCCCAAGAAGAAAAGCGATCATATCGTAAGGCTTGTATTAAAGAGTCACTTAGAATGATGCCAGTTGCACCGGCAAATACAAGAACTGTCAATAAGGATTATAACATTTTAGGATATAATATACCGAAAAATGTAAATATCGTTATTGTTATTAAAATATTTATTTATTATAATGTAAAAATCAGTAGTTAATATGTTAATAATTTAAATTTTTAGTCACAAGTGGTATTTGCTCATCAGTGGATGTCTAAACGAGCAGAATATTTCCCAAAGTCTAATGAGTTTATTCCGGAAAGGTGGATCACAGACAAATCTGACGCCTTATATCACGGCAACACGCATCCATTCGCGTACAATCCTTTCGGATTCGGAGTTAGAATGTGCATTGGTAGGTAACTTCTAGTTTATATTTTTTCATACAAAATAAAACGAGAACTAAGCATAATTAGAAAAATTAATTATATTTAAAATAATATTATTAATATAAGCATTTAACAACCTGGTTAAACCTAGTCTTTAAGTAGTCTGAAAGTAAAGAATGAAGATACTTACCCATCGAGTTTTCACAGCCGACTTTTTGTAACGTAGAAATTTTAAAAAATCTATGAAAATATACATATCATTTAAATTTATATCTCAAATTTTAACCTTTTTTATAGGGCGAAGAATAGCTGAATTGGAAATAGAAACATTCATAGAAAAAGTTATTGAAAGTTTTCATGTAGAATGGAATGGACCGCCTATAAAAGTAAGACATGGTAATCTTAACTATACGATTGGACCATTTCATTTTGTCTTTAAAGATGTTAAATAAATAATTTAAATATACAGGGTGTCCCAGGAGTCAACGATAAAACGAAACCAGGTAATAGACCAAGTCGTGACAGTTATGAGAAAAATATAAAAAAAATCTTTGTCATGTATTTTTCATATTATATTGATTTTAAAAAATATCGCAAAAACCGACAACCTGTGATGGTTTTTCAAGTCCCTGGACTACAAAGTGGGACATCCTGTATATATGTATATAAGGGTGGACTTTTAATAAAATATATATACATATAAGTAGTATTTAATATGTTATCCTAGAAGTTTATAATGTAGATATGTATGTATGATAGACATTGTTTTATAGAATAGTATTAAGAATATCGTCCTATAATAATAAAGTATATTTTTTCTATGATTTTGTTTTTACTGATTGTCCTTATCGTACAAATATTTTGTTACGTTTTAGTTTGTTTAAGGGAACCTACTGTTAAGACACTCCGTTGCCCAATTTCCTCCCGATTTTCAAGCGCTTCGTGCACTAGAGCGGAAATCAAACGTTACCTCGTTGCGCCACGACAGTCTAGGTATATTGTATACATATAAGCCGAATAATTTTATTTATATAGCATACGGAATACGATACTGTTATTACGAACATCATTTTTAACATCAAAGAAAATAAGGATTTTTTTTATTTTACAATTTACTTCTTAAAAATCGTTAGAAAATATAAAATACTGGGTAATCATTACTTTTGTCATAAAAGTTTTGAATTAATCAAACTTTAGTTATCTAAAGGCAATATTTTTCGAGGCTAAAGATCCATTAATTTTCACTTTAAAAGCCGTTTAATCTAAATATTAGACACAGCTCAATTAAAAAGTTTTAAAAGTTCGAAAATCGTTTAAGTAATTTTTAAATTGGCCTAATCAAAGTAAACTAAAAATGGAAATTACATTTCAAACCTATATAGATACCTGTACCTTTATAAAACATGCTTTGTCAATATAAGCCTTTTTTTACTTTTTCAGTTTCACGCTGATTCCCGCACATAGCAGGCTAGGCAGAGGAAGCCTGGAAACCCAGTGTTCACACTCTGTTCCCATTAAGACACTTCCGTTTCTCTGTTTGAGCTGAATTCTGGCATTGCGTCTGTTATACAAGTTATCATAAATAATAGCAGGGCTAAAACGAGTTAATAAATATCATGTGCAAACACAAAAGATAAAAAGAATCTTTTGCTCAAATCGTATAGAAAAATGGCCGTAATTATTGGCAGTCATTTATTTTGCGGCGGCGGAATAATTTATCTTTAATTTCTTTATATCACATAATATGATTCTTTACAACTTTAAATGCTTTCAGGTAGGGAGGATAAGTTAAGTATATAAATGTATACCTAATAAACTCTATTTATTTTACATTTCAGTAGTACTAGAACAATTAAGTATACTTAAAACAAGAATTGTTCCACCGCTGATTTGAATCTTAAAACATCACATGTCAAAATACGCGCCAGCGTGTCCAGCCAAGTTAAAAAGCTGGAAACGCCAATTTTATCCTGAACTTTTTTTATATTTTGATTTTTTCACACATATTTTGTTGTTTTTTTTTTTTAATTAATTAATTGCATATCTGGTGCTAGATCCCAACAGCGTTTTAAAGCTAGTCAGTCAGTCTACACTTAAGGAAGAATAAAAAAACACCTAAAACATGAAAAATAAATAAATAAAAATCGTCTAAGCTAGTGAACTCAGTTTCCTTCACAAAAAGATTGGTAACCTCTTCATTAAATAAAATATAAAGTTCAACAAGAGATTAACTCGTCAGAACATCTTTACAAAATAGTTAACGACGCGTAAACACGTAGAACTATTTAAACGGATACATTTCGGGAATTAAGAGGGAACAAACTTCAGTGTCAGCCTTAACAAGAGCAATTAGCGGAGTTTACAGAGCGTCCGAAACCTAGCGGCCTGATTTTATTACCTAACCCCGAGAAAGTTAAAATAAGCATCATCCTATTTATATTAAATTCAATTTAATTTAATACTTGGTAATGGATAACCGTGGCTTCGCCCGCTTAAACTGATTTATATTACTGTAAAGTTTCATCTAAATCCGTTTAGTAGTGCTTACGTGAAAGTAGAACAAACATTCGACCTTATATCTTTTACATTTATGATATTAGAAGTTCTCTACTATTTGAGTTCGTTCTTTAAGTACAGATTGTATTGTTGTAGTAAAACTCAAAAGATAAGTAGTACAAGAAATTTCGAGATAAATGGTCTTGACAGAGGACGGACAAAAACTGTTCTTCTGAGGTAACCTGTAAAAAAATATAAAGTAAAATGCAATCTACAATAATATATTTAAGTTATTCTATATTAATATTCGTTGACATTGTTTAATATTGCCTACCTGAATGTGCGAATTTCATCCACATATAGCAAATTCATTAAAAATTATACATGCGTCATATATTTCAGAACATTCGAGTGAACATTATGAATATATAAATGATATTTATTTAAATTATGCAATAATCCATTAAAATTAAAATATAGTCAAAAGATACGAGTTTTTGAGTCACGGATCACCATTCCAATGCTTAAAACTTCTAAACAACTGGAAAGTAGAGAACTCAGTGTCATGTCACTATAGTGCCCCTATCCCACATTTATTCCTATAATATACACAAAGATAACTTATATATATGTAGTAATATATAGATGAGACATCTGATGCCAGTCTAGACGGGAGATATTGGTGTTTTATCTGCTACTTCAAATGATCTGTCTTTCACACACTGTCCGCTGTCAGTATCATAAAGAATGTTATTAAGAATCTCTTCAAACGAAAGTAATAACATGACAAGTGAGCTGATCGCAAGATCATTACTTAAGAAGAGATAATAAAAAGATGTAAGATAATTAAACGCAAATTAATATGTGCGGGAAAAGAGTGAGAATATTTGACATATGGACCGTTTATTTTGAAAGTGGTGTAAGTCCATTTTTGAGAAAAATGAGCTATCACGTAATTCATGCTTAATTTAATGTAATTTTTTTATATATAACTAGTCCGTATTTAATTTCTCAAAAAAAAACCCATGTTTTGAACAACTTAAAATCGGTCGGTAAATGAAATTGCATAATCATCGACATACTAACCTTTAATTTTCTTGAAACAAAAGAAAATGGACTTACACCACTTTCAAAATAAACGGTCCATATAGGTACCTCGAATAGGAAACAGGGATCGAACCCACAACCTTTGAGTTCCAGTCAACGTAGACCATGTTCACTGTTACACTTAAAGTATATATACCTATATTATAAATTCGATAGTAACTCTGTCTGTCTGTCTGTCTTTTACGCAATCAGGGCCAAACCGCTAATTTAATTGTGATAAAATACTCACTATAATGATACTTAAGGGTTTCTCATATTTGTAATATTATCGATATATACCAATATATTAAAATACTTATTAATTTGACATGCATTTTTTTCGCCATGTTAATAACAACCGTCGCTATGCGACCGTTGCTAAGCCACCACCCAACCAACCACCCACCCAAAATGAGCTTGCTTAACGCATCTCTCTATTGAAAACTGAAAATAATTCCCTAAATATATTTAATAAATATTGGTATAGTTCAAGCGGGCGTAGCCGCATTCGGATCCACTAGTAGTTAAATAAAAACTACTGCAAACATTACACACGTAACATTTTCAAGTAAAACGAATCTTATTCAAAGGTTCGTTCAGCATTCATCCATTGGGATCTAATTATTCTAACGGCTCAAAGCCATCGAATCCAATTATTTGATATCCCAGCAGCATACGACTTAACTCTTAGTCCATAGAGTAACATGGCACCTATATACGAGAAAACTCATCACTATTGCAACAATGTAAGGTACATTTAAATATCTGAATTTATATAGAAAAGACCGCTGTCAAGTTTATCTCGTTCTGTGCTAGAAAGAATTTGAATTGCAAATACGATGCGATAATAAATAAGCTTTGTGCAAGAACATTTACGTAAATGGCTTTGGAATTGCCATTGAATAAAAAACTTGGAAACCGACAGCTGCTCTAGTTTCCTGCATATCAAAAGATATTTAAAAATTGAAAGTATACTAATATATTCTGTTATCGAGTACTGCACACGTTTGTTTTTACAGTATTTAGTTCATACTTTTCATAGAACCTTTTAAAACAAATTTTCTACGTAAACTTTAATTTTTACATTTACATAGTTTCAATGTACGCAAAAATCTTATATTAGAAAGTATGTTTTATTTTGTATACAGATTTTACACCAAATGGGTTTGAATAATTTAATTCTCCCATAAATCTTAAAGTTTGAAACTCGATCATAACTTTCACTTGTTTATTTCGTCAATAGACAATTTTAAACAAGAAGTAGAAGATACAATTAATTGCTTTAAAAAACAAATTAATATTTAATTTATATTATTAAAGTTTTGTTTTCAAACGTTTTATCGAATAAATCTTTATATTCCTATATACATTACGTACGTTTATTATTTATCATTTGCACATATTGCAATAATGAAAATATTTTAAATGCATTACTTCCTTGTTTAATTAAAATTTTATAAAACCTATTGTAAACCAATATTTCTACGATGTTAACTTCAAATCTTATAACATAAAAAAAAATCAAAATTCAGTAATAAAAATATTTAAATAAAGCCAAAAACACTATTATTATCTCTATCGTAATTTTTGCCTAAAACAAATGAAATTGGGAAAGCACAGAGTTTTTTAAAACATTTTTACTCTTATGCGGCTTTAAGCCCGACGGTTGTGGGCTCGATTCTATCTAGGGTAAATGATATAATATTAAATTCAAATTCAAATTCAAAATATTCTTCATTCAAATAAACTTATTATAAGCACTTTTGAATCGTCGAATGAACATATGAACAAAAAGCAACCACCGGTTCGGAAGGCAGTTCTGCTGAGAAGAGCCGGCAAGAAACTCAACAGTTGCTCTTTTCAAAGTCAATGGTACAATCTATTACATTAGATGGCAGCTATCCTGCATTACATTCAATAGACATTCTTGAACAGTACACTGTTAACTTTACTTGTCAGAATTTTTTTTACAGATAATTTAAATTTTGGAAGGGGCAAACTAAGAATACACTGCAGAATTTTATTATATACACGTATGCTGAGATAGATATAAAAGATTTATTAACTTTTTGAAGGCGAAAACTTGGAGTAACAATTAATTTTCATGTTTTCCTTCTAGATACAAACACTCAAAGCGTAATGCCAAACAAATATATGTCGCAATACCAGAAATGAATCTGGTTATATTAATTTTATCTCAAAGTTGAAATGTGATCTGAATTGTAAATATCCGCATCAAGCATCACAAGGAAGCTTTGTGCAAAGTACATTTGCATTGAGATTAAGAAGAATTGCATCTGTTACATAAAGATGTTGCGACTTCTTTCATTTGTTGTTTTTTTCAATAAAATTGACTTTTAATTAAACTTTTGTTGACAAAAACAAGGGTGAAGCTAAAAGAGATTATAGGGAATCTAATGTAAAGTTAACGTTCCCCACTTAGTTTTGTTTTCTTAAGCGTTGAGAAAAGCGAATGGAATGACGTATAGTTTATCTACTCCAAAAACTGTGACTTTAAACGTGAAAGGTTGTGGATTCGATTCCCACTCGAGGAAATGAAATATTTAATATTTTCGCAACTCAACACTTCTCTTCTTCTGAAAGTGCTTCCCGAATTCGACGAGTAGTAAGTTTCTAAGTAGCATTGCCTACCTTGCAAAGCGCGAAGCTGAAAATAAATAATGCATGTAAATAATATATTCACATTTCTAAGCAAAAGGGCTTTTTTAATAAAATTAGTTCGTCTAAAAATCGGTATCTAAGGTCGCCAGTAAAGTAAATCTCAATTTATTAAACTGTTTCAAAATTTGCCACAAGGAAAAGAAATTCGAATCGAATCGAATTTATTGAAAAATGGTTCACCGCTTTTAAAACCCGTATCGTTGGATCGCTTTGAAGAAACAAAGAGACATAACAAAACGCCCCAAACCTTAATTATAACGAGTACCCTTGGAGTATTATTAAAAATAGTCTTTTATTTAAAATGAAATAAAATATATTTCATATATGTATATATATGGTACTTAGTGATTTTGTGTATAATTTGGGTGTATAGTATTTATTTATTTATATTTCTTTCATTTCATTTAGCTGTATCTCTAATTAAACAAATTTCTTTTATTGCAGTTTTGAACAGCGGGGGTAGTTTTCGATTATATACACTTTTAAAAACGAATAAATAATTATTTTTTGAAAATTTGGAAAAAAAACATTAAAAGTACACTTTTTTGGTAGTTTAAAACTTCGATAAAACATTTACGAATCTTTACTTTCGATACTTTTCCTAAGAATTTTACCCGTTTGTTAGTCAAATCAAGCAAAAATTTTTCACCCATCTTAGATCTGAATAACACTACTGTTTCAAAAGTAAAAATATAATTTTACGTTTTACGATTTTATATAACACTTAGATACCTTTCTATCATAACAAAAGACTAAAACACCACTAAATTAAAGGACGTGGCCTTCATCGTCATTATGAAAGTATAAAAATGAAGGAAAGCCTCGAAACGTTTTAGAAATTCCTTCCCTAATTACATCCAATATTCACCATCCGCTGTCAAATTATGCAAATACGCTTAATAAATTGTGTAAAAGTTCAGAAGCAATCAAAACTAAGATACCGTCATCAGGTGTTGCTAGCACCAGATAAATGTGTATTTTTGATCAATATTAATATTACCTCATAAAATATCCATAGTTTATAAACCATCTCAAATTTAATCTAAACGTTTTACTATTTATTTTAAAATGAGGCCGTCGTGATGGGAGGAACAGGGTGTGATTGTAACCCGACGGGCGGGCGTGAGCTCGATCCCCACTAGAGGGAATCAAATTAGCTTCACGCTGTATCCCGCATAAAGTAGGGTAGGCAGAGGGAACCTCGATGTTAAGACACTCCGTTTCCTAGTTTCTGCTGAATTGTGGAGGCATTACGTGTCGAGTGGCGTAACTCAACGCCGCGCTTTTGCCTCGGCACCAGAGCAAAGAAAATATAAATTTAAATTAATATTTCCTTTCATCGAGTGGGGATCGAACCCACCACCAGTCTAATTTGCGGCACACTTTGACCTCAATTACATTTCTTTCCAATCATTTTTTTTTATCATTAATATGAACAACGAAATTTATACCCATATGAGTATTAAGCCTGCATAAATAAAAACATGTTGCATTAAATTCGAAACTACGGCCCTCACGTAGATTAACAGTCTTGGAATATTAAAAATGATTTAGCGTTTAAAAAGTCATCATCATCATCATTAGCAGCCATTTTTTGTCCACTGCTGGACATAGGCCTTCCCTAATTCTCTCCACCACACTCGATCCTCAGCTCTTCGGACCCATCCGCTTCCCGCCAACCTCTTTAAAAAGTATTGTCTCTTAATTGAAATATCTAGTACCCCACAAATGTTATAAAACCTCTATAAAACTTTACGAAGTCAATATTACGACTTACATTATGGATAGATCGGGGACCATCTTGAAACTGAAAGATGCTCATAAATACGAAAACTAAGTGACTCCTAAAACGTTTATTTCGTAATCCTGTGTCCGGAAGTCTCCCTTGGGTGATCTGATGAAACTTTATATATATAAAGATAGAAGCTACCTGAATGAGATTTGCTATCACGTCCCGGTGGAGTTGGCTCATTTTAGACTCGAAGTGTTTCGATTCAAAGTTACTTGTAACATTCATTTCTCAGAGGGCACGGATCGTAAATATAAACACCGAGTCAGAGTGAACATTTGTTAATTCTATGAAGATCAAACTAGTAATTAATTTAATTAATTTTTTGTAAGTGTTTTATTAAATTGTAAGGATTTCTGAATTTATTATTTATATAGTAAAAATGTAAATAAAATAAAAATATTAGTATTTTTAGGTTAGGCTTGCCATAGTAAACACGAGGATTGTGTGTTCGATTCCCATTCGAGGAATGAAATATTTAATATTTTCATTCCTTGCCTACAAAGGTTCCGTTTTGACCTTTAAAAAAACAAATCCTCCTCCCCAAATCTCATTACTAGTGTTTTATTATTCATTAAATAAATACGTAAATAATAATTGAAACCAAAAACACGATACAAATGTATTTTAATCAATACGATACCTAAGGTTAATAAAAGTAGGCCACAGAAAGTTAATTAATATCGTAGCCTTAACACAAAGGGACTGATACAAATCATTTTATCTTCTATCCAATTTTATATATATTACTTGGTGACCCGAACGCGGCTACGCCCGCTTGAACTATATGAATATTTTTAAAAATATATTTATGAAATTATTTTCAGTTTTCAATAGAGACATGACGTGGTGACGTTTTCTAACAACAAAATTTGCAAATCGTTGCTTAGCAACGGTCGCATAGCGACGGTTGTTATAAACATAGCGGAATAAATTGCATGTCAAATTAATAAGTATTTTAATATATTGATATATATCGAAATATTACAAATATGAGAATAAAAAGTATCCTATGTTCATCCCGAGACCCGCAAGTATCTCTATATGAGTATTTTATCATAATTAAATTAGCGGTTTGGCCCTGATTGCGTAAAAAACAGACAGACAGACAGACAGACAGAGTTACTTTCGAATTTATAATATATATTTTGACCTCGAAATTATTCAATAAAATTCAATTTTGGGTTAATCTGATTACCAAAATTATTGGGGAGATTAAATGAAGGGTTTTTAACGTTACATAAACGTAACACGAATGTTAGCGTCGACTGCAAACAAGCAATTTCAAAATTGATTTTGGCAAAATTCAATTTCTATTATCGCGATTACGCTTAACGTTTATATAATTTGATGAAACTTAATTAGATCAGGAGATCTAACATGTTAATAAAATTTTAAGTTCTAAATATAATTTTAAATGTAATTGAATTTTCTTAGCTTAATTGTTAATTATACAGATAATATAATGCACCATTTAAAAGTTATTATAGTATGAAGGAAACTATTTCCCTAATTTTTTACACAAATATTACTTGTATAAAGCAGCACAAGACTTTTTATCATGCAGAAAATTAGTGAAAAAGTAATTAAAATTGAAAATTCCTTAAATTGCTCAAACTGTCAATTATGTGCGTCAAAAACACTTAACAATCATTCAAGAAAATTTGAAATGTAAAATGTACAGAAATTTGCATTTATAAGTACACTAGCGGCCCGCCCGCGGCTTCGCCTGCGTGAACTACGTTATTATTAATTTCTGTCTCCATGAGTACCTACGTCCTAAAAAGTACCACTGTGCAAAATTTGAGACTCCTAGCATTTATAGCAACGAAGTTTCATACAAACTTTCCACCCCAAAAACAACCCCTTAAAAGTCGAATATTGCAAATTCCCGTCTTAGCGAGCACCTACGTCCCATAAGTAACTCCTATGAAAAATTTGAGATTCCTAGCACATGTAGTTTCTGAGATTTTATATATATATTTTTTTAGATATCTATAACATAATTTTGTAGGATATTATGAATTACTTGCCGGTGCAGCTTTTAATTGCATTTACAATTATTATTTTTTCAGCTTCATGCTGTACCCGCATGTAACAGGGTAGGCAGGCATTGTGTGTTGAGTGGCGCAACACAAAACATGTATGCATTAATTATCTAACATCTACTTTTAATAAGTAGCACATTGTCGAAATTTAATATTAAGGTCACCTTTTAACATAAAATCATTTGATTCATATTCATTATTTAATGCCTATAAAAATACACCTGTAATAATACTCCAAATCACTTCACTTTTCCGTCCTCTTTGAATAATTTTAACTTTGAACAAATCCGCTTAAGTAAAATATGGGCACAAGCTTCCAAATTGAACTGAACTCAGAAAAGTTTTGTTAAATTTAATCGCTACCGACAATCCAAACACTGCAGCCCTTATTGTTATAAGAGAAAGTTACATAAGTCCGAATTATTCATTATCATTGTTTGTACTTTTCTGAAATTTTCTATATTATTTTCTTTTTACATACATCTTCGGGATTACGTGAAAAAGACTGAAAAAATATTGTAACGAATACATTTCCCTACGTCGTCTGTAATATAAATTGCGGAATATGTACACACGGTAAACAAAGTATGACAAAATTTTACAAAAAAAACAATAATCTATTTGAAGCATTAAAATAATTATTTCTAGTCTTCTTCATTTATTTATGATAGTGGATAAATTATTAGAAATAACAAAAAAAATTATAACCAATCTATGCATATTTTATACCAAGAAAGAAGATAAAGATTTGGATGACAAAAGGCACTAAGGAAACTCATGAAGTGAACTCTGCAAAGTTTGCAAATTATTCGAAACTTCTACGGTTTCTTCAAGTGTAGTTCAGTTCAAGTATTTTGTTTTAGTCTGCCCGGAATAAGAATAGTATAAAAGGATTATAATTTAATATATTATATTTATAATAGACGCCATCATATGCATGTGTTGTGTTATGAATTCGAGCCTCAATTGAGGGATATTCAACATTTAAAATCAATTAATCAATGAGGCCACTCGTGGCGCAGGGGCTCACAGTGTGACTGTTAACGCGACTGGTTATGGGTTCGATCGACACTAGAGAAGATGAAATATTTATTTAAATTTATATTTCCATTTCTTCGCTCTGGTGTCGAGAAAGTTAAGTTAATTTAAGTTTCGCCACTCAACACGTAGTGCTTCCAGAATTCGGCGGCAAATGGGGAACGGAGTGTCTTAACACTAGGTTACAATGTGAAGCTGTTTTAAAAAATATATTTTTTTAATTAAAAAGCAATAAAATAAAACAAAAATCAAAATAAGTAACATTTTTTGAACTTCGTCCGTCCTTTGCTTGGAGAATTGCACTCGTGTCCGTTACAATTCAAAATTCAATTTCTTTCTAAATTGTTTAACATAACTCTACTATAAATTATGTTATTATACACCCTTAATAACACCGGTGCATGTGCAAGGCGTCATAATTTATTACAACGATATATCAAGACCGCAGCAGTCATTAGTCTAACTGAGGGTGGCCGCAAGGTGCAATTAAGACCTAAGGGAAGCCAGGATCCTAACAAGCATAATATGGATAACTAACCCAACATATTGCGTAATAAAAGCAAAATATTCTAAGCTCCAAATATATATTTTATTCAGAAATTAAATATAATATTAATTTTAAAATAAATTAATATTTAACAAAAAGAAAAAGCGATTTCTAACAACGAACTAAAAAGTGAAAAATAATTTGACAAAGATTTTATAATTTTGAAGTCAGTGTCAAGCTAATGTTACATTAAAAATTACATACAAAAATTATCAAAATCGGTTCACCCAGTCAAAAGTTAGGGTAACAAACATAAAAAAAAATACAGTCGAATTGATAACCTCTTTTTCTTACAGAAGTCGGTTAAAAAGAACTAAAAGAAACGTAACAAACATTTTCCTTTATTGATCCACCAAAACAATTTAACTCTTAAGACATACTAAGCCAGTCAATTTCGGAAAATGGTATTATCGAGATGTATTCAGAGATAAATTCGCACTTGGATGCGAGTGATGTAATCCTCAATATATCTAAGGATTTCCAGCATGGATCATCTTATACGTTCATTTTGTAAAAGTAAAATAAAACTGGAAATTTGGTACCAATACGGGCGGCGTCGTGTCGGGCGTGCTCTTTTCAATTTGAAATAAACTTAAATTGAATCGTTCTATTTGGTGTTAGCGAACATTTCTAAGATGTGAAAATTATATACAGATGAAAAAGATTTATCTTCGGGAAAAACAAGGAAAAGTGCATAATTGATTATATTTAATGACGCCATCTTGTCGTATTTTACTAAACGTCATTGTTTAACTTTTATCATTGTCTCTAAATAGACAGATGTTAGAGAATTGAGTAACTTATTACATTTTTTTGCCTAGTAAATGTTTGTACCTTATAATTACAAACGAATATATAAAATTGTCGACATTCATATCTAGAAAGAATAACAGCCGAATATTTATCACACTTTACTCTTTGAACTTTAATATAAAAAGATAAAATACTATAAATTATAAATTTTATACAACTATATTCGTGACCATTGTACCTCTTATATTATTAAAAAAAAACGAAAAACTCATACTAAAATTGTATTATATTTTATATCTATTTAATCAACAGCTACTCATTGTTAGCATAAAATAAAACAGCATCTAAAGTGGCAAAAGCTGACAACCTCAACTTAAACTTAATAACACTTCCAAAGAATCTCCTAACAATCTCTACGTCGTGTGGCGAACGGTAAAGATAATATTTACCTTTAATCAACTCTATGTTCTAGGGAAGATTTTGTTTTCAGATGAAAAAATAAACTTAGAAAAAAATATATCTTAGCTGGACGAATTTATTATGACAATATTTATATGCTTTGACTATGCATAAGACCATGACTATCTTGATTATTTATTGCGTCATTAAACAAGGAGAGTCCTGACTCTACGTAAATAAATAGTCATTATAAAACTATAATATGGTAGGACAAATATATAGAAATATATGACTTTAAATTTAAAACTTTCCTCGAGCGAAACTGATAAAAGGTGCAAACGTGAAACAGATGTAAATAACGCAATGGAGGGCACTCAAGCACTTCTGTCGTCGACAAAGTACCGCTAGTATGCATGCGCTTTACCTCTTATAACATTGTATGAAAAATAAAACTAGTTTTACTTGGTGATAAGAGATGTATATCTAACATCTTGTATATATATCAATATTGATTACGAATAAGAGAAGTATTTATCTATTCCCTAATATACAGTTTTATGATGGCATCTTGGTTTATTGATGATATGCTGGTGGTGCTGCCGGTCGCTTCGTAAGATATAGCTGACCGAATCCGAAATAAAGAAATAAACAGAATGGCAGGATGTCGCACGTAGAGAGAATGAAGGAGAAAAGAATGGAAAAAAAGATTTATGATGTAAAAATAATGGAGTGGTAAGAGATTAACGTTATTAACCCGTATAACAATTTTTTTCATTATTATCCGAAGAGTAAGTAAGATTTTGATAAAGCACAAAAGAAAGTAATTAATATTTTCTATATACTGACTATAAAGAAGGAAACCACAAATGTGTGTACGTGATACGGTTTTATAAGAAAGCAGCGCCATTTTATGTCTATTGTCCCCGTTGAAACGAAAGTGTTATATTGTATCATATTTCTATTGTACTTACCACACAATGGGGTTGGATAATATAAAAATTTTATTAGAGACTTCTGAGGTATGAAATATGCGAGGTCATCGCTTAGGTAAAAATTTGGGGAAAGCGAATATAAACTTCTTTATTTTTTTACTAGACACTAAAAAAAATTCATAATATTTCATTTTATAATAATTTTAAGACCATATTATTTTACGCTTGGTGCTATTTTCAACGCCCGATGAAAACAGGGTGGTTTTATAAGTTTGACGTGTCTATATATGTGTGAATGCACTTATATGTACGTCTGGCTGTGGCATCGTAGCTCCCAAACGAATGAACCGATTTTTGTTAGCTTTTTTGTTTAAAACGTGACTTATACGGAGAGAGGAGTAGGTTCAAATTTCACTACATTTAAATTTTTATACGTTTTCTAAAAAGTATTTTTTTTTCCTAAGTGTGTAATAACACTTAAAAATTGTTAGAAACATGTTATATATTCATTATATTATTGCTAATGACGTAGCTATACTTATTGATGTGACGACTTCACTCATACTCGATGACGATTAAATTTCATTATCGGCAATAATCCTAAGTATAACAATAATATTTGACGTCTAAATACTATACTTATTAAGAATATGCTATACGTGTAAATAAGTTTAAGATGAAAGATGCACCACGCACTATACTCTTTTTTTACGTATTTTTCTTTTAACGTTTACACCATTTATTTTTTAAAAAAATATTTATTAACTTAATCTATTGAATATTCAGTAATTAAATCATGTTTATTTAAATATTCAAGCACCAAAGCTTACTTATCGGTGCAGAGTTAGGTACCGACTATTTGCAATTCAGATCTGTTCCACGGTGAAACGAATAAAACTACGTCCGATGCTGGCCTCGTCTGTAAATCAAGGAAATGTCAACGCTACTTTCTTTTGTTCCAACGCAACCGTTAAAAAATTGTATTAAAATAAAGTTTTACTAACAAGCAAGATTTTATATTTATTTTGAAGATACCAAACGATTATTACAGTTTATGTCATGGAATCTATTTAAATAAAAACTAAATGCCTACATATTATATATTTGCGTAGTATATTTGCGTAGAATCTAAGTTTCTAGTTATATTAATAAAAAGTTAAAAATATGATAATAGAAGAATCCAATTTTGCGATCGCCAACAGCGTTTAAACTTAAGACTTTAACTCCTTGCTTAATTTGAAAGCCTCTCGTCTGATACTCTAAAAGTTAACTTGAAACTTTAAGATTGTTACTCTAAGTTTTCGCCTCCAAAAAGTTAATAAATCTTTTATGGGTCTGAGCATACGTGTATATAATAAAATTCCGCAGTGTATTCTTAGTTTGCCACTTCCAAAATTTAAAATATCAGTAAAAAAAATTCTGACGAGTAAAGCTTATTACACTGTTCAAGAATACTTAGAGGACAAACATGTATGGAATTAATGTCTATTGAATGTAAGGCAGGATAGCTGCCAACTAATGTAACAGATTGTGATTGTACCATTGATTTTGAAAAGAGCAACTGTTGAGTTTCTTGCCGGCTGTTCTCAGCAGAACTGCCTTCCGAACCGGTGGTAGCTTAATGTTCATATGTTCATTCGACGATTTAAAAGTGCTTATTATAAGTTTATTTGAATAAAGAATATTTTGAATTTGAATTTGAATTTAAATTTTAATAAAACTGAGTAAAAAAAATATGACGTTGTTTGCTATTATGATAAATGAGCAATAATTTCAATTAATTAAACAAGTCTTTCGTAATTTTTCTCAGAGAAATATACATATTTGGTAAGCAGTTTTATTTAAGTAACATTAGCGAAGATGTTTTACATACCTATCTATAGCAGTAATTGGAAAGAAAAACTAGTGAAAACTATACTTCAATCACAATCACAATCACCACTCTTCTTTTATTTGTTTTTAGTTTTAGCATGAGAGTATAGACAAAACAAATTCAATCTTCTTTCTCTCTTTATTAAAACAGCAATTAATAGACTTTCTAGAAAACTAAAATAATAGGGTTATTTCAAATTTTAACCTTTTACTAAGCTTTAGAGATGTACCCTAGAGCACCCTTAAGTATTCAGTGAAGCCTAAGTTATTACTAACATCAATGAATAGTTCATCTATTCATAACCAAAGTTTAATTAAAACTTACTCTCAGACCAACTATACAGATTATTTTAGAGGGGTCTTATAGTTAAATATTAACTTATTTAACAATAGACTATTAAGTCTAATGTAAAATTTTCATATATATTGGAGAGTAATTCATGTAAAATATTACATTATAATATTTCGAGGCCATCCATCATAGTTCCATTCGTACTCCAGCCTTTTTTCTAAGCCTAGGCAGTACTGAATGTCTCAAATTCGGGCAAAAACATAAAGGCGAACTGTCTTGACATCAGGTTTTCCCTTTCTCTCTCTCTTTTCTCATTCTCTCTTTCTCTCATTATCTACTATATCCGAGGTACACCAAGAATTTCCAGATTTTTATATATTTTACTAAAAAAAGTTGCTCGCCACATTATGGCTGTATGATTTAAGTGATTCTAAGGTCAATACAATATCTCGTTTAGGATTTGCAAGTTAAGCATGACGTAGAATGATTAATGCTTCCAGTTTTCACATTTGATAAATTAATTGTTGTCTTAAAATATTCGGCTTACAATTTACATTTTACTATTCATACGATGAGTATAAATATTTGTTATTTACTTAACTATATTCCATTTTTGGAATTTATTTTATTTAATTGTATTTAGTTTTTTAAAATCAAAATCAAATCAAATATGTAAAAATATTTTCATCATTAAAGCTCTTGTTATCATAATTTAAATGTGAAATAAATAATATTACAATCTATTGCCTATTCCATTCTTATTAAAAAATCGATATCAAAACGAATCGATATCGAATTTTATTATTATTGTTTCCCTGAAATATTTAAATTTTATTAAAAAGTTAACAAATATATTCTTTCACCTAGTCCCAGATAATTTAAATTTTTGGACACCATTTAAGTTTGCAACAACAACGTTTACACGTGCTAGTTTCTCATACTAATTACACTATAATACTGTAGACTTAAACTAACGCTCGTAGCAATTCCATGAAGAACAACTTGTAGTAGAGCCGTAGAATCATAGTTCCAAGCGAATTTTCACTACAAAATGGAACTTATCTTTTATTTTTGTATTATAATACTTTTAACACAATTATTGCTTTTGTTATTTCAAGTTACTATTGTGTTATAGTAAAAGAAAAAGTAATAGTAGTGTAAATATTATTAGATATCTTTGAAAAATAAACTTAGAATTTACAAATTTAGTATTGTATAAATATTTTATTGGATTGCTTGACTAATGGCTATGAAACATAGAGGATTGTCGTTTGATGCTTACCAAATCACCAAAACAAAGTAATATAATTTTTTAGGTAATATTTAAACATCTACATATATGTTGACTATAGTAAATAAAACTAAATTGTGCTAAAACACTCCGCTCTGCACTTGCGGTCGAATTCTGAAGGCATTGAGTGGTGGAACTCAATACAGTGCTTTTGCCCGATACCAGAGCGAAGAAAAGTTTTTTTTTTTTAAATATATATATGTTGACTATAGTAGTTTAGAGCACACTGCACTAGCTATTTAACTTATAAAAAACTGTTATTAAATGACCTGGAATAAAAATAGCTAAGAAAATATAGTCTTACATATTAAAAATATTCTCCATTACGAAGGCGGATAATGAGTCCGGTAGGGAAATTATTAACATTATGTTCCTAGATAACCGCAGAGATGCTATAATTAAGTAACATAATACTATCTTTGTAAGCCATTCTAAACATCTAATAAACTATAATCGTTTATTTTTTCATTTTCAGCTTGAAGCTGTATCACGCATATAGCAGGATAGGCAGAAAGAGCCTAGTGATAAGACACTCCGCTCTCCACTTGCCGTCGTATCCTGGAGGCATTGAGTGGTGGAACTGGTAGTTTTGCCCCAATAACAGAGCGAAAAAAAGATTTTTTTTCTTCTCTAAGGTATTGTAAGTCTGAAGCTCTATTTAAATATATTAATTAGATTACATTATAAATTTAATTTAATTCTACGTGATATTTAAGTTACAAATCCGAAAATAAATCTAAGGTTAGAAATGTGAACAAATTGGCGAGTCGCCCCTAAAACTATTAGACACGAGCAATCTCTTACAATATGGGTGAGAATGGGGCACTAAACGTTATTAAGTAGGGTCCAGTTGTAGTAATTAAAGTTTCACCTAACGTTTCCATAGAATTTAACTTTGCTGGCGTAAAACAGACAAAATTGACGTAAAAATAGTTTCGATATTTGAAAACATGTAATTGTTGGCGGTAGTTTTTGATTCTACTGTTTGAGGGAATGCGTTATTTAAAAAAAAAATCAGTTACTTTTTTTAATAATTCTCTTATAAGCAGGTCAACAATAGAAGTAATATCCTTCCAAAATTATGATATATTGCATACGAACGTAACTATCTAATTGAATAAATCTTTGGATTATGTTCTAGAGATGTCAATTCATATTCAAATTTTAAAAAATAAAATAAATAATCAAATAAATACGCTTTACGCTGTATACCGCATACATAGCGGGGTAGGCAAAGGAACCCTAGTTTTGAAACAGTCAATCCCCACTTTTTGCCGAATATTCTTTCGAGTGAACTCACAACCATCGCGTTAAACTCACACCCTTGTGCCCTTGCGCCACTACGGCCCCTTAAAATCCCTTGAACAAATCCCTTACTACTTTATAATCCCAATAAAAACTATTTACTATATTAACTTGTGTAATGCTAGTTAAATTGATAGGGTTCTAAAATTCGTCTACTAGAGGTTACAGATCAACGACCTACGCAGTTGACAGTGTTAGTTAGAAGTTACTGCGCGACCCTTCATATCAGTAACGAAATCTTGTAGTTTACTTGATTACATATAATTAATTAGAACATCTTTAACAAAGGTTCATAGATTTATGAATAGAATTAATTAATAATTACGCAATAATAATTAAAATAAAACATTAATACTAGTACTTTTTTCTAAACTGTAATCTATAATATTTGCTATCAAGAGAAAACACGTGAAAATGAATAAAAAAATATAATTAATTTATTAATTAATTAAATTAAATAAATAAAAAATTATATTACATGTATGGAATTGAAATAAACAACCATAAAAAAAATATACTACAGCGAACAGTTATAATAAAATATTTTTAAATGTTTTCTAATAAATACTTTAATTAAAATATCAATTCAATGATGTATAAAAATATAATTGACTTTTAACAACGAAGCAAATACAGTATCGAATTGTAAATGGACAGGTGAACCAGAAATAGAGAATTTCTTTTGTATACATTACTTTTTGATCATAAATTTATCTTTTTCAAAATATAAACTGAAATGTCGTTGTGATGAGGGTCCAGTAATGCGGAAGTCTAAATGGTTAGCAAAATGTTTTTGTTTTTTCTAAAATATTACAAATGTGACACTAGAAGCTTTTCTATTCAATTTGCAAAATATATATTCAAAGTGTTATTGATACTTAATATGTAAGTTTTATTAACTTTTGAATTTGCAGGCATTGTTTTATTTTCGTAATGATTCAAAATTAAAAAAAAACAAAAATGAATGCTCGTTTTGTCTATCTTACGATTAATAAAAAGTGTTTTTATAAAAATATTCAAATTAGTATTACCTAATTGCAGTTAAAGACGTTTATCTTTACAATTTTGCCCTAAAACATGAATTTTACACAGAAAAATAGTCATAAAATGTTAGCTTCAGGTAATGTTGTAAAAAAAATTTCATGACATTTTTACAGCAGCTTTATAGATTAACATCATGAACCTCTATTATAGCGCAATAAAGTAAATTTTAACGTCTACTGAAGCTTTAAGAATTACATCGAAAGAGTATGTTAATTATCTACGAGTTTCTCATATACATACATATAAATATTTAATTTTTATTCTATAGTTGTAATATCATATATAAGCTACTAGCGGCCCGCTCGCGGCTTCGCCTGCGTGAACTACTTTATTATTAATTTCTGCCTCCATGAGTACCTACGTCCTATAAGTGACGTCCATACAAAATTTGAGACTCGTAGCATTTGTAGTAACGAAATTTTATACAAACTTTCAACCCCAAAAACCACCCGTTAGAAGCCGAATATTGCAAATTCCCGTCTTAGCGAGCACCTACGTCCTATAAATAACTCCTATGTAAAATTTCAGATTCCTAGCACATGTAGTTTCTGAGATTTCGTGATGAGTGAGTGACCTTTCGATTTTATATACATAGACTAGCGGCCTGCTCGCGGTTTCACCCACGTGAACTATGTTATTATTAATTTCTGTCTCCATGACTACGTCTTAGTGACGTTATGCAAAATTTGAGGCTCCTAGCATTTGTTCTAACGAAGTTTCATACAAACTTTCGACCCCAAAAACAACCCCTTAGAAGTCGAATATTGCAAATTCCCGTCTTAGCGAGCACCTACGTCCTATAAGTAACCCCTATGCAAAATTTGAGATTCCTAGCACTTGTAGTTTCTGAGATTTCGTGATGAGTGAGTGACCTTTCGATTTTATATATATAGATAATATAGGAAGGTATAGGAACCCGCAATCAGTGAAATATACAAATTTTACGCGTACAAAACCGTCGTTACTGAATAATAAAAGCTGAATGCCTCCAAAATTCATATGATAAAATACTAATGCAGGCGCAAAGAGACATTCTCAGGGTACACGGTATCATAAATAGGTTACTCCGAGCCATTTGAGTACACAGCGAGTGTCGTAAACTGAGAGCGTAAAATCGTAAAATGTAATAGTATACACATAAACGTTGTAATGGAAGGTAGGCTTTATGAAGTCAACCTGCCCTGTATTTACCCTACGATAGTTGGAATTCCTCTTGATGTCTCATGAACGTTTCAAATGTGTCAAATGTCAGGTTTTTGGTACCTCCCGTAAACATTTACAACTTGAACTAAAAATGTATTGGCGAGTAAATGTAAATGGAGCCTACTAACCTTACAAATGAAGGGTTTGAAAGCCTCTAAAACTTTATGACTCGATAAATTTTTAATAGAAATTAACCGGTGGGCGGCCGACATTTTAAGGATCATGTCCGTTACTTATCAAAAATTAAGAGCCAGGTAACTTTAAAAATATATTGAGATATTTTTTATGTTTAACTAATTAGATTTTCTATTTTTAATCGTGTAGGTAGTCGAGTAGGGTTTTAATCATTATTCTTACGACATTTTGCCCTCTTTTCTCAATCTTTCAATTTTAAATTAATTCATTTTGATTTTAACGACACGTCTAAAAGCCATCAATTAATTTACTGAAAACCTTATGAACACATACTTATACTAAAAAAGAAAAAGCAATTTAAAAAAAAACAAATTTAAGCTATTCTATTTATATGTACGAAAAACAGGAAAACTATAAGCGAAAGAAACAATAAAAGGGCTACGATGACAATCTGTAAATAACTTACAGTGAAATTGAATTGATAAAAAAAATACAGCATAATTTTCTGCTTTAAATTCTGCTCAGGTTGTTTTTATTATAGGATATCAACAAATCTGTTCATAGAAAAATCTAGGCCTCCCTGGATCAAACTCACAACCTGTCGCGTTCCAAGTCACACACTTGTGCCACTGCGCCACTGGCGTCAAGAAAGGATTATTTATCTTTATCGTTTAAATGATCAGCTTCACGCTGTATAGCATATAGCAGGATAGGCAGAGGGAACCTCGTGTTAATACACTCCGTTCCCAACTTGCAGAACTCAACGCCGCGCTTTACCTCGACATCAGAGCGAAGAAGTGGAAATATAAACGTAAATAAATATTTCACTTCCTCGAGTGGGGTTTTAAATAATCGAAGGTATAAAAAGAATCAATCAGCTTTATATAAATAGACAAAAATAAACCGAAATTGTCATTTCTTGCCAAGTCAAATGTGAATACAGTAAGAAGTAAACACTTTAGCGTGAAAGTAATTTCCATAATGTAAAGAATTCGATACAAAACCGCGCGTGTTTTTTGTTAGAAACAAAATATATTCGTACACGTAAGAAAAATCAGTAAAAGAGATCAGACAAAAGACCCGATGCTGTTATTGTTATTTTACTTTTACGACAAAGTGGATGTATCGTTTGATCGTATTTTTTTTTTTATCTTTGCCATAAAAATAATATTACTATTGAAATGTCAGAGTTTATATAAAAAAATGTTATAAAATATTTTTTTTAAATTGAATATACGTAAATTATGATTTTGTTGTTTATTTATATTGAAAATCGTTACAATAATATGACAACACTTATTTTTTTATATTAAACAGAAAAAAAAGCAGATTAAATACTAAATAACTGCCATAAAATTCCTTCAATATTTTAGATGTACATAGATAGCAGTCTGTCCTTTTTGAATGCTGGGAGAATATAACCAATGGCAATTCAACATGTAGATTTATTTTCAACGTTTTCTGAAATATTTCTT
Organism: Heliconius melpomene rosina; assembly: GCF_056956725.1. Classification (NCBI taxonomy): domain Eukaryota; kingdom Metazoa; phylum Arthropoda; class Insecta; order Lepidoptera; family Nymphalidae; genus Heliconius; species Heliconius melpomene. Next base: position 8,747,461 of record NC_140405.1, read on the forward strand.
TCCCCTCAAGCAGAAACAAATCGATAACTATCGTGCTAACCGTCAGACGCTTTTTTTTGCACGTGGGCAAAGATTAATGATTTAAATAAGCGTATTTTCATTAAAATTATATTTGTTTACTGAAAGAATTTCAATTGCTTCAATATTGCATTAAAGCATGGAACTGCATCATACCATATTCGCAAACTGGCAAGATCAAAGGATAATTACTATGGCAATCAATAAGTAAATCATACTCGTACATATTCAATAAAATAACTCTAGAGCGAAAATTTGAATCTATAACCACCATATTCAGTCAAATAAGTCTCCACTATATATAAAATATTGTTACATTACAAATATTTATAGCTAATAAATAACAAATTAACATAGTATGTATAAAACAAGCTAATGTCGAACTCTTATTAAGATCAGACTGGGACACTTATCGGTAACGCTCGGCTGCCCAGGGAAGTAACTTTAATTGGATCTTGACTTCGCCTTACCCTCTGGGGGGCATACAGCAAACTTGGGCGGTCTCATCTAACTATATTAAAAACTTGATGGATGTCTGTGATATTACTTGCCTTGTTACATTGCGCCTTCCTTCCAGCCTTCCTACGCCTAAATTATGAATAATTACCATTAAAGTTCTTGCAAATAAGAAAATAGGTCAAATGCGATTCGGATCCATCAAACGAGGATTCCGTACCAATTTTATGATAGTAGGTTGAAATTTCTACCAAAAAATTCAAATATTTTTTAAAGGGAAAAACGAATTTACTAAATTGATTCAAACGTCTCCCTAGAACGGAAATTTAAATAAACAATCATTAGATACATTTTATAATAGCAGCAGGAAAAATAGACGTAAATTTCAAAGCAATTTTGTAGAGTACGGTCATTGATTCCTAAAATATTTAAAAGGGACATGACGGGCAGCTCGGGGCGCTCTACTATAGAGTACTTTATACACAATAACTGTTAGAAATCGTGTATGTTATATCAAATTTTTATTTTTATTAATTTTTATTTCTATTGAATACGTATCTGAGGTACGGCAAGCCTAGCCTAGACGAAACCTAGTGGTGAAACCTCGTTCTCTACTTTCCTCCCAATTTTAAGATATTGCCCATTGACAATGCCTCATTTTGTTTTAATAAGTAGATATTATTTGATAAATAAAGTATATTAATCACATAAGTATTTTCATCACAGTTTTTATTAAAAAAAATTTTTCTAATTAATAATTAGGTCGTTCTTATTAATAATAAATTTTGCACTGTGTGTGTATATTAGTTGCAAACTTTCATGTGCATAGTGAGTTGAAGTCGATACATAAGTTGGAAGTTGAGCTTAATTGGAAATATCTTACTAATACGTGTTGCAAGCCTTAAGAATTACCAAAAAGAAAAAAAAATCTTTAAATATATCTGGATACATATAGTAAGTGTGTAAATTTCATCAACAAATATAAACGATGATAAAGTTTTCTCTGTGAATTGATACTTTCAGTAAATTAAGATTACTAGATATTTATATAAAATATGTATATTAAAATAGCATATTAAAAATGTACCAACAAAAATAATATCAGTAAATTTCAAATTTCCTGTTTTAAAACAAAAATATATTCTTTTATGGTAACATTCTCGTCCAACCAATTTCCCTGAAAATGATAATCGAGATGTATTCAAAAAGTAAATTGACTCTTCAATATAGCTGATGTAATCCCCGATCTACTCCGGGACTTCTAAAATGGATGATGGATATTCGACGTGCATCAGAATAAAGCAGAGTGAATTTTCCTTTTTTTTTTTAATGAAATCTTGTCTTTTATTTCCAGAAATATTTACGTCTTTTAAAGAGACAATACTTAAAGAAATATACAAAAATAAATTACTTTGTGTACTTTACAATATAAGGATGTTTTTTTTATCAGCTTCACGCTGTAACCCGCACACAGCAGGGCAGACAGAATGAACCTCTTAAGACACTCCTTGCCCCACTTTCTGCGAAATTCTGGAGGCATTCCGTGTTGAATGGCAGAACTCAACACCGCGCTTCGCTTCGGCACCAGAGCAAAAAAATGGAAATATAAACATAAATAAATATTTCACTTATAAATATTTAAAAAAATAATTAATATATCTTTCGTAAGTAACATGTTACATAGCATAGAAAATAAACCGAGATGAAGTAGTTCATACGTAATAAACAAGAGTAAGGGCGCCTCGTTAGAGCCGCCACCTCGTCAATAAGGAACGTGACTTCATAAACGAAACATGACAAGAGGCAAGAAAATATTGCCAACGTACAGTCATATACATAATAACACTATAAAGATAAATCTAGCAGTATATTCTGGATTTATATATATAAATATATATATATATTTTTATTTTGCCCTACTATACTAGATATTACGTAATGCGTAATGATAATAGGCACTATTACATAGGAAAATATTTAAAACAATATCTCTATAATTTTCAATCAAATTCGCAAACATGAAATCGAATCGAATATAAATTGCACTTAATTTTTTAACTTCATGATGTATCCCGCACACAATATAGCAGCAGAGAGAACCAAGTGTTAAAACATTCCGTTCCCCATTTTCCTCTGAAATCTAGAGTCATTACTGGTTAAGTGGCGAAACTCAACACCAAACATTGCCTCGACACCAGAGCGAACAAAATGTTAATATTAAATATTTAATTTTGTCGAATGGATATCGATCCTACAACTTGTAGCGTTCACAATTTCCAACATATTTGTTAAACGTAATTTTGTACAAAACAGCTGTAATATATAGTAAGAAATAGTACAGTATCTTTAATAATATGTGTAATAACACACATACTTTGAACCCGTAAACGTGGGCGACGTCTGTACAACTCATTATTAAAACGTCTCCGCGGCCTGTACCTGAATTTTAATATGAGCGACGTACCATTAAGACACTCGTCCACATGAAAGCTATTCACGTAGCGTTATTAGCGTATTTATTATGTATAGAAGCAAATTTTAATTGAATATTAATATCATACTTATATACTGTTGTTTGTAACTTTTTTAACAATATGCAGAATGGTTACTTAAGACTTTAGAACTTTATATAACTAACTATGAACTCTATTTGAGAATTGAATAAATGTAGTACTATAAAGGAATAACTTTTTCAAGCTTCGATTTTAAAACCCATGCTAACTTTCCTAAGTTATCAAATATACTAGTTTACCGAGAGAAACTTTAGTTAACTTTGCCCATAATTTATAATCATGTATTTAGACTTTTTATAGCAATTAAATACAAATGTTCTTTCTTTCATAATAAAATCATTTTTTTGTTATTTCTATGGATTGTTAATCTGTAATCCTTTCCGAGTTATCAGAGCACCGGCCTGATAAATGGTGCCCGTTTAACACCTTTACACGACAGACAGTAGAGAATGTCGTTTTGGAAAATTAAAACACAATCCCCTTTTATTTGTTTCTCTTGAACAACAACCTCAATGGTTGTTTTAATTTTACACTCACTTAAAAATAAGATAAGATTTAGTGTACCAAATTTGCTTCGGGTATTATATATTTAAAATTTTCATATTTAATCTGTATTGGTAGACAAAAAAGGTTCTATGTTATAAAAAAATTGATCTTTTGAAAGACTTTTGAAAAAGTTTCAATACAGTTTGAATGTGTCACGACAAATTTAGAAAGTTTTTACTTTGAGAAAACGCTTAACTTGAGTTACAAAACTGGAGCCAGGATAAATTCAATTTGTTAGGAACATTTTGTAACAAATATATAAAATAAATAATAAATTTATACTTTCCTCTTAAATTACTAGATGCTGCTTTAATTAATTAGTTTATTTGGAGGTCTACGTATTTTAGCGTTATTTAATAACATCACAATCCATTATACAAACACACCAATTTTAATAAAGTAGGTAATTTTATGGACATATGTAAGTCGCTTAGACACTGCCTATTATAAGTTGAACGAATATCATTCGGGGAAAATGTACCTATATGTGATATGATAGTGTTACACTCATCATATACCAACCTTTCATCACAATCAATGTTTGGGTGAAAAATAGGCAATGATGTGGTCTTTGGCGTTACCTAAAAATAAGGAAATTTGCTTGTAGACACATTGCGTCTTAAAATTCTAAATATTTTTCATTATCTTAGTAAAGTAACAGATTAAATTTAAACATTTCGCGTATATAAATCTTGTTTTCGAAATCTAGAATTCAACAAATACAGAAATTAATAACATTAATACGTGGATCACTCTGTTAAAATATAAAAGAAAAGAAATATCTAACTTATAAAATTTATACGGTAGAACAAACTTTAATTGTGACTTGACTCGAGACCGGAATTCCAAGTCGTATGGGTAACTTTTAAACTGTATAAAGTACGATTTAGATTTCTTTCAGATATCCCTTTCATATTATTGTATAATATATTTGTCACGTTATAATCATTTCCTTTCTTACTTCAAAGACAAGAAATTATTTAATAATAAATTGTAAAGGCATGTAAATAATTGGAGACTGAAAATGCATGAGCAATTTACAAAATGGAGCTTAAAACGTCGATTAGGTAATTAAATTATTTATTTTCTCTTTAGTACCTACTTACATCATATTTTCTAATAACATGAAGCTCAAACCGAGAAACGGAAATTACTTTAACTATGAGTCGAAATCAGTCGTATAGAATAATAATAAATAATATTAATTTTAAAAAATATTTTATTCGCAAAAATGCCCATGTTAAATATATTCATATTTTTTAATTTGCTGGTTTCCAAAAATAACATATCTCATCAACAACTAACATATCTATTCGAGTATTCATTATTAATATTAAAAGTTAAAATATTAAATAATCATATTTTCAATATACCCGACTCTTATAATATAATTAAAGCGAAATATTCCTATAACGTAATGGTACTATAGCGTCTGGAAAGTTTAAGCTTACACTTATATTAAACATAACGTGATCCAAATTTTCCTCTCTTGAAAACGATTACGACACCCTGTGAAAGAAATTAACTTCAAATTACTGAAGCTTAAATTTCAAGTTCGCTAATCACGTTATTATTATTTGACTGTTGGAAAACTTTATTAATTATGTAAATTGAACTAGTGTTAATATTTTTAGATATACGAGATATATTAGCCAGTTGTGATGCAGAGGCACAAAGTGTAACTGTAAACGCGACTGGTTGTGGGTTCGATTCCCACACGAGGAAATTAAATATTTCCTTTATATTAAATATTTTATATTGTGTGCGGGATACGGCTTGAAGCTGCTTTGATTTTTTTATATTAGAGATAGCTATATTGTGTATTTAGATTTACAAATATATCATTATATATATTGGAAATTCGTCAATGTAATTTTGAACTTGGAAGACCTCTAAGGTCATATTGTTGCTATAATATTTTTTTTTTAGTATCCATTCATTCATTTCATGTAATCTTCACACTCGAGAGGCCTGTCCCGCTAGACAGGTTGTGAGGTCGATTCCCTCTCCTCTCTGACAATCTAAACTGGACTATTAGGGTTCTTCATCAAGTGCCAGTCTTCTAGCATGGAAGAGTGCCCAATTAAAAAAAACACCTCGCCCTTATAATATTACATCTTCTTTAGTAAAGGAAAAAGAATTCATTCCTCAACTGGAAATCAAACTCACAACTATTGCGTTAACAGATATAAGTACTACATAATATTATTCGATGTATCACAAAATATGCTCTTTCAAAGTATGTCAACTATGAAAAACTAAATACCGTGCGCGCTCCGGACGGGTCTATTGTATATCGCTTTGCTTTGAATTCTTAGTAATCAATGGCCGTACTCTACTAAATTGCTAGGGTACAAAGTACAATGTAACCATTCTCCACTCTTCGTATTTTACCACAAATTGTAATGAAAACATTTTCTTAAATACTGCCTAAAGTAATCTCAAAAGGAATTGTTTTTTGCTTTGAAAATATCTATGATTATTATCTAAACGAGTCCAACAAGTTATACTCGAATAAACATTAAAAGCATTATTCTCAAGGATGATTTTCAAATTTAAATTATATATTATTTTAAAAAATCAGCTTCACGCTGTATCCCGCACACTGCATTGTAGGCAAAAGGAAGCTTGTGTTAAAAGTTTGTTAACTTTATTAGCCTCATCAAAAAATCTATATGGTATTTCCCGTAAATCTACACTCTTGTAGGTAATTGATACGGAACCCACGGCGGGAGAGTCCGTTTAGGGAACATTAATCAAGCGAGCGAAGCCGCACGGACACCGCTATTATAAAATAAAAATATCGTGATCGATATGTTTACATTAAAAATTACAAGAAACATAACATAAAGTCTCGACATATACTAAAATGGGATAAGAGATGAGAATCTACCCTACCTACCTAAATTAAATTGAATTTTCTATTACCATTAAATAAACTACATGAATTGAATTAAATTTAATTATTACTTAAGTATATAACTTTTAACAATTAATCGGAATATCGCTTACTGATCCTGAATAATTATGAATGACGGTTTAACTTAAACATGGGACAAGAGGCTTTAAGATTAAGCTTGAGTTAGAAGAGTTTTGTTAAGTTTAATCTCTACCGGCAAGCCAGGATTGAGAACTTCTATATAACCGAAATTTACCTTCCCGAATCGTAATTGTTAATATTCAGAGACATTCACTATGCATATTCAAAGTTTTAATTTCTATTAAGCTTATTTAAATTTCAAATCGCTGTTATAACGCTTATAAATTCGCATTACCTATAATAAAGGCGCGTCTGAAGTATGATGATTATTCAAATCAATATTAAATACTAGACATATTTATATTTCTAAAACCTATATAGAAGTTTCAATTCCGTACTAAAAATAAACAACCAAAAAAATAATTAAAGTTGTATCTATTAACCCCATTCTTTTTAATAGACTGTCTATTGCAAAGGCGGCAAGTTCTCAAAAAAAAAAAGCTTTTGTAAATTTAATAAATACGCATAATAACACCCAACACATATGTAGGTAACATTCATAAAGGGGAATAATATTTAGCGAGTCACGTTTCACCGTGACGAGGGATGATAATAAGACACCCTCAGGTTGTTTACTAAATCCAAAGCGACACATGTATAATGTACGTATAATACGAACGGGACACACAAATGTTTAATTGAAAATATTATAAATAATATATAATATTACATATTATTTTTGATTAAATATATATGAGGGTAAAGGTCAAAGGTCAGTCATGACGCAGAGGCACAAAGTGTGCTGCAAAATCGACTGGTTATGGGTTCGATCCCCACTAGAGGAAGGGAAATATTTATTTAACTTTATATTTTCATTTCTTTGCTCTGGTGTCGAGGCAAAGCGCGGCGTTGTGTTCCGCCACTCAACACGCAATGCCTACAGAATTCGGCGGAAAGTGGGGATCGGAGTGTCTTAACACCAGGTTCCCTCTGCCTACCCTGCTGTGTACGGGATACAGCGTGAAGCTGATTTGATTTTGGTTTTTTTATTATTTTAACGTAACTTTCGGTTGATCTTATCTTGTCACTTTACTCGACTTGAATGAACTCTGCAACTTTAATTATAACTTAGCTTTAAGCCGCACCAAACTTAAATATATTACCTGCGAATAGAACAGTACATTTATATATGAGACTAGCGGCCTCCGCGCGGCTTTGCCCGCTTGGAGTATACGAATTACCTATATATTTTTTAGCTTCAAGCTGTATCCCGCATGTAGAGAGCAGCGGTGCAGGCAGAGGGAACCTCCCCACTTTTTAGCGGATGACTTTGCCTCAACACCGTGGCCGTTAAAATAATAATTTATTAAAAACAAGTCACGACATGTTAATTTCATATGCAATGAATATTATAGTCGCCGTAATATGAACGAGGCTGTGTTATTAATTTGTTTATAATATTTGACCAACATAACAAGGTTAAGCCTAAGGCAAACTCCCCATTTTACTATTATCTAAAAGGATATCGTATAATCGAATTTTACGTTTCCTTAGTAACTGAGACGGCACGAAAATATGTATAAAATATTTTATTTAATGGAAATTTGTATTCTACTGGCTCACAAAAACATCGTCCTTAGCATTGAAAGCTAATGCCGACACCTTCTCTCTCGAATAACGAAAGATTAAAGGAAAATACGACATTAATCCTCTTTGTCTGAGCTTGCTATCACGCTTAGGTAATGTTTTTACCTGAACTGTGAACAACAGTGATTGTAATCACAATATTGACGCTATATATTAAAAAATTTTGTATTTTAAATATTTCGTTCCATAATTTCAATGCATATGCAATGCATGTAGGTTATTAATAACTATAGGTACTTTGTAAAGTCTGAAATCAAAAGACTAAAACCTAATTCATTCATAATTATCTTGAAACGCCAAAATATTTATCTGTATGTAATAGATATTGTTTCGATTTTTATTTTAAGACTTTCTATAAATGTATTAAAAGTACTAAAAAGGAAAAAGGATTAAATTAGTAATTATCATTCTATTAGTAACTAAGTATGTACATTGGGGCTTATTTTAAATATATAATATGAAGAACTAGAATTTCATCACAAAATTATACCTTTTTTATATTTAATAGCATCACTTGTTAGGTCCTTTTGCTACGTTGAGCAACACTTGTACGATCTAGTTCAGTACACTGTACAACGCTTTTATCCTCTTAAGAATATTACGTCATCAAGAGAAAATGGCTGGACGTGTTTGTTCGCCATTTTAAATCGACGGGATAAATTTTATTTCTCTTACACTTAACTTTTCATAGCTAGATATTTATCCAGTTACATTTATATTTAACAATACCTATATCATTACTTTATAAGTACCTTATCTAAAGTAAAATTTATTTTACGTTTTATTGTCAAATAAATATAATATACGGTGCCTAGCACGCGTGCGAAAATTATACGCCTTGTAAATACTTCATTATCTCTCTTATATTGGTATATAAATTAGCATAAATATATTTCGTTCTAAACGTTCCCATAAATAAGCATTTGTGTCCATATTTTAACAAGAAACTCTGCATAAATTGTATTTAGAACCCATGATTCGCATTACAGCTATACCACAGACTAATTTATAGGAACAACGATCATGCCGGAGCAAATTTTCCGCTCAAAGAAATGTAGACAAGATATTATATAAACGATAAATTTTAAGCAAGTCGGTTTTGTAGAGTCCATAAATTAGAGTCTGCTGTGCAATTTAGCATACTGGAACTAAATTGAATTCTTAACAGCTATTTGTTTGTAGCAAATGTCTAATAACATAAATTAAAATTAAATTAAATCAGTGGCCCGCACACAGCAGGGTAGGTATAGGGAACCTAATGTTAAGACACTCCGTTCCCCATTTTCTGCCGAATTCCGGAAGCATTGCATGTTGAGTGGCAGAACTCAACGCCGCGCTTTACCTCGGAACTAGAACGAAGAAATGGAAATATAAACGTAAATAAATATTTCACTTTCTCGAGTGGGGGATCGAACCCACAACCGTTGCGTTACAGTCACACCCTTGTGTCGTTGCGCCACGGCGGCCTCAATAATACACGACGGTCTAATAACATAATGTCGAATATTCTATGAATACGTACGTACGTCATAAGTCTAAAATGGATAGAAAGAAAAAAGCCGTTGCTTTCTTTATTGTGTTAGGTTATTTACAAAAAAAGAAATATATCAGAAACTGAATGAGAAAAAAAAGTGAGTTTAATCATTTTTATATTATTAAACTACAACTAATAGAGGTCATTCGTGGCCCAGGAGCACAAAATGTGAATGTAAACGCGATAGGTTATGCTTGTGTACTTTATTGACAATATTATTGAACGTGTGCGGCCAGGCATAAATTAATTCAGAACACATTTTAGATATAATTTTTTTTATCTGTGTTTATTTAGGGACTTTTTAAGTAAATAAAATACAAAAATGTCAGTCCCATCGTTCCCTTAAAACGAACTAAAAATACATATAACCATTTAGTTTCAATTTTAGGTAATCTGCTATAATAGTAAAGTGTCAACGTCAAAAATCAAAACATTGCCATGCTCCAGTGTCAAATTATCGAGTTAAAATTTTGAAATATAAAAATTTGCTATTACTGTATTAAAACAATTATCTTTTATCATTCTTAACGTCAATAAATGTGTAAACGATGAAAATTTCTGAGGTAAATTGTTCATATATTTATCATAACAAACATTTAAAGTAGTATTTAATAAATTAACCCTTACTTTAATAATATGTTAACTAAAATTACTCATAAAAATCTATTTTTCCAGCTGCCTGGCGACGAAGAATCAGGTTTGACCTGCCGCACATATGTTTTCCAAAATGAAAGCCACACATTAGGAAACGCTTTAAAGTGTATAATAAATAGATAGTAAGTTTTATAACTTAATGTAAACTAAGCAATCCTGAACCCTAAAAGCAACTGCCGACTGCCTGATTAATAAAAGAAATGGATATTTTATTAATAATAATAATATATTTTAACTTTATTGCAGTGAAGATGTTCAATTTTGTGGCTACACAGTACCACATCCAGCGGAATCTAAAATGCACTTTAGAATACAGACTCAAGAGACACCAGCTCTAGACGTACTTAAACGAGGCCTTAAGGACTTACAGAAAGTGTGTGACCATACAATAGACTTATTTGAAAAAGAAGTGAAAGATTATAGTAAAAGTTAAATATGTTTTTTCCTTCCTCAAACTACAAATCTTTTTTATTCTAAAAATACTTCTGCTATGCTTGAAGGAATTTTGGAAGTGATATTTTTTGAAGTGTACTACAGTGTTGATTATTTGAACATCAACAGCTGCCCAACTCAATTACACAACCATTTGAGGTCTTGTAAACTCCTTTTGTAAGTATGTAGTATGTTTAAACAAAAAAATTCTATGTTAATTCCTATTTTTCATTAAAGATTATATAAATAAATATGGTTTTTATTAAGAGTTCAATTTAAAAAAAACTGCTTCCAACACCCTTGTCAACCAATTAGCTCACATAATTAACACAACTGTAATAATAGTATAATGTATCCTCTTAATTGTAAGGAGTGGGTTTTATCAACACTGAAAGGATTTATTTCTATTTCCCTTTTTTTTTCAATCATGAGGTTAATGCTATTAGCCCTATTGGCTTTTACAGTGAGAGGGAAGAGGGTACTCTGTCATTGAAGAAATGCAAGCACTATGTGGCTGCCTGTGAGGAATTTCCCTTCATTCCCTGCTGGATGCAGGGAAATGGGAGGAATGAAGATAAAGAAAAAAGATGGTTTATTTGTAATATACCATCAACTCAAGTTCTATTATGTAATATACCATGCCTCAAATTCAACCAAAAAGAGGAGTGGCTTAACACTTTGTTATCTTTGCCTACCCTTATTTAAGCAGAATACAACATGAAGCTGAAAATAAATAAACGATACAGTGTTCATCTTATATTCTTATACAAAAAATAATTTAAAAATCCATAAATGCTTATATTAAAAATTTATATAAGATGTAACATACTTCTCACAGGTTAACCCGAAAAGTAACATTGTCGGTTCAATCTCCACTCGATCAAATGAAATATTTAATATTTTCATTTCTACATTCTGGTGTCCGCCACTCGGCACACAATGTCTCCAGGCTAGGCGTCCTCTCTCTGCCTACCTTGCTTCATGCAAGCTACATGAAACTGAAAGAAAAGATGGAATGATCATGTTGTTTAGGCATTGCAATGAATTGCAGAAAGAAACATCAACATAATTGGCTTTGTTATAATTAAATTATAACATTGACTTTAAAGTGCAACTGTTGAGTTTCTTGCCAGCTCTTCTCAGCAGAACTGCCTATCATATACAACCATCGCGCCTGTAAACTCTATAGGTTCGTTAATCCTCATCCAGAGGACTGAAACAATCTTTCGCCACTTAGCTTGCAATGTTCCAAATGACAAGGGCAAGCTGCTTACTCTGTTATGAAGGAGACACAATATAAAGCTAAAAAATTTTTTTAACTGCAGTCAGTTAATAGTAATAAATTGTGAATATAATAGTGCAAAATTACCAATAAAATTCTTAATATTTTTTAGCATACTAAGGAGCACTGAAAAAATTAAACAGGCCTCAAAATTATCAAAACAGACTTATTATTACACAGACTTATTTTGGACAATAAAAAAAAGGATCTATGTCAAAAACATTTATTCATTGTTATATTTAGACTTTGAATTCAGAGTATGGTGACTTGGTCAATGGAATATCCCTCCACAAGTCTGGTGTAAGATAGGCATAGGTCTTGGCAATGGCTGCATATGTGGCCTTTGCAAAGTTTCCAAGAGTGCCAGTGGAGCCTCGAGCAGAAGTGTAGCAGTCCTGGACTCCAGCCATCTGAAGAAGTTTCTTAGGGACTGGAGCTGACACAATACCGGTACCTCTGGGAGCTGGGATCAAGCGCACAGTTACTGAACCACACTTGCCAGTGACCTGAAAATTTAGATAAAACTTGATTTAGCTTTTGTTATATTAACATGTTTAGAGTTTTTTCTTCACAGTGAATCAGACGCAACAGAGCTTCATAGGACTTGCCTCAAGAGGATACCACGAATGAAATGTTTGTTAATTTTCATCATTTAAAATGTAAAAAGTATGTTTTATACTTATTACTTATAATTTAATTAATATAATATCAAGTTTATTAATATAATGTAAAACGAATTACCTTGCATGGTACAGTATGAGGCTTGCCAATCTTGTTACCCCAGTAACCTCTGCGTACAGGAAGCACAGATAGTTTAGCCAAGATGATAGCACCACGGATAGCAGTTGCTACTTCCTTGCTGCATTTAACACCGAGACCAATGTGGCCGTTGTTATCTCCAATAGCGACGAAGGCCTTGAAACGAGTACGTTGACCAGCACGGGTCTGTTTCTGTACAGGCATAATCTTGAGTACTTCATCGTTCAATGAAGCGCCCAGGAAGAAATCGATGATTTCGAACTCTTTGATGGGCAAAGAGAACAAGTAAATGCTCTCAAGTTTGTCTATCTTGCCTTCTCTTACGAGACGGCCCAATTTGGTTACGGGAACCCATTCTTTTTGGTCTTCCTTTCCGCGTCCGCGTCCACGGCCACGACCGCGCCCACGGCCACGAGGTCCTCCACGGCCTCTATCGCCACCACGTGATCCAAAGCCACCGCGGAAACCCCCACGTCCACCGGCTGGAGCTGCGTCCGCCATTCTAGAAAATAGTTTGATAAATTAGATATTGCTAAAAGAAATATAACTATATAAAAATTTATATGTTAATCAGACGCGTTATGGCCATCACAGTGTAAACACTATGGTAGATACCACGAATGAAATTGATTTTAAGTCTCATCATTTAAAAAGTACCACGTGGAAAAAGGTTAGAACATTAAGTAATCTAATAATTAAACATTTAACATACTTAATATAAATCAAATAACATAAAAACAAACCAATTCACAATAATATTATAATAAGTTTACAAAAATATCTTAAATAACTAAAATAAATTAGTGAATAATGAGCACTTACGTTGAACCGTGAGATCAATAAGACGGTCAAGTTCAAAATGGCCGAAGCTCGTGGCTTCGTTGATGAACGAACAAGATAGCTCTTAGCTCAGTCTCGTTCACTATAAGCTCATTCACTCAATTAAAAGAACGAAGTCATTTATGTTATCGCTTTCTGACTAACTTCTGTCGACTCCGCAAAACGCGGGAGATTTTAAAAAAGCATGTACTTTTAATTATTTATAATTAATATGATTTTATTCTTAAAATATGTGACTAAATTAATATCATATTATGTATTAATGTAAAAGACATAGTGAAATAGAAGATATTTTCAAGCATTCACGAAAGTTACTCTCTTATAATAGTATAATAGAGATCTTATAATAGTGTAATAGAGCGTTGCCAGTACTTCGGCGTCGATTTGTATAATTTTACGTAATGTTAATAAGTTATGATTTTAAATCACGAAGTAGTAGGTAAATAAAAGACCAGAATTTTTTTTTAATTTACATAAACGTACGACATTATTATACAGTTGTACACATAATTTGTATGATCTTACGTAAACAGTCTGTGACATTATTAAGGCAATAATAAGACAAAGATATTACTGAATATAATTCTTATTGTATTCAAATAATTTTATATTTATTTATATATATATAAAATACTCGCAAATTAGTTACTATGTATGTTGGCAAAATGTATTATATTTACATTACATGATATTTACATTAATACTAAATTCCTATGAAAAAATCATGCTGTATTCCGCACACAACAAGGTAGGCAGAAGAAACCACTTAAAAACTCCGTTCCCCATTTTCCGCCAAATTACTCGCGGCATTGCGTGCTGAGTGGCGGAACTCAACGCCGAGCTTTTGCCCTGTTACCAGAGCGAAGAAATGAAAATATTAATAAATTATAAATCATTTCCTTGAGTGGGGATCAAACCCACAACCATCACGGTACAGTTACACTTTTGTAACCCTGGGCCACGACAACCTCTTCTATATATTTGCTATATACAGCTTTTACAGAGTAGTTAAAACTGTGGTTTCATTTAAAACGGTGCTGACAAAAACACGCTGTTTATTCGCTATTTTTATCAATATCATTAAATTTTGAATCTTAAAAACATGTAGAACATTTCTGAACGCCCTTTATAATAGATTTAAATAAAAGAATGAAATAAAAATAAAAACAAACATTATTTAAATAAATATAATTATTCACAATATATTTCAAGATTGTTCTTAAAATTAATGTAATGGCCAAGAACAATTCACAGTTTTAACTTCATATTTTTCCATTGTAACATCTTGTACAACGAAAGGGAATGGCTCGTCCCCTAAGCCATGGCAGGCTGCACCATATGTCCCATCGATTTTTAAAGCTACAACTGCTCCCATGAAATCTGGATAGTGTATGGCAATTCTATTTATTGCAGTTCTTGCAGCTGCTGTGGGTGAAGCACCTCTTCTCATTTCTTCTACTGCAAGGAAACTGAAAACATACAATGAATCCAATTAAAAAATAAATCTTTATTCAATTAAACTTTTTGCAAATTACCATAAGGCTAGCCTAGCTAAAGGGTTACATTTGAGTTCCAATGATCTCTTCTACTAATGTTCATAAGTTGCAAGTAAATTTAAATAAATTCTTGTGTCCTACTTAGAGTAAGTAACTTACTACTAATAAGTTATGTATATTATAAGTGCATTTGTCGTTGTTGTGGGTTCGATCCCCATTGTAGGTAATGATTATACTTAAATTATTTTTAATTCCCCGCTCTGGTAGCCAAAACGCGGCGTTCAGATCCGCTACTCAAAACGCGATGTATCTCAGTACGTGGGAATGGAGTTTTGTAACACAAGGTTCCTTCGGCCTACGCTGCTAAAAGTAATATCATATTTGGAAATACCTTGGTAGAAATCTGAGCATAATGTCTCCATCGCCAGTAGCTGACGCACCACCCACTGTGTTGTCAGCGTAAGCCCCAGACCCTGGTATTGGGGAATCTCCAATTCGACTGGAAAGATTTTTTTATCAAAAGTTGTAACCAATTAATTAAAATGTGATTATTTATATACAGTTATAAACAGTTTCCTCTACCTAACCTGCTGTATGCAGAATACAGCATAATTTAATAAAATAATTTAATTGATAAACAGTGTGTGGTATTGAGTTCCATGTCCACCACTCAACACATAATTTCTAGACAAATGAGAACAAATTGCCACACTCTTTCAAATTCCAAAATGAGAGAAATTCAACAAATGACCAAAATGAGTCTCTAAGACTAAGTTCCTTCTGCTTACACTGTGATGTATGAAAATGCATGAAGCTGACAGAAAGATAGCATTTGTGTTTGAATGTTATTGTTCCTCACCCGGGAATTTTGTATTTTGCACCATTTGTTGATGTACCAGCAGCTATATCACCATTGCCATCTATCACTACCATCCCAATTGTATCATGATTAAATCTGTTTGCTTTCAGAGGGGTGAAGTTATAATTTCTGTAATTCTTACTTGTAAATATATCTAGTTTGTTATATGGCCCACAGGACTTAGTAGGATCAGGTGTCACATTCTGTGATAAGATAAAATGACATTGAAACACTTGAGATATTCTCATGTTGTTAAACTACTTACTACTATTTCATATTATTAATATAATTTCATACATATATATAATTTATTTTCAGCTTTACACTGTATCCCACACATAGCATGGTAATGTATAAAGTTACTCCATTCTGCACTTCCGCTAAGACTTAACATATTGTTTCTCAACTTGCTAACTTCACAAATAATCAACTTAATGAAAAAAATTTTTTAAGGGGGATTACTAATTTCATGGAGCGAGAATGTAACTCACGACCATCACAATATCACATTGGAAATCAGTCATGAATCATCTTTAAAATATATTAAATTACAATATAAATAATTATATTACAAATTATTATTTCAACTCTCACCATCCAAAAGTTAGGTTGACATTGTTCCTTATACCATTTCAACCACATAGCTTTAGATTCCTGTGTCGTTAGAGATTGTTCCTTAAATCCCATTTCTACAGCAAACTGGGTAGCAAGTTCACCAACAAGTATTGAATGTTTTGTATGATCTAGAACTTTTCTAGCTACAGAAGCTGCTTTTTTTATTCTCCTTAAAGCACCAACTGCACCAACATTCATTGTCCTCCTACATAATTTCAAAATAAGTAAAGATCAATGGAATATTGTTTAGTTTTTTTCTTTAAGCTTTAAGAAAATAGCATGCATGCAGGAGGGTAGACAAACAGACCTTGTGATAAGACATTTTGTTTCCCATATACTGCCCAGCTTTCAAGCCGTTGCATTTTAAATGCCAGAACTCAACACTGCACTTTGTATTTTTTTTCTAACAAAATGAAAATAAATTATTTTCCTGATTGGGAAATGAACCTACAACCATTGCTTCTACAGTTAAAGTCAGATGCTATGTTGCTGCGCCATGGCGGCATTATTACGGCCTCTATATGATTATAGAATAGATTGTAGTAGTTAAAACAAATTAAAATAAAGTTTAAAATTATCAACCCGTCCATTATTAAAGCATCTAATGTAGTTTCTCCATCTTCATCCGGACTTCCTCCATAGCCTACAGTACCATCACATTGTTGTTCCTCACACAAAGAAGTCCCTTGCTCTACAGCATCAAGAGAATAACCACCTCTACTTAAAATATCCCAAGCTAAAAGTTATAATATAGCATATAAATAAATAGTTTAGAACTACTTTTAAATACATATTTTACTAAAACAATTTAAAATGTATATAAAAAATTTAAATATTTACCGGTGATAGTAGAATTAACGAAATTCCATGTTGTTATGACTATTGGAGTATTCTGTTCACTTTTTATTATAAAAACAGATAGGAAAGCTATAAAAAGATATATCCTAGACATTTTTAGAATAGTTTTAATTTATAAAATTCATTTAAAGAAAAAATTACTCATATCACTATTTTCATGTAATACACTGTATAAAGAAATATAATTAATATATTTAAAAAATATCTAAATTATGACAGATTAATTGAATATTGAATATGTGACAAAAACAAGGAAAACATTGTATACTTTTCTCTTTCCATCTTTGACATTTTGACATTTCTTTGACACAGTGAACGAACGGTTTGAGTCTTGGTTTGGATTGGTTATTGATTTCATTCGTTTTTCTTTTTTCGTTACAGATATCAAACTATACTATATTTAAACTTTACTATAGTTTAGTGTTTACACGAAAGCTACATTTATATGATAACAACTCTGTTTTATTTTATATTAAATTTTTTTTATCTAAATTTCTAATTCATAGCTATATACATTCTTTATCTAAACAAATGATTATTCATTATTAAACTAATTGCATGTATTCTATACATAAAACCATATATATTCTACTGTACTGCTTTGTGTTGCATTGCTTTTGATTCTTAGTAAAAAAAATAATGCTTAAGACTTTCATCATCAACAACAGATTAATGACAGTCAACAATACTTTCCACAGACTTTGATAAGATTTACATTTGACACTAGATGACAGTACGATCTCAATTGTAATTGTCGTTTTATGTCTATATATTTGATTTGTCAATTATTTCAAATTTAAAAAACTTTTAATTATAGTAAATAATAAATAATTGCGTAAAGTATTTTGTCAGTCGATTTAAAATACAAAATGGACCTCGACAGCTTTTGTCGCGAATTGCCTAAAATTGTAAGTATATAATAGCTTATACTATTTTTACTTGGGTAAATCAAATATAATTTAAATAATTTTGTTATTTTCCAGGAATTACATGCCCATTTAAATGGTTCTTTGAGTCGTTCGACAATGCTAGAACTACAACGACATCTTGCAGATTCAGGAATGAAAGACAAATCCAATGCATTCTTAGATGAATTTCAAATAGGTTCTGGTGACACAAGAAATCTATCAGAGTATTATATATCAATTTAAGCAAATACTTATTTACTGTACCAATTGCTTAAAGTCTCTAATATTCATTATTTTTCCAGTTGTTTTCAGGTCTTTAGTATTGCTCACGCATTAACCAGTACACCTGAAACACTTGCATTAGCAACATCTTTGACTCTTAAAGAATTCGAAGATGATGGTTGCTGTTATATTGAATTAAGAAGTACTCCACGCGATACTCCATATATGAATAGTAAAAAATATGTTGAAACAATAATAGAAACTTTAAAGTGAGCAAATTTAAGGCTTCTATGTATTATTTTTATAATACATGTGTATTTACTATATTATGATTAATTATTACTTTAAAAGAATATTCTATACTAATATAGATATATTTTACAGGAACACAAATTCAACCTTGATACCATGCCTTATAATATCAATAAATAGAAATAATCCTCCAAAAGAGGCTGAAGACATAGCAAATATAGCAATAGAGTATCATAAAAAGTTTCCTGATCTAGTGGTTGGCATTGAACTGAGTGGTAACCCAGCTGTTGGAAAGTTTCAAGATTTTATACCAGCACTTACTAAAGCTAGACAAGCTGGCTTAAAAGTATTAAGATTATTTAGACATCTTTCTGTTATAATCATAGATATGTTATGATGAGAATTACTTAATTATGTTTTATGAATGGTTTTTATTAGCTTCATACTGTATTTCATATATAACAGAGTGGGCAAAGGGACCATTAAGATACTCCATTCCTCTCACCTTTAAGAGGAATGGAGGTTGATTGCATGTTGAATGGCAGAACTCAATGCCACTTCATAAATACTTTAGTGATTTATTTTATTTCTAGGTAACATTACACTGTGGAGAAATATGTAACCCCCAGGAAATAATAGCAATGTTGAAATTTAAACCAGACAGGATTGGCCATGGTGTTTGTATTCATAAAAGTTACGGTGGCAATGATGCTACATGGGAAATGCTATGCAAGTTACGTACACCTGTTGGTAAGAAATGGAAGAAAATTATTCTTACATTATCATCTTTTTATTGGGGTCATAATTGCACACAGGGACAGAATATGACTATAAATGTGATGGTTTCCCCACTCTATTAATAAAAAGTGTGGCATTCAGTTTCACTGTATAAAACAATGCCTTTAAAATGGCACAAACCAGAAAATTGTTGGTAAATTGGTCTTGGTAGAATGTCTTGACACTAGCTCATGTCTACATTCCCTGCTGTAAGATCAATTTATTCATATAACTAATTCCCTTTAATCACATAACTTACATACATTTAAATTTTAAATAAATATAAATTTTAGAAGTATGTCTGACCAGTAATGTGAATACAAAATCAACTCCTGATTATAACTCTCATCATTTCAAAGAACTTTACGATGCTAATATACCTATAATTCTATGTGTAAGTACAAAAAGAAATTATTTTTTATTAAATAACACCTAAATAAAAAAAGTTGCATAATATACACGTTTTTATTGTGTTATAAAAAAATATTTGATATATCTAAAATGTGACATACCACGCATATTGTAGTCATAACTATACATTTATTATTGGTGAAGCAACCTAATAATATATTATATAATAAAAAAGAATAAAACATACAGTTAAAGTTGTTTTTGATATCTGTTAATTTTTTTTTCAGACGGATGACAAGGGAGTATTCGCCACGTCTCTATCTCAGGAATATCGTATATGCGCTGAGACTTTTGGTATTGAGCCTTCAAAGCTTGCAAGGTTAAGCCTATCGGCGTGTGACTATATATTTGCAGAAGACAAGAGCAAGACGCTGAAAGACAAAATGCTTAATTTTATAAATAAAAATAATTTGTAACAAATATTTTTTTTTGTTTTTTCTCTTTAATTCTTAGTTTTTTTAATATAAATATATTATAAAAAACATATAAATGGTTGAACTAGTGTATTGCTTCACCTGCTTCACCTGCTTGGTCTACAGGATCTTCGTTATTACATGTTATGATACTTATGCACACAAAAATATGTTTTATAAGATATCACATTACAAATCGATATTCCCGGCTTGCAAGGGTTAATAATATTTCATAATAAAACCCTATAATATTCTATAACATAGTTTGAAATATCTATGTGTATGTACGACGTAACCTTAGGTTGGCTACGTAAGTTAACTTGTAATTAGTGACTACCTCAGCAGTAAGCAGTATGTATCCAGTACAGTTTTAAAAAAGTGGAAAGATGGGATCGAAAAATGACTAATTCATCACAAATGCTAATAAACTTAGTTGTAACAGCCAACAGGAGAGATGGAATTAGAAATTTAAAAATTACTGTCCATATATTTCTATGTTTCTTAGATTCGATTACGTTTTATAGTTCACCACAACAAGAACATATATATACAGGCTGGAAGCGTCAGCGCGCTTTTTACGGGAACAGCATATAGGATGAAATATTTTAATTAATCAAGAATCAAGATACCTCAACAATCAATATTTCGTGTGACGCAGTATGCATAGATAACAATAACTTAAACACTTACTAGGCTACGACAATAAAAATACTACTATTAAAAGATAAACAACTTTGAATTTTGCCGCCAATACCCACGACTCGATTTCGGAATGAGGCGTGTGTGACGGTGTCCCTTTGATAGGTTTATGTTTGCGTGCGTTTTTCTTGACAAATGGCGTTTTATTTTACAACGATAATTGTTTTATTTATTTGGTATTCAAAACATAACTTTTTCATTTTTGGGTAATTTTTTTGTTGTATTAGGCTTTTATAAAGTAGTAAAAACTGTGGTTTCATTTACAGTAGTGCTGATAAAAACTCCCTGTATAATATACTGGACTCTGTTCCACATCCCTGAATGAAAATTTTGTATCAGTTTTGACAGCCCTGGAAATTACGAATCTGTGGTCTGCTCTGTGATCAAAGAAGTCTTACCATAACCTAAAAACTTTAAATTCGAAAGGATATTTCAATTATTGAAATTCAATAAAAAACTTAAAAGAAAATATATACTACAATAAACATATTTAACATAATAAACTGTCATTATGAGTGATTTACCAGATTTTTCTACTGGCAAAGCTGGAGATTCTGAACTTCAAGATTTTCTTTTGGTAGAAAAGCAGAAAGCACAGTTTCATGCACAAGTAATAAATTTCATATAATGTTAATCTCTATGTTAATGCATTTTTTTTTATTCTATAGCGGCTATTCGTCTGTCTGTAAAATAACGACTGTGGGTTCTCGACGCGCTCGGTCAACAAGGTCTTTTAAAACACCGTGTTGAGTTTCGCCACTGTGGGGAACTTACTGTTTTAAACCTCTTTGTTTTTAAAAACGTTTTGTTTCAGATCCATGAATTCAACGATTTTTGTTGGGATAAGTGTGTTGATAAACCTGGATCCAAATTAGATTCCAGAACGGAAACCTGCATTACAAATTGTGTGGAGAGATTCATTGACGTTTCTTTACTAATTACCAACAGATTTGCACAAATGCTTGAGAAAGGTGGTGGCATGCATTGAATGGAACTTTAATCATAGTTGTTTATATTATAGAATGTTCTTTGTAGTTTAGATTACTGGTTGGTATGAAAGTGTATAATAGCTAAGTTTATATGCAAGACTTATTCTACAACACTTAAATATTATGATGCAATAATGTGTTCATTTTTGTTGGTATTTTAAACTTGCTTACACAAAATGCCAGGTAATATTGCAGTCGCATTTCTATTCAAACAAAGAATCCTGTTAAAGTAAATAAAAGTTATTAAAAATCATAATTTGGTTTATTTATGTAAAAAAACCTTAGTTTATTTTAAGATTACAATTCACAATACAGTATGTAGTTCATCTTATTGGTTATTTGTATATTAAGATTTAGTTACACACACAATAATAGTTATTTAAGACAAATAAGATCATTATGATAGATTTAGACACAATTTACACTGAAGAGCTGCTCTTACAATACACTCTGTCTGGTAATCTATTTTCCTAAAAAAACAACCTATATTCTAACTAAACCCCAAAGAGTAATTTGAATATAAAGAGATTTATATGAGATTGAGAGTGATCAGGATCAGCCCTTTAGTGTGAATCAAGCCTTAATATTGATTTCAAATAAATATCTTTTTACATGATTTACTTTCCAACTCTTCCCAATTTTGTGTCAGTACGAGGGTCAGCTGTAACTGTTTGTACGGCAACTAAGGCTTCATTGATTTTAGTTTGCAATTCTCGAAGATCCTGAATGAAAAGAAGCTTCAAGACATCTACTGGTTGTTTAACCATGTTAACATCATTTCTAGGATGGTCAGGATGTGGAGCAGTCTTTAATATCTTAGCAACAGCAGACAGACGGATTTTAGGTTCTGGGTGAGGCCCAACTCCAGTCAATGTGCAGACTCTATCAACTCCTGCTTTAAATGCTGGGCTAGAAACTATTAGAGAAATAACAATATTAATAATAAAGAAAAAAAGAACATCAATAGAAAAGTGAGCATAATTGTGGGTTCAATCCAATGAATTATATTTATTTTCCTGCTCTGGCAATAATGCACTGCAATGTGTGGCATTAAGTTCTGCTACTCAAAACACATAATGTCTTGAATTTAGATGGTAAGCACAAAAGCAGACTATCTGGACCGCCCACTCTGCTATACAGAAAGATTTTGCAGCTTAAAATAATGAATAATGAAAGAAATGATTACAAGTGCAAAAATACTTACAGTCTAAATTATCCAGGGGATTTGAAGATACTACATTTGGAGTTGCTTGTTTTGGCTGCTCTACTTTCGCATCCTTATATTTAGTCACTGAAAAAAATAATATACATATAACATTTATATTTTAGTGTTTATGATAATAATACTATGTAGTGCTAAAATCTTGTTTGTTTGTGTGTTTTTTTAGCCTCAATCTACCCACAAAATAGCCACAGTGAACCTAGTTTTAAGACCCTCTATTCCCCTTCTTTCTGTTGAATTTTCAAGACTTGCTTGTTGAGTGACAGAACTTAATACTTACTTGATGTTTAAATACCAACCATTATCAGCATATTCTAATCTCACTGCATATGAAAGCAGCCAATTGAGC
This sequence comes from Heliconius melpomene rosina, assembly GCF_056956725.1. Classification (NCBI taxonomy): domain Eukaryota; kingdom Metazoa; phylum Arthropoda; class Insecta; order Lepidoptera; family Nymphalidae; genus Heliconius; species Heliconius melpomene. The sequence continues at coordinate 8,771,192 of NC_140405.1, forward strand.
TGTTCATTTAGAGAATTTTCGACAACAGGGCTAACTAAGTCTTTTTGATATGTAACATATGCACTAATCCAGGAGTTACTGTCAATATTTCTTAAGCCTTCTCTCTCTTCTATTTTGTAATGTCTTATTTTTTGGTCCTCTAGCCATAAGACAACACTTCTATACTCTTTTTCGTCTGAAAATAATTTAAGATTAGGATCGAAGATTTGACAAAATATGGTGAATTAAATTGAAAAGTACAATTGGAATACCTTCGCAGTGAAATCCTTCTGGATTAGGATGTCCAAGCGCAGATAGCTTTAGTTTGAAAAGAGTACTCATAGTTATTCGATTTAAATATTTAATAAATACAAAATTAATAGTAGAAATCCCGGCTTAAACAGCTTGGGCTTGCAGTGACAACTGTCAAGTGTCAGGAGATTGTCAAAATATGACTACAGCTTAATATTTCTAGTTAAAATTAATGTAAACTACCGAATATTTTCTCTTTAAATAAAACTTTTCTTTTTAAATAAAAGTAACTATTCATGAGATTTGTAGTGCCTAGTGTAAAAGTGTGGGATAAAGTGAGATAGTGAGTATCGTGGGGTGAATAGACACGAAGCAAAGTCTTGTGTACCATAATATCCAAAGACTTTTGTTCTAATATTTTATTATTTTATATTTTATTCAGATTAATAGACAGAGAAAGTTATATATACAGGGTGTCCCAGGAGTCAACGATAAAACGAAACCAGGTGATAGACCAAGTCGTGACAGTTATGAGAAAAATATAAAAAAAAATCTTTGTCATGTATTTTTCATATTATATTGATTTTAAAAAATATCGGAAAAACCGACACCCTGTGATGGTTTTTCAAGTCCCAGGACTACAAATATTACTCTTTCTTCATTTTTTTTTCTGTAATGTAATCATGAGTAACCCTTCTGTGAATTACAGTTTAAGATTTAAACATACCTGCATCAGTTTTCAATAAAATGTGGTGTTTTTGCCAAACATTAAATTCAAAATATTTACTACACCCAACTTTAACCGACTGTACTATAAAAAAAATGTACTACACTGTTTTTGCAAGTAACTTTAAAAGTTGGCGCATTTAATCTGGATTCCGAAATGGTACGACACTTGCTGGATTACTTCTTTGTTAAAGAGAGAAAAATCGAAATACACGATAATCGGGATGACGTTCAGCTTTTTGGTATCTTTTCCGATACATTCTAGCTGCAGCATTTGCGTTACATAACCATTCTCCATGAATGAAATGCATATTGGTAATGTGTCAAAGACCTAGTATATGACCTGCGAGAGCCCGGACTCGAGCACTATCCTTATAAGTCATCCCCTAAGTTGGAAAAGTTCAGGTACCTAGTCTGGAGGCATCGATCACGACGATCTATAAGACGGATAAGAGTTTGGACGGTATCCTGCGATCACAGACCACACCAGTGATCTCCCGCCACTTAGCCCAGGCAACGCTTATCCGACTTAGGGGCTGGCCCAGGACTTATCGGGAATAGTTGCTCTATTCCCGATTGATCGAATTCCAATGATTTTATCAAACCTTTCACCTACATCTACCCTCTTTTACACGAGTACGCTAACAATATCTATAATATTAATATGATATCACCATAATTATTTTATTTTCCTTTTTACCGGAGACTGGCAATATAAAATAAACAGCTGATTGTCAGGTGTCAGTTATTATATGTGTGTGTACTTGTGTAGTGTTAACAACTTGTCAATGTCAGTGAATATCTATAAGTACGTGGTATTTGCTACCTTAAAATTATTAACTTTGCAGAAAACTATAAGTTTGCACTTATTATTTTGCATTAAAAACCATTTAATACCATGTCTACTTGGGTGAAAGAAAACTGTGTCTCATTTTTTCAACTCTTTTGTATTAAAATTGTAAAAACTGGACGAGTCCCACAACACATCGCTTTTATAATGGATGGAAATCGTCGCTACGCTAAAAAACTTAATGTAAATATAAGTGATGGACATAGTAAAGGGTTTGATAAACTTTCAGAAACCTTGAAGGTAATTTTTATTAATTATTTATGAAATTTTAATAAGACTAACAATAATCAATGGCTATTATATTAATATCTTAGAAGAAGTAATTTAAATTAAGAAACCATGAGCTTATCGGCACGAACGTCTATAGTATGTAAATATAATTTTCAGTGGTGCTTGGACCTTGGTATTCCTGAAGTAACGGTATATGCATTTAGTATTGAAAATTTTAAAAGATCTAAAGAAGAGGTTGCTGCACTGATGGATTTATCGCGTGAGAAATTTAAACGACTTCTAGAGGAAATGTAAGACACATTTATTATAAAAATACATAATTTCATACTGTATTTTTTTTGTAGAAAACATTTAAGCATTGTAAAAAAATATTTAATTTTTATTATTTAACAGAGATCAAATAAATGAATGGGGAGTTAGGCTTAATGTCCCAGGTCGCATATCTCTCCTCCCTGATGACTTGCAAGTCCTAGTATCCAAAGCCATGTTGGCTACAAGGCATAATAATAAGCTTCAATTAAATATTGCATATGCTTATACAGGTAATATATTCAATAATAATAAACATTTTGGGCATTTGCAGTGTGAATAAATTTGACTTCTAAGTATATTATATATATAATTGGTTGTAGTAGTATAATTGGTGGTGGTCTGGATTACTGTCAATGCATATTACCGTGCACCGGATAATCGATTTTCTACAGTATTGTACTATAATTTAGCAATTTTTTTAAATAAACAGGTAGAGATGAAATAAGTAGAGCAGCGTCAAGTATTGTAGACGGTGTCAAAAATAATGAGTTATCACCAGATGATATAGATGAGGATCTGGTCTCTCAGACTATGGACTTGGGTGAACCCGAATTACTCATAAGGACCTCGGGAGAAGTAAGATTGTCAGATTTTATGTTATGGCAGGTAAGTTCACATATTCTAAGATTGTTTGAATCTTTTATTAACCAACTTCAATAAAACAAGGAAGTTCTCAATTCAACTGTTTTTCATTTTAGTTTCATACTAACGAGATAGCATGAAGCTCATTTTAGCTTCATACTAAACATTAAAAAAAGCAGCATTCAACACAACCGAAAATTAGTCAATGTGTAAAGAACTGAGTGTCTTAATTATTAAAGTCATTAGATTTTGTCTGCTTATCCAGCTGTAAGCTGTATACAGCGAGAAGTTATTCTTATTAAGTACTAATCTAATAACTGTTTCCAGGTTTCCAACTCAGTGTTATATTTCTCTGATGTTTTGTGGCCAGAGTTTTCCATATGGAATTTGTTGGCTGCGATTATACATTTTCAAAGACATGCACCACCCATGTTACAAGACAAAGAAAATAACTTAATTAAAGAAGAATTTTTAAAGAACTTACAATATAGAAAATGGCAGCGGTTAGAGAAAATTGTTGGTTGTTAACAAAGATGGAAACCAATTTGTAAATAAATATACTTCTTATTATAAAGTAGCTACTGTCTGGGTATTTATAAGTTCAGTATTTTATGATCATTCCTAAATGAATTTGACATAATAGTAAAAAAAGTTATATATTTTGTATTCATGAGAATTAAATAAGACATTAATATAGTAATTGATACTATAAATAAAGTCTATTTTTATTATAAAAAATAATAAAATACAAAATATAGACTGTATTTTTGAAAGTATTAAGTTATTTTTTTGGTGCCGTCGTGTCGCAGGGACACAAGGATGTGATTGTGACATGACAGTTATGGGTTCGATTCCCCTGTAGGAAATAAATTAATTATTTTTTAATTTCTTTGCACTGGCAACAAACAACAAAGCCCGGCGTTGAGTTCCTCCACGCAACGCCTCGAGAAATTCGGCGGACGTACTTTATATTTAATATAGAATAAATATATGTTTTACGATGACTTAATGAAAAATGTAAGATATATTTCATTAAATTAAAAATATGTAATTAATAATGATCAAATATTTATGAGGTGCTTACACACATTACATTTTTAAAACTATAAATTTCAATAATTTATGTATACGTAATTTAGATACACAGAGTATGCGAAATATTTTTTGAGACCATCTCAGCGGAGCGTTACAGCGTCGGGCTGCAAACGCGACCGTTGTGGATTCGTTTTCTATTCGACATAATATTTTCATTTTCTCGCCCTGCTAACTTTACAACGCGGCGTTGCTTTCCGCCACTTAAACGTAAGGAATAGTGTCATAACAATAGGTTCCCTTTGTCTACACTGCTATATGGGGGACATAGCACGAAGTTAAAGAAATAAAAAGTTTTTTTTAATTTAATCTCAGAATTAATGATAGTCAGTTGAACAACCTTGAATTTAATAACAATAAATTGTAATGCAAGGTTTGTTTTTGTATGTATTGCAAAAATAAAACATTATGTATTAAAACAAAATGAACTTAAGGTTATTATTTTAAAGGAAATAAGATTGTATCATAAAAAATGTAGTAAAAAAACAACATAAATGTATAGGTATATGTGATTTTATTACTTATGTACATTAATACAATGGCTTACGTTTTACATAAAAAGTAAAATACTTGTGTTAATAAAATTGTTTTTTCTTTTCCCATTAAAAAATATGTTAATATAATTTTGTTGAATATTCATAATGCTTATGTCTACAAATTGTATAACCATAAATCACTTTTAAAAAAACTTGTGAACAATATGAAGTAATAAAATGAAAATGTGCAAATTTTTCATTTACAATAAAACATAAACAAAAACAACAACATAAACTTATAATTCGGATGGATTTTTGTAATACATTTTGAATATTCAACTAAATGTGAACTCAAAAAGTTCAAATTGCAATATTTTCTTATACCTTCACGCTTTATCCGCACATAGCAGTGTAGGCAGAGAGAACCTAGTGTTAAGACACCACATTCTCATTAAGATACTTCCGTTACCCACTTTCCGCCGAAAATCAACACCGCGCTTTGCCTCGCTAACAGAGATTTTATTTACTACAATAATATATGTACTACTTATCATGGTGTTACTACGAAAGTTTTTTAGCGTCACACTTCACCAAGCATACAACGGTACGGTTCATCTTGTTTCAGCAGAAAAATGACAATAAATCATTTCCCCGAGTGGGGATTGAACCCACAACTTTTCTTTTTTAGTTTTCTTATAGTTGGACACTATCTCACTGCGCTACAATGGCCCTTTACAGTGTTTTTTATTACTTTAACAACATAAGTGAAGTTTTAAGTGGCATTTCACGCTAAGAATAGAAAAATATTATTAAAAAAATATACGTAAATTAACGTCAAGCCTCATAAGACTTATACACTTTTCTGTGTATAAGTCTAAATATGTTTTAAATTTTGATACGTTTTCTAAAAATATGTTTCTATCCTTATTAAAAACATAAATAAATGGTGACTGTTTAAAGTATCTATACTTTTCATACTTAAATACATAACTTGTTTTATATATAAGCAATTAATTGTTTTTCATAGTTTTATATTTCTATAATTAAACTAATTAATCAATAATATACGTAATGAAAGTTATTTTCCTTTGACAGTATATTTTGAATAGGTTTTCGTTGGATCATAGGGCTCCCATCTTGATGCGGGGAATATGTGCTTGTTCCTTTCATACCAAGATCTAGAAAAGAAAATTAACTATTTTATTTATTTGTAAATTGTTAGTAATTTTATTAATTGGATATTAGATTTTAAATCTTTTATAATACTTTAGAATAGTTTGTTAAATGATAATGATACAAAAAATGAACGCATTTTTATTGCTTCCCATACAGTTTCCATCAAATTTTCAAGACATGCAAGTTTAGTGGCGGAATTTCAACATTCGAAACGAAAATTATACACTCCTCTGAGTGAGGATCAAACTCACAACATAAATATGTTTGCATTCAAATGCTGTCCAACTGCATCACAGTGACCTCTCGCCGTAAAATAAACATTTATATTTTAATAAAAAAAAAATTACCTTAAAAGGACTTTACCAGCATGTGAGTCTTGTTTTTCTTGTGTTGCATCATTAACCAATCTTATATCATCTGAAGCGTCAAATTGGAACAGAGGTCCACTTTTACCCCTTGCCTTGATAATATTAAAGGAAATAAATAATAATTGAAATATATAATTTAATATTATTATTTTGTAACTAAGCATTTTTTAGATTCACACTGTATCCTGCACTAGATTTAACCTGCCATTTTGCCCGTGTTTCTATTTTCACGCTGTATTCCGCACGTAGCAAGATACGCAGAGGAAATTTGGGAACCTAGTATTAAGATAGTCTGTTCGCATTAAGACAGTTCTGTTCCTCACTCTCCGCCGAACTTTAATAAAAATATTAATTTTCTCGAGTGGGAATTGAATCCATAACTTGTCGCGCTTAGTCACCAGATTGTGGTCCTACGTCACGAATGGCCTCAGTATATTCTTAGTGGGTTTTTTAATACAGATTTGCAGTATGTGAATAACTTATAGCCTTTCTTAATAAATGCACTATCCTATTTAAATTTTATATTTCAATTTGAACCACTAGTTCCTAAGATCCATTCATCAAACAAATTCTTTAACTTTATAATATTAAATATCAATATTTCAAGGTATGCGAGACTTAACGAAATGGTAGAACTTAACACCAAATAGCATCCCAGAATGGCAAAATGAAAATAATCCATTACCCAAAGTAAGAATCAAACTCATAACCATTGCATTTACAGACAATTGTACTGGGCCAATGATCTCAAAAGGAATTACCATATAAGTTTTTGATATAAATGGAAAAAATAAAATAAAAGAAATTTAATTACCTTTGTTACAATAAAATCATAGAATGTATAATGGTGTGGCAATATTAAATCTTCCTTTACATACATAAGTTGATCGGCTGACACTGTTTTCAATTCACTAAACTCAGGTCTTAGCGTGTCTAGACATCTCTGAAGGAATTGGTATATAGAGTTACCTAAAATTAAAATATTAAGTTTATACTACTTTATTGAGTTTTTACTTAAAAATATATATCTCAAAATTATATTTTTTATTATTTTTTCTTACGATTTCCACTGTATTACTTTACTATATATAATACTAGCGACCCTATTGCGGCTTCGCCCGCTTTAACTACTGGATTATTCATATAATGTATGTTTGCAAAGCACTTAAGATAATGTGAAAATTAATTAAACCCTAATGCAACCCGCATTTTCGTAGTTTCAATAAGGATTTTCCAATTGTTTTACACATCAAGGATAGTTTTAGTAGGTACCGTAATTAAGTATTTATTTAAATGACTATTTTTAGATAGTTAAATGACTATTTTTAAACGGAAGAAATTATAAACAAAGCCTACCTACTAATAACTACTACAAAAAATATGAAACCAAATATATCGCGTTCAAATAATACATTCAACTCCAATTATCCAATACGTGCAAACGCATCTAAATCTTCGTTGCTATAGAGGCAGGCGGGTTTTTTTTTTCGAGCTTGTGGTTAACGTGGCTGTCTGTGAGGAAAATTAAATAGAATGCATCGGCCGGGAATCGAACCCGGGCCGCCCGCGTGGCAGGCGAGCATTCTACTACTGAACCACCGATGCGTATAAGGCAGGCGGGCGCGGCGGACGCGCTTGTATAAGCAAAACGTCGCGAGGCGCGAAGGGACGCATGGCGAGTGGCGAGCCGTTTCGCAGCAAGGATTTTTTGATATTGTAACTACTTCTAAAGTACTTATTAGAATGAAAAACAGTAAAATACACTTTTGATCTACATTAAATGGACAACGTAACTAATATACTTATTTATATGCTGAGAGTAAGGGATAAGTAAAACTTGAGTCGATACCGCTGAAGTATCAACGGCGTGATGTGTCAACAATTAAATGCATTTTTCTCTGAAACTATTCGCAATTTCAAAATAGTGTAAAAACCAAATTTTATCTTCGTTTAACGTAGAAAATTAATAAAGTATTTTAAAGGATAAGGATTAATATCATTATGGAAAAATATCCCTCACAATAAAAAATATATTGAAATTACTATTTTTAGACAGAAATATGTTCACTACATGTTATTCTTAAAAGATACGAATATGCTGTCGCGGATTTTTTTGTAGATCTTATTAAGAGGAACAATACTCTAGTACACTATTTTCATGTATTACTTACCATTAAAGCAGCGCATGCGCGAAAGTGTCTCAACGGGTAGGACTTTATACACATTTATCGTATTTATGTTAATTTACATAAGAATGTACAAATAATAAACTATATATAAACCTTCCCTGAGAAACACTCGACCTAATGGTGAAAACCGCATCCAAATCCGTTGGGTGGTTTAGAAGAAGAACAGTTAGAAAGTTCAGACAGACACGAAAAGCGACTTTGTTTTATAAGATATAGGATAGGATAACTTTACTATATTATATATAGTAAAGTTATCAGAAGACATAGTGTTAAAACACTACATTTCCTACACACTGTATAATTTTTGAGACAGTTACATTGAGTTATGGAACACAATATAGGGCTTTGTCTGCTGACAGACACTATTGCACATCATCTGACTGCAAATGATCACCATTTTATCCTAACTAGGGGCAATGATTATATTTTAATTGAGCTCCATCAATCAATACATAATGTGTCAAAAATCATGTGAGTCAAATGGTTGCCTACCTTGCCATGCTTTATGGAATAAAGTGTGAAACTATTATAATTACCTTTTTTCAAAGTGACATTTCGTCTATGACCTGAACCATCCCAGTAACTGAAGGTAACTGTAATAGGTTCATCTTTCAAGCTTGCTTGTGTCATAACCCACTCCAGCCTTAATTCTTCTCTTAATTTTAAATCTGCTTCTTCCCTTTCTCTATCTGGCAGAAAAGATGTGTCCACGTCAGGATTCTTCTTAATTTTTTTACTTGTCTACAATTTAATATAAATAAAAATATAAATTTTATCAGTCTTAAAAGTATATAAAGCTAATTGTGGCACAGTATTATACTTGATTCACCCTCAGATGAATGATTTGTTTCATTTCTTTACTCTGGTAACAAGACAGTGTGGTATTATGTAGAGCCATTTAATACGCAATGTCACAATAATTGGGTGGTACGTGGCAAACTAAGAGTATTAATACTAAATTTCATCTACATATAATGTATCCTGCTATAAGCATGTAGGTTAAGCTAATAAAATAAATATGTGTGAAATAAAACCGCACAGTCTCATTCTGATCTCGCCAAGAAATTTCAGGTTTTTCTTCGGTATCTTCCTCTTCTTCGTCATCCAAATCAAAGGAAAGTGCTTGGATCTGTAAGCAAACAAAATGATGACTTTAAAATTTTAAATGTATGATTTTTAACCATCCACTGGTGCAGTGGCACAATGTCTGACTCTAAATGCAACAGTGGTGGGTTTGATTCCTACTTGAGAGAATGAGTTTTTTTCTTTATGAGTTGTTTTCTTCTCTTTGGTTATCCTACTGAATGCAGCTAAAATAGCAAATTTTAAATTTTTAACAAAATGATCATTTAGCATTATTAAGCAAGAGAGAATGCTATTTATCATTATAATTTTTATTTCAAATTATTACACATTTCTCAAAATCTTGCTTACTAACAACATATAAATTACAAAAAGTGTATAAGAATTTCAGCATAGCTTGGTAAAGTGCTTCAGGATCTTCTCCATCTGTCACAAATTAGAGTTCTACCATGTTGAAAGTTGGTTTTGTAATATAATGCAATAAAAATTTTCAGTTTGTTCACCTGTCTTTTTTGTTTATTTTTTTGAGCCTGCTTGGCTTCAATTTCTTTTTGCCGCTCTTTTTCTTTTTCTGCTTTTTTTTGAGCTAGTTTTTTTTCTCTCTCTCTAAGAATATGTTCCTGCTTAGCTTTCATCTCATCAAGTGTTACTAAACCAATGGTGGAGCTTTTCAGTTGCTGTTCTACAGCATCATAGTGAGTGGCGAATTTATTTTCTATATTTTCTATCTTGAGGTCTCCTTCTATTTTTTTCTTTTGAAGCTCCATCTCCTGTTGGGCTTTTTCACGTTTCTTCATTAAGTGCATGGCTCTGCCAGCCTCAGATGCTGCTCCTTTATAATGAGCCATGTTGATATTTAATCACTGTTTTTATAATATAAAGGTTTTTACTAATCATACAATTTGTATTGATCAAGAGGTTCAAAGTAAATTTTGTAAATATTATTTGTTATTGCAGTGCAGCGGTAGGTACAGACATTTCCTATAATTTGACATTTCTGAATTTGACACAGAGCAGAAAGCTAGGCCTTTCTGCTCAACATAAGGTTATTAGTGGTTACATAAATGCATCGGCATCAATCAATCGTGAAAATATACGGTTTCAATGTATGTGTAATATGTTATGTAGTCTAGTATTTAATATTGTAATAAAGAAAGTTTGTTATGATTTAATACCCAATTTATTTATGTCGACGCCATAAATATGTTAAAACCTAATTTTATTGTCTATTGTTGTCACTTGAAGATTGAAATTGAATGAAGTATAAAATATTTGACAGTTTAGCAGTTTAGTAAATTTGATTTCCTTGGTGTGCCAAGGTTTCTAACGTTTTTTGTTTAATAATTTACCGGCATTGCAAAACTTAAGTTTTTAGCATTATGGACGAAACTATAATATTTCCATCGCCTAATTGGTTTCAAGTATCTGGTATAGCAACGTCTAGAGATAATTGGTTCGTATACGGCGGACCTAGCAAGTCCCTTTGCGTTTTAAAGCCTATTGATTCAAATTACGAAGGAGTTATTCAGGGAAGTACACGTTACCAAGCTCACGTTGTAAACAGAGCACATTGCGAAAAGTAAGAATCTTTTTAATTATATCTATGTGTACTTTTAGGGCCGTTATTTAATTTTATATATACCTTATTATTTTAGAATTGTAAGTGTAGATATTTCGAGAGAATGGCCAGAAAAGAGACTGGTATTAACGGGGAGTCTCGATGGCTCCGTAAAACAATGGAATATTGAAAATGTAAACAACAGCTTAAGAATTAAATCTACACATAGCCATGACATTCATCAAAACGAAAAGGAGGTAAGTTGATTATTTTACAATACTTTAAATGATCATTATTTTTTTATTTGCTTTTTCTAAAAATATAAAAGTTTAGCAAATAACATGTTTTTTTCATGCCTCTATCCGTAATAAGTTACATAATATAATAAAATTTGGTAAATATGAATTATATTATTACATGTTTTAGGAAGTTTCAGGTGTTGGCTACAGCAGTGATTCTTATGCTATAACAGTTGGATGTTTTGGGACTGTAGTTAAATGGGACTTAAATTCAAATGTGGTCAATAGTTATAAATATTTCCTCAAAACTTTTAAGCCAAGCTGCATAGCTTGTTCTCAACATATTCCATTAAATGTAGCGATTGGAACTAGACAAGGAGTTGTTTTTGTTTTAGATTTGACTGGTAAGTAACATAGATTAAGAAAATTTTCTTAAAAATGATAATTTTTATGCACTACAAGGTACCTATATTTTCTTAATGTTTATTCCTCAGGTTATATATATAATAAGATTGCCTTTACATGCTACAGTTACATTCCTAAAAATTTATTGTTGTCTTTTTATTTAACTTGAAATTTTGAATTGTATTAGGCTTTTATAGATATTTTATAGGTATTCTGTATAGGAGTGTGACACTAAAAAATTTATAATAAATTAAAATTTACAATTTTTTGACACTTTAGGCAAGGGACAAGTTATATACAAAGTAAGAGCTCAAGATGATGAAATTGTAAATTTATCATGGTGTCCACAATTTAATGTGCTTCTCAAAAAGTCTCTTTTAATAACTGAAAAAAAATCAGCAGCAACTGAGAGATTGGAAAAGATTAGATCCACTGAAGGTAAAGGAAGTGAAGAAAGTTTGAATAAATCAGCTGTCACAAAGAATCTTCCAGAGGATAGTTTTGATGAATCAATGGTTGCAGAGGATGACACGTTTGATATTTACAAAGATCATGAACCGGATGAGTTTGGCCACAGCAAATATGTACCTCAAGACATTCTAATCAAAGTGAAAGAGCAGAAAGAGAAAAGTGACTTTTTAGCAGATTGTTTGAAGCTTAAAAGTGATATTTTAAAGAAAAAAGATGAAGAACCATCAATAGCTAGTTTAGTAGATGCATTGGATAATACACATGTACATACTGATAACACAGAGCCACAACACAATAGTTTGGAGAATGATGGGAAAGTAACAGAAAGTAAAGGTTTGGATGTATCTAGTGCACATACACATAAAAATTTGTTGGCTACTATTGGAAAATATGGGTGAGTTGTAAAATTGAACTAGTGTTATAATATAATTATAATTATTTGAAACAATACAAAATTTGGAGTTTATTAATTGGATGCAAAGCTTTGTCAATATTATTAATTAAGGATGGCTGACAGAGGATGGAGAAGAGTCATAGCACCATCTTTTCTTAGCCTGATATACAACATATTATTGTTAGTTAAAATATTATAATATAGTTTTTAATAATGTTTTACATGAATGAGATTAGATTGTTTTCATTTTATTTGATTTTTTTGCAGATCTATCAAAATATGGTCTAAATCTGGGAAACTTGTATCAAGTTGTAATGTTCCGTATACACCAAATAATAAAGGTCAAAAGAATAAAGGAACAAACTCAAACACCATTTTGTGGTACAAACCAGATGTCCTATTGATAGGCGATGGGAAGAGTCAATTGTTAGAGTGCAACCCATTGAAGATTGATTGGTAATTTTTGTCTATTTATTCTATTAACATGAATTTTCAATTTTACTTGAGGCCCACGTGACATAGTGTTTAACTATAAACAACAATTGTGGGGTTGAATTTTAAAATATTTTTATTTCTTCTCTCTCATAGACAAAGCTTGGTGTAACTCACCATGCAATTTCTTAAAAATGTATGGAATGGAGTGTCTTAACACTGGGTTATTTCTGACTACCCTGTTATTGGCAGGAAACATGTGGATAAGTGGAAAAATTGTCACACAAAGTACTTGTGGAAAGCACTAATTATGCTGAAAATGTATTTTATAATATTCTGATTATAGTACTAATTTGGATAAAAAAGAATAAGTCACAACAAAATTTGTAATTATTTTGTAACTATTCTAAAACATCTTTATTCCTTTTTAGTAAAAATAAGATAGAATGGCGTGTTTTACACAAACTTCACAAGCGTGGGCTATTCTGTATCACTACAAATGCTCCTAAAGTTCAATCCTCGGATCAGTCTGAAGATAAATGTGATGATTGGAAAATATACACAGCAGCTCAAGATCGCAATATTGTATGTTATTCTTATGAGAAAAAACAAAAAGAAGGTATTTACAATACATGTGGAGGATTTATGTATGCAATTCATTCATGTCCATATGATGCTAAAAAGTAAGTATCAAAATAGTATTTATTTTTTACATATTATATAAAATAAGTAATATATGTTATTACCCTTTTTAACTTCACAAACTGCACATAGCTGGGTAAGAAGAGGGAACCTAGTGTTACTATATGACACTCCATTCTCAGTAAGACACTTCCGTTCACTTTTCGCCGAATTCTAGAAGCACGTCTGGCCACTGAAGAGGCTATATTATGTGAAATTGAAACCAGCTGTTTTAACATAAACTAGGTTTTATAATATGGTTATTACAAAGAATATAACATATTTTTAGAATAGCAATAGGCGGAGGTGATGGCCACATTCGTATATGGGAGGCAGATACTTTAATTAGTGATGATGAGAAATTAGCAATTGGCAATGTGACGTCATACTGGCAAAATGTACAGGGAAAAGTGCTGACAATTGCCTGGCATCCAACTAGGGAGAATCTTCTTGCCTTTGCCACGGGTGAATCAAGGGTAGGTTATGATTTAAGTATTTTTTTTAAATGAAAACATGTTATAGGCTGTAGTGGAGCGGGAGAACAGGCGTGCCACTGTGATCGTGGCGATTGTCTTTTCAATTTCCACTCAATCTCCGGATCGCGCAGACGCGAATCAATTTCCGCTCTGGTAACAAGGCGCGGCATTGACTTCCGTCTCTCACCATGTAACCTCCAGTTTTCTGCGGAAAGTGAGAAATGGAAGTGACTTAATGGGAACGGACTGGGTTAATGCAAGCTTTCCATTATTCCCTCGTCTACCCTGCTATGTGCAGGATACAGCCTGAGGCTAATGAAATCGTATTAAGTTGTTTTGTCACCACAACTCAAGTTTGTGAGAACCAATGCAGCTGTTATTGAATGATTCATTACCGTGATTTTTGATTAATGTTAGGTGATTTTAATCATTGTTAACTCTAAGGCGCGTGTTTTCTACAGCTATAATATTTTTTTCAGGTAGGCATCCTAGACACGAGTGGTAATACAGAGCGTCCAGCAAAAACTCTCCAGACGGCGCTTCGTGGCGGCGTCTATTCTCTCTGTTGGGGGGTGAATTATGATCTCTATGCATGCGGTGGCGGAGAGTTGGTTGTTTATAATACTGCCAAACCTGAACAAGGTGTGTATTGTGAATATTTGTTATATGACTGACGGATTCCGTGTGACGTATATTATTGATGTATATTATTTTTTAATATAACCTAGGGAACCACTATGTTCCGCACTTTCTTTTTTCGGAACACTGCATGTTGTGTTCTTGTCATGTTATCAGATTGAGCAAATAGAAATAATTCATTTCCCCAAATGAGAATCGAACCCACAACCCTTTATTGCACTTAAAACATAAGTAACACGAAATTATTAAAAATAATGAATTAGCAAAGATGTTTGTAGCTAAAAAAATATATATCTCAAAACCAACATTCTAATCCAGTTTCACCACTTGCAGGTGCAAAACAGGTACCAGTTACCCTAGATGGGACATTCTGGAAAATTACATCGGCAGCGTGGACGTGCAGAGGTTTGCTCTGTGGAAGTGATATGGGCGCCATTGCTTTACTTAACACTGAAAATCAATTGTTGGCTGTGGCTTTTGTTTTTAAGTTTGTATTTTCACGTATTTTGAGTCTTTTAAATTTTTTTTCTGGTAGGCAGAGAGGACGTAGTATAGAAACACTCTATTCTTCTCTTTCCTCTGAATTCACATTGTACGACTATCTAACTCAGAAGCATTGTGTTTACAGACATACTCATTAGTCAGAGTCAGACAAATTTAGTGTTAAAATATTAGTTTTTTAGACATTTTTTTATGGCAATATCTTGTTTGGTCTTATTAGATTGTAGAAATGAAATTTTTGAATTTGAATTGGTTATCTGTAATAATATATATTTAAATTAAATTATGTTTTTAGTAAAATGATACACAGTATAGAATGGCATCTGCAACAAACATCCAGTGATAGTGAAGAGTCTCCATACAAAGATTTAATAGCCGTCTCCTCATTGGACAAAGCAAATAATATTGTCATATTAGAATATGTGAATGATGGTAAGATTTTCTTGAGATATTTGTATATGTCATTTTTTAATTATATTTTTTATATATTCTTATATTTTTTCTTTTATGATGATGCTTATATAAGAAAAAAAACAGTACAATGTTTTTTATTATACACGTTTGTTGAATTTCGATTTGTATAATGAAGGTACTTGGAATAACTTACCTATTTGAGCTTTTATATTAAAAGTGAGAGTACTCTATTCCTCCGTATTGGAATCGAACCCACAACCGTCGCGTTTACAGTCAGACGAAAAAACGTAGCATTTTCATTTTCTCGCACTGGAAAGTCGACAAAACACATTGTTGATTTCTGCCATTCTAAAAGCAATATATATAATTGAGTGGTGCTTGGTGAATGGAGTGTCTTAACACTAAGTTCCCTCTGCCTAGCTGCCTATATGCGGAATGCAGCGTGAAATTAGTTTAAAAAAAAAGAACATGATTTAGAACTAAAACATATTTATAGGAAAGGAACATAATTTAAATACATGGAAGGTCCTCAGCGGGCACAAGGGCACGGTATTGCAGCTCACTTGGAACCCGCACAAAGATGACATTATAATGTCTTCCTCTCAAGATGCTACTGTCAGAGTAGGTTTATTATTATTCATAATTTATTAAATACTAGAATTTTATACGCGGCCTGAAGGTATTGTTAAATAGAAGACCAAATGTATTAATTGAAGCCTGTGTTATTCTGATGTATAAGCTACATAGTTGTACTTTATAGCTATATTATCTAAATCTGTTAAGTAGTTTTTACGAGAAAGTGGAACAAACATGCTTCCTCACAAACTTTTACACTTATTATATTAGTAGGATTTGTATATATTATTTTTAATTAATATTACATCCATACATTTTATTGTGTACAATGTGATTACAATTCTTACTTATACAACTAAAACTGATTATGTAAAGATTTGATTTGCTAACCTATAAAAAGAGACAACATTTAAAGATATTGTGCTTACCAATGTTTTATCTCACAAAGTGTTAGTATATGAAGTTTACAAAAGCCAACCGTACAATCTCTTATGGTCCATTACAGATAAAATCATTGAGACCTGTGCCTCACAGGGGCACCAACCTACGACTGTAAACGCAACAGATTTTAGTTTCGATTCCTCATGAAACAGTATCTTAACTCTTACGTTTCCAGATTCCCTCTGTTTGTCCTACTATATGCGGGATATGCGGGCACATGCAAGTTTAAAGAACTTCAACATCTAAATATATTTATTATATTACGTTACAGGTATGGAATATAACACAAGGCGTATGCATATCGATATTTGGTAATCACTCGCAGTCAAGCCTAGGACTGTCATGGAGTGCTTTCCCACATTTAAGTACTGTTGTTTACTCTGGCGGGGCGGATTGTTGCTTGAGATTGTGGAACTATGAGAATTATCCACCTGAGAAGTTTGCTGGTTAGTATTATATTGTTAATTTTATTAATAAATTAAGTTTTATACTATTTGTAGCATCAAATTGAATCATAATGATATACATATTAAGTAGCGATATGATAAAAAAATTGTTACAAAATAGTAAAAATATGTACATAATCTATTTTCACAGAAATCAAACACGAGGTTATGCCAAAGAAAGAAAAAAAGAAGAATAAAGATAAGAAAGAAGATAACAAACTCGAGACTGAAACTACTGAAGTTAAGAATGATTCAAAACTTGCTACAGCTCTCGATATATATGTTAAAAAGAAGATTTACAAAAAGTTTCTTTTACCAAGTCTCGTTAGGAACGCAATTACTATAGAAAGCATAAGTAAAATGTCGGAAAAATATTTAAAAGGAACAACTAATGTTGATACACAAGAGTCAAATAATGTTATAAGAAAAATGGATGATGGTAATAATGATATGAAAAAATATATAAAAGAAATCAATGGTGATGAAGGAGGTAATGATATTGGTGATGAGGGTGATGATGATGATTTGAATGATGATTCTAGTGATGTCAAATATGATTCTTTTAAAATGGACTTCATAAAGCTCTTCGGTACTACCAATGAGTTTAATGAGCTGTTGGATTTGGAAGGTAATATTAAAACTTTATTTAGTGTTTTGGCTTGTTTTTAAATATTTACTTCTATTTAAACATACATTAGAAACTAGATTGTACATTACGTTGTTTGCTTATTAAAAATAAGAAAATATTAAAAAATACATTTTCCAACATAACTATACATTGTACCTACACATATTTACTTACATATAATATGTCGCGGTCGGTAGTCCGGATATATTTGAATAATTCCTCAAAAATCAATAATCGCTAAATAACAAGCCTATTTTTTGATAAATCCTCAAATAAATAATCATTAATATAATTTTATTTTATAAATAGAACCCACATCTACAAAATGAACCGAATAGCAACCTAATACCACTATATTATAATGTAATAAATGTTTGATTCCCACAGTACAAAACCACCAAGAAATGCGTAGATGTGAATCTTACACGATGCTCTGTATATTCCGCGGCCACATTGACGCGATGGTGCAGCGCGCGGCGCAGCAAGACGCGTTGTGCCCCTTCATTGTTAGTGTCACGCCTTGTGTGTCTTTTAAGTAAGTATTTGATATATTTAAGGCCACATCTGTACGCGGCGGTAGTGGGTTCGATGACCACTCGGGGGAATTATTTTTATTTTTTCACTTTTAATTCAACAGTCAACGCGTAATGTCGCGAAAATTAGGTAGGTATTGTGTGTGGAGAACGCAGTGTTTTAACACTAGGTATGCTCTACCTGCCTTTCGGGGGAAAGAGGTGCTTAAAATAATATTAGACTTTTATTCGTAATTGTTATATTGTATATTTATCAATAACCTTTTTCGTTTTAGATATTGGAAAGACGTTACTCAAATGTATTTAGCTCAAATAGAGAGGTTGGATGCTCGAAACGAAGAAGAAAAAATATTTGGTAAGCTATTGATAATATTTTGTATTATTATCAATTTTATTATTCAACATTTAAACAATTAAATAATAATTTTAATTAAGCTTAAACTTAAAAAAGCAGCAAAGTATTAATAATCAAATGATTTTCTGTACCTTTTCTTCACTCTCGTCTTGTTCTTTCTCCATAAAAAGACCAGGTATGAAAATGTTCAACTAAATCATGAAAATTCTATATAATTACAGGAAAAATTAAAGAACATTATTTATTATGTTCATATTTTTCTTGCTTACAGATCACAAACATTATGGTGGTCCTGTATATCGCAAAGTGGCCCTCCATTTGAGTCTACACGACATAAAAAGTGCTATTAATTTGCTTTTAGAATCCCATATGTACAAAGAAGCCTATGTGTTAGCCAGAGCCAGGTAATTAATACTTTATTAAATAATATTTATTTTATATCCATTTAACAAGGAAGTCAAGGGGAATCTAGTAGTCTAAATTTTATGGCATTGCCAGTTGAGTGGTGAAACTCTACGTCGTGCTTTGTCTTGTCACCTCCCCCGAGGTGAAATAAATTCTATTTCAGCTTGGCTTTAAATTAAATTAAATTTTCAGGCATGTAGACAGTGTCGTTCAAGAGGTGCTGTGGAAGTGGTCGATAAATTGCGACACATCAGGCAACTACAAGATGTCGGCCATGTGGTATATATAATTACTGTTTTTTAATTTATAGTTAAGAAAGAAATTGGAGACATTTAATATATACATTTTCACGTGAAAAAACGGAAGTCACAACTATCTTTCAAGTTTAAAACTGCTTCCACTAATTCTTAAAAATATTGTATAGTAATTCAAATTTCTAATTTAGTATTTCCTTGTTTTTAGTCATCTAGCACGCGGTGATCCCCATAAAGCCTCCATAGCATTGGCGAAAGTAAAAGAAGAGGAATTTTTATCATTAGCTGCGAAATTAGCTAAAGTTGCCGGACAAACTACATTTGCGAGTCATATCGAAGAAAAACGATCTCAAATACAAAGTGAGATGCCCGAAGTAGAAAATTTGAAGCCATTACCCTCTAAGATTGATATAATGGAGGGAGATATTAATATTGATAAGCAGTAAAGACTGTATTATACATATTTTTCTTGTAATCATCATAAAAGGTGTTAAATCTCAAATAACTGCTGTGTATTATTTTTCTAAAATAAATAAAACTCTGTGAAGAAGCCAAAATATGTTGTAAATCTAAACAAACGGTTATTATATAGTATGTAAGTTTCTAACAAATTTAAATAGTAACGTTTTTTACTAATATGAACTATCTCGTATACAATAGAATTGTATGTAATTATAGATGCTTTTTATCATACTTATAGTACAGCTTTTGTTTCATGTCATTTTTAAAAATACATAACAAACAGTGTTTTCCTAAAGTTGTATTCAGTTAACGGTATATTATTATGTAAATGTATTTCGGAGCCTGTCTTCTGAATAAAGTTAAATCAACTTTTATAGCATGATGGTTAGTGGTTTAATTAGATAAACTTCAAAGACTTAATGCGTTAAACGACTATAGTACGAGATACAGTACTAGAACTACAGTATAAAAATTTTAGCGTAACGCGACTTGAACCCACGCCTCTAGGAAACCGGAATGAAACCTTATCTCAATTGAACGTTTTTCGATTCTTTTTCATATTGACTAAAATAAATATTTTGGCAATAACGTGCTGATTATATCCGTGCATTATCAGATAAACGTCGAGAACAGTTAAAATAATAAAAAAAAAACCTTATACGATTGTCATTCAATATAATCATAATTAATTATTTAATTATATTAATATAATAATGCAATATACATGTGCTTATCCATATCCATATTTTGGCATTATTTTGTGCATTATTATCAGTATACATACAATAATAAAATGTTTCATAGTTATGATAAAAATAAATTTGGACGACGAATGCTATACAAATTATACACATCAATTTATACATTTAGAGAACAAACACTAAGCAACATTAAATACAAATAACTACACTACAATAGAAATACTCTTTTAGAGGTATCTGTTATATTAAGTACTTTTAAGAATATTAGAAACGACAGTATTAAATGCTAATGGCACCACAGACTATTGGAAAAACACAGTATTGTAGTCATTTTAAAATTATTTATAATCATTTATTAATTATTCTCACAACACTACGTAATGATCATAAAATAACAGAAAAAATATATCTCGTTAGCTATATTCATGAGGTAATTCCTTCGCAAGCAAACAAAAAGTAAAATAATCGTTTTTAACATGTAGAAAAATATTGTAAAAAACATAAAAATTTAAACGCAGCGGGTCACGAATCAGGTCTTCTTATAAATCGTTCAAGCGTTTTTTCCACTAGTCATAACATGATTGTTGAACGCTCTTATTAACAGCTTAGTGGTCAGAGTGCTTGGACAGTTTCTAAGAGGCGCTGTGTCCGGATACAGCTACGTTAACATTTTTGTACGAACATGACGATATTAAAATGATATTAAATCAGTGTGTAATAAAATAATAATACTTCTCTTATATTTAGCATCTAATTTACAAGAGCTATAATAAATGCTTGTGGAATGTTGTCAATGAAATTCAGTCTTAATAGCAGAGATTTGTTAAGAGAATATTAATTACGTACAAACAGTAGGAAAATAATTTATAAACACCATGGGCATAAGAGCTTACGGGCCGGTTGGTCAGTGCCCACTTTACCATTTTTATTGACAAAAAAATTAAGGCTGAAAATCAAAAATGAATTTTACACAAAATGATTACTTCAAAACATAAAAGTCAAGAAAGTTTGCCAATTTTTAAATCAATGGTATTTTTTTTTTCATTTTTAATTCAAATGGGTTAACAATTTTCTGCAAATAAGCACACATGTGTGCCCTCAAGCCACGTAAACAATTAGACTACTACTGGTCTTAGCCCATGGGCCCCTCATAATAAAATCTATAAATATGCCTATGATAATCATATTTAAAATAAAAATTTAATTTAAAACAAAAAGGTCCAGCTTCTCTGAGTATTTAAATAACTAAGTTCGAGTATATATTTATAGGTATTACGTGGCGTTAATTTGTTCCGAGGGGTCTTCGTTTTCTCTGTTAGCGTCTATTTGGGACTTGCCGCGTTTGTGACATATTGCTATTAGCTTTGCGTTGATTTTCTTCAATTTCTGATTCTCCTTCATTACATTTGTCAGTTGTTGGTTCTGAAATCAAAATGAAAAATGTTATAATATTTCTATGTTAATTAATTAATTTATAATTTATGTCCAACATGGTCATTACATAATTAACTCACAGTATAGAAGCCGTTATGGTAGGTGGCGATACACGCATTTTCAAGATAATTATATTTAAATTATTTTAATGTCCACGTTCTCACATCGGTAAAGCTTTCTGCCCTTCAAACATGCAGTGTCTCTAAATTAAAATTGGGCGGTGCACGAGCAACAAAGTATAACACAAGTTAGTTCCTCTGCATGACCTGCTATACGCGGGACAGCACTGTACAGCCTAAGCCTACATACTACAAATTTGCAAGTCATAATTAAAATCATAATAAATAAGTACTTTACCTGAACAATGGCACTGCCCGTAGCAACGTATAATGGAGTAGCAGGTACCGCATTCACTTGATTTTCTAATACTGACTTTTGTTGAGTAAGCTTTTCTATGACCTTTAAAAGGAAACAACATTTATTGGTTTTAGTACTTTATTACTAAAATGTTAACGCATTCTTCAATTTCTGCCACTAAACACGCATTCTTCCAGAGTGTCTTAACATTACTTTCCTTCTACCTACCCTGCTGTGTGCGTGAAGATGATTTTTTTTCCTCTCTTTGCTTAGCGTAGTATGCAGAAGAAAATTTTTTTTTAAGAAAAATACTTGAGGAAACATGAAACAATGTGATTTGTGTAAATTTTTTTTTAAAAGTATAAAGGATTAAGCTTTAGCTAATAGAAATTAATACTACAATACCATTTTCAATTGTTTGATTTCTTTAGCGTGTGTGTCATCTAGTAGGCGGAAATCGTCCACTTGGTAGCTCAAGAAATCTGAAATAATTAAATGTTTATAAATTTTACTGCCACAGTGTAGTATTAAAAATTTCACAATGATATCATAATGATTAGCCAGGGGCCCATACAATTCACAGCCCGCCTAAAAATCTATGAATTATTTTTATTTACATCAACTAAGAAAAAAAATATGTATAAGAGAAATTATTTAAATAAACAAAAAAAAAAGAGTACCATCACTGGTTTCAGTAGCCGCATCGGTCAACATAGTGGACGGCCGTCGGTTCTGGTCGTGTAATGTCTGCCGTCTCTTGCGTACAGAATGCGCCAAGTTACTCGTGTCCTCATACTCTTGTAGTTTAGCCTAGTAATTAAAATTACATTTTTCATAAGCTTCTAATATATATATATATATATTTTTTGCATTTTAAAGTTAGGCATAGGTAAGGTCTAGGCACTATCTGCTTTTTATTATCTAACATGATAAGGACAAGGACTGTTAAAGGAAAAACAATGTTTTTAGAAAATATGGCAATTATCTTACAGATATGTTAACATAAATGAGTAGTGTCAAGCATATAAAAAAATCCACATCGAACGAGAACTATTCCAAGAGACGCAGGTTCATATCAATTATTATATTAAAATTTTAAAAGTACCTCTAAGTTAGCCTTGGCCTCCTTTAATTTGCTGCACTGTTCATCCCTTTCGCGCAAGTACTCTGCACATGTTTCACATTCTTCATCCAATTCCTTATAACTTTCCTTTAGTTCTTCTAGCTCTTGTTTGACTGAACTTAGCTCGGCTTTCATTGTTTCTAACTCTTTACTGCAAAATAGTTTTTACATATTTTTAACATTTTTAAAGTGTTATTTTATACTAAGAATAGAAGTGTATTTTTGAAAATGTATAAAAAATGTAACATAGCAGGATTGGGACCCGCGCCTCTCGGACGGTTTCCTGACGTTCAACTTTTATACGTTTTCGAAAAACAATTTTAATATTGTTACTTTAGAAAAAACAATCAAAATCATGAATAAAATTTTCTGTAGTATTAATTATAAAAAAATATTTCTAAAATAGAATGTTATAATAAGCCTAAACAGCTATTTAAACAAAAAAAAAATTAATGATAACAATTTTCATTTTAATAAATCTAAATTTAAAGAGTGAATGAATTGTCTCGACAATGAAATTTGACACAACTTTTAGTTTGCCCATTTAAAAAAAATTGAAGTCATTACCTATCCTTGACATTATTCTTCTCTAACGCCTTTTGCATTTTGGCCATAGTAGTTTTAAGGTCATGATTTTTGAAGCGCAATTCTTCAATAGTTTTGACGAGTTTCTTATTCTTTTCTACTTCAGCGTTGTACGACATTCTGTCTACTACTACAGAATGGAGGTTGGTCCAATCTGAAAATAACATGTGTTCTTATTATTATGCTCACTTAAAGTTACTTATATTTCCTCGTTGCGGTATCAGAACAACCAGCAGCGTTAGGTTCAGCCAGACACACAATGTCTTGAGCGGAATAAATATTACATTATTATATAATTATCAGTATACTATATTCTAGAATTTAGATGTACAAAATGTCATTGTATATTCAAATTATGCACAATAAACTACCTAAAAGTTATTTAGTTAATATTTTTGAATTACCACTTACAAATTAAACATTTCAAAGTATATTCTAAAATATCAAAGAATAAAACTTACCTTCGTCAGTATTAACTGAGGCATCTACAAAGGTACTCTTTGCTTGACTAATATTAGAATTGCTATTCTTTAACTTATCCTTTAGATCCGTTATAATGTTCTGCAACAAAAAATATTTCATTCAAGGAATAAATATTAATTCATTGATTGAATAATAAATAGAAATTAAAATGTAAAATAAATTTATTAATCATATTTCCGTATTCGATTATCTAAATTAATCGGAACATGGATGTTCGGATAATCGAATAATATTGATTTCAGCAGTACATGTTTATCATAGTAGACAAATCTATATTTAATGACTATCGTAGCAAGCATATCTTTAATAGAATTAAACAAAGCAGTCTTGAAACAGACTTTATGCTAATTGCCAAACATTTTATTACTAAATAGTTAAAAAAAGAAATTGACGTTAATTGGTCAGTTATTATTGTTTGTATATGGATACTAGCTTAAGTTTAATAATTTAAAAGAGATTATACCGTAATATTTATAAAATTTTTATAATTAAAATAATTATAATTTTATATAATTTTATTATAATTTAATTAATAAATTTTATAATTATAATTTATATAATTAAAAGAGATTATACCGTAAATTTACTTTATTGTCTAGGCTTTTCTATGTAGCGTCATAGCCAGTGTATATAATAAGTTGAAAAAAGTTACATAAGAATGCGAGAGTTCGTCGGGTATAGTAGTTGCGATAATTGGTCATTCGCTTGATCGACATTATCGACATCGACATTAAATGAAAAACCGTAAAAGTCAGCTTTGATCTACATTAAATGGCCAACGTAACTAATATACTTATTTATATGCTGAGAGTAAGGGATAAGTGAAACAGTTATTTATAGTTAGTAGTTATTTATATGCTGAGAGTAAGGGATAAGTGAAACATGCACAATAATTAAATGCGTTTTTCTCTAAAACTATTTGCAATTTCGAAATAGTGTAAAAAGTAAATTTTATCTTCGTTTAACGTAGAAAATTAATAAAGTATTTTAAAGGATAAGGATTAATACCATTATGGAAAAATATCCCTAACAATAAAAAATATATTGAAATTACTATTTTTGGACAGAAATATGATCACTACAGGTTATCCTTAAAAGATACGAATATGCCGTCGCTGACTTTTTTTGTAGATCTTATTAAGAGAAACAATACTCCAGTACCTTATTTTCATGTAGTACTTACTATTAAAGCAGCGCGAAAGTGTCTCAGCGGGTAGGACTTTATACACATTTATCTTATTTATGTTAATTTACATAAGAATGTACAAAAAATAAACTATATATAAACCTTCCCTGAGAAATACTCGACCTAATGGTGAAAACCGCATTAAAATCCATTAGTCCAAATCATCCAAAGTTAGAAAGACCAGACAGATGCGAAATGCGACTTTGTTTTGTAAGATATAGGATAAGTTCATCGTTAGGCCATCATGAGCAGTAAGACAACTCTGATCGTAATCGCGACGGTCCCGGGTCAGATCTCCACCCATGGGAACGAATTATAGTTCATTTACATAATCCGTTAAGACAAAGTGCGGCGTTAAGTTCCGCCACTCAAGACGTAGTATCTCGAATCAATAAACTTGAAGTTTGATTCTACATATATAGGTATAGCAGAATAAGGCAAAAACGTAGCTTTACATATAGTCTATCATAACAATATAATATGTAAATTAAGAATAAAAACATACTTCCAAAGTCATTTTCTCTTTCTTCAGTCTCAAACACTGTTCATCTCTTTCCCGTAGGTACTGAGCGCAAATTTCACATTCTTCGTCTAATTCCTTATATTTTTCGTTTAGTTCCTCCAATTCTTGGTGACAGGTGGACAATTGTTTTCTTAACTGTGCTACCTCACTGAATTAAAATATAAAAAATCTATTAGAATTGAGAAAATAAATAATTATGTAATAAAAGTTGCAAAATTTAATAGAGCAACATATAATGTTTGTATTAAATAAATTTATAACGTAAAATATGTACGTACCCATCGATGCTGTTATTCCGTGAAGATTCTCGCGAATTTTCTGAAATCGGAAAATAATAATTATGATTAAATAATTGATCGTTAATAAAATCAGAATGTTAATAAATTTACGAACATAAACAGTTTTTATTGTAAAATAAATATTTTTTATGTATTTAAAGTGTTATTCCATACTCAGGAAAAAAATACTTTAATTGTACTTTAGAAAACGTAAAAAAAATCCAAACTTATGAAAGTGATGGTGGAAAAATATTTTATAAATGGCATTCTCTCTAGCCAAATAATAATTCTAAGTAATTATCTTTCGGTAGTGAGTTTGTAAAAATCTCCCTGATCTCCCAACGTAAATAAGTTGTAATAAACGTGTAAAATCTACGACGTAGCTTGATGAGGACAGGTGGCTTAGAGGCCAGAGCGCTTGGATGGTTTCCAAGAGGCGTGTGTTCAAATTTTAGACGTTTTCTAAATAAATATTTTTCTTTCCTAAGTGTGGAATAACACTTTAAATATATTTCAAAATAATAACGTTATTATTACTTAAACGCAGACAAATTATAAAACTATATAAACTTTTAAATACGTACCATGCGAATGTACACTACGGTGCAAATCGTGTATGCTTTGCCGACGCCGCCGGCTCGCTAAAACACTGCTGGGCCTAGAATGTTCTTCTGCGTTTTCGCTCTGCAATCAGTGAATATAATGTGTAAATAGAGTACGGACGAAGAGAAGTTAGGCCTTCTTAACTTCGCATTGTTCGCTCGAAAGAAAGTAACCAAAAGTAAGAAAAATCCTAAAATCGAATCTAAAGCTTCAAGGCGGCCACAATTAGTTGACTGTACAGTATTAAAAAATAAAATTGATACATTTAAACATATGCCTGGTATTATTAATTTGCTACTAGTTTTGGTAAAAATTGTACATTACCAACGGTAAAAAATCGGTAAAAATTTTGTATAGGGAACACAACATTTTGTTTGCCGATTTTTATTTATTTATTTTAATACTAATTAGACCATAATTGATATTAATTAACTACAACACAAAACAAAAAACAAACATAAATTAACAAAAAACTGAAACAAGAAAAAAAACAAAAGAAAAATGGTGTAAGTGGCCTTATCACCCACTATCATTCTTATTCTTATATTTATTAAAAAACCTACCAATTAAATATATAGATTATAATTTATAGTTTGAGTATAGATCTATTGCAATGTTTTAATTGAGTAACTTACATGATCATGTTTCGATGAGAGACTGTCACGTCTGAAAAAAATTTACAAGTTTTAAATTTATTTTACTTTAAATATTATAGCATATCTCTTATAAAATGTATATTATTATGAACCCCTCATTTGGTGCAACGCTTGCAACACATGGGCGGAACATATAAAATAGTCAATAGAGCGAGGGTAACATACATAATATTATGCAATAAGATACCGTAGTGACGGAGGCTTAGGTTTGATATATATTTCATGTCGATTTATTTTTTTTTCAGCTTCACGCTGTATCCCGCACACAGCAGGGTAGACAGAGGGAATATCGTGTTAAGACACTCCGTTCCCTACTTTCTATCGAATTCTGGGGGCATTGCATGTTGAGTGGCGAAATTCAACGCCGCTCTTTTACCTCGTTAGCAGAGCGAAGAAACGGAAATATAAATTTAAGTAAACATTTCGTTTCCTCGAGTGGGGATCGAACCCACAACCATCGCGTTACAGCTCCATTTGTGCCCCTGTGCCACGACAGCCTCAGTTTAATTTAAATTATATTTATTTCTCCATTGACTGTTTAAGAATAAATATAAAATTTATTTTTTTATTTACCCTTTGCTTCTTCTAATTGGAGTGCTCCTGGCAGAGCTCTCATCGTCCACGTCCATAAATAGATCGTCAGGTTTGTTCCGACATTTAAAAATGGCCTCCACTTTGTTGTGATCTATAAAGAAGAGTAAGGCTTAATTACGTTAAAGCTTTAGTTTTAAATATTAAAATAGACGATAGAAAACGTAAAAAAATGTAAATATAATGAGACTCGAACCCACCCCTCTTGGAAGCGATTCAATTAGTTAATTAAACAAGCTATACCAAAATTCTGATGTTTTTTACAACTTATGGTTACTTAGTTACTTATGGTTTTAACTAGTTTCCGCTAAACAAAGATTAGAGCAAAAAAAAAATATCATGAATTCGAGCCAAGTCTGTTACGTAATTTTTTTTTGACGTTTTTTCTTTCTTTTTATATGCTTAGTACAGATAATGTATATAAAATTTTTGAATGAAGAACTTTTAATCGAATATATATCTATATATATTTCTTCTTTTCAAACTTGCATCCTCATCATTTCGATGTGTCTATAAGTCATCAAGAACTGCGTTGTGACCAGTTTAAAAAAATAAAATAAACGTAGTAAATATTAAGAATTAAATAACTAAGTGACACTGCTTTTGGCACAAGTGCTATCGGCCGGTTGTCAAAAGCCATTTATCAACCGGTTTCGGCCGTACAAGGGAATCGCTCGCCTTCTACGGCCAACGTCACAGTATATAGTCTATATGTCAAAACTCTTATTGTAATGTCACATTTTGTTGAACCCCTCCCATGCATGCGAGAAATCCGTGATGTAATTTATAGATGGTAAATCATGTGATGTAATTTATAGATGGCAAGAAATCATGTGATGTAATTTATAGATGGCCCCTAAATTACCTTGTATACTATCTGAAAACATAAGTTTTGACTCGCGAATGCTTTGCCGGCGGCTCTTCGTTGATTCAGTAATGTCGGTAGAAGGAAGAGGATTTTTTTCTTTAGATTCCAATTCAGATATTCTAACCTGAATTTATTAAAAACATACATTAACGTGAAAATTAATATATTTTTTATATTGAGAAAAAAAATAATCTAATGTTGAGAAAGGAACTCAACGTCGAATTTTTATTAATACTACTATCTTCACGCTGTAGGCAGAGGGAATGGAGCGCCTAACGCTACGGTCTCTGTATATCTCTTTCGCACCGTCCACTGTCGTCAGCCTTTTGTTTTTAATTTTTTTTACCAGCTTCACGCCGTATCCCGCACTCAGCAGGGTAGGCAGGGTAAATATTTAACTTCCTCGAGTGGAGATCGAACCCACAACCGTCGCGTTACAATCACACCCTTGTGCAGCTGCGCCACGACCGCCTCTTATTATACTTATTTATATCTAATTAATTTTATTTCTTTCTTACTTTCCGCCGAATTTTTGACACATTACGGAGTGGAGTGGCGGAACTAAACTCGATGCTTTAAGTAGTCACCAGAGCGAAAAATTAAAACGTTAGACATTTTCCTGAGAGGGACTCGAGGGGGTCGAATTTTTTTTAAAATTGAAGGGAAAATAAAGAGCATACTGAAGTCATAATTTCCTAAGTTATACATAAAAATATACATAAATTTATTTTTATCATACCTCTAGTGACTGTTTAGCTTTTGTCAAACGTTCTAATTCTTCTTTACTGGTTTCTAAGTCACTATTTAATTTTTCATTTTGTATTTCTAGAGATTTCCCTCTCTCGCCCAATTCTTTAATTAGGTGTTCCTTTTCAACCAATATTTTACTGTTCTCTTCTTTTTGTTTTTGTAATCTAGAATTGTTTTAAAGTTAAATTAGCAAAAAACTTATTTGTAACATTCTCAGATTGAATTACATTTAGAATAAAGAATAAAATATAATATTAAAAAATACGTTTCTCATTAAGTATAGTTTAAAAACTCACCTTATAATCATTCCACTTTGGATCTGAGCTGTTTTCTCGTGTGTTTTCATGTTATTGTTCAATGTAGTACACTCTTTACATTTCTCTTGTAATTCGTTCTGCAATACATTATTTTGCTCCGACAACATTTTATTTTCTTGTCGCAATCTATCTATTAAAACTGTGTTTTCTTTGACATCACTTCTAAGTATTTCAATATCGGAAGTTAACATATTCATATCGATTTTGTTTTTATTTAAATGAATACACGCGTTAGACAACTCAATGGCACAAGTTTCTTTTTCTCTTAATATAACTTCGTTAATAGATTTCAAATTGTCAATTTCTTTTTGTAAACTAATTGCAGATTGCAATAACTCAGATACTTTAGTATCATTAGATTTCTCATAAAGAGTTTCAACCTTACTTTCTAAAGAGGCAATGAGTGTATCTTTGCTAGTAACAGTTTCCTTGTAGATATTAAGTTCGTCCGTTAGTTTCTTTATATTAGAAATATTCAGATCGTTTTCCTCTACTTTTGTCTGATACATTTTATTTAAATCTTCATGTATATTCATTTGTGACAGATATTGCTGCTCCTTATCTATTAGATTGGAGGACAGTTTTTTATTGTTCTCAATGAGTTCAGCTTGTTCTTGTTCTTTCACTTTAAGATTTGTCTTTAATTTTTCGTTTTCCAATAAGATGTTATGTTTGTCTGATTCTACTTGTTCAAAATTGTACTTAGTTTGTGTAGAAATAGAATCAAGAAGTTTAGTAAGAATTTCTAGCGTGGGAAGCGATGTATCTATGTTTTGAGTAATAACTTTATCAGCTAACATATTTTTATAGCTGTTTATTACGAAAATTCTTAGTTCCTTTTCTTTATTTACAATATCTAGAGTCACAGCAGAACTGATCTCGTGCATTTTTTCTTTTTGTCTCTTTAATAGGGTAATCTCCTCTTCGTTTGCATTCAGTTGCGATTTCAATACAATTAAATTTTCATTGATAGAATCAATGTTTGTGGTCATACGCTGTAATTCATCAGTCAGTTCTTGTTTTTCTTTATTAATTCCTCTGATTATACTATTATATTTTTCACAGACCATTTCAAAGATTGAAATACTACAAACGCCGAATTCCTTATCGATTTTTTTCAAAATTTTATCACTGAAGTTGAAGTCAAGATTTTCAGTGTCAGTATCTTCATAGATAATAGTTATATTGTTACGTATTTGAGACACCACATTGGCCATTGTTTGTAAATAACCATCTTTTTCTGTTATATCTTTAGTTAGTATTGCTTGTTCATTATTTAATTTGACTATTTTATTCTCTAACACATTCTTTGAGTCTTCGAAATCTCTTAGCTTGTTGACTAGATTTTCAATTTCGTTTGCGTGTTTTACAGTTAAGTTGTCATATAACATTTTCATGATGTCTATTATTTTAATATCATTCTCTATACTTTCTTTATCAGTACCGGTTTTTTCAGTATAATAATTCACACATTCTACTTTATCGGAGGTATATGTATCTGCACTTTGTTGTGTTGGTATGTTATGATCATTTATTTGGGACTTCATATTGGTAAAATCTTTGTTGAATGAACAAACAAGTGGGTCATTTATGCTTTCATCTAACTCCATGGCATGGCCCAAATGTTTTTTTATTGTGGTAACTTCTTCTTTTAATTCGATACAGTCCTCTTTGCCCGCATGAAGTTCATTTTGAAGAGTGCATATTTTATTATATCTCGATGACCTATCTGAGTCACTATAACTTCTATCCAACTTTGAATGGGACTCTTTTATTTTGTTCTCTAATGTTAAGATTATTTCGCCTTTCATCACACAAGCAGAACAATTTGTTTCATCTTCATTTTTTAAACGCTGAACTTCTTCCAATTGAGCGAATTTTTCTTGGAGATTTTTGTGAATCTCTTTTAATAAGTCATGTTCTTTTTTCATATCATCTACTTCTGATATGCTTTCCATAACATGGTTTGACAAAGACTCGTTTTCTTCTTGCAAATTCTTCATTTCTTTATTCTTTTTGTTTAAAGAATTAGTTAGTGCATCTATTTCATTTTGTTTTTTACCGTAATCTTCTTCCAATATAGTTAATTTACAAACTAAAACTTCAGTACTAGGTATTTCCAGACAGAGATTACGATACTTCTCTTCAATATCAGCCTTTTGAGATTCTAAATCAATTAATTTTTGGTTCATAGCGTCAATTTCTCTTTGGTAATCATGGTTTATTGTTTTTACTTCTTCTTTATGTTTACAATCTCCGCACGAATCTCTAATGTTTGTATTCGTTTTTATTTTGATCGGACTGCTTTGAGCATCCGAGACATGAACTTGTGGTTCTTTATTTTTAGAATAGTCTTCAACAAGATATCGTAATTTATCGTTTTCATTTTTAAGGGAGGCCAATGTTTCTAAAATTTTGTTATTTTCTTGCAATTCCGTTTCAATCTGAGAACGTGATATATTACACTTAGTTATATCATCAAAGTCGGTCTGACAAGCTACCTCGTTATATGGACATATTTGAGTTGCATCAAAACATGTCTGATCATTAGCTAATAAAGTATTATCACATGTAGTCAGTGTCACGTTAGTGTCTAACATAAGAAGATCACCATCGATAGTAGACTCATTTTTAAATGTTGAATGCAACGAGGCACTTTCTAGAGCATTGGGCAGAGAATACCGTTTAAAATTATCGTTACATTTGAATAAAGCCTCAAATTTAAGAATGGCCATTAGGTCGAGTAATTGTTTTTTGCACTCCGGTATATCTCTTTGACACACTGCGTGGAGTCTACTATGATGGTTTTGAAAGAATTTTAATTGGGAACTTAACGATATATTTTCAGCGTACGTGGTTGCAGTGAGTGTAGATAAATTTGTTCTGTGGTTAACTATTTTTTTCTGTAATTCGTGTGAACATTCTAAAAGTAACTGTACCTCCTTCTGAACTTCATCTTGTTCCTTCATATGAATGTAGTTTTCTTTCTCCAATTCAGTAACTCTAACCATTAGTTGGTTATTTTCTGCTTGCATTGCGGTAATATCAGCGATTAGCTCATTACATCTGCACTCATTAGCAGATTCTATATTACTTAATTCGCTTGAACTATTTGAATTAAGTGATTTGTCATCCCCTGGTGACTCAATTACGTGCATTACTTTATTGCAACATAATGATAAAAGACTTGGAGGTGAACTTGTTTCAATATCACATTTGACTTTTTGATTAGACTTTTCTATTTCACATTTTTTACAAATTTGTAATAAAGGTGACTTTTTAAGTTCATCATTTTCTGTTTTAAGTAATTCGATTTTCTTCTTCATATTTGACTCTAAATTTATAAACTTATCTTTCCATTCTTTGGATTTATATTCTAATAATTCTATTTCACTTAATTTACTTGCTAAGTCTTGCTTTAATTGTTTCATTAAATTATTGCAATGTTTTAAATCGTTAATTAATTTCTTACTATCATCTTGAACTACTTTTAAGTCATTGGACAATTCACCATTTTTATTTTCCAATTCGGTTATATTTTTTATTTGTCTGAGATTTTCTTCTGTAAGGTGATTTATTTCTTTTTTGGCTTCGGCCAATATATTTTCTATGCCACTGTATTTTGTTTCATGAGATGAATTGCAAATACGAATGTGGTTCGCTATTTTATCCAGAGTTAAAACCACTTGTTCATATGCATTTTCTGAGTCGCTAGGTAAATTACATGAACTACTATTTTCAATATTAAATTCAGAAGATAAATTAGTTGCTTTTTCTAAAATATTTTCTAATACTTTATATCGTATAGCAGTAATATCACGAAGTTCAGTTTCGTGACTAAGCTTAGCATTTTCAAGTTGTAATCGCATCTCGTTAAGTTCTGTTTCCTTATTATTTAAGCTTTGATTGAAATACGTTTGAGTCACTTTAAATACTGTTATAAGATTGATAATTTTACTTTTGAGGTTTTCAACGGGGTCTTCATCAATCGTTCTTATATTTTCATTGTTTATTTTTGATATACTCTGAAATTGTGCATACAAATTGTCTACGCCATTGTGAACTTCCTTTATTTTCATTTGAATGTTATTAAGATCTTCTTCGCGCTGATTTAATAGTTGTCTTATGTTATTTCTTTCTGATACTGTAGCCGAGGCTATTTCTTCTAAGCATGTCAGGTTATCACTTAACTTGTTGAAAGCTGTTATTAAATTGCCAACCATTATTGGGACTTTTGATATATCGTTCGTAAATAGTGATATAATATTTTGTACTTTTACCAAAGTACTTTTAGCCTTATCTATATTCTGCTCTGCTTCCATATCTTCTTTGTACAATGTTTTTATAATTTCTTCTTTTGCAAGAATATCGTCTTCCATAACAGAAATCATATTTTGTAATTCCGTAATTTTGGATTTTAAGCTTTCATTTCCAGAATTCGTTTTCTTCTCTTGTTCATTATATTTATGTGTTAACGTTTCATTATATTCTTTTAATTTAGCTACTTCTTGTGTTTGTTCCTCATTTAATTTTTCTAACAATTCTTTGTCTTTTTGGATGCCCGATAGCTGTATTTTTAACTGAAGTTCAATATCCAAAAGATTATTTTTCTCCTCTGTTAACTTTCCAATGATAGTACTTTTCTCAGTATCCAGAACTTTCAGATTGCTTAATGCATCATTAAGTGCAGCAATTTCTTTCTTTCTTTCTTCAAGTTGCGTAATATAATCTACATTCGATACATTGGTATCAACTGTTGATTTCAAACGTGTAATTTCCTCATCTCTTGAGTTGAGCGCAGTTTTTAGTGATTGTAAAATATTTTTCAAATTTTCATTATTTGCAATAAATATTTCTTCATTGGCTATCATAGCTTCTAGATCATTTTCATTTATTTCAATATTGTCTTTTAGTGTTATTTTCAGTTGAAATTCTCGAATAACGTCTTTGTATGATTCAATATCGGAAGTGAGCGATTCTATAGTTGATTTTTGGTTTTCGATAGTATTGTTTAAGTTGTCTATTGTAGATTTGTGAAGAGAATTTTCATTTTCCATATGTGACGTTTTCTCTTTATAATTTTGTATCATATCTTGCAATTCTTTGTTAATATTCTCTAAGTTACCTATACGTAGCCTTTGTGCGTGCAAATTAGCTTCTAATTCTAAAATACTTTGGTTATTTTGTGCTAGTTGACTTTGTATGTCGTTAGAAGGTAACTTAGTAGAGTTAATATTAATAATACTATTGTCACAGTCGCTGCCGACTAGAGATATGTCTCTGGACATATCCATAAAGTTTATTTCCTTTTCTAAAGCTTTAGAAGATATTTTACCTGAATATTAAAATAATAAATGAGAATTATTAGTTGTTGAATGTAACTTCTTATAAATGCCCATCTATTTAAATAATTATTTAATTAAAATTAGTCTTTTTCATTATAAATTAATTATATTTCAGTAATAAACGAGCTAAACATACCGATAACTTCACGCTTCTTTTTACTTTCATGTTCTTGTATCACAGATAGTAGGTCATCTTCCCTACTTTTAGATTTTTTCTTAAGCGTCTCATAACTGACTTCCCAATCAGTTAGTTTTGTGTTATACTCTTTACATGCTTTTTCTAATTCCGCCTGTAATTTAAATATTTCTTTTTAACTTCAAAAATTATAAGAATAATATAAAATATATTGCATAAATTATCTTTATATTGTAGCGTCATTTGTTTCTTATAATTCAACACTAGTGAAAAAAAATCAGCTTCACGCTGTATTCCGCACACAGGCAGAGGGAACCTAGCCTTAAGACACTCCGTTCATTGAGTTCTGGAGGCAATGCTTGTTGAGTGGCGGAACTCAACGTCGCGCTTTGCCTCTACACCAGAGCAAAGAAATGAAAATATAAATACTTTATTTCCTCGAGTGGAGACCGAACCCACAACCAGACAATTTTACAGTCACATTTGTGCCCATGCACCACGACTGGCCTCAAAAACGTATGTTATGTTAATATAATAAATTTACTTATACTACATGCTGTAAATCAACATATACATAAGGATGGGCCAAAAAATTTTTTTTGCTTTTACTTTAAAAATTATAGTGAAAATATTGTTCTGGACACAAAAAAAAATATCTGTTAAAAGTGCAGCTCTTCATTTCTATATTTAGAGGTGTCTCATCGAGGTTTTCGATTTTCTATATAAATGATATTATAATAGAAGAATTTAGTATTTTTCATTTGAAACTTTGTTGTCCAGAATTTGGCGAAAAGTGAGGAACGGAGGTTATTACTAGGTTCTCTCTGCCTGCCCTGCGGGATATTTGATTGATTAAATTATGTTTAAAAAAATAATTTGCAATAAACTTACTTTAGCTGCAGCTATCTGTTTGATTTCTTCCTCAGCAGTATGTATGTTAGATTTCAGTCTGTCCATAACATTATCTTTTTCTTTGCTGATATCTTCTAATTTTATCAATTCATCCTGCAATTCGGCGATTCTTACCGATTTGTTTTCCAGTTTTTCAAGTAATTCCACCTAAAATGAGAGATTTTATGTCATAGAAAAATGAAAATG
Source organism: Heliconius melpomene rosina (assembly GCF_056956725.1). Lineage (NCBI taxonomy): Eukaryota > Metazoa > Arthropoda > Insecta > Lepidoptera > Nymphalidae > Heliconius > Heliconius melpomene. The sequence continues at coordinate 8,807,852 of NC_140405.1, forward strand.
AATAAAAGTTCAAATATTTAACACCTGTCAAGCATATAACTGATCTATTGTAAATAAAAAAATCAAAACAAAAAAACCCAAAACAAAATAGTATGCCTGTCACTTTATCACACAATATACAAATTATTATATTTTTATCTTCAGCTTCATGCTGGTTCCTGTATATAAGAGAGTCCAGGTACTTGATTCTCCACTTGTTGCCAGAATTTGAAAAATGTGTGTGAAGAGGTAGATCTATGTTGCGCTTAATCGTGTTACCGGAGTTATGCTATAGCTATATATTAGGAAATGGAAATAATCGAATTCTTTGAGTAGAAATCCAGCCCACACCCATTGCTTGTACAGTCAGTTACTGTGCCGCTGTGCCTCGCCAGTCCAAACTATATTTTTCACATTCATTTATAAACAAATGTTTATTAATAATTTATACTAACAATGTTTGGTGTATAGATTTTTTCCCTCTCAGTAAGTTCCACAATGTCTTTTAAATTCTTCTCAGCCTGTTTAGCAGTTTTCCTTAATATGCATGGTGGTGTTTTAGATGAATCTGAAATATACTTTAGATATAAGTTTATTTTTATAATTTTACTTTTTTTTCAGCTTAACGCTTTATCCAGCACTTATTGTGGAAATCATTCATTGCTACCAATTTGGGCATTACCAATTTTGAATGTATAACAATCACAGTAATTTACAGTTATATGCAGTTCCACTTCACGACAGTATCTTTACATTTAATACTTGATTGTAATATTAGTAACATTTTTAATCTTCAGTATGAATGGAGTCTAACAGGTGTCCCTGTCATATCAAAAACATTGCCTGAATGAAAATGATAACCATGATATGTATTGAATAATCCATTTGCTCTAAAATGATGGCAATAGACAATTTTATATAAGAATATCTTACTATGAATAATAAATACGATACAAAATAAAAACGATCTATAAAATATACTCTTTTTGCAGCTTGACGCAAAATAATATAGCAAAATATACTCACTATAACATTTATGGTATGGCGAACAGGTTTGTACATCTGATGATGTGTCGTCGTCGCTATCTACAATACAGTACATAAAACATGCTATGAACATTTAAAGTACTACATAAAGTGCATAAAAAAACTTAAAATAATATGAAAGTAAATATTGTGCCAGTATACAAGTACACAAGTACACTTTTCTAACACTAAAATAACAATAAAAATGCAAACAGTAGACAAATAATTTACTTGGCAAAGGGTGTTAGTTGTCCTTGGTTTAAAATGAAAGAGTATAAGTAGAGAAATTCACCATAGTGATAGGTTATTTTGTTTGGAATTTATAGGAGAAATTTTGAACAAAAATATAAATAATACAAAAGTCGAATATTTTCTTCATCTAATCAGCTGTAAAAGGGTTTTTCGTCAGTAAATATGGGTATCACTCGCATTTCTATAAGGATATTTAAATAAAAAACTAACTTTCTTTAATTTCTTTTATTTACTTTTTTAATTTCTTTTATTCCCTAGTTAAGTTTTAGTTGTAAGCAAAATGAAAATGTTTGTGTTTAATGGAACATAGGAACTTATGTTATGTTAAAAAAAATTATGAAGTGGTTGCTGTCGTGGACGAGGAGAAAGAGGTATGTAGAGATACAGCGTGAAGCTTAGTAAGTAAAATAATTTGTGTATTTATATGTTCTGTGTATTCTCAAATTTTTTGCTCATTGACCTTTGTAATGAAAAAAAATCATCGTTTTCTTATATATTTGTGATATTATATGGGCGTCATGATTTTGGCGTTTCTTTTAAATTTCGTCTCTCTTATTACTCTTTATATTCCGAATATTATAATGAAACAAACGAATGAGATTTTCACTTTATAATAAAAAATAAATAATTGTACATAGCTTTAAAACATGAATGTCGTACGAATTTCGTGTCAAGGGTGTCAAGAACAAAATCTTAATTTTAAACTTACCCAATTCAATGATTTCGTCGTTAAAATTAACTTTCTTGTACGGCGGTGGCGTTACAAGGCGGGGCTCCTCAGGCACGTTGGACAGGCTGCATGCGCCTTGTATCGGTTGGAAGTCTGATACACCGCTTGCCAGTGATAGTGGACTGAAATAAATTATGAATATCTTTATTTATATAAATAATTCTTAGTTTGGTTATGGCACCATACGTTAACGTATATTTTTTTGTTCTATTTGTTATTCAAATATGTCAAATATAAGAATCACTCATTAGCTGTCAAAAATTTTGACCACAATATTCTTCTAAGACTTTGACATTTAAAATTTTAAAATTAAAAAGAATGAGAATTACTGCCAGTTCTTCATTATCTCAAGATATGTGACAAGGTATAATATGAAAATTTTAACTATATGAATATTTATGATACTATTTTCAATTTTTAATAGGAATAGTAAGAATATATAAACCTAAATAATTAAAATGAACCAAAGAAGAATAATAAGTCATAAATAAGGGAAATATAATACTTAATATTAGACAAAATTCCAGAGTAATTGAAACGAACAAATAAAATAAGTAAAAGTAATTAAGTAAACAAAAAATAATAAATAAATGTAACCAAAGGAAATAATTAATATTGGAATAAATAGTATTTAAGAGTATACTGTAGTATTACTGTATGTAAATGTCATATACTGACAATACATCAATATTATCAAACTAAAATAGATATTTAAAGGTATCAAAATGAAAAGTAACACGAAATATAATACCAGAATATCTATAAATATAAAAATGTAATTTTCTATCCAAATAAGCAAAGAGCGAAACCAAACAAAAATAAGTATCAACTAGCCGACCAGGGCGGCTTCGCCCGCTTCAACTATACGAATATTTATTAAATATATTTATGAAAAGATTTTCAGTTTAGGAGGTGAATTCTAAAAAACCATGAAACACACACAAAACTCACGTTTCTACTATCAGCGGTTATGGTTGTGCATCTGTCTTACCTCAGTTAGTGGGAACCTCTTCTTTTATATAAATATAGATAACAAATGCTATTTGTTAATAATGTTTTAAGCGTGAAGCTGTTTTTTATAAACTTACATATATTGAAGACTAGGTGTACAAAAATTGGGCATAGCTGGTAATGGATCTTCTTGAATTGGATGCAATGTCGATATTGTCATTCGCCGAGGTGGTTGCAACTTTCTTCTTGCACCACTCAATAGATCTGTACTTGTTCTTTCGGCGAATCCGTTTAATATCAATTTTTGTAGTCTTGTTATTTGTTTTTGGAGTTTAAAGTTGTCTTGCTGTAAAAGAATAAATTCATAAAAATATTATCAAATATATAAATAGGTGCATCTATTTTAAATACAAGTTTAAAAGTGAAGGAATCACGCCTAGAAAATAATTAAAAAACAAAATATTTATTTCTTTGCTGTATAAACAAACTTAAAATACAGAGTGGTGTAACATATTATTATGCATAAACACACAGAAACTATATCTATATAGGAATAGAAGTTCTTTAGAAAAAGCTCAAGTTCTAAAAAGACTAGAAGAATGAATAAAAATAAGCACTTAAAAAACAAAAACTATACTAACTTCAACAGTCTTTTTGCCTTCCAACTGTGTTTTGAGCGAGGATAGTTGTTTTGTAAGTGATTGTATCATCGTAGCATCTGTTGCCACCGCATTGACAGCTGGAGTGTTCTTTATCGCTTTAGCTCTATTTGCAAATCTATAAAAAATCATACAAAAAATGTAATATTAGAAATTTTTGCTGTTATAATTGTTGTAGACTTGAGTTTTAATTGAATATTATTTTTAATTAATAAGATTTGTTGAGATTGAAGTAAAAATATGAGATAAAAACTGTGCTTAAATTACAGAAATTCTAAATTTCTTTGTTATATTTAAATGATTTTGTCCAATTTATTTTGTTCATAACAATATTACTGATATTTAGGCCTCACTAATATAAACATGAAAAAGGGATTAAAAAATATTTAAGTAGGTTATCAGTTAGTTACTTAAGGAAGCTTATGAGTGAGCTCGAAAAATAATTACAATCAATCACAACCTTTCAACGTTTTCTCTAAATTATTATTTTACATAAATATAAATATATATTTATTTGAAGCTTTTAGCTAAACACTAACCGCTGCGCCACGATGAGAGAATTTTTATTTTGTTTTCTCTGGTAATAAAATAAAGCGTAACATTAAACTCCACTACTCAATAAGCCCAAAAATTAAGCAATGCAATTGAAGAATGGAGTGTCTTAACACTCAAGTCCCTGTGTCTATCCTATTTTATGAGGGATACATCATGAATCTATAAAAAAGAAAAGAAATATATTTGAAAAAAATCAAAAATTCTATACTTACTGCAAGGTAGATATAGTTTCTTCTACGGCGGCCGGAGTCACAGCACATATTATACTCGTTTTAGCATTACCACCAAGAGAATTCTGTAATATCCGTGTCAATTTGCTGTCACGATAGTTTACGTGCCTGAAAATATGAAATGATGTTATCATATAATGTGAAAGATTAATTAGTAATTGACAGGGTTCTTAACGTACAGTGGCATAAGTTTATTTTAAAAGATTTTTTAAAATATAATAATAACATAGGAAATGTATGCTTCGCCTCCTGTTCGCTTCGCTCACCAACAAAATTATCGTTGTAAAATAAAACACCATTTGTTAAGGACGACGCACGCACACATAAGCCTATCAAAGGGACATCGCAGCAAACGCCTCATTCCGAAATCGAGTCGGAGGTTGTTCAAAGAAAATCCTATGTCTACGTATCTTAATTTCAAAAAAATAATTTTAGGTATGAGTTTGGAATATTTTCCCTATATGCTGCTTCCGTAAAAGGAGCCACTCTGTATGTTAATAAAAAAAAAATGCGATGTGATGACCTATCACAAGAATCGAACCACAACCTCTAGAAATATAAATATAACTAGTATTATAATATGCTATACATCACAGGCCATCTAGTTAATGATTTTATTTATTTTTTAGTTTTTGAAAAAAAAAAATAACATGCTGTTCCTGGGAATTTGACACTTGTTTTTTTTTCGTTGTATATTGATTCCCTAATTACAATATTTACAGATCATTTTACAATGGCTGAGCAAATTCGATTTTAGTATTTTTATTATTTTGATTGATTTATTCCAGAGTGAACAGTCTACCAAAGTTCAGAAAGTCTAACAGGGCGGCCACGGCTTATCTACTGTACTGTAGAGTAAATATATGTAATATGCTTTGGTTAGGCCATTTTGATTGATATATACATTTATAATATATAAATTATCTTCAAACAATTTGAAATGTGAATTTATTGTAGATAATAGATAAAGGTTTACATATTAGTAGTGGCAGTCTTGCCTATGATATACATTACAGTGGATGTTTTAAAAATTCAATTGTTAATTTTTAGTGTTATATATAAAATGATTTATATGAAAAAAATTATCCCATCAAAAACATAAATGTAAAATGAAAGCCAAGTTTTGTAATAAAACGTATGCTTTCAGCGATAAAAGAAGTGAGATGTAAATGTATGCCAAGTTCAATGGTCAGTCCTGAAATTTATTTTTAACAATATAAAATATTTTATAACAACTGAAAATGCCCATTCTTCTTACAACTTGGAGACTTTATCTATGTGTAATATCTGACTTGGCTAGTTTTCAAATGAATTTACATCGATATAAATGAATGTATTCAAATTCTATTCTATTCAGATTCTATTGTAAATTCATATGAAAACTAGCCAAGTCAGATATTACACATAGATAAAGTCTCCAAGTTGTAAGAAGAATGGGCATTTTCAGTTGTTATAAAATATTTTATATTGTTAAAAATAAATTTCAGGACTGACCATTGAACTTGGCATACATTTACATCTCACTTCTTTTATCGCTGAAAGCATACGTTTTATTACAAAACTTGGCTTTCATTTTACATTTATGTTTTTGATGGGATATCATTACTTTTTGTTCAGAAATTATAAGTAGGAAGATTCATAATGTAATCAAAATCAAAATATTCTTTATTCAATTTGGCCATTACAAGTACTTTCCCTATAAGGAAGATACTACGGCAAGAAACTCAATCGTTGCTCTTTTTAACCGACTTCTGTAAGTAAGGAGTTAGAAGGTAAATCATTTGCCCTATTTTTTTGTAAACATAAATGACAGATAAAAAAACTAGGCTCAATATAAAATGTTTCATTAAAAAGTTGTAATCTTTGCCATATATCAGTTTGGATAGGATTTCTTAGTTTATTAATAGAGGACAGATCACGTAAGCAAAGAAGTCTATGGCATGATATGCAATGGTGTATTGGTACATCATTGCATCTTTTTTTCAAGGTATTAAAAGCGTCTTTATATTTTTCTATTATTAAATCTTCGTTCATTTCGCTCTCACGCGTATAAACTTCACAATTACTATTTTTTATATTAAAAGGTACTCCTAATTCACGTAATTTATCAACATTAACAGAGTTCAAATCACAATCTATTAAATTTATATTTTTGCAATAATATTTTATCTGGTAGAGTTCTCTGACAATAGTTCGTATTTTAGGGAAATGAGTTTTAATGTTGTAAAGTATTTTTAATTTGTCCAAAAATTCTTGATTTTGATTAGATATTAAGTTGAATAAATTTATGGCCGACTTTGAATTTAAATATTTAAAAACATCTATTAGACTTTGTAGAATTGATTCATCTAATAAGCATTGTTTGAGATTACAAGACCAAGATACATTTTTGTGTTTATTACGTAAATCAAATATCTCAGCTTGACCCTCGTTGTTTATTGGTATAGTTTCATGCAAAGAGAACATTTTATATGAATTTTCATAATAGTATGGTTCTTGAGTGCTCACATGTTTAGATTCTCCGGCAAGAATATAAAACTTTTCTAGTATGTCTTGGTTGGAAGACATATTTTTAATTTTTTCTATACTTATTGTAATTTTTTTTGAACGCGGTCTAAAACTTTACAGTAATTATCTAATATATTTTTACGACGCTCAAGAACCCATTTTACTATTTTTTCAGCTTCTAACATTTTTTGCTTTCCAATTTTATCTGTTAGTCTGTTAATTATATTATTTTCATTAGTATACGATAATTTTTTCTTTGCGTAGTACAATTTCGATGAACTTTTATCTACAACTGGTTTTATTTTCCTATAACGTTTTTTCGCGGCCTTATTCAACTCTGGATTTTTGTCCCTATAACGTTGTACAGCAGCCTTGTGGACCTCTGGGTTTTTATTCATATAACGTTTTACGGCTCCCCGATGCACTTCGGGGTGTTTGTCTACATAACGTTTTTGAGCTTTTTGAACAACTTTAGGATGTTTTTCTTTATAACGCCGATTAATATCACGCCGTTGTTCCGCATGGGATTTCTCAGACATTTTTCGTCGACCTAGTGTTTTTTTTTGTGGACGGCCCTTTTGCGACGGCTTTTTATTTTCTTTCAAAAACTCGTTTTCTTTAAATCTATGCGGAGAAATAGATGCAATGTTTATGTCCTGGGTCACTGGAATACAAACATCATAGTGGTCCGAAATTCCTGTAAAGAGTAAGCGCTTCATAGGATATTTCTCTTCGCCAAATAAAGCAAGTAGGACACCATTGTGATAATACACTTCTATTTTAATATTATACAAATCTACTGCAGCCTTTATTTCGGAAGTAGCTCCGTAAGTAGTTAAGCAAATCATATCTGTGTGATACTCTTCTTTACAAGAGTAAGGATTCCCGTTTCGAGCGCTAGTGTAGATACTTAAATCATTCCAGTTACGACATACGTACTCTACTATAGTCTCTCGCAATTTATTAGTTTCTTTTATATCAATACGCTCAAACAAACAATATGCAATAGCATGGAAGAGACAGCTCCCATCGGTAGGCATTGGAACAATTCGGTGTAAGGTTCTTGTTTCACCTACAAGCAATTCTATTGAACGACTCATTTCAATATCCACAAGTGTTCCTAAAACCAGTAAAATCATGAAACACAAGCCACAAAAACCATTAAAATATGAGTGCCTTCGTACTACGGAATATAATATATCTAATATAATAATTAGGTATTTACTTTTTTTATTATGGTCAATAATATTATGTAGTTAAATATGAAAATAGATTATATTTATCTATGAATCAATCTCCAGTGTTCGAAAGCAATAAAATTTTATTTTGTTGCTTAAATGACAGTTGTCAGATTAGAAAGTAATGAATGTATGCTGCGTTTAGAAATCTGATATATTTATTATTAATTTTATTATTTTGTTGGAATAACTCAACACGGAATGCCTCCAGAGTTCGATGGAAAGTGGGGAACTGAGTATCTTAACACTAGGTTCCCTCTGTTTACCCCGCTATGTGTGGGATACATCGTAAAGCGGATTTATTTAATTTTTATTATTTTGTTTAAGTAATTCTTTATTTTCTCTTTTTTTCTCTTATTTTTTTATTAACAATTACTTAAATTTTTACTGTTAATAATTACTTTACAATTACTTCTGTTAAGATAGCTGGTAGGCTGACAATATATCAAATTAAAAATAAAATCAGCTTCACGCTGTATCCCGCACACAATGGAGTAGACAGAGGGAACCTAGTGTTAATACACTCAGTAACCCCACTTTCCATCGAATTCTGGAGGCATTGTGTGTTGAGTCGCGGAACTCTCCGCCGCGCCTTGCCTCGACACCAGAGCGAAGAAATGGAAATATAAGTTTAAATAAATATTTCATTTCCTCGAGTGGGAATCGAACTCACTACCAGTCGGTTTACCAGTCACACTTTGTGCCCCTGTGCCACGACTGACCTTACAGATAGTATATTATTATTAAATTTTATATATATTTCTATCAATATAATTATTTTTTTTATATTTATTTTTTAGTGTATTTTTTTTCTGTTTTAGGATTCTGTACCTCGAAAGCAATAAAACAGAACCCTTATAGGATCTTATATAGGACTTAGTACTTAAATATTGTAATAATAATTTAATATCAAATACGTTAATCGACTATGCAAATACTCTTAGTATAATAAGTACTAAAACATATGTTTAAATTATAATAAATAATAATGAAGGATGTTAATCCATTTATTATATTTTTATATTTTTACGTGAAGCCCTTGAAGTCCACATGATGGCAGGCTTTGTCAGGACATAAATTAGAGGCATTTTCAGCTACAAATGGAGACATATCTTATCTTAGAATATACTTGAAAGCATCGTGTTGTTTGAGATGGCTTACGTAAGTAATAGTGAAGTTAGTCTACAAAACAAATAAAATATTTACTAACGCGTGACATAAATTAAAGCAACATATTTATAAATAATGCATTGCTCTTATTTTGTTGGCAGGCGCTAAGCCTAAAAATCAATTATCATTAACTTTGATTGCTATGCTTTCATTACAGGTGCTATAAGTAAATGTTCCTAATTGAATCTATTTATTGAAAAATTATAAGAAAATATTTAAAAAAATACTAGTTTCGGATTTTTCCCTTGACATACACCCAATTACTTAACCGGATGCTAAATTTCACCATTCTAGATCATCTGGAACTTGGTTAACATTAAGGTCTATAGGTCAGTCACCCCCCTAAAAATTTACGATTTTTGGACGTCATTATCTAAATAACTGTTTGAGCTGTGTTTATGAAATTTAATGCACGTATACAGGTAGGGGGTCTAAATATTTGAGCTAAATATGACAGCTTTAGGTGGAATAGTTTTTGAGTTACGAATAGGTAAAAAGTGGCTTCAAATGGTTCGTGTAAAATAACACACGGTGCTGCTCGCCAGTTCTGTTCGTAAAAAAACTTGGCCACGCGCTCCGCGCGTTTTAAATAAGGAAATTTCAAATAAAGAATTATTAAATAAGGAAATGGGAAATCCTTATTGAAGAAATAATTTTGGTTAAACAATATTTTAAATAAAAAAAACCAAGTTAAAAAAAATTGATAACTATAGACTAGAACTAGATCAAAAATATATAATGATGCAACTGATTTTCCATTTGTTATATAAGACACAATTGTAGTGATTGTTTTATTACATCACTTACATCCATTATTTAATAGAAACATGAATTAATGTTACCTAGATAAGTAATAATTTATGAGTTTCTTTAAAAATATTTAAAAACTTACTTATGTGCAGTTAAAGGGCTTTCAGATAACTGTTTAATAACTAATGCCAAAGCTGACAATGACTTGTTTATATGAGTTCCCTCTTTGAACCTAATGCCTGTAGCTCCTGTTTGTCCTGATCTTTCTGAGCCAGCTAAATCAACTAGATTAAGTTGTGATACATTTACCGAACCCACTTCTTCTTCACCTTCGATGTGCTCACGAGATTCTATTGTCTAAAGATTGAAAATAAAAAGTTTTAATGCCCTTGCATTATATTCAGCATATAGCATGGTAGGCAGAGGGATAGCATAATGCCATTCCGTTCCCCACACATGACCAATTTTCGTGATATTGCGTGTTGAGTGGCGAAACCAAATGTTGTGCTTTGTTTCATTATCAGGGTCAGGATATAAAAATAAATCATTCCCCAAATATTAACACAGCCATAACCGCTTTCACACTTAGGCTCAGTATGTGTTGCCACAACAGCTTCAACATTATTTCAAATGTCAACAAAACATATTGTAAAAAACTTTACTAATTATACTAAGCAACATTAAAATAAAAATATAAATTTAAAAGTCAAAATTTAATTAAATTGTAGATAATATATATAATAATTATAAATAAGCTGCAATGGTAGTTACTTACAATTTGAAATATAGAATGAGATCTGCTACTTTCTTCATTCATATTTGTAGATCCTGTTTGCCTGTTGGCTTTGCCCTGAAATTAAAATCTTATATTGGAAATTTGCAAGGAAAGGAATTTATGGCAACTGCACATTAAGAGCTATATAAATACAGGGAAAGATTAAAAGAAGCAAAAATTTGGTAAATATAATATAAGCTAATATTCACCTCTCTCATAAGCTCCAGCACCTCCTCAGGTGAACTTGTTACTTTATAAGTGGCATCCACTTTAACTCCATGAAATGTTTCTTTTATTTTTACTGTTTTCTTTATATTAAGTAAATCTATTAGTGTCTCATTATATATCTCCACATAGGATACTCTGAAACAAAGTTTTTTTTAAGCTAGTTAGACTAAACCTTTCATATATCATAGTATGGAGAAGGAACTTAGTCTGTAGTCATTTTTGAAAAATTCTGTGATGAATTATAAGTGTTTTTGTATAGTTTCTGCAGTAGCAGAAAAATATATAACATAATTATTTCTGTTTTAGAATATATTAAAGTTTTATTTAACTTTAGTTAAATAGTTCTTTTATAATATTTTTTTTCTTTTGTGAAACTTCAATATAACAGAAGTTTTATTTTCTAAGTGAAATATTTATTTACGTTTATATTTACATTTCTTCGCTCTGGTTTCGAGGTGTTGAGTATAGCCACTTGAATTTGGTAGCAATTAATTTGGCAATGCCTCCAGAATTTGGTAGAAAGTGGGGAACGGAGTGTCTTAACGCTAGGTTCCCTCTACCCACGCTGCTATGAGCAGGATACAGCGTTACTTTATTTTATTTCTTAGTCTCAATGATTAAGAAAATATCTAAAAATTACCTCACTAAAAAGTCTCTGTCTGGAACTTTTTTAATTATATCAAATAAATTAAGCACAGCCAGTGGTATAAGTCCAGGAGCATCATCTGTTCCTGTCATAGTATAGGTCTTGCCAGAGGATGTTTGGCCGTATGCGAAGATGGTGCCATTAAACCCGGCGGTTGCAGCCTCGACAATTGGCTTGGCAACATCGTTATAAACATTGCTCGTTTTTGTGTCTTTGTCATATACCTTGTCTGAAAAGTAAATACAGCAAAAAATTTGCGACCTTCATTATGACGTATAACAATGCGCATATAGTTGGATAGTTTTGCTTAAGAAACAAACAAAATATACAAAGCCGCTCCATTTAGCCGAATTTCTAATAAAGAATTTTCTTACCAAAAGTATACGCTGATCCGCAATCTCTTCCATTTTGGTCTAATTGGTAAAGAGTATTATTGTTTACGCGCCATTGGTAAGAGAGCTTGTCGTCTATTTCACGAGAAATAAGAGGCCGGACTTTGACAACTACTTTAATATTATCACTCATCGTCAATAAATTTTATATGCTTCTTAACTAACTTAAACTAAATTATATTTCTTTAAAACAATGTATCGGTTCTATGCATTGCAAATATTCTATAAATTAAAATCCAAACGCGAAACATCCATCACAGAACACAGGCCGTCACCAAAATAAAATACCCAACGGCCAATTTCAATTTTATTTTAAGACCCATAGACAAACAACTTTCTCTAGTAGATAATAAAAGTCATTAATTAATTACTATGCTTTATGGATTACGATTGTTGAGCACATATTAGGTTAATTTGTTTTAATTATATTCACTAAATACATTCACCTTATTAAATATTTCTTATTTGTCGATATCATAATGTTGATTATATTAGAAAAACATCGATGTTAGCCAATATCGATATCAGTGAACATCGATATTTTTTTGAACAAATTGTCATCAATAAATAAAAAATCCAGGCTCGCCCAGGTTCGTACAAAAATTGGAGGTCTCGAGCTCTTTTGAAATTCAAACTTAACTTAGCCACAGCCCTTTCATCTGATACCTCACTTGAACTAGCGGCTTTAAAACCAAATTTAGCCCCACCTCCTTTTAAGGCTATTATTTTTTAGGATTTATTCATAAATGTCTAGCTTTAAGATTTTTTCCTAAGCTAATACTACAAGTAGATGTTAACTGCCACATTTCATAATTCTAGGTCAACCAAAAGTATCTCATTAATTTTAATTCCCTTTGCAGTACAAGCGAAAAAAGCGCTTTTTGCGATATAAATGGCTATACATGTTTTTAAATAAGTTTAGAAATACTTTTTTTAGGAAATCATGGGGCCTTAGATCTGAGTATATGCTTTGAATTTCCATTCAGTATTTCGAAACTTCTTGAGATGAAAGCTCTTGACAGACAGATAAACAGACGGACAGACAACACACACAAGTGATCTAATATGGGTTCTTTTTTTCCTTAAAAGGTACGGAACCCTAACAACTACAATATCACACGACTTTTTAATTAAAACAAAAATAAAATAGTTGTTGAACATTTAAAACATTAGGGTTTGTTTCGAACATGTGGATAATGCTGTTAGCCCTATTGGCTTTCAAATTCAAATTCAAATTCAAAATATTCTTTATTCAAATAAACTATAAAAGCACTTTTGAATCGTCGAATGTACATATGAACAAAAAAGCTACCACCGGTTCGGAAGGCAGTTCTGCTGAGAAGAGCCGGCAAGAAACTTTTACAGCGACACCAGTTGGGGAAAACATTAGGGAGTGAAAATATATTATATGCCCCAATATTTTTTATCAATTGACTGTAAGTGAAAAAGTAATCATTTTGAAAACACGTGTTGGCGATTAAATATCGATTATGTGTGCCTGCTGACATCGATGTTAAGATATTTTAGTTAATACAACATCGATGTTAAAATATCGATATTTCAACTGCTAACATAGATGTTCATCGAAAATCGATGATGATGGCATCCCTACTGATCACTGTCATTTCGAATTTCGACGTTGACAACCTATGAAGTATGATTTTGAACGAATTTGTCATTTACTGAGTCCATGTGTGCTGTGTATTATAGAACATTTTAAGGAATACTGTTTTTCATGATCTATTAACATTATTTTGAATTACAATGCAGCACGATGACGTAAGTAAATAAGTAAAGCATATTAAATAATAATATTATTCTTGATAGCGTTATTTTAAGAATAAAATGTTTGTTTTTAGGTTGTTTGGGCGATTATCAACAAAACACATTGTTCCCATAAAGTAACGTAAGTACTTTCTGTGTACTATAATTTAAAAGTATTGGTAATAGCTGATAGTTAGTGACAAATTATTTACTATAATTATTCATTTACAGAACAAAAACACAACACTTTTGTAGAAATGAATATAACCTCACAGGCTTATGCAGCCGGTCTTCATGCCCTCTTGCAAACAGCAAATATGCAACTATTAGAGAAGAAAATGGCATTATTTACTTATACATGAAAACTGCAGAGAGGTGAGTTTAATTTAGGTTACTTGTACTTTCATTGTATTATCATGTAAGTAGTGTTCTTTAAAAATAATGTTATAGTAGCAAATTTATCTGTAAGAATCGTGTATATTATTACAGGGTAATGTTTCCGGCTAAACAATGGGAAAAAGTAAAGCTTTCTAGAAATTTTGAAAAAGCTATATATCAGATAAATGAAAATTTGCTTTATTGGCCTGCCTTCATTAAAGCAAAATGCAAACAAAGATTTGTTAAAATTACACAATATTTAATACGAATGAGAAAATTGAAATTAAGAAGAGTGTAAGTACTTTTTTGTCTTAGTACTTACTGTACAGTTACATGTCACTTATTTTTAGGCTTCATATATTAATTCAGAGATAGTATTTCCTAATTATATAACACACAAATTTTAAAATAGTGAATTATCTGGATAACTGTTCAAAAAAGAAAATAAATAATTAAAAACATTGTGGCATAGTGTGACAGTGTCTCTAAAAGGATACTTCCATCACATTTACAGTGGCACACTTATGTCTCTGCATCAACCCCTAGTGACTCAAGATATAGTGCCCTGATTAGGGGAGAAAGTGGAGGACTTAGGTTATAAGTAAATATTTCATCTCCTCGAGTGAGGATCACACCCACAACTAGTCACTTTTACAGTGACACTATGTGCACATATAAATATAATAATATATATAATACTGTTTTATTACTAAATAAAAAATATTATAGGAAAGAATTAGTTCCCATACAACGTAAGATAGAAAGACGTGAAAGGCGAAGAGAAGAAAAAGCACTTGTAGCTGCAAGGATTGATAATGCTATAGAAAAACAACTATTGGAAAGATTAAAGAAGGGAACTGTAAGTATATATTAAATAAATGTAATTAAATTGCTATTACTTCCTTGTAATATCACTCAACCATTTAGCCCGGAAATATTAATTTAATATTGCCTAGCCTAGTGTTGGAAACACTACACTTTGATTTAGCTTGTGTTGTTACATACATGTTAATTATAACTCAGCAAGAATGTAAATATATTTAATTTTTTCTAGTACAATGACATTTACAATTTCCCACAAATGGCATTTGATGCTGCACTGAAAGCTGAAGAAGTTTCTGGAGAAAGTGAAAGTGAGAAATCCGATGATGAAGACGAAAGGGAGCTTGAGCCAGAATTAGAAAGGGAATTAGAGAGGAATGTTGAAGAAGTCGATGAATTTGTTGAAGCTGACACTGACATGGAGAGTGATGTGGTAGGTTTAATATATGAATATTTTATTTTTTTACAGCTTCAAGCTCTATCTCGTATATAGCACGCAAATTATTATTGCAATTGACAATTAAATATGAACAAATTATCATTTCTTTGTATGGAAATCGCAAATAACAATAAATTATTATAAATTACACAAAACTAAATTCACAATTAATTTATTGCTAATTGTGATTGTCACACAAACAAATAATAAATGGTTAATATGAATTTGTGAATTGAATTTAAAAACTATAATAGCAGAGTTGGCAGAGAGGACCCTTTGCTTTTAAGATATTGTTTCCTCAAATATTGTGTTGCATTGCATATTGAATAACACAACTTAAAACTAAAAGTAATAATTCAACTAGTTTAAATATATTTTTTCTAATGCAACCTTATTACAGGACAGTGAATCTGGAAGAAGAGAAGGTGCCGATGTGGGAAGTGATTTTGAATCTGAGACATCTGATATAGAGGTATTATGGATAAATTAAATTATTGTTGCCTTTAATTTATTTTTGCGTATTTTTGTAGAGATTGTTTCTTGAGTCTTGAGAGAGAATTGAGAGTATTACACTAGGTTAAATCTACGTAGTTAGTCATGTGTGTCATAAAGTTTGAAGCTATAAACCAGTAGTTGTAGACCATTGTGAGCAAACTTATTGTGCAATTATTGTAAGTTATAAGTATGTTTTATCTTTTTTTATATAATATATATCCCGCTCATAGCAGGCTAACCAGCAGAGGGAGCTTGGGAACCTAGTGTTAAGACAATCCATTCCCATTCAGACATTTTCGTTCCCCACTTTCCGCCGAATTCAAATTATACATTGTTTATTCTTAACTTACATTTTTTCTTAATTTTAAATTAATTTCTATGATTATTTCAACTTAACGCAATAATATTTTTTTTGCAGGACATATCAGTAAAGATACCGAGTAAGAAACCTCGAGTGGAGATTGAGTATGAAACAGAACCAGTTGCTAGTGTATCAAGAAAGAAAATAAAACACTGATATATTTTACGAATATTTTGTTTTCATTTTTAATTCCCCTTTTGTATTTTTTACTTTTTTCTGGTGTTAAGAGTAATAAATGAATAATTTAAAAAAATGTATTTTATCTCATTTAATGTAAAATTCAATCTTACTTAATATAATGAAGAAAAAGAAGTATTTATGGCACGATAAAATAAAAAAAAATAAATGATAAAATAAAACATTTGATACGATGAGAATCCAACAACAAGAGATCTCTCATCCCAATGTATACTTAGATGGTAAGAGGAAGGAGTAAATCTTAAGTGGTATGATGCTAAGTTCCCCCTTTCAATTATTATAATAAAACTTTAACTTTATTTTTCTCTATGAAAAAAAGTTAATTCTTTTTAACAATATTTCGAGTGCAGATTCAACGATCGTGGGTTCGATTTCCACTTGTGGATTTTTTTCATTTCTCCGTTTTGGTAGTAAGACAGCGCGGCGTCACTCAAAAGTCAACATTTCAACATGCAATATTTCGTAAAGCGGGAACGGATTATCTTTATAATAGGTTTCTTCTACATGCGGCATACAGCGTGAAGCTATTTAAAATTTTATAATATTTTTTTAATTTAATTTGGCGCTGTCTTCCGCACACAGCAGGGTAAGAAGAGGAATCCTGGGAACCTAGTGTTAAGACACTCCGGTCGATACTTTCCGCCGTATTCTGCAGGCATCACGTGTTGAGTGGTGGAACTCTACGTCGCGTTTACATCGTTACCAAAGCAAGGAAAAGAAAGTATTTAATTTCCTTGAGTGGGAATTGAATCCACCCCCTGACACGCTTACAGTCGCATGCTTGTGCCACTGCGCCACGAGGTCGTGGCCTGAACTCAATATTCTATCCTTATAATATCCATATACCTCGTTTGATAAAATCAGTGCTATAATTGAACATCGTAATTAATTTCTACATTGATTGGAAGTATTAGGGATGAAACATTGTATCTTGTAATTTATTTAATATAACTTTTTCTGTGTAATATTTTAACTACTTACTTACAGTATAATTAAGTAGTTAAGATTTTTGGGAACGTTGTGTTCCTTACATTTAATTTAATTAAATATTGCTTGTAACAAACAAATTAAATTAAAATTTGCTAGCAGAAAATAGGCAATTGAAATATTCAATTAAAAAAAGTTATTCCAGATTCTACTACTCATCTATGAGACACTACAGATAATTAACATACCTATTATATTATCACTTAATAGCTTTAACTAAGATAACCTATTTAATATAAAAAAAATATAATAATTTTTCATATAAAAACAAAGTCACAACACTAGAAGTGACACTTTGTTCGTAACTTAATTACACTCATCCGTTAATTAAGAAAGTTGTTCTTTAGAATCGATGCCCCCATTCCGTCGTATCCTTCGACGTATTGAAATTAACTTACAGACGAAGTAAACTTAGTATCAGAGCATAAATATATATATAGTACCTACTTTACTTGGGCCATACTTACAAATAGATAAAATATTAAAAAGTTGAACTTAATTTTTTTGTGAATATTTTATTGAATAGGGTGGTTTTTGGGGTTTCAAGCCTTATTAGAAAAAAAAGGAATCCTTATGAGATCAGTTTGTTGTTCGTTCGTCTGTTTGTCTGTCAAGAGCCTTTATCTCGGGAACGGTTGGAGATATCGAGTTAAAATTCAAACCATATACTTTCCAGAAAATCGTATTTCAAATATTACTTAAAAAAAAATGGCCGTTTATATCGCAACTATGCTTATTTCGACATTACAAAGGGGTACTTCCGGTTAATGGGGTAGGTTTACTACTGCATAAAACTTGGTGATGTCGAATAATTCAAAGAGAAGTGTGACGTGAATATTTACAATTATATAAGTACTTTAATAGTTAATTAAATATAATATTAAAAAAATCTATCGAAAAATCAACACTAAAAGTTTACAATTCCAGTATTTCATTCCACTTAATTGGTTTAGTTAAGTCAATAAGAAAGTAAGTTAACTGGTTCGAGAACAAAACATAACAAACATTTTTATTGCAACCGCAATACGTGTTTAAATCTAGAGTTTGTTTGTACTGGAACATAAAGCATTTGGAATCGGTCTGCCGTCCTCGGGGGAGACATTAGGTGAACGGGCTACGTGGAAATAATGTATAATTACACATTCTAACATTACTTCTACATTTACTTTTATACAAATGCTATCCAAGACCAGCTAAAGTTATGTCAGGCACACGGGCGAGTAAAATGATGACTAATGGCTTTGTAGGGTCCATTGGTGAATTATCATATGAGCTATCATATGAGCTATTAGAGCTAAAGCTAATTTTAGCGAATATCTACATTAAATTGTTCTCCAATAAAAAAAAATGTTCTTTAATTTATTATATTTATTTTATTTTAAATAAAAAATGTGTTGACACTACGCTCTCTATCTCTATCCTGCTGTATCCGGGGAAAATGTGAAGCTAGAAAATAACCATTTTACATTATACATACATGTATAGGAGAACAAATAAATAACCACGACCTCCTGTTCATATAAAGCAATATTTCCTGATAGAAAAACCACTTCTATTTGCATTTCCTCGTACCTGCGCCCGTTTGAATGTCTGCCATAAAACAAGAGGCTTTGTTCTGTTTGTAGACATCGCTTATTTATGTGTGAATCCACCATTAGCACCTCCTCTGGAGTATGGTAGCTTACGATTTATTGTTACCTATTTTTTTTATTACGCGACATTTTAAGCTTTAACGTTTTATATATTTAAAAGTTAATGTAAGATAGAGATTTGGAAATTAGTGCGGTTTTTACAAACTTAAAATATATTAAAGGTATCGCTTAATTATAATTATATTTGCACTAAAAGTGGGGAACGGAGTGTGTTAACACTAGGTTCCCTCTGCCTACCCTGCTGAACTTTAATTTTTTTTTTTGTCGTATTGTAAATATTGTTAAAGTATCTTGAAAATATGATTCAATTCTGACCGAAAGTTTCAAATATGTTTTTAAGTTTCAATAATTTAAATATGTTATACATAAAGAAGTCTTTACTAATTTATATTTTCAATATAAAAAAATAGGTTAATTATATGCTTACTTTTTGGCCAAAAAAGTAACGACCGTAAGCAGCAGTCAGCAACGTTAATGATAATACATCATACTGACAGTGTCCGAAGGAAGTGCCGGCGTGGCCATCGGAAATTACACTTTTAATCTCTCGCCTCGACACATGTTACAGCTCTTATAAATTAAGCTTAGTGAGAAAAATTCGACGCCATTAGAGGATATTGCCTGCTCTTGTTTCCTTTTATTTTCTCAATGTATCTTAAAACACTTCGCTTGTTAATAGTTCTACGAGTAACGAGTAAAATTGTATAGAATAGAATAAATCTAGCAATTAATTTTAAGGATAACGTTTCAATGTAATTATTTAAAATGAATAATTATCAAGCATTTCTCATTAAGCGGCTGTTATTGTTTGTAATGGCTAATTTAATTTGATTTTGTTGTGGTTTTGTTAGTGTAATACCTAGTTACCACTACGTTCCCCATTTTTCACCGAATTCTAGAGGCATTGCTTGTTGAGTGGCGGAAATCAACGCCGTGCTATAAAATATTAAATATTTCATTTCCTCGAGTGGGGATCGAATCCACAATCAGTCGCATTTCACACACTTGTGCCCCTATGCCACAATTTCCCTCATGCGGAACGGAGTATCTTAACATTTGGTTCCCTTTGGCTACCCTGCTGTGCGCGGGATACAGCATGAAGCTGATTTTCTTTATTAATGCGACAAGTTCCTCTTGACTCCTGTCAGCCTAGATTTTCCATCTATGAGATTTATTATCACAAGATAAGGAATTTCTCAAGGCAATGAGTACTTGTGGGTCTTCGTGTCTCGTTAATGCAGATAAGTTGAAACAGAAAAGGAACAGAAGGAAAGTCAAGCTATGTACATACAAAACTATTGATATCAAAGTGCTGTTCTATCTTGTAATGTGATAGAAATAAGACCAATAAACTTACTATTGAGTTTATTGCAGTGTAGTATTTTTATTTTCTCCGTATTGAATTTCCCTCTAAAACTCGAATTCTGGCGGAATGTGGAGAATGGAGTGTCTTCATATTATGTAGATACTAATAGCCTGTTATGAGAGAAAAGCGTGTAACTAAAAAAAATATATAACATAGCATTATGTTATGATTACTTTTCCAACAAAGAAAATCTTATCGAGGTCGATAAACTTGTTAGTTCAGCGATTTGGTGATTGCTTCAAAAAGCCTAATAGGGGAAAAATTCGATTCAGTGGTGAATGCCGTCCTGGGAAACTATGGCAATATACGAAATTTGCTTATAGAAATAGGTTTTTCGATTTCACCTTTCGCTGATTTTAGTTTTCTATGAAATTCTCTTAATTTTTAGTAGGAATTATTATATATTAGTGTATGGTACTTAGCAATTATAATTTAATACAAAACGCAGGTCGTCGTCCAGTCGTTTTTGTTGTTTTTCTTTTATGTTTTATTTATTTTCGTAAAAATAGCGTAATTTGTTTCAATAATTAGTACTCAGTTATACAATTTAAGTATATAATATAATCATGAAGGTGATAAGAAAAGTAAATTCATATTAGCATATTCCCATTAATCACTATAAATCTGTTTTAACAAGGTAAATCGCCTTTGGGATTTTTCGCATAAATCTAAATGTGGTTAACTCTAAGTGGGGTTTAAAAATGGAGATATTCAAATAGATTACATTTCTAAAAGGAAATTTATGCTTCTGGACTATTACAATTATCCAGTACAACTACTAATTGTATCAATTATTTATTTAGATATACAAATTTAGGTTAAAATTTTTAGTACTAATATGTAATTAATGTTTTTTCCTGAATTATAAAAATATGAAAGATAGAGAGTATTCCCTCTTATAATCTCCATGAATATTCAACACAGAAGGTACAATACATCGTATCTCATTCGTCGGAGTAACAAGAAACTGCAGTGGAGCATTGACAGAGCTGGATTAATGAGGTTGTCACCTGCAGGCGCTTCTGTAAGTGTACGCGAGCTCGCGTGTTTTGTTTTGATATTTTCTATAATCATATATGTATTATATGATATCATTGAGATATATTTATTCAAAGGAAATGTTTTGCTGTTCAAAGGTGAATGTGTTAGGATTTTTATGTGCGATGGATTTTTTTACGCTTTTCGTTTATTATCGAATATAAAATGTACGTATGTTTATATATGTAGATTCTTGCAACTTATATCGATTACTAAAATTCCTATTATTTTTTTTTTCAGCTTCACGCTGTATCCCGCACACGGTAGGCAGAGGGAACTTACTGTTAAACACTTCGTTCCCCACTTTCTACTGGATTCTGGAGGCATTGCGTGTTGAGTGGCGGAACTTAACGCCGCGCTTTGCCTCGACACGAGAGCGGAGAAATGGATGAATATATATAAACTTAAGTAAATATTTCACTACTTCAATTAATACTTATACAAACATTAACTTTTTCAATGAAACGAAAAAATTAAGTTGAATACGTGAGGAACTCTTACTGGGTTTCAATTAATATTTAAATTAGAAATACAAATAATAACCATTTCTGTTAGGAGGCAAGTACAAAAGTAGTTTAAACAAAATACAGCATATTAAATGACAATATTATTTACCATCAGTAGTGTTGTTTTGTACTCAGGTGGCCTATTTACCATTACCACGACTCTGTGAAGGGCGACGTAAAGCGTACGTAAACTAGCTAATGAGTAATGCGAGAACTTCATTATTTACCACTATATATCCCGCATATATATACACTATAGTGGTGGAAGTTATAAGAAAATGGTGATATATGATATTATTTGTTAGCTTTTACTTGTAGCTTTGTAGTTTATGGCCTGTCTCGCAGGGAGACTGTAGATGACAGGTTGTAGATTCGATTCCCAGTACAGTTACAGGAAGGGCCTGGACTTTAGCTTTGAACAGATATGTTGGTGTAAATGTTGTTTGTTTTTTCATTTTTCAGGGTTAATTTTGTAGTAAATATAATTTCTGGGGTAGGCACGGTCCACTCGGCTCTTCCTATGCATATGGGTGCACCAGCCCAGAGATGAAAATAGTGCCCTATAAAGCCAATCGGCGTTTTGGCGTAAAGAAGTGTCTCTGCTGATCACCCTCAGTTTCTTCGAAGCCAACTGGGCGTTCCTTTCCAGATGATAATAATTTTAAATTACTGAAACGACACAAAGCAAATAAAAAAACAACAATTTCTTAGGTAAGTAAAAGTTAAAAGTCCGTAACGCTAAAAAATAAGCTAATGAGTTCCATCGTTAAATATCAATTATTTTAAGAACAAGGCAAATTTCTGCCAGAAATAATTTGTTTCCCCATTAACAGGGACCCTATAAACACAATAAATTTTAAATGGTTAAAAGTTACTTTTGTATGTTTTTCGGATACATTAGAACGTATATTGAAGTTTTAACCGCTTTTAATGAAATTTTAGGCAAGTTAAACATTTTGTTTGAAAGTAATTAAAATCAACATCACAGAGAGGTAGCTAATAAAGGAGAGAATTTGGCATGTCATTCTAGATACGTTTCATAAACAGTTTCATTTTCATATGAAATTTTGTACATATGTAAACAGTCAATAAAAAAATAATCAAAAATAAAGTATCCCGCACACAGCAGGATAGGCAGAGAAAAACTCGTGTTAAGGCACTCCGTTCCCCACTTTCCGTCGATTTCTGGGGGCATTGCGTATTGAGTCGCCCTTTGCCTCGACTAATAATCATAATCAACGAAATAGTCAATAATTTTCTTCATTAAAAATTTGTGGTCAAAGTATGACTAAACTAAGTATGTTTTTATTTAAGTATAAAGTTATTTACGAATTTATATTTTATTTTGCTATATAAATACTAAAAATATATACAATGTTACTTTATGTACCCATAAAAAATCGTATGTTTATTTTAAAAATAAATACTCGTATACATTTAAATTTTCTTGTACAAATTTTATACACGAGGAATTGTGGTAAGAATGCTTCCTGCGTTTTATGTTAGAACTGTACTACTCTTTATTTTGGTGAAAACGAGCAACTAACTCTTTTGTATCTATAGAGACCGTAAGTATATTTTGCACTTCTAGCATTATATGTGTAACCAGAGTATTAAAAATACTAAAAAAAAATATATAAAATAAAATATACCACTCATATAAATATCACAAATGTCTGTTCTGTTCTGTTCTTTCTAATATGGCGTTCTGAGCGTGCCAGTTGAGCACAAAATCACTTCGCCAGTGTCACGTTGAATGGAGAACTCACGAAAGAGGTTGTACGGTAAATCACAAATGTCTATAGTTAGGAGTTGTAAGTGACAATGACGTTCACATTTGAAAATTTTTTCTAGTTTTCTTAGAAAGCGCTAACCTTAGGAACTATTTGTTTATATAATATTTTAAAGCAACGACGAGGCAAAGCGCGGTGTAAAGCGGAAAGGGGAGAAACGAAGCGTGTTTATGGGAACACTAGGTGCCCAGGTTCCGTCTACGTACCTTGTTATGTGCGGATATGTATTATCCACTAGAGATATACCATTCCGCAAAATAAAACAAAAACTAATCATATTTTTGAATAACAAAGCTTTTAAAGCTCCACCAAAAGCCACTTGACCACATTAAACAAACTAGGGTGGACAGGTCGTCGGTTATCAATTACGCGCGCAGTACAAACAAACGATGTTCCTGAATATTTGTTTCCCATTACACTAAATTAATGTAGCGGTCCACGATTGATGAAGTGGATTTATTCAGAGTGATTCGGAAGGGTTCCCTGTTAACGCCCGCGCCCAACTAAGATAAATAAGGGGAAGTACGATTGAACGTCCCCGATTAGACGATAATCCGACCACCACGCTTCATTTGTATTAGTTTAGATTATTGGTTTAGGATTGCAGATGGTTTGATGATTGAGATATTATTGTGAATTTATTTACCTAGTAATTTAAAGTATTGTTTGTTAATTAATTTTAAGAAAATTCTTTTTACGGTTGACTTTTAACTTTTATTGGTCTATACAAAAAAAATCAGCTTCATGCTGTAACTTGCACTTAGCTGGCAGAGGGAACCTAGTGTTAAGATACTCCGTTTCCCACTTTCCGCCGAGTTCTGGAGGTATTGCGTGTTGAGTAGAGGAACTCAACACTGCGCTTTGCCTTAACATCAGAGCAAAAAATATTAATGTAAATATATGTATACCTATTTCATTTCCTCGAGTGGGAATCGTGCCCACAACCAGTCGATTTTACACTCACACTTTGTGCCCATGCGCCACGTATGGCCTCAAGGCAGGGTCAGGCATTGGTCTATACGTTTTTAACTAATTGGAAATTTTATAATAATTTCGGCTTCTCCAGTTTTAAATGGATCCAATAATAAATAATACTTTCTTGTATTAACTATTTTCCATACATATGCTATTTAAAGTCAATTAATGATGTAGTAGCATACAAATAAATTTATTCCTAACGTTGCTATAACTTTCTTTGTAGAATTATACGAATCGGTTTTTGTATTGATTACAAGGCACTGGACTGATTTGTAGTCTCCCGGGAGGTGTTTGTTCACGAAATGTTTTTTTCCATTTTATTTATAGAACTGGCAAAACCTAAGCACTTTGTTCAAGAAGATTGGTATAGGTTTTAAACTTAAAACATATTATATTTTCGATGAAATTGTTAGTCAAGCTTATGACAAAATATTATTAAAATTAGTTTTTTCTTTCTGAAAAATTCATTAGACATAAATTTTGTATGAGAATAATGAAAGTTTCTAAACATGTATGAAAAGGGCTTTTTAAAGTTTAAAATATTAACAAACGTTTAAGTAAAACACAAATTGTATCTCAACACAAGTTAGTACATTCAGCTTCATTAACAACAAAAACCAATTAAGTATTCAATTGTAGGCTCATGTTGAATGTAAATTTCTAGATATTTCTTCGCAAGCCGCCTTACTGGTAAGGAGGACTTTATTTACAGTTAATTTACCCAATTGTGACAGAAATAACATAATTAAGAAAAAATGTAAAAAAATAAAAAAATATTAAGTATATAAATGCTTTTTTTTACATTACGCCGGTATTTTTTTAGGTACGGTATTGAATGGAGATTTAAACCTACAATATATTTATATTTTTTAATTTTAATATATCTACGGCAGATTTTTTTATATAATAGATTTTTTATATCCAAAGTAGCTTTTACTGTAATTAAAATTGTTTTTTCTAGTTTAACCTAATTAAATGTAAAATTATTATTAATTTCAAATGAGAAAATACAATGCAATAGTTAAAAGGACGTGTTGTTATTTTATATAATCTGTTATAAGCTTTTACAAGTACAAATTTAGATTTTAAGCAGTTTAAGGATTCTGTTGACTTGTAAAACTTATATATTACAGAAGTTTAAGCAACAGTATAGTTAAAAATAGTACATTTCCAACTGTAGGAAAATAGTAACGCGTAAATGTAAGGTGAAACATTATATAGTTTGTCTAGCACTAACTTATTTAACTTCAGAAGGCGAATGCAACGTCAAATTATTCTTTTTATCCCATAGCGATGTTCCGTTATCTCGCTCGTTGAACCGGAAAATATCCTGCATAAGCTGCAACGAAAAGTTAGTAATAGCCGACATTTTATACAAGATTGTTTAATAAAAAAGATATTTATTTAAAATGGTGGATGAAATTTTAATGGGTTCATCATCATCATCAGCAGCCATCTTTTGTCCATTACTGGACATAGGCCTTCCCCAATTCTCGCCACCACACTCGATCCTCAGCTCCTCGGACCCATCCGCTTCCCGCCAACCTCTTTATGTCGTCAGTCCATCTGGCAAAACGACCGGTGGAACGACCACCTGCCAGATGGAATGGGTTAGTGATCTAGTTTTATTTAAATATGTACAATCATGTTATTGGGAATTAGGAACCTTAAGGATCTCTATTAAGTTATGGGATATAGAGTATAGTTGCATCAGTTCTTACAGGTCTAAGGCTAACTTTAGTGAACCGGTGGTAAATTATTTGACGTTCAAAAAATTTAGCAAAAAAAGTATAAACTTATTATTTTTTGCATTAAATTTTGACAGAGAATTTTATGATTTTTTTTTATCCTTTTCTTTCTCCTTAGTGAATATTGTAATTGTGGTACGAATGGTCTGTTTAGTGCCATCCCGTGCAGAATTTGACAAAAAAACTGTTTTTTTTTTATTATAGAGAACCCGTACCAAGGTCATGTTGGTTGTTTATAATAAACAATACTTACATAATTTTTCAACTTTGCCTATTAATCTCTTGAGCTAATTGTTATATACATACATATACATTTTGTTCTAATGAAAATTTATTAAGAGCAATCATTGTAGGCAACTGTCAAACTGTCCAATTCTTTTATTAATTTAATGAGGCAGCTTGTCTAAAGTATTAATTGGATTTCAATCTTTGATTTCAATTTTGATATTTGAAGTAAAAAGCTTTATTAATTGATTGTATCGCAGAGCACAAGGTGTGTGACTGTAACGCGACGGTTGTGCGTTCGATTCCCAGCTTCACGCTGTATCTCGCATATAGCAGGCAGAAGCAGACTAGTGTTATGACACTCTGCTCCCTACTTTCCACTGCATTCTGGAGGCATAGAGGGTTGAGTGGTAAAACAACGCAGCGCTTTGCCTCGACACCAGAGCGAAGAAATGGAAATTTTAAATATTTCATTTCCTCAAGTGGGATTCGAACTCACAACCATCGCGTTTAGTCACACCCTAGTAAACACGTCGAAATTTGTCATACAATTATCCATAATGTTTCTTTACATTGTTATTCAGAGATATTAGCTTAGCACAACATGACTACTAAATAATACGGGCTTTAGAAATGTTCCAGATAAACATTATCGTTTGTTTCTATATATTTCGCTCGTGTCGCAATTAACGAGTTGAATAATTAATTAACGCAAACGCAATGTTCCGCCCGGAGATGTGTTGCTAAGACTTGAATGGAAACTTTGGGGATCATCGTAGATAGATATATTTAATCTTGAAATGTGTCTTATAATATAATTACTTAATATAGGTTATTAACCGACTTCTGTAAGAAAAGGAGGTTATCAATTCGACTGTATTTTTTTTTTTTTTTATGTTTGTTACCTCATAACTTTTGACTGGGTGAACCGATTTTGAAAATTTTTGTTTGAAAGGTGAAGCTTCCCGAATGGTCCCATTTTTTTTTGGTCCATGTCTGACAATGGTCCATCAATCCATGAGAAAATCACATAAGTCTTAAATTTGCATTAGGTATGTGCGCGACAAATAGACGAATAACATAATGTCGCGCGAACCGATTTTGATGATCCTTTTTTTATTTGAAAGTATACATACACTTCAAGGATAATTTGGTGAAAGTTTGGTTAGGTTCCGATTATGGCATCCGGTGAAAATTGAGAAAGTTTGTTTTTTTTTTGGTGAAAAAATTGATTATATTGTAATAGTTACAAGCAAAAACTTTTTAAATTGATGTCAGAAGTGAAATTCCTGATCGTTGCATTTCTTTTCAACCAACCTCAAAAAAGAGGATATCCTCATGTTCAACCAACTTCAAAAACGGGAGATTCTCAATTCGCCCGAATACTTTTTATGTATGTTCTTGTCAATATATCAAAATGTAACTTTGCACAAAAATAATACCTAATTAAATGAACTTTTACATAGGACAACCACAACCACTCGTTGACAACCACTACCACCACCATCACCACTCGTTTAAGAACCATCATTTTAAGATACCCATCACTTAAAATCGTGAAATAAAATATTTTTTAACAAAAAAAACCGACTTCTAACAACGAATTAAAAAGTGAAAAATAATTATACAAAGATTTTATCATTTTGAAGTCGGTGTCAAGCTAATGCTACGACACCTTTACTACAATATCTAATTACTAAGCCTGTTTGTTCTACTTAACACCGACTTCAAAATTATAAAATCTTTGTATAATTATTTTTCACTTTTTAATTCGTTGTTAGAAGTCGGTTTTTTTTGTTAAAAATTATTTTATTTTTAATTATATAATAGTGTCCATTTAATCAGCTTATGTTAATTAATTAGAATAGCAACATTCTATATATTTTTCTTCTAAGGCAAGCTGTAAATCTGTTATGAAGTCTTTTAGTATCAGCGTTTCCAGGTGTTCCGATTTTTAGCCCAAAAATTAAATGTCCCGATAGCTGCAGATATAGTCCCGCCTTTCGCCAGGTTATTCCACGTGCTGTGAGAAATCTTTTTTTCGTAAAATTTTAGTTTGTAAATTCGTAAGTTATATATAATTACTCGAAAGACTTAACTGCTTTTCATATTATGGTAAACCAAAACAATATCGTATTAGTATACCGACGTTTTTAAATTTAAAAACATTTTATATTGAATCTATCACATTAGTATCTACCTATTTAAACGGTTTTTTTTTTAGCTCACCCCGTTTGTTTGTTTGTTTGGGTCAAATTTAGTAATTGAAATTTAACCCTCTTCCCGTTAACCGATTGATCTGAAATTTGGTATACGCCTTTGATTCTGGTGACAATACAATTATCCATATTCAATATTTTTGTGAATCCAAGATGGCCGCCGCTACAAGATGGCGGACAACTTAGTTTTTTTCAATCCCATCAATATCAAATGAAAGGGCTTGTCAATTAGAATTCAGTGGACTATACAAAATCAAAATCCAAGATGGCCGACACTACAAGATGGCGGACAAGTTAGTTTTTTTCAATCCTATCAATACGGGTATCAAATGAAAGGGCTTGTCAAGTAGAATTCAGTGGACTACACAAAATCAAAATCCAAGATGGCCGCCGCTACAAGATGGCGGACAAGTTAGTTTTTTTCGATCCCATCAATATGGGTATCAAATGAAAGGGCTTGTCAAGTAGAATTCAGGGCACTATACAAAATCAAAATCAAAGATGGCCACTGCTACAAAATGGCGGATAATGTAGTTTTCAATCCCATCAATATGGGTATCAAAATAAAGGGCTTGGTAAGTATAATACAGTATACTATACACAATTACAATATGAATCTCCCACCTAAGTCAAGATCTGGTATCCTGTCGAGGACTGTGTGGCTATAGGGTGCCTAAAAATGAGACGTCGCTAGGGGTACACCACCCAAGGTAAAAGGTAAAAGCGCGCCGAGAACTGTATGGCACTAGGTGGATAAAAATGATATGTCGTTAGCGTTTTCCCCTCAAGATTCAGGCACATCTTGTTGTACATAGCCTTGCTCTTCTATTGGACCTCTGGGGGGTCGATCGTAACATTCTCCATTAATCTTGCAATAATGAGGCACTCAACGAATTGAATAGTAGGAGAAATAAAAACTAAAAACTTAAAAATAAAAAAGTTTAAAAAAATTTTTAAGTTAAACGGTTTTATATTGCAGATAAATGTACTAAAAAATAAAAAATAAGTTCATGGAAATTATGATTACTAAAATAAAATCGTGGGGCACGTCCAATATCTACAATCGAAAGACATGGCATGAGACTTCACCCACCTAGTGGTAAGTAGAAAGTGTCCCCACGATTTTATTTTAGTAATCATAATTTCCATGAACTTATTTTTTATTTTTTAGTACATTTATCTGCAATATAAAACCGTTTAACTTAAAATTTTTTTTAAACTTTTTTATTATTATTATTTCTTGTTAAAAATGTCCTTTGAAATGTACGCATTTACCAAAACTACAAAAGACTAGGTTTTCATAGATATAGATTTTTTTTATTAT
Source organism: Heliconius melpomene rosina (assembly GCF_056956725.1). Lineage (NCBI taxonomy): Eukaryota > Metazoa > Arthropoda > Insecta > Lepidoptera > Nymphalidae > Heliconius > Heliconius melpomene. Next base: position 8,838,234 of record NC_140405.1, read on the forward strand.
TTGGGAAATTACTTCAGTTAGGTACTTATGTTACGTAGGTATATTTTTAGCAATGTCCTCTTTGACGTCAAGACGACTTAACTCGCAAAACGCTTCCCGAATTAACATTGAACATGAGAACAAATTGAATATTTAATTGGTTTTTACATTTTATATGCAGAAATATTTATTAATTTATATTTAATTATTCATGTTCGTACGCGACAGGTTGCCATTGAGATGGCTATCACACAATATTGAATGCTTTTGTTTGTAATATTATTATATTATAATTAAAAATTATTTATATTTGATACAAAATTAAATATAAAACAGTTTAATGAATTATTAATGAATTGGCAAGGAAAATACGCGAAGGCAATGATGCGAGAGCTATGCCGAATATTCCGTATCACTTGAACGATTGGGATCGCGCAATATCGGAATACCGACGCTGCATTCCCTCACTAGTCCTGCTCTCCTGGTATTGCCGCCCTTAATTACTCCCTTCACCTACGGCGTCTATTCGAGCGGGAAGACGTGACTGTTAGACAGATAGGGGAAAGATGGCGCTGATGTGTTTAATATACAGGGTGGAAGAGGCAGCGCTCCTTTTACTGAAACTGCATATAGGGCAAAATACTTCAAACCCAAAACTAAAGAAATTAATCAAGGTACCTCAACAGTTTGGATGTAGGATTTTTTTTTCATTTCACGATTTTTATCCATACCTGTATTTCGTGTGACTCACACATACGTGTGCGACGTTGCCGCTTTGACAGGTAAGTGTGTGCGTGCTTATATTATACTTTACAAATGGCGTTTTATTTTAAAACAATAATTTTATTATTTATTTTGTTTGAAAAATAACTTTTTCGTTTTTGGGAATTATTTTTTTCTGAATTATATTAGGCTCTTATACTGTAGTTAAAACGCTAACAATTCCACTCTGTATAGTTAAAATAAATAAATCAGCTTCACGATGTATCCCGCATACAGCAGGGTAGACAGAGAGAACCTAGTGTTAAGACACAAGTGTTGAGTGGCGAAACTCAACGCCGGGTTTTTGCCTCCACAGAAGAGTGAATATGGAAATATAAATTTAAATAAATAATATTTCATTTTCTCAAGTTGGGATCGAACCCACCAGTCGGTTTTACCGTCACACTTTGTTCCCTAATGGCCAATGGACTGGCCTAATATATACTCGTAGATATTAGATATTATAATAACTTTATTCTTTAAAAATGTTTTCCGCGTCTCAACAGGCAATGCCTCGAAAATTCGGTGGAAGGTGGGGAACGGAGTGTTTTAACATCAGGTTCCTTTTGCCTGCCTGCTATAGGCATACAGCGTAAAGCTGAAAACAACACTAATGATAACTGGTATCCTTTTTATTATATTTTTATACGATTAAATCGACACCGTCCACTATATTTTGTATTAAAAATATTTTACAAAATTAGAAAAAAATAATAATAAAATTATTTTCGCCAGGGATTATATTAGTAGAAAAAATCAAATAAAATAAAAATGGTTAAAAAGGTGAAATGATTATGTGTGTAATATTTTTAAAATCACTCTTTCACACGTACAGGCCATTCATCATTGGCATCCTTTAAAACTTAAAGGTAAAGTTTTTCTCTTTTTCAAATATTATTTATCTGTTATTCATTCATGAAACGATTATAGTCTACCCACGTTCTAACTACGGCCATATCTTGAATATTTAAATGTTTATGAAGGCACAATTGTTATTTTTTTAGACTTTATATTATTCTTTAAATACAATTTTGAAAATAACAAGTTGTTTTTCAATAAATTTTCTATTAAGTAAAAATATATTTGGTTATATAAAAACTACAATATATTTACGACTTACGAATACTGAAAGTATTTACTGCCGTTGACAATCTTATTAATCCAAACAGTGTCAATATTTATATAAATTTTCTTTAAGTTTTTTTTTTTGCTAAATGTATCTATTTAATATTTGGAATTAAAGATTTCTTTTTTTTTTCGAACATGAGGTTAATAGTGTCAGCCCTATTGGCTTTTACAGCGACATCGGTTGGGTAGGGAAGAGGGTACTCTGTCCCTGAAGAAATCCAAGCACTAAGTGGCTGCCTGTGAGGAAGTCGACGACTGTAAGGCGCCCCCTGCGGTACTCGAACCTCGGCTTGCGGCCGTCGAGCGGACTGGGTTTACGGAATTAAAGATAGGTATATAGTTTATAGGGATGTAATGATTTCTTGTTTGAATGTATGTACGTTTTTATTGTAATTAATTAATCGTTAATTTTAGGTACTTATATGTTTAAATTAAATATTGGAATTTAGTTTCCTCCTTATATTTTCCTTATGTGTTAATATTTATAAATTGTTCATAGTTTATAATAAACGCAATCACAAACCTATTACTTTTACAAACAATGTCAAAATGAATTTCAAGAAAATAAAAAAAAAGACCTAATAATCGATTTGCAGTAAACAAATTTCGCACCACTTCTCCTGAACGCCAGTTACTATCGAATCGAATTTTCTCGCTATTAGATCTTTTTTCACATTTTATCAAATCGCTGAGCTGTCAAGCTTGGCGATGTAGATAATCTCATTATTCCTTTTTTTAAAAACAAGATTTGAACACTGATAACAGTGAATATTATTCTAGTTTCCATCCATCCATCCATTAGCCTTTCAACGTCCACTGTTGGACATAGGCCTCCCCTAATTCTCGCCACTCCGACCGGTCGTGCGCCCTTTGAATCCAGCGGATTCCCAGGGCATTCCCTTCCTTTCCCATTCCCTCTAGTTTCCATACAGGTTTGTAATTGGTTTATCAATCACCAGCATTAATTATATGATACAAATACCATATAACAGACTAAGTTCATGCTTATTTCGTTAGGGATGCTTTTATGAATCCAATTACTTAAAGTTATACCTCCATATTTGTTATCTGTCAAACACTGTATAACCCAAAAAATAATCATATTTTAGGTTCCGGAAGCCAACACGCATGTCTGTAAAATTTAGTAGAAAGTGGGGGGCGGAGTGACTAAACACTAGGCTCCCTCTGCCTATGTAGAATAGGCAGAGCCTAGTGTTCAATCAGGATAGGGCGTGAATCATATAGATACTGTTTACACAATTACAATTGAGCAACTGTTATTTGCCATTATGTAATGTTAAATATATATAATTTACAATTACAAAATTATTTTTAAAGATGAAGAATCTTCTATAAAGCTTATCCGTTTAGGTAATTTAATATGAAGAGAAATATTCCAAAACTCTTGAAGAATATTTTTACTTAGCGGTCTTGTAAATTAAGTTAGAGATTTTAATAAGTCTTGTTCGCCGAACTGTGTTCTCAACAAATATTTGATTGACCATTCAATATTAATTAGCGATTTAGTGTTGGTTTTTAGGGATTTAAATTTACTTGATATTATAAATATAGGTACTTTAATTAAGTATAATTTATAATAATTTATTCTTACAGTTCTTGTATCGTTTTGCATTTGAATATTCTTACAGTCCAATTTCAATATTTGTTTTAATACGTAATATATTATAATTAACAATTAAGGTAATATTTTAATAATTTAAAAAATAATGGCAGTCACCAGAAAATATACTCATCAGAATATTCTGAAAGCTTATGGTGCAATCATCCAGAATAATAACTTTAAAATCGATAATTTAATATCTATAGTGATTACTTTATTCTATTTATATTTTTTACGTTTTTCATTTCTTTGCTCTGGTAAAAAAGGCAAGAGCAAAGCTCGTTTAGTTCCCACATTCAACACCCAATGCCTTAAAGCTTCAGCAGAAATTGTATAACGGAGTGTTTCATCTCTAAGTTACCTCTGCTTACTCTGCACCGTAAAGCTGAAAAAACATACATAGATACCATAGACATTAATACACACTAATATTGTTTCATGGGAAAATTATATTGGGGTTTGTTTAACCTTCCGATGGGGGTTCCAACTCTTGAGATCCAAGTTCCTGAGATCAATAAAGCCGAAGTGAAATTTATTAAGAGCAATCATTACCGAGTCCGACAACTGCCAAACTGTCCAACTTCGTAGCGATTCTTTTATTAATCGAATGCGGTAGCTCGTCGAAAGTACTTAATTGGATTTCGATAAATAGGTAATTGTGCTGTTATCTGAAGGCTGTTGGGTCCTTCCCTTTTTAATTAATTTTATGAAGTCATTTATATTGTGTTGAGTATTCAAAAGCAAAGAATTGGTAAGCTGAAGTGCAATGGGCGGGGCATATTTGTCGTAGAGCTGACGGCCGCTGGGGCAGACGTGTCTTAGAGTGGAGATGCCGTACAAAACGACCGGTGGGACGACCCCCTGCTAGATGGGCCGACGACATAAAGAGGTTGGCGGGAAGCAGATGGGTCCGAAGAGCTGAGGATCGAGTGTGGTGGTGAGAATTGGGGAAGGCCTATGTCCAGCAGTGGACATAAGATAGCTGTTGTTGATGATGATGATGATGAGTATTCATTGTCTTTCTTTGCAAGAACGTCTACATACATTACAGAAACCATGTCGTGGCGCTGTGGCACCAAACATGTGACTAAACGCGAAAGTTGGTGGTTTCAATTCCCACTAGAGGAAATATAATATTTTAATTTTTTTGCTCTGATAATGAGGCCAAGCGCAATGGTAATTCATTGTCATATTGGAAACGAAATATCTTAATACTAGGTTCTCAGGATCCTTTTGCCTGTGTGCGCCTGTAAAGAAATGAAGATATCAAATATTGTATTCCTCGAGTGGGATATAAATATCAAATATTTCATCACAGCGAGTGGGAATCGAACCCACAGCCGTCCCGTTTCCTGTCCGCCCTGCTGTCTCTTATAGAGTAATCAATGAAAACAAATTTTATGTAGATACATTATACGTTAAACAAAATGAAATTATAAGGTAATTGAAAGCCAGCTATGGAATTTAAACGTCCACAAAACTTTTCTTTATATATTCACAAATTAAATTTTAAACAATGAAAAGGATTTAATTTGAAAACAAGAGAAAATATTTACCATCTTGTAGTAAGAATGTTGAAAGTTTGAAACTTGTAGATTAAAGCGCAGAACAGTTGTAGATTATAATAATTTGGCCACGGTCTTGTTCCACCCTGGGAAGGTTAGTTCTTCGAGTTAGTTAATTAACTTAGTTGTAAGTAGGTTTGAATTTGGGCCGCTAATTAAAACTTACCTAAATTAATATGAGTCACGTACGCGCGGAGCAGCTTTCTTATATGAGATGAGGTGGTTTCGCTTCATGTACTTTGATTTCGGTCGAGATTTGAGAATAACTTTAGCTACGGCAATTAAATAGGTAATCCTGGTTTTTAGTTAAGACTTCATCCATACCTATATTATAAATTCGAAAGTAACTCTGTCTGTCTGTCTGTCTGTCTTTTACGCAATCAGGCCCAAACCGCTAATTTAATTGTGATAAGGGTAATTGAGGGTCTCGGGATGAACATAGGATACTTTTTTTTCTCATATTTGTAATATTTTCGATATATACCAATATATTAAAATACTTATTAATTTGATGTCAATTGCATGCGCAATTTATTCCGCCATGTTAATAACAACCGTCGCTATGCGACCGTTGCTAAGCAACGATTTCCAAAGTTTGTTGTTAGAAAATTTCACCCAAAATGAGTTTGCTTAACGCATCTCTCTATTGAAAACTGAAAATTATTTCATAAATATATTTAAAATATTCGTATAGTTCAAGCGGGCATAGCCGCGTTCGGGTCCACTAGTATTTAATAAATCCGAGTTCTTTATTATTAAGCAAAATACACCAAGCAAGCTTAATTTATTTGCACGTTTAATTGCACGGGATAATTCTTATGTATTAAAAAATACTAATATTAATATGTAATGTAGGACGTCCTCCAGCTAGATAGGGTGATATTTGCAAAGTGGCGGGCAACGGCTGGATGCGAAGAGCTGAAGATCGAACTCAGTGGCGTGCCATTGGAGAGGCCTATGACCAGCAGTGGACGACGATAGGCTGATGATGATGATAATAATTTAAAAAAAAAATAGCTTAAAAAAGGAAACTTGTTCATGTACTGCTCAAGGTTTGTTACTTTAATGGTACTATCAATATCTTGAGTAGTTTTACAAATAAAACATACATATATATATTTAAAAAATGAAATTATTTTAGTTTGTAGTATGCCAACATCACTATATAAAACACGGCCGTATGTATAATTGAGAAGTTGAAGTAAAGCCAAGCCTGAGAATATTGTCGTCTATTGCTTATACGCTCTATGACGATAGATTACACCAAACAGTCGGTATAGGAACGCTTTTCCAATAGCAAGTGGCTAGAAATGAAAGCCTTTATGGGTCGTAAATAGAAAATTACAGTCTCCCCGAGTCAGGGTCATTTTCACCGGACGTTCGTTGTTAATATTGAACGAAGACAGTTTTCCTTATGGTCACACTTGTACTTCAAACATATATTTCATCATTCCTGGATGTAAAAAAAAAATTGTATATACAGGATGTCCCAGGAGTCAACGATAAAACGAAACCAGGTGATAGACCAAGTCGTGACAGTTATGAGAAAAATATATAAAAAAAAAATTGTCAAGTATTTTTCATATTATATTGATTAAAAAAAATATCGGAAAAACCGACACCCTGTGATGGTTTTTCAAGTCCCAGGACTACAAATATTACTCTTTCTTCATTCTTTTTTCTGTAATGCAATCATGAGTACTCCTTCTATGAATTACAGTTTAAGATTGAAATATACCTGCATCAGTTTTCAATAAAATGTGGTGTTTTTGCCAAACATTAAATTCAAAATATTTACTACACCCAACTTTAACCGATTGTACTATAAAAAAAAATGTACTACACTGTTTTTGCAAGTAACTTTAAAAGTTGGCGCATTTAATCTGAATTCCGAAATGGTACGACACTTGCTGGATTACTTCTTTGTTGAAGAGAGAAAAATCGAAATACACGATAATCGGGATGACGTTCAGCGTTTTGGTTTCTTATCTTCACTCTCCATGAATGAAATGCATATTGGCAATGTGTCAAAGACCACGTATATGGCCTGCGAGAGCCCGGACTCGAGCACTATCCTTATAAGTCCTGGGCCAGCCCCTAAGTCGGATAAGCGTTGCCTGGGCTAAGTGGCGGGAGGTCACTGGTGTGATCTGTGATCGCAGGATACCGTTCAAACTCTTATCCGGCCTAGGAGGTCGTGATTGATGCCTCCAGACTCGTGCATGACGGATCCAAGGTACCTGAACTTTTCCAATTTAGGGGATGGCCCAGGACTTATAAGGACAGTGCTCGAGTCCGGGCTCTCGCAGGCTATATACTCGGTCTTGGACACATTGCCAATATGCATTTTATTCATGTAACGCAAATGCTGCAGCTAGAATGTATAGGAAAAGATATCAAAAAGCTGAACGTCATCCCGATTATCGTGTATTTCGATTTTTCTCTCTTCAACAAAAAAGTAATCCAGCAAGTGTCGTACCATTTCGGAATCCAGATTAAATGCGCCAACTTTTAAAGTTACTTGCAAAAACAGTGTAGTACATTTTTTTTATATTTATATATATATTTATATTTTTCTCATAACTGTCATGACTTGGTCTATCACCTGGTTTCGTTTTATCGTTGACTCCTGGGACACCTGTATAATAATAATGGAATCGATTCATTCGTAGTCGTTTCCATTATTCAATACAAAATTTGTTGGACGATTTCTATATTTACAATTATACATAATACAACATATGGATGTGGATAATATATGGATGATCCATATAATAAAAATATAACTTATCGCTGCTTTACACATACATGAAAGATATATTAAAAAGTTGGGGGCTTTATCAAAGTAATAAGACTAAAAACAATAATTTATTTTAGTCGGTTTGTCTGTGCGGTTGGGTACGCTTATCTCAGAAAGAGCTTAACCGATTTAAATGCTTTGATTTCATTAATCTATATTTGCGTGTATAGCTGATTAAATATTTAGTTTACTATCAAGAAAAAATTATAGCGTTAAATAAATTTTATTAACTTTTTCCATGTTAATTTAATTATATTAATTTAAGTACTAGTTTATAGATAAAATTCAATTGATTGAAATTAGTAGTTAGTAAACTATTATTAGTAGTAGTTAATTAACTATTTGGTTTTATCTATAGAAATAAATAAAAATATTAATATCTCATATGGTCATTTGTAGGTCATGAAAAATACATATTTATTCATTTTTATACCTGCCCGTGGTCGGTCTGACTAGTCCATCCTATTTTTAGATTTATAACATTAATTCTCGTGCAGTTTTCGAATATTTTAATTTGTGTTTAGAGCATGTTTTAACGATGTTCAACTTCGACAACATTTTGTTTTATTGCACATAAAAACTAAGTAGCCTGAGGGAATGGTTAAGAAAATAGTATCTCGATAGAGAATAGAATATATCTGAAGATAATTAATTAATATTGTTAAGAAATTACACCTGACAAATTCAAAACGTGCTGCAACTAAAAATTATAGCATATTTTTTATGTGCAGTCCACTTAATTATAGATGCAGGTCATGGATGGAATGGATTATTATTTATTAATATTTTAATTTCTTCATCTTTTTTAAAAGCATGATATTGAGTTCGCAATGTCTCGAAAATTCGGCGGTAAGTGGGAAACGGAGTGTCGTAACTCTAAGTTCCCGCTGCCTACCCAGATAAGTGCGGGATACAGCGTAAAGCTGAAAAAATAATACCCTGAAAAAATAAAACTATTGAATTATTTGAAACACAGACGCGAATCAGTCGAATTTCTTGTTTATGTAGCAGTCTGTTGTAGTCTTTATTTCATATAGTTTTTAAAGTTGAAATGAGCATGAGGTCACACATTGTAATGACGACTGCCAATCGTGGATTGCGACACCCAAGGGCGAGAGCCAGGGTTTAGTAAAAATACAATTGATGAAACGGACCTTCATATACTATTGTTGTCTTTTTAGGTATTACTAATTAATCACTCTTAGAGATTTGTTAAGAAAATATATATTATACTTACTACAGTACGAGTTAAATGTTTTGAAGTATACAACAAAAATATACTAAATAATATGTGCATGAAAAATACGTAACAAATAATATCGCTAAAAAATTTATGTTTTTAAAAGTATGAGTTATATTATTTTCTTCTTTTAATATTATCGTACGTTTGCTAAAGTCTCATATGGACACTTTAACTAATAATTATGAAATTCATACTTATTTTCTTCTATTAAAGCAATTTTAAGTTAAATCAAAAAAAGTTGATACATTTTAAATACACAACTATTTTATTTTTATATTTTCATGTAATTTTTTTAAAGTGAATATAAAAACCCATATTATATATCTGTCAAGTTTCAAGGACACTTCTTATAAGAGATAAATTTTCTTTCCCATTAGGTACTGTGATATTCAACATAAAGCTCATATGTCAATCAATCACCTTAATGTAATTTAATCAAACCAGTCGTCATCAATTCGACTCGCGGGCGGGACAATCGCCTCTGCAACACTATTTTTACACTAATCTTGGCCGTAAGCCATAAAGCTTGCCCTCGTATCCGTACACTCGAATTAACTCCGGCCGGGAATGTAGATTTTACCACTAAAAACGTTTGATAACAAGTAAAAACTACGTCCCATAGCGAAGTTCACTGCCATCAATGAAGTGCCCGTAGGATTACACCGGAGTGGTGCGTGTGCGACGTAAATAGCGCCAGGGCTTGGATGAATACGTTTCAGTCGGACATATGATGGCGCCTTGAGCGTCTCGCGCGTCGGCCATGGTGTGCCACAAATGGACGCTTGCTCTAATTTTACTCACCGTTCCTCTATTAGTGATAAGCGCATTCCGCGTACGGTTACCTGGTACTGCCCATGAAGGGAAACCCGATTTACGAAGACATAAATGTGAAAATTGTGATGTGAGTGATAATGACCTCGACCCCGGTTCTTATAGTTTAAAAAAAGAAAGTGTTAAGCATTATGATGATATTAAAAAAAATCTTAAAGATAAACGACATTTAATTGAAGAAAAGTTAGGTAAGGTTAGTGTGAAAATCGATTCTGAAGAAAAAGATGATGAAGATGAAAGTGTTTTAGAAAAATCTGTATTAAAAAAACCGCAAACTAAAAGTGATTCTGTTGTAAAAAATAAAACTAAAAAACCATCCTTAGTACTAAATTTTGATGACGATGACGACGATAGTAATATCGATGACGATGACGAATATGACGAATCTAAATCCAAAGAGACTCCAAAAGTAACTGAATCGAAAAGAAAATTGGAGGTTGCTACTTCCTTCAAAGAGTCAAGTCTTTCACCAAAAGTGAAAAAACATGAACCTGATGACGATGATGCTAGTGACAAAGGTACGCAAGATATAAAAAATAAAGCACCCCCTAAAGAAATTATTAAGGAAAGTTTAAAATTAAAAGCCAAACCTTTGAAACCGACTAAACCCGACGTCGTAGGTATTGATGAGAAAGTTAGACCCAGTAAAGTTTTGAAAGATACTGAAAAAAATAAAATAAACACTGAAGATACAATTAAAGAGACTAAAGCGATAAGACCTAAAGAAAAAAGTGCGGTAAAAGAAGATATTATCGTGAAGGTTAAAAAGGCAGAAAGTAAACAAGCAGAAGATGTAAAAGAAATCGAAAAACAATCTAAAATAGTAAAAGAAAAAAAAAAACCTCCAGCTGTTGAAATTCCAAAGGAAACTAATGAAGAAGAAGAGATAAAAGAAAATGTACCTAAAATTTCAAGTAAAGATGATCGGGTCCATCACCTATCAGACACGTTGTTGCGTCGCAACGCACTCCATAGTGAATTTGAAGATTTCTATACATTTTTACCTACTTTCGCTCCAAATTTTTCTCGTATACATAACCCTGAATGTCGTAGACAAGGGCAAATTCTACTAAGACAGTTACGTGGATCTAAATTGTGGGCTTTGAATAGTAAGTACTACAATTTTTTCAATATGTCTCAATATGCTTGTGGGTTTCATTCCCATTCCGCCACTAAACACCCAATGCCTCCTGAATTCGTAGGAATGTGGGGAGCAGAGTGTTTTAACACTAGGCTCCCTCTGCCTTCCCTGCTACATGCAGGACTCAGCGTAAAGCTGAAAAAAAATAGTATGATGCCCATATTATAAAAGTAGCTAATTTATTTTATTACGATATACCTATACATACTATAAGTATGGATAAAGTATAGAAATGTGTAAAAGTTTTAAACTATAACAGATTATAACGAACTAAAAAAAACAATTATAATATTTTTAAGTTCGTCATAATAAGTTTCTTTAGAAAAAAAAACAATAGTAAACATACATTTTTATTGGACGCAAAGTTCTAGTTCTTTATATGAAATTTAATACATTACATTATTTTTAACATAAAAAAATAGTTCTTTCTAAGATAATCTACTCTTGAATTAAATACGACTGCTAGTAACTAGTAACTGTGAGGATATCCTTTTTTAGCCGACTTCTGTAAGAAAAGGAGGTTATCAATTCGACTGTATTTTTTAAAAAAATTTTTTATTATAACAATTTAGTCTTTGAGAACGTGAAATGGAAATAACAGAATTAACTACGAATTATTTAAAACCACATTGTATTGCATATCACAATATGCTTATAAACCTGTATTTAATTGTCTGTTTATCAATTTATTTTACATATATGTTCATATAATATATGTATGTATCTTATTACATTAAAAGTTTATTGGCTTAAGTAAATAATTTTATCGAATTTTGCCAGTTCCTATTAATTATACATTCAAAAAATATTTGAAATGTATTTCAATAAAATAACATGATTAAAAACTTTATAGCACTAACATTTAAATTTAATTAATTGAAGTTTATTTAAATTAAATGTATAATTACACAAAAGAAGAAATTGACCCATCTGTATTTATGGTTTTTAATAGTGCCTTATGTCTCAACAATCCTGCGGAAAGTTGGGAACAGATGTGTTTAAATGGGAACGGAGCATCTCCACACAACGCCCCCAGGTTCCCCCTGTTATGTGTGGAATACAGCGTGCCTTATTAACTATTCATAAGACCGACAATAATGATAAGCTAAAAATATTCAATATAATCTTTCTCAGTTGTTGCTAGAAAAATAAATAAAATTGTTAAGTAAAAGTCCACTTAGGTAAGATTAAAATTTTCAATACTCTATAAAAAATAAAACAAGACAATGGACACAAAGGTGCCCTTGAGAAGTCCATTTGCGTTTGTGAACGGTCGAACTGCTCCCACAGGGTTTACATAGTTGAACAAAAGTGGAATTTTTCATTACAGTGCTCGATGCAACGGCGAAGGTTCCCTCGGGGCTGTTACAAGGTAATGGTATACAGCTGGGTGACTTCGACCAGTGTCTGGGAGTCCGCGCTAGGGTACAACTGGACACTGGCAGCGTGGTCAAGGTACAAGGGAAGTATTGTTTAGCCATGATTGATGTGAAAGCAGAACAGCCCGAATTGGAAATGCCTGTACATTTGGCGCAAGCCCGAAATCTGTTTAAAAGTAGAATTGATGATGTGAGTTTTAATCCATTTTTTAATTTTTGTGTATTTTTCATATTAACGGGATAGGTGAGGGTAAAATATTGAATTTGAAATATATTTTAACTATATATTTCAAGTCAAGACTATTATATTTACATAAGTTCTCAATTTAGTGATAGCAAATATGATAACAATGTAAAGTATATTATTATGAGTTTGATATATTTTTTTATTAAAGCATTTGTTTTGCATATGATTATGATAAATAAAACCTTCTAGGTACATTTATCACATAGTATGCATATTCATTTGTCACTATCAATGAATAATATTTTAATTTCTATACTCGTTTTTAATAAAGAAATAACATGATAACAATAAAAGTTATAACAATGCGAAAACTTCACTTAGATTTTATTCCACACAAACGATATAAAAATATTTTTGAAGAATGTATAAAAAAATCTTTTAAGATGAGTTCTATCACTCAACATGCAATGTAGTAATAACACTAAATTTCCTTTTAGTAGAAAACTGCTGGAAAAAGCGTGAAGCTGCTTTCCTAATTTATTATTTAACACTACCACAGATCCTAAGCGCTCTTATAATTCGTTTAGCCAGGTCACTTTGTGCCGCGTTTCTCTACACTAAGTTGGGGCGTCTGTGTGCCGTCACCTTGTGGAGCAGAAGACGTGGAAGTTATCTTGCGAGATGCCATCAAGCATTATCAGTACAAGACTGGTATTAGTTTGAGGGTAAAAGTGGATGACACTGATTGCCATGTGAGGAAAGGGTCGAGCTGGTGGAATGAATGGTTGGAAATACCGACAATATTGACTATGTAAGATAATTTGTAGGTTTTACTATTTGTATTAAAATTAGATCTTTAGCGTCTAATAGTCGAAGCTATCGTAGCGCAATGGCACAAGTTCTGACTGTAAACGCGACGGTGGTGGGTTCGATTCCCACTCGGGGGCTTGAGTTATTTTTATTTCCTCTCTCCATTATCAAGACAACGCGCAGTTAAGTTTGAGCCATGTCTAGAAAATTATGGTGAGGATCGGAGTGTGTTAGCACTAGGCTACCTCTGCCTACCCTATTTTTACCCTTTATGTAGTTTGTCCAAATATTTAAATTAATAATGCAATATTAAAGTATATTTAAGTATATAATGCATAAAAATGAACTGTGGAATTACAATGATTACAGGTGGTTGTGGATTCAAGTTCCATAAAGCCACATATTAGAAATTTAGAAAACAAATAATTGTTTTCGTCTCTTTTTTTTTCCTCTGATAAGATCGAATTTGAATTCACTACCGACAAACATAATACTCTTAAACAAAAGACTCATTTCACTTGAAAATAGAAAAGAGTTTAAAAGTTATAGTTTTTGAGAATCGTAGAATTTAAAATTTACTTACCTTGTAATACGATAATTCGATTTCGCGTAGAAAGATTGTGGGGTTTATCGGCTTCATAAAGAAACAATGTTGGGATTTGAGGTTGTCATATAAAATTTTTAGTGCTATTGAAGTTTAATCTTATTTTATATTTGCTTAAATATTCTGTTTATACTCATTTGTTAAATAAAATAAAATTTCTGTGTTTAGGGGTATAATGTAATATGTATTGTTGTCATAGGGGGTAGTGGTTCCCTCGAGGATACCTCACCTTGTTGCTACTCCGAATAAGTAATATCACCTTAAATGTTATTTGATACTAGCTGCTGCTAGGGTAAATAGAACTTGGTTGAAATTCCAAATAAGTATAAAAACGGTAAATTTAATATCCTATCCTATATCTTATAAAACTAAGTCGCTTTTCGTGTCTGTCTGTTGTTTCTAACTCTTCTTCTTCTAAACCACCCAACGGATTTTGATGCGGTCTTCACCATTAAGTCGAGTGTTTTTCGTAGAGGGTTTATATATAGTTTATTATTTGTACATTCTTATGTAAATTAACATAAATACGATAAATGTGTATAAAGTCCTACCCGTTGAGACACTTTCGCGCATGCGCTGCTTTAATGGTAAGTACTACATGAAAAAAATGTACTGGAGTATTGTTCCTCTTAATAAGATCTACAAAAAAGTCCGCGACGGCATATTCGTATCTTTTAAGAATAACGTGTAGTGATCATATTTCTGTCTAAAAATAATAATTTCAATATATTTTTTATTGTGAGGGATATTTTTCTATAATGGTATTAATCCTTATTCTTTAAAATACTTTATTAATTTTCTACGTTACACGAAGATAAAATTTTCTTTTTACAATATTTCGAAATTGCGAATAGTTTTACAGAAAAACGCATTTAATTGTTGACACATCACGCCGTTGACACATCAGCTATATGTTACTCAAGTTTCACTTATCCCTTACTCTCAGCATATAAATAAGTACATTAGTTACGCTGGCCATTTAATTTAGACCAATACTGTCTTTTACTGTTTTTCATTTTAATAAGTACTTTAGAAGTTGTTACAATATCAAAAAAATCCTTGCTGCGAAACGGCTCGCCACTCGCCATGCGTCCGCCGCGCCCGCCTGTCTTACACGCATCGGTGGTTCAGTGGTAGAATGCTCGCCTGCCACGCGGGCGGCCCGGGTTCGATTCCCGGCCCATGCATTCTATTTAATTTTCCTCACAGGCAGCCAAGTCGTGCTTTTCTTCAGGGACAGAATACCCCCTTCAGCATTAACCACAAGGTCGAAAAAAAAAACCCAGCTGCCTCTATAGCAACGAAGATTTAGTTAGAAGCGTTTGCACGTATTGGATAATTGGAGTTGAATGTATTATTTCAGCGCGATATATTTGGTTTCACATTTTTTGTAGTAGTTATTAGTAGGTAGGTTTTTGTTTATAATTTCTTCCGTTTAAAAAAAGTCATTTAAATATATTTTAATAAGTACTTGAAAAGATGAAGTGATTTAAAATTACGGTACCTATTAAAAAATCCTTGCTGTGTAAAACAATTGGAAAATCCTTACTTGAAACTACAAAAATGCGGGTTGTATTAGGGTTTAATTAATTTTCACATTATCTTAAGTGCTTTGCAAACATACATTACATGAATAATCCAGTAGTTAAAGCGGGCGAAGCCGCAAGAGGGTCGCTAGTTTTATATATGACATAGTTTGTTTTGTTATATTACAATACGCCTCCAGAATTATTCCGAAAATGGGAAAGGGTGCTTCTTAACACAAGATTCCCTCTGCCTACCCAATTGTGTGAAAAATGTTAAAAATATTTTATATATTTCAGATCATTATATGTCATAGTGATAATATTAGTTGGGATGGCTACGCTTCAGGACTTCCTCGCTAGAAATGCCTCTGATAAAGAAAACAGTGGCGAAGAAGAAGAGAAGGATCAAAATAAACCACAGGAAATCAAGTCAGGTAAATATTGGTCATAAAATATTGGTCATTGGGGCGCCAAGACTGGCCCCAAACTTTATACTTTAGTGCATCTAAAGTGTAAAGTTTGAGGCCAGTTGTGGCGCAGGGGCACCAGCGTGTGAGTTTTACCGCGACTGGTAGTGGGTTCAATTTCCGTTGGAAGAAATAAAATATTTAATATTTTGATTTCACCGTTCTCGTAATGAGGTGAAGCACGTTCCACCACTCAACAAGCAATGTCTCCAAAATTCGGTGGAAAGTGGGGAGTGGAATATCTTAACACTAAGCTTCCTCTGTCCTGCTACATGCGGGTTACAGCACGAAGATTAAAAAAATTAGGAAAATTAATTTTAATTAATGTTTGTCAGGTATTTTCATTGGGTCATACAAAAACCAATGGCCTTCTGACTGACTAGAATATTAATTATATATGTAATAGTATATCATTATAAATTTATCATTGTGTTTTAAAAATTACCAAACACGCAACTAGTAGCTTCACGCTTTTTCCCGTCAATCAGAATACACAGAGATATCCTAATGTCACTCTGTTGTACTTTACGTACGAGATATTGCAAGTTGTAATGGCGGAAACCAACGCCGCGATATATCTAGTTATTAAAGCGACGAAATGAAAATATTTTATTAAGTGCCTACATATAAATGAAATACTGTCCCGCTGCGTCACATAGTAAACCAGCAACGGAAAATTTAATAGAGCTCCCTAATTAGGGTTCTGTACCCAAAGGGTAAAACGAGACCGTATTACTAAGACTTCGTTGTACTGCGTCTCTTCGCCGACGTTTGAATCGCGATAGATTGTCTGACAATTGAAAGTGTCATAGATTATGTATTTCCGTTATGACAAGAAATACTAAAAAAAACAGATTAACATAAATATTTAAGATACTAAACTTACTTAGGCTTAACAAACGTGATTTTTTGCCATTTTTATAGATAATAGGTACAGAACCCTGTATTCGACTCGCACTTGCCCGGTTTTTTTTCAGATGGATTTAGACAGTTTATTTTTGGTTCGTGATCTTGAACGATTCATTAATTAACACAAAGTCTGATTAAACGATCGATTTATTACTTTAGTTTCTTACAACATTATATACAAATTTGTTCTACACTTGTGAAATACATAATCATCAACATAATAATAAAAAATTCTGATCTGCATATAACGGACTGCATTGCACAAATTTTATTTAATTTTTATGCATATGCATTTTGATGTAACATTTAGTTAGACATCAAATAAATCATTAGTCATCGAGTTGAAGAGTCATTTACAAGTGAACTTTACTAAAAGTCACAACACCGTTTATATCAATTAAATACTTGCTTTAGTGGGTATAAAAATTAAAAATAATTTATTTTAAATATCCATGCAAGCGTATGACTCTTTCGTTAACCTTAACCTACATTAAATATTGAGAGTTCAATTGTAATCAAATCGATTTTGTTTCGATGACACCGGTAATTAGCACAAATTACACACGCTTACAGTTAAGCAAGGGTCACGTCGACGATTGTACGATATCAATAGACCCGACGTATTTATTAACGTGACGTTTATTTACGTGATCGGCAACAATGATTTATGACCCTGATCTTTTTAGGGATTACGTAAATGCTACGTTTGTTTATATTAAAACAGTTTATTTTATGGCTTCTCTCTTTATCTCTCTTTCGATCTGCATATTTAGCAGGGTAAGAGGAATCTAGTGTTGAGATACTCCTTTTTTTATCTTTTGTTTAGATATTGCATTGTCTGTCGAGTGGCGGACCTAAAAGCTGCGGTTTGTCGTGCTGCTAAGCCGAGGACATAAATATATTTCATACCACTAGGAATCGAATTTCCAACGTCAATATTGCGCTTTCACAGTCTGCCGCTGTGCCACAACGGCCTTTCAAATTTTTTATTGGAAAATAATAAAATATTAAAAGTAATCAAATTAACATTTCAGTATTATGAACGCTTAACCGGAGCAAGGAAATAAAAATAATTTTAATATAAGCTTATTGAGCAGGAATCAAACTCACAACCAGCTCATTTACAGTAAGACCCTCTACCACGATGACTTCATAAGTATGAAAGTATATAAAATACAAATATGATTATTTTTTCCTTTCATATTTGAGTAAAATTTTGTGAATTTTTCTATTAAAAATGTTTTAACTAGTGTGAAAATACCGCAATTTCGTGTATTGATCAATGTTAAATGCATCGAATGCATAATGAACGGTCAATTGACTAGTGTTAATAATGTGGTTTGATTGATTGACTGATTTGTACGTCCGTGGTAATAGGTTCAATCCCATTTAAGATAAATATTTACTTAATAAGTACCCCAAGTTTTTTTTTATATTTGCAATACATAATTTTTTATGTTCTATAATTATTTTTCACTTTTTAATACCTTTCTTCGTGCGTGTTTTTGAATTATTTAATTATAATTTCCGTTCACCTTTTTTGACAATTAGGAAATTAGTACGGAACCCTTGGTGGGCAAGTCCGACTCGAATTTGACCAGCTTTATTTTATTTATTTATTTTTTCATATTATTGTCATAGGTCCTTAATAAATATACTAGATTTCAAATGAATCCTACATGTTTCAAAGTCAGTCTAAATCACATTCAATGTTTCAGTAACAAACACACATAGACACATACATACAAACGACTAAAACTAATAAAAGCTTCGGCTCCACGGTGTATCCTGCACACAGCAAGCTAGCGTGGAAGCTAGCGTCTAATCTCTCTGTTCCTCATTTCCCAAAATTTTCCCCAAATTCTGGTGGAACTCAACGCCGCGCTTTGCCTTGACACCAGAGGAAAGAAATTAAGTAAATATTTAATTTCTTCAAGTAGAAATCAAACCCGCAACCAGTCGCGTTTATAGTCTCACTTATAGCCCTGCGCCACGAATGGCCTCAAAAAGGGCTAATAAAAGCTTGATAGTAAAAAAAGAGAAAATTATAACATAATTATGCAATACAGCTTAACAGTCGTTACAGCTGTTTGTTTTAACGGACTGATGAGGTATCAAATTGGATTAAGTAACGAGAGTGCAACGCGATTGCGATTTCAATTCAATTAAAATCGACACTTTTATTGTTAAAACGCAATTTAACTACGTTTTTTTTGGAAATTAAAATTCTATAGTGACTAGTAAATGTCTCCAGAATTACACGGAAATTGGGGAGTGAAGTGTCCTAACACTATGATTCCTCTGCCTATCCCGTTGTTGAAATAAAATATATATTTCTTAAGAAATTTTGTCATAAAACTACTGATCTATTAAAGTTAAGGCATAACATTTTACATTAATAAAATTGTATAGAAATGCCTCGTGTGTAACACCATTTTTATTTATACAGATATAAACATAAAGGTAAAAACACTGAGCTATTCGCAATATTGGCTCATTTTTCAACGGGATTTTGTGGTTTTGTGTAGCGAAGCCATAATATATTATCCTGGGCGGTTATTCTATTTTTCATTATTTAGCATGTCAGGTAATCGCTGTCTTTTGTCAGTATAGATTTCTGTGAACTGTTGTGATTGTTAAATATTGTATGTATTTTTTATTTTTTTTAAACATACTTTCTAAAATATTCTTGACTAACTTTTAGTTGCGGTTTTATCCCCATTGTTATATGTAAATATTTTTGAATTGGTTCAAATTTTAAAAAAAAAGTTTAATAGTAGCTACTGGTAGTTACTGAGATTATCGCGCTTAACCGAGCTACTCTAAGGTTAATAATATTAGTAAGTATAACGTTACTCTTAGCTTAATAATATTAGTAAATATAGAATTGTAGATAATTAACTTTCACATAACAATTGTTTCACTTTAATGTGAAAATTATTTTATTTGCTATAATTTAAATTCAAATACATACGAAATACTAAATATTAAAAAAAACATTAGAGTTTACTATTAAAATTTTTAACATGACTAGTAAATTCTATGATTTTTTTATCATTAAATTGTCATTGTATTGCAAAACAATTAAATAAGCTTTCGTTTCAAAACTACTAAACCAGTTTCACCAAATAATCATTATAATTCATGATATTGTCGGAAAAGGAAAGGTCAGGTCACAATCACTGTACGAAGGTTACCTTATATAGCGCATATTATAATTTTTTATTACTTTCTTAGTTATTATGAAATCCATTTCAAAATATTAATTAATTTTGCACTAAAATATGTTACATTTAATATTATGATAATATTAGTATTATCGTTTCTGTGGAAAACTAATAACACCTTTTCCTTTGATTGAAGCTAGCGAAAAACAGAATGACTAATAAAATATATTTTTTATTATATTAAAAATTCTATAATTAACATTTTCCGTAGTAGGAATTTTTAAATTGAATTCAAAAAAGAGGTACCTAGGACGTGTAGGACACTTAGTATAACACAAAATTAGTTAGTTATATTTAATACGTTCTTTTTATAGAATTTTTGATTCAAATTTCTAAAATTTATGTAGTTTTACCATAAATAATATCTTGTTTAGTATACATATAAAAAAAATCCTAAAGAGGCTTTAACGCGCTGAATGACCATCGCGAGTCAGTCCACCTACAAATAAACCTTACGTGAAACGACGCTACCTGCTACCCAATTCATAAAAATTGATTACGAATAATAAAATAGACTAGCGAGAGCGGGTAGCTTGTAAAAAATAAATAAAAAAACTGCTTTGTAAATCATTAAATGTGTAAAAATTCGTTTTTTTTTTACCAACGCAGTCGGTGTCCCGCGAAATTTGTATTTACATAAATAAATTTAGAGACCTCAAAAACCCCAGTTAGGAACTTGACTTCTTTTCTAAATCAACGAACGATATAATTTATTATGTAAATTGGGAACGTCGACAGTTTTACGTCACATCGAGTTTTACGCTCGAGTTTTCTTGATATTTTTATTTTCGTAGGCGTAGAGTTGCCTGAACTATTAGTTTCTATATTTTGATAGATTTAGGTCTAGGGTGTTATGATGGAAGAAAGCCAACCTGAAATCCTTACTGTACTGGTTTTAGGCATTACTTTTTATATTATAATGGTTATTTTTACAATTTTTTTCATGTCTTATTTAGCACA